>NC_088801.1:29304749-29904749 GCF_011386835.1 Chrysemys picta bellii | reverse complement strand
TCCGCCCACGGCCCCCGCCCTAAGCACCCGCTCCGCACTCCCATTGGCTGGGAAAGTGAGTGATGCGGGGGGACAGTGAGCCACTGAGGGGCGGGTAGGGTAATGTAGTGAGCAGGGGCAGGGCCTCGGGGAAGAGCGGGGGGGGAGTTGGGCCTCAGGGAAGGGGCGGGGCTAGGGTGTTCAGTTTTGTGCGATTAGAAAGTTGACAACCCTAGGTCTTCCCCTAGCCTCTCTTTATGAGCATCACAGCATCATCATGTAGCTTAGCATAATTCATCATGATGGGCAACTGACTACTCCAAGTGGATCTTGAATTGGAATACTAGGGATATTTCAGGTTAGGACTGAAATATGCTGGCAGAGCTTTGGGGAGAAGCTTCCAGAGTATCTGACTGCACTAGCTGAAGCCAATACTGTGATTAGTCCCTGCAAATCACAATTTTATTCAGAATTTAAAAAGCAAAAGCAAATCCCAAATGGACTCCTCATTGAAACACTTTATAGGATTATAAAACAAAATATAAATATAAACAATACATACAGGAGATAATTCTGTTTTTTGACAAACTTCTAATAGGAAATTATTAATAGTGTTGTGTTACAGAAATACACACAGCTTTATGCATAATTAACATCATGTAAGCAGGGCTCAAAAGCCAAAATACATTTATTTACAGATGGGTATGTCCCTGTGCTGTAACCAATGTGGTGAATTCTCAATGGAATTTCTTTTCCTCGTTTGATTCAAAGCTTGATTCACAGATAATTTCCTGTATGGGTTACGCCTCAGGGCCTTGGCATTAAAAAATGGAACACTAGATTAATTTAGCCAACCAATCTTTCGTTTATGTATTTATTTTTTTCTATATTTATGTGCCTGGTGGACTTCAATTTCTAAACAGTGCCTGAAACTCTGCCTTCTGATGCGTCTTAATACAATTACACTTTAGAGTTTACTTTCCTACAAAAAATAACCCAAAATAAAGAAACTTCCTCTTCCAACTATCATCTCAACAAAAGAAAAACAATACAACATAAACCCTACTAAGAAATATATTTAAAATAATTAAAAATCAATGTAAAATTATGTTTTGGGGAGAGGTAGAAGCAGTTCATATACAGGTTAGTGGATATAATAGTATTTAGGACTTTATCTTTTTATCAAAAAATAAATACAGAATTTTAAGTCTTCATCTTGTAAGTACAAGTTTGGAAGCAGGAATCCTGCTTCTTGCCAGTTATGACAATTAAAACTAATTACAAGGAGTTGAAAGCAAAAACTAAGCACTTAGGCGAGGCCAGGTTCTTATCTTGTTCACATGGTAATTCATTGACTTGAATTGAGTTACTCTAGATTTACACCAGTGTAAATGAGAAGAGAGTTGGTCCCCACAGTCTTCATCTCCCTTAACTTAATATATTAAAGTCATTGTTATAAGTGAAAGTACATGTTATGTATTAGAGCTGTAAATTTTTTCTCTGTTGAAACAATGGATATATTAAAAAAAAACCTAGGGTGACCAGATGTCCCAATTTTATAGAGACAGTCCCGATTTTGGGGGCTTTTTCTTATATAGGCACCTATTATCCCTCCACCCCCGTCCTGATTTCTTACACTTGCTACCTGGTCACCCTAAAAAAACCACAAACAGCAACATCTCTAATCCCAAAAGCAATGATTTCTTAAATAATTCTGACATATTTAAATCTACAAATAGTAGAGCTATTTGCAAATAAATGGTCCTCATAGGCTAAAAAAATTATTATTCAGGATGTCTCTCCCCTCTCACAGATGAACTATGAACTAATAGTTCTTTTTTGCATAGTTCACTTGACAAAGAATTGGTAGATTTTCTGTGTAATTTGCTATTATCCTAAAACTCAGAGCAAACCAAAATGCCAGCCTCAGTTTTAAAATGTGATATGTTTGAAAATGGAAATTTGACCACTCCAAATAGCAAAATCTTCATTTCCATTAGGATTTTATGAACTGTCTGATTATAGATCAGAAAAATCTTATAGTACTCTGTAGCCCGCTACCATGCACTAGGCAAAATGATGAAAACAAAGACAATTATTTGTACTGGGAATGGCATATTTCATTAAACGTTTTATCAGCGAATATAGCCACATTGCAGGCTATTACATTTTCAAGGATTTATTTATTTTAAAAGGCCACAAATCTCATTTCAGCCTTATAGTCTCCCTTCCATTCCATGGAGAGCAAATGGGAGTTAAAGGGATGTAATTTTTCCTCAAAGCATTGGGGAGGGGTGCATCAGCAGTTCTACATCATGCTTCCTCATTTCTGGGAGCCCACAGAAGTCCGTCTGCACTAACTCAGCACATTGCGGCTTTGAGTGTGTCTCTGTGGGAGAGATAGGAAATGTTTGCTACATGCTCCTCTCTGAATCAAATGGTATTCCTGCCAGAATAACTAGGAGAAGTTAATGCTGTTAAGATAATTGTCAACACCTGGTGAAAATGTAGGGTGCAGTTGCAGTGGGGCATCCAATGGCAGCATGATGCTTGATGGACCCGCGTTGTTGGTGATGGAGCAGGGGTGGAGTATAGTGCAAAGGAACATCTCTAAGTGGATGACCTGGATCTGAAAAGTTTGGAAGCAGCACCCTCCTTTCTGTGAGGGACAAACCTCTTTGCAGAATTTCTGTTGCATGCTTCCTGAAAAGTGAATCATTTAGGATTTCTTGAGTGATCTTTCCCCCATCCCATGGCTTTTACTGTGGGAGTGTTAGTTATGGATGCACTATGTTTTCAATGCATGAGTAATAAATAGGAATCCATTGTAATTTGGTGCATTTACCTTTCAAATTGCTGACACATTTTCATAGATATCATAGAAATATATGCCTGAAAAGGACCTCAAGCGGTCATCTAGTCCATCCCTCTGCACTGAGGCAGGACCAAGTATACTTAGATCATCCCTGACAGATGTTTGTTTAACCTGTTCTTAAAAACCTCAAAGGATGAGGATTCCACAACCTTCCTTGGCAACCTATTCCAGTACTTATATATATTACCTAGGGAGGTGGTGGAGTCTCCTTCCTTGGAGGTTTTTAAGGCCCGGCTTGACAAAGCCCTGGCTGGGATGATTTAGCTGGGAATTGGTCCTGCTTTGAGCAGGGGGTTGGACTAGATGACCTCTTGAGGTCCCTTCCAACTCTGATATTCTATGATTCTATGATTCTATGATTTTTTTAATTTTTAATTTTTTAAAATTTTATTTTTAGTACTTAACTGTTCTAGTTAGAAAGATTTCCCTAATATCTAACCTAAATCTCTATTGGTGCAAATTAAGCTGCTTGTCCTACTGTCAGTGGACATGGAGAACAATTGATCACTGTCCTCTTTATAACAGCCCTTCACATATTTGAAGATAGTTATCAGGTCTCCCCATCCATCTTATTTTCTTAAGACTAAATATGACTATTTTTTATATCCTTTCCTCATAGGTCAGGTTTCTAAACCTTCCATCATTTTTGCTGCTTTCCTCTGGACCTCTTCCATTTTGTCCGCATATTTCTTAGTGTGGTGCCCAAAACTGGGCATATTACTCCAGATGAGGCTCACTCCAGTGCTGAGTAGAGCAGAACATTTATTTCCTGTATTTTATATACAACACTCCTGTTAATATATCCCAGAATGACATTACTCTTTCTTGCAACTGTATCATGTTGGTTCACATTCAATTTGTGATCCACTATCATGCCCAGACCCTTTTCATCAATACTACTGCTCAGCCAGTTATTCCCCATTTTGTGTTTGTGCATTTGATTTTTTTCCTTCCCGAGTGTAGTACTTTCACTTGTCTTTATTGATTTCAGGCCAGTTTTCCAATTTATCAAGGTCATTTTGAATTCTAATCTTTTCCTCCAAAGTGCTGGCAACTCCTCCCAGCTTGGTGTCATCTTCAAATTTTACAAGCACACTCTCCACTCTGATATTCAAGTCATTAGTGAAAAACATTGAATAGTATCAATACCCAGACAGACCTCTATGGAACCCCACTACCTGTGTCCTCCCCATTTGACAGGGGACAGCTGACAAACTACTGTTTGAGTATGTTTGGGGTTTTTTAAACCAGTTATGCTCCCACTTTATAGTAGTTTAATCATTTTGTTGGGGTTGGACAGTAACAAGGTTTAAGATGGGAGCGATGGCATAGTGCACTCTTGATCAATATCCATTCTTTATTCTTTAGTAAATGTATATATTCATCTGGGCTAGATGCACAGTTCTGTGTTAATGTGCTTAAGGATCAATTTTAAAATTAATTTCTTTCCACGGTCACTACTTCTTTTCCTTCATTCTGTTGCACTGCTGTCTTTTCTGATTCATAGCCCACAGAGCATACCTGAGAATGCACTATTGCCTAAAGCAGTCTGGACAAAACAGAAGCTGCAATTCATAGCAGTGCACTATCAACACTTGCAAATCTGCAGTACAGCTGGCTGAGGTCTCAAAAGGCTCATTTGTAACCTATTCCATCTCTACTCTCCCTAGGGGTTGAGCCTGTCTTTGGTGTACAAGTAATGTCACAGTAATGATGCCAAGCCTAGAGGTTAGTATACCTGCTAGCTGTGCAATGGAAACCACAAAGATTGCTTCAGGATCACTGTACACTTTCTTACCAGATTCCAGTATCATGAGCAGACTGCAAAATTATGATGTATGTTAAAGCTGCCAATACGCAGAGACAGAGCAGGAGGAGGGGGGAAAAACACACCCTACATGCAGCATTCGTGCAGAATTGTGTTATAACAGACTTGTTCATTTATATGTAGATCTCCTCTCATTGCTGCTCACCTCTCATTACTGCTCATACACACGAGGTGCCTAGACTGAACTAATGTGCATAGCTGGAAGCTTTTTAATTTATCAGAGCCGGATTTTATCTACTGATTTTTTACTCTCAGCCTCTGAATTGATTCCATGAAGAAGGCTAAATATGTGCATTCAGATTATATTTGATCCAAAGTTAACATAATATAAATGCAAAGGTATTGGAGGGATACCATTGTGAGTGCAAAATGAAATACTCTGGGAGGGTGGGAAGCTATACAAAATGGTAAGTACAGAGTTTACAACAAATAGGTATGCAAAACAAGTAATTCTAAAATAGTCATAAAGAACTGATGCTTCAGTCTATTATATTGTGACAAATCAGTGACTAGCTAGGAACCTCATGCTTGATATTATTAAGAATAGGGCCAATGACATACAGTTGAGCAGTTCTGATTTTATCCAGTAGAAGGAAGCATTATATGTATATGTACACACTTCCTTGCCAATTGAGCATAGTCTGAAGGAATATGACAATATTTGTGTTGAAGAACTTCATTATATTGGATAATATGGCCATTTCTTTTATAAGCTCCAGCTAGTTCATTAAGGTTGGCAGGCTACTGAAGGGGAAAAAAAATTAAACAAACTTGTAGTTTCTCAAACACCGGCTGCCTTGAGATTTTGGGGGTGTGGAAGGCTTTTCTGACTGTCTCCTCTGAAGCTCGCCACTAGATGAATAATTAGCAAACAACACATTATTTTACCTCTGCATTACAGTTGGTCAAAATGGGGCTTTGACTGAACAAAAATGTTTTCTGGGAAGTTCTGCTTTCTGCAGAAAACTTCAACTTTTTGTTGAAATACCAAACACCCTAAAACCAAAAAGTTTTGCAGTGTGACTGACTCTCACTGTGCACCTTAGCAACTCCGCAAGAGGACTGTGATACATCATGGAAGTTATAATATATGGAGATATACCTATCTCATAGAACTGGAAGGGACCCTAAAAGGTCATCGAGTCAGTCCCCTGCCTTCACAAGCAGGGCCAAGTACTGATTTTTGCCCCAGATCCCTAAGTGGCCCCCTCAAGGATTGAACTCACAACCCTGGGTTTAGCAGGCCAATGCTCAAACCACTGAGCTATCCCTCCCCCCACTGAGCTTTTCCAAATTGAATTTTTCATTTTTTGGCAGAAAATTTTCAGGTTTTGATTTTTCACCAAAATTGAAAATTTTCACAGAACATAGAAACACTTTGAATGGAAAAGTATGATGACATAGGTTTTGAGATAATAAGGAATATTGGATGGATAGCTAGACATTAGAATGAAATGCTCATGCATCACTGCAAAACATTGGCATAATCTTTATAGGGGAAAAAATTGTTCCACTTACAATGAGCTCCAGAATCTGAACCAAATCTGAATTTAAGTAACATGATTTATTCTTTGAAAATTGAAGCTGTTTCCTTTTAGTTGGAAAGCATAGTTAAGCACTGCCTTTTTAGAGATAAAATTCTGTGAGTGATATTTTTAAATTTATATTGTTATACATTTTCTTTTGTGTAACAATCGGTAACTTTGTAAGAATTTATTTAATATAATAAAAGAATATAATAAACATGATTCTATTAGTCTTGCTAAACATATACATACTTTTTCCCTAGATCATTTTCCAATGGAGATATATTAGTAAAGTATTTTAGCAGCTGTAGGATTTGATAATAAACATTAGGGCTGTCAAGTGATTAAAAAAATTAATTGCGATTAATCGCGCTGTTAAACAATAATAGAATAAAATTTATTTAAATAGTTTTGGATGTTTTCTACATTTTCAAATATATTGATTTCAATTACAACATAGAATACAAAGTGTACAGTGCTCACTTTATATTTATTTTTGATTACAAGTATTTGCACTGTAAAAAAAATAGTATTTTTCAATTCACCTAATACAAGTACTGTAATGCAATCTCTTTATCATGAAAGTTGAACGTACAAATGTAGAATTATGTACAAAAAAAGCTGCATTCAGAAATAAAACAACGTAAAATTTTAGAGCCTGCAAGTCCACTCAGTCCTACTTCTTATTCAGCCAATCGCTCAGACAAACAAGTTTGTTTATATTTGCAGGAGATAATGCTGCCCGCTTCTTGTTTACAATGTCACCTGAAAGTGAGAACAGGCATTCTCATGGCACTGTTGTAGCCAGCGTCGCAAGATATTTACGTGCTAAAGATTCACATGTCCCTTTGTGCTTCAACCACCATTCCAGAGGACTTACGTCCATGCTGATGATGGGTTCTGCTCGATAACAACCCAAAGCAGTGTGGACCAACGCATGTTGATTTTCTTTTTTAGTAGTTTGGGTTCTGTAGTTTATGCATCGGAGTGTTGCTCTTTTAAGACTTCTGAAAGCATGCTCCACACCTCATCCCCCTCCGATTTTGGAAGGCATTTCAGATTCTTAAACCTTGGGTTGATTGCTGTAGCTATCTTTAGAAATCTCACATTGGTACCTTCTTTGCGTTTTGTCAAATCTGCAGTGAAAATGTTCTTAAAATGAACAATTGTGCCGGGTCATCATCCGAGACTGCTATAACAGGAAATATATGGCAGAATGCTGCTAAAACAGAACAGGGGACATGCAAACATGATGGTCACAGGTTCACCTAGACAGATCTGGTGGTTCTATGTGGCTCCCTAGCTTCCAGACTGACTAAGAGAGCCAGGGTCTCCCTAAATCTAGAAAAGGCAATGATGGAATACATTCCTTCAGCTGACTCCAGTATACTGCTTATGTCTACTCAAATGCAGTAGTGGATTTTTCGGACACATAGTCATGCATAGGATACATTTCTAGCTCTATATCAAGACACATATTTTCTTGAAGTTCTGACTGTTTTCCAGCTTAACCTGATACAGATAAAGCTTGAGCTAACCAAAACCCTCATCAAAATACTGAACATTTTTGAAGGTATGAAAACTTTAGATGAATTTTTCCCTATTTGTTGTTTTCATATATCTTTTTTTCAGTTGGGCTTGGAAGTGCTATAATACTGAGGGGGTGATGTTCTCAATATTTTTGGCTTGATAAGTAGGAAGTAACAAATAAGGAGAGAGCCATTTCCCTCCTGAGGAATTGGCTTTGGCAAAGGGAGAGGACTAGCTTCACTAACTGTTGGGGAGAACCCAGTGAGAAGCTGGCAGGAGAGCCTCCTTCATCTGTCCACTTTAGACATCACCACTGATGTAGAGAGCTGTATAATGTTCCTGCTACATGCTCTATTGCTCGTTTGCAGGCAACAGCAGGCACCATTTTTTGTCAAGTGATCCTGCTTTAACCAACGGGATTGCAGGAAAGAAATCCCAAAGGTTAATCTATCCATTATTATAAATATTTATAAATGAGTTGGATAAATCATACACTGTAATTATCTAGCTAACTAGTCAAGCCATTAGGACATTAAATAGCACAAATCAGAACTCATTTGGTTCATCACTAGACTGATATTGTTATGAAACAGCTGAGCAGTGCTTGTGAGCCTTTATTGGAATTCCAAAGGAGTAGAGTCAGACAGGAACTTTCTCTCCAAGGTGTGCTGTTCTTTAAAATGATAATAATTCAAATGACCTCAGTCTAATTAAAGCCATCTAAGTAAAACAATGATGCCATAAGATCTCCAGGAATCAGGCCATTTATTAATGTCCCTTAGCATTATTAGGTTGAGTGCCAACGTGGATCTACTGTACGTTAGAACTCCAAACCGAAATCAAACGGAATACCTTATGAAAGCTAAAATATAGTTAAGACATGAAGATCCATCAAACCTCTCATGTTTATCTTGTGTTCTATATTTTGTGGTGGCTAATTTTAAAGTTAAATTACATTTAGGCTTTGTTTTGAATGAATGTTATTGTGTAATTTAACTTATATCATTTATAGTTCTCTGACACCAACAGGTACTGCTAACAAATTTCGAGATTTGCTTTAGAACCCTTCACAAAAAATGTTACAACAAATATGATTGAAATTGATGATGATTTCTCCTTATTACTAAAATATTTTCATGAATGGTAATTTGGAAAATAGTAGATATTACAGATATCTCTAGGGATTACTTTAAGATTCTAGGAATGGTTGCATTTTAACCTGAAATTTCCAGATATTTTGTTGAAAGGGACAAGGTTTTTTTTAAAATAGATTTATAAAAATAACCCTTACCTGTGCAATCAATAACACCTTAAATACTAAATTAGAAATATTTTTATACTCTGATTTATTTTTACCATTTATACTTCTACCCTTTTACATATCACTTGGTCTGAACAATTAAAACTAGACTGATAAGTCACACTGTAGTGTCAGTTATTTTCAATTCCACTAGAACAGTTATTTTGTATCAGGTTTCCTATCACGGCAGGGGAATGTTTACATTTAAAAACAACAACAAATAGCCCCCCTTTTCACTGGACATCTCTTCCATCTATAAGAAGATCTGGAAAATCTAGGATTGATAGGCATGGAGGAAATCATGACATTTCCATGGAACCCCCAAGGTTAGTGTCTCACAATCAGCTGGGCCCTTTGGGTTGTGAAGGGTAGATGAGATGCAGGAAGAGTGAGCTAGAGCATGTACTCTCTTCTGAATTGCCCCCCCCCATTGGAAATACATGATTAAGACAGCCATGTCATTGTCATTTTTCTTAGTCTTCCTTCTATATTCTGAATACCCGCCTGAAGGAAGAATCATAAGAACAGCCATACTGGGTCAGACCAATGGTCTATTTACCCAGTATCCTGTCTTCCAATAGTGACCAATGCCAGTGCTTCAGAGGGAATGAACAGAATAGGTAATAATCACGTTATCCATCCCCTGCCGCTCATTCCCAGCATCTGGCAAACAGAGGCTAGGGACACTTCAGAGCATGGTTTTGCATCCATGCCCATCCTGGCTAATAGCTATTGATGAACTTATCCTTCCTGAACTTATCTAGTTCTTTTTTAAACCCTGTTATAGTCTTGGCCTTCATAACATCCTCTGGCAAAGAGTTCCACAGGTTGACGGTACATTTTATGAAGAAATAATTCCTTTTGTTTGTTTTAAATCTACTGCCTATTCATTTCATTTGGTGACCCCTATTTCCTGTGTTATTAGGAGTAAATGACACTTCCTTATTTACTTTCTCCATCAGTCATGATTTTATAGACCTCTATCATATCCCCCCGTAATCATCTCTTTTCCAAACTGAAAAGTCCTAGTCTTATTAATCTCTCCTTCATATGGAAACTCTTCCATACCCCTAATCACTTCTGTTGTCCTTTTCTGTACTTTCTCCGATTTCAATACATCTTTTTTGAGATGGGATGACCAAATCTGCATGCAGTATTCAAGATGTGGGCGTACCATGGATTTATAGAGAGACAATATGATATTTTCTGTCTGATTATCTATCCCTTTCTTAATGATTCCCAAAATTCTGTTAGCTTTTTTTTACTGCCACTGCACACTGAGTGGATATTTCAGAGAACAATCCACAATGACACTCAGATCTCTTTGTTGAGTGGTAACAGCTAATTTAGACCCCATCATTTTATATGTATAGTTGGGATTGTTTTCCAGTGTGCATTACTTTGCATCCAGGTCACTGGGTGCTGGAGGATCCCAGGGCAACACTAGTCAAGCCATGGTGTTGTGGAAGCCAGGCTTGAGCTATGAAGCAGATGTCCTGGGCCTCCAGCATGTCTCAAGAGATTTGGGATTTAAGGGAGCAAATTCTTTCTCTTTCCACAGAGGTGGAGGAGAATCTCAGCTCCCTATGTGAGGAGTCATGCAGAAATAACATGGGTTCAAACAAGCAGGATATCCAGACCTCTAGGCAGTAGTAACCCATGGAGAGAATTATCTAGGTCACTGGATTTTTCTTCTTAAAAAAATCCTTAGAACATTTCTACTCATATTAGGTTTTGAAAAACCCATTGATACCAAGCCTAAATTTGGAACCTAAATTAATTTGACTAATTTATCACTGATTTAGATGACAAGAAACTACCAAGGAATTAGTAATTGCTCTCTCAGCCATAATTTACCATGTCATTGAAAGACACACAATATGCTTATGAGTCATACATACTTACTTTGTGGTTACAGGATTAGAAGTTGTTTATCCCTTCTACTGTAAAGTGATGCTGCAACATCTCCTTTTTAAAATGTTAGTTATTGTCATTCTATACAGTCCCTGAATAGAACTTTGACAGCTCTGCTACTTTCTTCTCTTGCCGAGGAATCTTTCTTTTTGTATTGTTCTCCCCGTTCCTCCTCCTGTCCTCCAGAATGGCCCAAATATATTTTTTAAAATAAAATAGCAGCCAAGAAGAGATGATATTGTCTGGTCATTAGACAATGTTTTCAGAGTACCCGACGCTTACCTGGGAATGTCCTTAAACTTCGGTTTTCAATTAGTTTCAGGAAGAAGTGTTAGATTGACAGTAGAAGCACCCAGAACTGCATGTCTCAACAGAGGGAAGAAGAGCCTGGGGGTACGGGCAGCTGACACCCCCCAGGCAATCTGTAGCTATACCACTGTGATCTGAAGCAATAACTTTGAAATATACAGTACTGAGCAGATTTGCTGTTTTGTATACAAAATGGAGAAATCATTTTGCTATGACATTTAAATAACAATGATAAAAGAAAGCAGAATTTAACTCCTATTCTCCCCTTGTTGCAGGCATGTAACTCTTGCTGGTATTGATGGGAATTATGCAGATACATCTGGGGAAGAGTAAATCCTTTAACATTGTGTATCATATCAGAATTTCTCCTGAGGATACCAGAGCAATTGGTTGAGAATGATGTATTTTAAAAGTTTTTGCTTCACCTGTATAACAAACTTTTACTTTTATTTCAGCTCCGTTGTGGTCGCTGTTCTACTTCTGGAAATATACTGTACAATAACCACACACAAATCAAATTATATTTCATACAATGCCTAAATACATTTACAGAAATGAGATTCAAACAATTAAATGTGTCTTCTATGATTTTCTCTCTGTTAGTCCAATGGCCTAATAATTATCTCAACTGTTTTAATGACTTGCACTATATTGTCAATTTATTTAGTTGGAATTAGTTTTCTATTTCTTTTTGTAAGTGTTGCTTGTTTACTTAACAATATTTGACTTTGCCTAATGATATATACAGAAGACAGGGCTAAGTAGAACATCAGCTGTTTACATCAGCTCTAACAATTAATGCATGTTAATTTTTAATTACACTGATTGTACTAGAGGCAGTATGTATGTTTTTTCACAGAACAGATGTACTAGTCAGCTTTGCTGGTGAACATGCATATCGATTAGATGTTGATGCTGCCAGCATTTTAGAGGGAGTCAGCTTCTAATATACTTAGAAAAGTATAGCTTATAGTCCTGGGGCAGACAGTTATGTATTTTAGCTAATCATATGTATTATACTACATGCAAAACACTACATTGAAAGAATGTTAAGGCTGCAAAGTCACACTCAGAATTAAGGTGCTTGTGCAACTTTAATGTACCCCCTTGTGTCTTGTATAACCACAAGTATTTACAATGCAACAGAGGAATGTTGGGAATCAGTAATCTTGACTTCTGTTCTTGGCTGTGCAGGGGGGATTGTGGTTTAATGATTATCAATTGCAAAGCAAAGCATATGCATTGTACACATATGCACTCTGAAAGACTGTCTGATTAAATGACTGAGACGTGGACTAAATACTAGCCCCTGCTACGATTCTTGAACGGAAGTGGCACACAGAACAGACTCACGGCACCCAGATTACCTTTGTGGAAGCAGCCAGTCCTACTGTATCCTCTCCCTATCAAAAGCTCTAGCTCTGTGCTTGGGAGCAAGTTCAGTGTGATTGGCACATTCAGAGATTTTAGCAGCAGACCTTTAACAAGCTCTGTGTAAATGCCAATTTTTAGCCAAATCTGGGTGGACTTTCACGGGGACAACAAAAGATACCTCTCTGACCACGGGATTGTCCCCTGTCTAAATTCATGTTCCTGCGCCAAACTTTGCATGCACTAGAGCTCTTCAGAAAAAAGTTGGAAAAAATACTTAATTTTGGCAAAACTACCCATTTTCCCCTAGTCTTATTTTCAGAAATGGCTGTACTGGTATTTTGCTGAAACTTAAAAAACAAAGAAAGAGACTCAACAACAAAACCAGAACAAATCACAATCACTCTCTCTATCACTCACACACACAACCTTCAGCCTCACACACACACGCAACCTTCAGACTTTGTAGCAGAAAACAAAATGATCAGCAACTGAGAACAGGGACTTTTAATGGGAAGAGTTAGGAAACATTAACGAGAGGTGTCACCATTAGGTCACTTTTTCAGTATTCAGGCTACCCGGTGATCAACTGGTTCTCTGTTTGAGACTGAAGCTTGTTACTATTGGTCACATGGTGTCGTGAAGCTGTGTCTGTGTGATTTCTTTCTATTTTTTTGAGAGGCCCAAGAAGGGGATGGCCTTTGGTGACTGTTGTTTTACCGTGAGATCTCCCTTATTCAGATAACTATAAGGGTCTTATTAGGGAGCCCTCTTGTTCTTGGCTTATGTGAAGTTGCTTGGGGAGCTAGTTTTGAGTGCTGTGCCATTGATGTACTGATGTTCTACATCTGTTTCATCAGATCTGAAGGGTGCAGTTAACCATTTTTACCAGTGTCTGGCTGAGACTGATGCTTACTTGCAAACTAGATGTTTGAGGTTTAGCTCAGATAAGACATAAGTGATGCTGGTAATGAAAGGAATTGATGGAGGTGATATTTGAGGAGTTACTGCCTTTCCCTTGCTACCAGTGTTCACAATCTTATGGATGCCAGTAGCAGCAACCCAGAGCACTTATGTTTATCTGCACTTAGCGAGGAAGTTGAGGCTGTTCCTATTAGCTGTGGATGGTGCCACAATTATGCTTGCCTTTGTCACCTACGAACAGGATTACTGCAATGTGCTCTACTTAGAGATACAGTTGAAGACCACTCAAAGACTTCATGCAGTGCAAATGCAGTTTCCCACTTACTTAGTTGTTTTGTTTTATGGAATATTTTACACTAATACTCCCAAGTTTACCCTGACTTCTAATTGGGTTCTGGTTAGCATTCAAGATGTTGGTTTTGATGTATAAAGCCCTCAATGATTTCAGTCTTATGTAGCAGTTGGGGTCTCTCTTCATGCTTTATTATTCTGGCACTTTCATATTTCTGGCAAATTCATGTAGGAAGCTCAAACTAAAATCCCCAATGAATTGTGTGTAAAGGTGTTGGAGGTAAGATGTTCTCAGTGGAGGCCACTTGTTGCTAGATCTAGCTTCCATCTTGGTGCATCAGAACGGGCCTTCATTTCCTACTGCCAGGTTACATATTACACCTGTGAAGTGAATTGAAGAGGAGAATGGAGTTGGGAGGGTCTAGATTTTTCTCTGTGTAGGAGAGCTGGGGAGTGCTTTTATTGTCAATAAAGCCCCTCCCCTGACAGCAAATGTGAATATGTGGGGTAGGATCACTGTTATGGGGGAGGCCCTCAGGGCATTGAGGGCTCCATGGCCATTAGTCATTAATACGGTTATAATATGCAGGAGTGTCAGACCCATTGGCAGTGCACTTCTTTATACTTCTAAGGATAAGATATGGAGAAGTGAATAGAGAGACATATTATCACTGCTGCACAGGGAAGCTCTGACAGAAAGTAAACCAGGACAGGTAATGAGAGGGAGTAAGCAAGGGAATGAGCAAAGGGAGTAAGCAAAAGAACAAGGTTGGCTGGAATCTGGGAAAACTAGAAAGTCACTTTTTAAAATCTGAAGGTGTGATGTCAGAGAAATATGCAGAGAGAGGTCCAGCATTGTTCAAACGTATGGACCCAATACCAGCAGGCATATGCTACATTCAGGGCCATGGCTTGGTTTAACAATGATGAGTGATTTAGACTAAGAGTGCAGCTAGCAATTTGGTGGGACATATCACATTGTACACTCAGCATTTGAAAAATTCAGCACAATGCTGGAATGGGCAGTGGTGCAAGTAGTATGCTATTTAGACGCCATCTTTGTTTGCAGGTAGGGCAGATTCTGAGGAGTGTGTTAGCCTGGCTGCTAGATTAGGTGTATCTCTTGAGAGATGAAAAAACAGAGGTGCCATCTAGTCAGATGACTTACCTCTGGATTGAGATAGACACTCAGGATAAACGGGGGAAACTTTTAGGACTGACTATCAGGCTTGAGTAGCCACAAACATTAAACGGTGGGAACTGCTATCTAGTATTAGCATCTTAACTTTGCACACTGAGCTGTGCCCTTGGGGTGGGCATTTTGCACCCATCAGTTGCCACTGCTGGAATGTCATGGCCCAACCATTTTATGAGAATTAATAAAGAAATGAAGGCATTTCTGAATAATTTTAATGGAGAGTGTCTTCTTGGATGGAAGAATTGAGGATAGAGGCAGATTTAAAGATTCACTCAGATGCATTGGGATGAATAGGCTTTGGGATATTTTAGGAAGGGGGTGGTGGTCTCAGAAATGGCCCACTGGCTGGTTACAAAAAGGGATTAGTAAAGGATATAATATTTCTGGAATTCATTTCTATTTTAATGGCAGTGACTATTTGGGGAACAGGTTTTGCAAATAAGTGTGTTTCTGGAGTGATGACAACATGGAAGTGGTTCATGTTATCAATGCCAGTCCCCCGGATTGCCCAGGGTTATGAGTTTGGAAAGGTCAGCTGTATGCAGTGTTTAAACTTTAATATATATATATATTTGCCAAATATTCTGCCCGGGATTGATAATGGCATTACAGGTGGACAGATTGCAGGACTGCCACTGGGAGCCAACAAGGAACCTGAACAGATGCTGGTGGCCCTCTGTATCCATGGCATATGATGGCTTTCAGAGTAGTACCGACATTGGTAGTACTGCAGACATTTAGGGCTTATGACAGGAGTTTTTATGATTTTCTGCAATTTCAGAGAAGGAAGGGCCTGCCTATGATATGCTCTATTCCAGAGGACCAGATAATTCATTATGTGGTGTTGCGGGTGACCCATGGGCTGGCATCATCTACCGTCTCTGTTTGCCTACTGGGCCTTACAGTTGGATGAGAGGTTACCCAGATTCTCGTGGCAGGCTGTTAGTTCAGTGGTTCTTAGTGGGATGGTCTCGAGACACACACCCTAAGGAAGATCCTTGACATCTCATCACTGTTCAGATGCTTAGGGATTTGGTGCAGGTTCTAAACAAAATATGTAAAAGTGGACAGGAGGTGGTCCTGCTCAAGGCTGCAATCCTGGTAGTTTTTTTGAGTTTTAGAGTCAGTGTCAAGTGAACTAGTGCCTGGGTCAGTGGGGGATACTTTGGGAAGGGCTTTGGAATGGAGGGATTTACAGTGGGAGTTGTGAGCAGTCATCTTGATACAGAGGAAGTAAAAAACAGATCAGGGAGAGCAAGGTGAGTCCATAATGCTACAGGAGGGCGGTGAGGCAGGGATTTGCCCCAAAAGGGGTGTTAAGGACTTATATGGTGATGAGACCAGTTGGGGAGGGGACCCTCTTTATTCATGGTGACAGATGATAATTTCTCACAGTTCTAAGAAGGGGGCTTACAAGGTCAGGGGCTACTGGCACATGAATTCAGTTCTGACTCATTCCGGGTCAGGGCAGCAATGATAGAGGCCCAACTAGGGCAAAGACAATTCATGCAATTGGACAATGGTGTTCAAATGCATGTAAGATGTATGTGAGACCCCAGGCAGATGATCGGAGCTAATTTTACTATTTCCAATTTCAGGATCATGCAAACAAGTCAAGCAAGTGGTAGTATCAGTCTGTGGGCTCAGTATTATACACTGGGCACACAGGCAGGCTGCTAACTCATCAAGAGGTTTACAGCTGGGCCTGCATGATGAAATATATCTGTGCTCGCATGGAAGGAAGGGAATTGTCTGGCACCAGCTGATGCCCCTTGTATGCTCTGGCAGTTTGGGGGCAGGCACTGGATGTGATTATTTTTCATGTCAGTGAAAATAATTTAAGAACGTGAAAGGGGGTCAACTTGATCAGAGCAAAGAGGGATTTTGGTTAGATTCAGGATCTTTTCCAAGGAGTGATGATTATTTGGTCTGAAATGTTATAGTGCAGCGCGTAGCAGAGAGGTGTGAAGCCTCTGTGGGTCGATAAGGCCAGGAGGTACGTGAATAGGGAGGTGGACTGGTAATTACTCATCTGGAAATATCTTATTGGGCACCAGCGGGAGGATGGGGTACACTGTCCATATGAGGAGTGGATATATTTTTGTCCGATATTAGGGAAGGAATCGGTAAAGATCTGGCAGGGAAGGATTCAGCCAAACTAATTGCTGGTGTTGTCTTGTGGGAGATGTTCAGTGCAGGTACTCATTATGGAATGGGTACTGTGATCTGATAAATGGACTGGAAGGGAATTTAGAGGAAAGACTCCCTTTAGAAGCTGAGAAAGGATGGTTTGGGGCTCATAATCTCTGGTGTAGTAGGGACAGCTCCCTTAACCCTCAGATATGGGGAGGGTGGTGGGATCCCAGCAATGGGCTGGCTGGAGCCATGTTGGGAAGAGGAAGGGCTGATAGCAGCCATCTCAAGTGGGGGAAGCAATTAAGGAAATAATGACCTGCAGTGTACAATTTTCTTGCCAGGTGCTCCCAGATATTCTAAGTGAATAAAGTTGCAGCCTAACTAAATTACATACACTCCTTCCTGTCTTTTTTTCTGGCATGACTAGACAAACTTGACTTCCAGAGGGCTCCAAGTCAGTCTATAAACAAGCATTCGAGATCCCCTGACTTCACTATCAAAATAACCATAGCCATATCATATCTGTAGCACTGTAACCAACCACACATCCTGAATCTTACCCTGATGTCTTCATAATCCAGTCTGTGAAGAAAAAGTTTGAGGAAAGTTGAATCACATTTTCAAAATGTTTCAAACATTTTGAGTGATTAAATTTTGGGGTGGCCAACTCTAGAGATGAGCGCACTCAGCTTTATATTACTTTAGTTAGTATCTCTAAAAATTAGCTATTACGTATCTCAAATTGGGCATCAAAAATCAGAGGACACATTTGAAAATTTTGGGCTTAAGTAACTTGCCCAAGTCCACAGAGAAGTGAGTGTCAGAGCTGGGATTGTAACCTTGTTATGTACCTGTGATGAGAGTCTAGTCGTATGTCTCTGTGATTAGGGCCATTGACTCTGCCTTTTTAGGGCTTTGCCCCTTCCCTATCAGCATGCTTTGTGAAGCTGCACCAATAGGGCTTATGCAGTTGGTGGCAGCTGCTAGGATCTCTCATCTTCCTTATCCATAAAGAGAGATCTCAGAGAGAGGTCACGGAAATATAATACAGCCCAGGCTCCTGTCTATATTAGGATTTTAAATGAACAACTCATCACCATAGGAATCCAAGCTCTATGTGGCCGTGGGTCAGGGTGACCTGATGTCCCGATTTTATAGGGACAGTCCCAATATTTGGGGCTTTTTCTTATATAGGCTCCTATTACTCCCAACCCCCGTCCCGATTTTTCACACTTGCTCTCTGGTCAGCCTACTGTGGGTAGACATTGCACAGTCATCCTTCCTGAGCTACCCACCCTACAGCAACCCACTCATGGATCGCCAGACCTATAGAGAGCAGAAGGGACTGAGAGAATACATTTCTACCCCGATATAACGCTGTCCTTGGGAGCCAAAAAATCTTACTGCGTTATAGGTGAAACCGTGTTATATTGAACTTGCTTTGATCCGCTGGAGTGCGCAGCCCCGCCCCACCCCGGAGCACTGCTTTACCGCGTTATATCTGAATTCATGTTATATTGGGTTGCATTATATTGGGGTAGAGGTGTACTGCCACTGCACACACTGCTTTCTGTGCATGAGTGGGAAGAGCTGCATACAGAAGGGCTCCTCCACAAATGGCTTTTGTGGCCACAATCAGGCCTTGTGTTATATCAATGTGTTAGCTCTTGTCTAGCTTGTAAACTTAGTTTCTACCTTTGTAGAAGGAGCCTGGATATACAAGGGTTCACTTCACCCTGCACAGAAATACAACCACCTCTGGAGGGAAACGTGACAGCTTTTTAACAGCATGCAGCAAAACAACACGAGTTAAGAACAGAAAGTATAGGCGGACTTATCAAGTGATAACTACAGGAGAGTTTTAGGAAGGCAGATTGCAGATACTCAATAGAATATATTATATTATATTTGCCTTTCTTTTAACATAGCTCATATCTTATTTTATTCTTTGGTGCTTGTGCTATAGCCCATAGCTGAGAGTAGAATGTGCAATGAAAGCAACCAGCTTCCAGCATCAAGGAGTTAATGAGAGCAACTTTAGATCTACTAGCAATCATCTCTGTTAGAAAAGAGTGCTGAGTAATATGCAATACGCATTTTTTTAATAAACACATTTGATTGCACAATAAATACAGCTAAGAAAATAAGTATTTCAAGGTTTTTTGTCTTTTTCCAGAATGCTAGTATTGCTAAATATTGAGGAAATCGAAAATGAGTTAGTTGTGCTTGTCAGTTCCACTCAATCCATTTTTGGCAAAATATACAGAGGTGGTACAATGCTCATATATTTCCTGGACACTGCTCAGAAGAAAAATGCTGAAGCACACAAGCTGACTGACCAGATGAACTAGAATGGCATTATTCACAGCAGACAATTTCCCTCCTTTTGTAAATTTCCACAAAGAGAATATAGTACTCAGGGAGGGGTGCGCCATTCACTAATTACACTTAAATGGGGATTCCGTTCAACAATTACAACAACAAAATATATATGTGTGTGTGTGAGAGAGAGAGAGAGAGAGAGAGAGAGAAAGAAAAGCCAGCACTAATATTTTGGAATTATAGGGCTGTACAAAGGCAAAATAGAATCTCATCTAGGCTGGCAGACAGTACTAGTTAAAAACCCACCCTATTTTTTAAGATGTCCTCAAATTTTCAAGCCTACAGATAATTTGTTTAAAGTTACTTGTTCTCACTTTAAAAGATCATCATTGTCACTTCAATGCTGTTTCAAGAGGCCACTGTTGCTTACTCCAGTATGTCCAGGCAGGAGTGATCATACTTCAACAATGACACACTCCCACCGGCTCCTTCAGTTTGATATTTTTTTTGCATTCACACCTCCCAGCTTTGGAATTCCATCCCAGATCTGTTTGAGACTACCTTTCTGATAGCAACTGTCTTAAAGATAAAAAGCCTCTCTCTACTCCTTTCCGCACCTTGCAGATCATCATCCAGTTCCATATAGAGCCACAAATTAAAAATAAGTATCTTTTTCTCTTTTGCCTTCCCTTTCTACCTCTGTCTCCTATCTCATTCTTCCTTTCAGCCTCACATCACAGCAGTCTCATGCACAACTCTAGCCACTGCCAAAATCTCTTCCAAACAATCACCTCTTTGTATAAATTTCATGTCAGTACTCAGGGGTAAGATGATTCACATGTAATCCTAATAGTGAACTGAGTACACACATATTTTAGGGCAAGTGATAGGGCTTGTTTGCCTTTTGGGTTTGCTCCAGGTTAATAGCCTGCTGCAGATCTAATGGAGGAAAAAAAACAACCGAACATCTCTCCAAAAGGAGTTTCTATTAAAAATCACTATATGACAATTATTGGTAGGATGGTAGAGTATCATGGTTGGTTTGTCAAAAGCCTAGTTAGGTCAGTCATCTTGTACAGCAATTATATTCAGTTTTTCCCCATCCTGCCTCACACACCTCTTTTTGACCATCTGAGTTAATGTTTTTGTTGTTTTGTTTTCTATTTAAACAATACCTAAAGTGAATTATTTTGAACAGCTAATAGAGGCCATTTCCCATTCAGAGCAAATTGTCATAGTGGTGGATATGGCACACCATACATCCAGCAAAGGGGCACTTCATGCCCTGTGGACATATGCAGCAGCATGCCATAAAACAATCAGAATAATAATTTGAGCTCTATCTGAATAAGGGATGGCTCAAGAGATGGGAAGGGCAGGTAGTCAGTGGGTTGTAGGACTCAAGTGGACAATATTTATATCATGCAGGTTTATATTTAAAAAAAGCAAAAAACAAAAAAAAAGCCTTCTCCACCTTTTAAAATGTAAGTTAAAGCAATTTTGTTTGGATATTTGCAGCAGTAGAAGCAGCTAAAAGAGGCAATGTCCTTCATTGTTTATAGAAATGCGTATTGCACTGGTGCATATTTTTACTAGGCTTCTGTAGCTTTCTAAGGATTTCTAAACATAGAAGTTAGTATGTCTACTAAAGAATTTTCTTACTTACCTAAATGCCACCAGCATAACAGGCACACACACAATAGGTTGAAATTATTACTGTACTTTGTTTTAAAATCAGAGTAGATTACACATAAAAATTGTGGTGGTCTATATTGCAGATAAAATCACCTTTTTTTGACATATGCAAGCAACAGTATCTAAAACTAGTGTTCAATAATCTATATTTCACTAAGACAGAAAATATATTACCCCAAAGGGAATGCATCATTTTAAGTGAAAAAAATCTATAAATAACAGTATTTGGTATTTTTTAATGTTAAAATATGTTCCTTTTTAATTAGTCATTATATATTGATTGATGCCTACTGTACTTCTGATGCCTTTCCTTCAGGGCTTTGTGTATTTCATAGATTGTAAGGTGTAAAAATACTTTAAATCAAAGCAGTAAAATAAGCATAGTTAGAAGGAGAACATGAGGGTTTTTTCTTCATTTACATTCATTACATATTATGAGTTTAATTACCTCCCTCAAATAATACCGGTATGAAGGAATGATGCTAAAGAAGGCATACTTCTATGATGATTTTATTGATTGTGACTGATGGATGGCATCAACATTTCATAGTGAAGAATCATGGTTTTGTTACATCAGGAAAATTAAATTGGGAGAGTTATTTTCTTTCCCAGTGATAGTGGCAGTTAGAATATTTCACCTGTAATGAGATGTGTGCGTTATGTGCCATAGTGAACCACTGCTGAGCCATTAAATATATGTAAATGAAGAGAAACACAAGAGAGCCTGGGCATAATAACGTGCAGAACAGAGAAATGGATCCTGGAAAGTGATTAATTTATTTGATGATGCCTCAAGTGAGGAATTTTAGGTCACAAATGAAGTGACAGAATGACAAATTACCATTTTAAAGAATTTACTGGGCATCATTACTGAACAATTGTCAGGTAGTTTATGGTGGCTGAGAAGATGGTATAAATATAGATCTTTTCCTTATCTGAGATGAATTATTAATCACCTTTTTAAAAATCTTTATGAGTGATGGTTGGCTGTCTGATTGGAAATAATGTGTTCTACAATTTTAACTAAATTCTAATATGATATGTAACAGGAATCTTTACAATTAAAGTCTCAGTGGAGAGTGGTAGGAGGTTTACAGTCAATTGCAGTTTTAATGTGATAGAAGAGGATGAATTCACTAGCATATTTCAATAGGTTTCCTTAGGTATATTATCCCTGCTGTGATGTTATTCAAATGTTTACAGTTTATTTTCACTTGAAAAATGACATTCAGATACTTAAATTGTTTTCCTTGGTTTATTAGTTAATGAAAATGAAATTCTCGTAATTACTATATTTTTGCTGCCTGCCACATTATTTAAAGTGAAGTGACTCCCTTTGTCAGCTGGATTGTAAATGCCGTTGTCTTGTATTTTGTTCAGTTTCTGTTTGCTTTATGTATGTCATGTCCCTTCTCTGTCTATATGTCACTGCCTGTGCTACCCATAATGACTGGCGTGTATAGAGAAAAGGTAGGGATTGGAAATTAAAAAGAAGATAATAAAGCTTTTCTTTAAGTTTATTTCATCTGTCACATATGAAAAGCAACTTCATTTCTGTGTTTGTGCAGAAGTTGGGTAAGGTTTTGGTCCATACTAAGAAATTTTAACAAATCTAAAACCTAAGGCATTTGTAAAGATTTCTGATGCTATATGTGTCAATTGTATGTTGTCTGTTCATATTATGTGTATGCACACACACATTAATATTTTATAGACATATGTACTGTGACAAAGTTCCTCCTCTCTCTTGGTGAGTCCTGCGCTTATTGGCGGATTTTCTTGCCGCAGAGATTCACCATGTGGATTGGGGAACAGCCCAGAGAACTTCCCCTCTGGAAGAACCCACAGTCCAGGTCAATTGGGAGGTTTGGGGGGAACCCGGGCCCGCCCTCTACTCCGGGTTCCAGCCCAGGGCCCTGTGGACTGCAGCTGTCTATAGTGCCTCCTGTAACAGCTGCATGACAGCTACAACTTCCTGGGCTACTTCCCCATGGCCTCCTCCAAACACCTTCTTTATTCTCACCACAGGACCTTCCTCCTGGTGTCTGATAACGCTTGTGCTCCTCAGTCCTCCAGCAGCACACCCTCTCACTCTCAGCTCCTTGCGCCTCTTGCTCCCAGCTCCTCACACTCACACCACAAACTGAAGTGAGCTCCTTTTTAAAGCCCAGGTGCCCTGATTAGCCTGCCTTAATTGATTCTAGCAGCTTCTTCTTAATTGGCTCCAGGTGTCCTAATTAGCCTGCCTGCCTTAACTGGTTCTAGCAGGTTCCTGATTACTCTAGTGCAGCCCCTTCTCTGGTCACTCAGGGAACAGAAAACTACTCATCCAGTAACCAGTATATTTGCCCTCTACCAGACTCCTGTACCCCACTGGTCTGGGTCTGTCACAGTACATAGAAAAGGAGTATTTCTAAATATACAGTAGGATTTCACTAAAGTGCATAAAAAACTGGTAGTGACTGTCTACCTCCCAGCAGAAATTTGCTAGTAAGCCCATTTGCTAGTATATTATGAAGTATTAGCATAAGTAAAACTAAACTAGCACTGACTAAATGAGCAAAGTAGATTTTGCAATGCATTTTCCTTGCTCTTAGTTGTATGAGTTCATTTACTCACCAGTGCAAAATTAATGTGAGATATTGAGGGTCCACAGTACAGTGTATATAAAAACCTTTATTTGTTAACTTTGCTTTTAGAGGATCCCTTTGTGTAGATTGAGAATAGAATCTAGGAGCTTTCAAACAGAATATCAGCTTGTTGTTTGGAACTATTGAGAACAATCTCTAACAATTTCCCATATACTGCAAGTTGAAAAACTCACACATGAAATATGGTTTGTGTTGTGGAGGATGTTGCGGGGTGGGGTGGGTGAATCTAACATTTGGAAAGGACTCCTTCTAATCTACTTACACATCTGGATGCTCTCTACTTTAACTCATTCTCATGATTAAC
The DNA here is from genome assembly GCF_011386835.1 of Chrysemys picta bellii. Classification (NCBI taxonomy): domain Eukaryota; kingdom Metazoa; phylum Chordata; order Testudines; family Emydidae; genus Chrysemys; species Chrysemys picta. The sequence goes on along the minus strand of NC_088801.1, from coordinate 29,880,596 downwards.
ACAACACACTTTGTAACAACTTCATAACTCCTTTTTTTATTGAATGTTTTGTTCTCAAGATTTTTAGTTATAGGTGCAATTGTAGATTATTGTAATCTAGATTAATTATTAAAGCAATACTGCCAAGTAAGATCATAGTTAAAACATTCCTGACCCTTGATACTAATATGTCAGATGGTTAATACTGAAATAATTCTAAAAGTCTAATTTATTTTGAACTGCTGATGTCTATTTTCTCCACTTCCCTCATACTAGATACACCTCTACCTCGATATAATGCGACCCGATATAACACGAATTCGGATATAACGCGGTAAAGCAGTGCTCCGGGCGGGCGGGGCTGCACGCTCCAGTGGATCAAATCAAGTTCGATATAACACGGTTTCACCTACAACGCGGTAAGATTTTTTGGCTCCCGAGGACGGCATTATATCGAGGTAGAGGTGTAGTGAAAATCAACTGGCTTCCTTATTTTACTTTCCTTTTATAGTCTATTTTCTTTTTTGTACTTCATGTGTCACTACAGTGCTGTTGTATTTGGGCCTATGGCAATATAAAGAATAAACTAAATTATAAAATAAATAAACTATTTTAGTGATTTTTTTAGGCCAAATATGAAAATATTTTTGCATTAAATGTGATGAATTTTTAGCCTCGAATTATTAAATAATGTCCCTATAAGTACAGATATATTTTTTTCTAACATTTAACATTAGCTCATGTTTTAAATTGTACTAATATAAATGCAGAAATAAATATATATATAACTAAATAAAGAAAAATAGCTGTATTATACTTTGTACTAAGAAAGTACTGTTCTACGACAGTAAAGAATATGAATATTTTGAAGTGACTACTGCACACTTTACATATATCGAGATACCTGTGTGTACTTTTCGATAATAGATGTGAATTATTTGTGTTATGGTGAAATTACGTGCATTAGGACCTCAAAGCTCTCACATTTAGTGACACATTTAAAGAATTTTTTCATTGACTTCAGTGGATTTTGGATTAGACCCTTAAATAGTTCAGGTGGCTGGCTCATGATGAAGAGCAAACCCCTCTCACATGCACATCCATCTTTTTGCATGTACAACCATCATGCCTTTTTTTTTTTTTTTACTCTTCCTATCATGGGGTCATCATCGGGGATATACTTGAAACCATGATCAGCAAACTGGACACCGGCTACAGGCAAAAATTGAGGGGATTTTTTGAGATGTTTTTCCAAAATAGCACAATGGATCCTCTCTCGTAGTGTGGGTCTTTGGGTGCTGTACAATAGAAATATATAATAATCATCTTGATTTTCTATTCTTCTAAAGATCAGTCCTGCAAGAGCTGAGTGCTCTGGGGCAGATCTCGCAAAGTAATTAAAAACATACTTTTTTTTTTTGTAAGTATGCAAATAATCCCTTTGGCTTCAGTGTGGCTATTCATGTGCTTAAAGTTAAGCACACGCCTAAGTTGTTAAGTAGTAGGCCGAGAATGCCCAGCACATTGCAGAATCAAGCCCTTATGGCTCTGGACCAGTTCAACTACAATTTAGTTTAATACATTTTAACATATAAACCCCATTTTACATACAATACACTGCATTTCATTTGTATATGACATTCTCAATACACAGTGTCATAAAATATTTTACTTTAGAGCCAATTATAAGTTTAGGAGAAAATTTAGGGGGTGATCTGAAGAGAGAAGTGACTCAGAGCTTGGAAGGAAAAGAGAAAGTTCTAGACAGAGCAGCCCAAGTTACTGTGTAGACCTCCACCATTAGAAAGTTGTGAAGAGGGAACACAGGCAAGACCAAGGATGGAGAAGCAGAGTGAGTAGGCAGATTTAAAAACAGCCCAACATCTAAAAACATAAAGAGTAGATTAGAGATCAGAGAGGCAGAGTGGAGCTAGCCATTGAAAGTATGCAGTAAATAGTATGGAATTTTTTATTTGGAGCCAGATACCAATGAATGTGATCTGCTGATAAGCAGAGCTGGTTTCAAAAATGGATCTTTTTTCCTGCAGAAAAAAATTAGTTTTGGCAAAAATTTAAAACTGAAATATTTCTCCCTAAACCTGAAACATTTCAGTTTGAAATGCTGACATGGTGCCTACTGCTCCCATTCTCCTCTATTGACAGGGCTCCCTGGTCAGGTTACATGTCTTAGAGTGCACCAGTGTCTCCCCTGTTGATGAGGGGAGATGGTGCATCATGGCAGTCACATGGCTATGATACATTATGGGAGATGATGTCCGCTGGGGATCTCAGCTCATAGATGAGAATGGGAGCCTAAACTACTACAAGCTGCCAGAGATACTGTTCCCATGATGTCCCAAGGAAGCATTTCAGAATAGAAATATTTCAGTTTGGGGTAAAAAAACCCTGAAATTTTCCAGTGAAAGCAGACACTTCAGTGTTTGTTTTCTGTCGAAAAACAGTTTTTATGGAAATTTTTTGACCACGCCTAGCAATGGGGCTGGAGCAGGAGTGTGGTGTTGAAAGTGTCTGTTAATGTGAATAGGTACCATGTATCATCAGAGGCCCTGAGAAAGACTGATGAAAGTACCTGTGTCTTTGCACTCTGGAGTCAAGCTCAGCAGTCAGCCAGCTAAATATTTTTCACAGTGGTCAGGGAACTCTGATTTTCTCTGTCTCTCTCCAAGCACCATTTGATGCACTTAAGTTTACAGAGGCGACCAGAACTTAAGATGGTGAGTGAATGGTGTGGTGGTTTGAAGGATGACACTGGAGACTTTCAGGCTGATCTCTGGGAAAGCATGTATGTTTTGTTGGAAGGGTCGTCACAGTAAGTTCATTTTAATGGCTGTTTAACAGCAAAAAGTAAATACTGTAGTTATATAGTGTCAAGGGTATTCATAGATGCTGCCCAGTGGAGACACAATAAAATATGTAAGCTATTTTAGTTTACAAATAGTATTAAGAACCCCATTTGTGCTTGCTTTCTACTGAGACCCAGACCACCTCTAACTTATATATAGTAGAAAATGAAATATAAAATACTCGGAAGCATATTTTATGAACAAATGTGTGCCCTACTTTATTTTAGTTTAAAAAGAAAAAGGGAAAAAAGAGAAGAGAACTGGTGAAAATGGAAATTTATCTTAAATGAGCATGCAATATTCTCCCTTTCAGAAGACTCCCAATAACCAAATGCCATGGGTATGATTTGCTGACAAAGGTTTTTATTAATTTTTTTTTTCAGAATTTACCCACACTTGAAATATCTTAATATTTGGTCAGCTAACACTTCGCAGAATTCTAAGGGGTTGCTGTTTTAAAACAATAAATGTACATGCAAGGGAATTACCAGAATATTGTGTAATTTGACAAGGTATAGTAAATACCATCAATTTTCTTTCTGTATTCTTTCATTTTAAAATGCCCTAATTGTGCCAAATCTTCAAATCTGGCCTACAGAATTGCTCCATAAGACACTGATCCTGCAATGATTAACATACATGCTTAAAGTTAAGCAAGTGAATATTTGCAAGACTGGAGCCTACATTTTTGCATGTTCAAACTAATGGTACAATTTTGGAAGCCTTTTGAAAATGCTATCTCTATACCATGTTCAGATACCACAGTGATGGGCATGTTATAAAATAAGAGGGTCATTTTTAAAAATATCCTCCATCAGTGTTTGCTCATGTCCACCACCAACCAGCCTTTCCTCTGGATCCAGTCTAGAGAATCAGCAGCTCCCAATTATCTTGCTGGACTCCAGCACCATTTTTTCCAGAAGAATTTAGCCATGCAAAATGAGATAGTGTGTCAAAAATTGGGAGCACCAATTGAACAATGATGAAGGCTTGTCATAAAGAACAGTGTAGCTGTGTGTTTTAAAATACATTCTGGAATACAAATCCACATTCATCTTGAGGTGGCAGCTTCATCAGAAGAGCTGAAGAATGGGATCATGGTTCAATGTTTTCTATAAACTTTCCTTTCCCTTTCCATTCTGCTTGCCAATGCCAGGAGGAGCCCATGCATTACGTTAGGATTACACTGGTCTACAATTTTTGAGAAGTCGTCTGCTTCAGAGATAAAATGTGCTATTTATTATGTATTTTGATGTGCTGAATTCAAATATGACAATTAAAACAACTGATTGGCTACTGTTTCTAAGATATTTAAGTTTTTACATTTTATGTCTATGTATATTGTGTAGATAGTAGAGTTTTAATCATAAATTGTAAACCTAGGTCTTTTCATGTGTTTATGGTTGCTTTACATGATAATATTTCACCTGTCCTGTTTATGTAACGCTTTAAAAATCAGCAAAAGGGTTATCTAAATAAAATTTATTATGAAACAAAAGGCAAAAAACTATTATGTACATAGTTTAGTCCTATTCAGTGTCTACTCGGCGCTTCTTGGCTTGTCTCTTGTATTCATTAAATGGAGCATCTCTTGTCACTGTCCAGCAATAGTCTGCAAGCATTGATGGGCTCCATTTGCCCTGATAGCATTTCTCCATTGTTACAATGTCCTGGTGAAATCGCTCGTCACTCACTGCTCCGCAGTTCGGTGGAAAAAAAATCTAGATGAGAGTGCAAAAAATGTATCTTTAGTGACATGTTGCAACCAAGGCTTTTGTATGCCTTGAGGAGGTTTTCCACCAACAACCTGTAGTTGTCTGCCTTTTGTTTCCGAGAAAATTTATTGCCACTAACTGGAAGGCTTTCCATACCGTCTTTTCCTTGCCACGCAGTGCATGGTCAAATGCATCATCTCGAAGAAGTTCACGAATCTGAGGACCAACAAAGACACCTTCCTTTATCTTAGCTTCACTTAACCTTGGAAATTTTCCACGGAGGTACTTGAAAGCTGCTTGTGTTTTGTCAATGGCCTTGACAAAGTTCTTCATCAGACCCAGCTTGATGTGTAAGGGTGGTAACAAAATCTTCCTTGATTCAACAAGTGGTGGATGCTGAACACTTTTCCTCCCAGGCTCCAATGACTGTGGGAGTGGCCAATCTTTCTTGATGTAGTGGGAATCTCTTGCACGACTATCCCATTCGCAGAGAAAACAGCAGTACTTTGTGTATCCAGTCTGCAGACCAAGCAAGAGAGCAACAACCTTCAAATCGCCACAAAGCTGCCTCTGATGTTGGTCATAGTTTATGCACCTCAAAAGTTGTTTCATGTTGTCATAGATTTCCTTCATATGGACTGCATGACCAACTGGAATTGATGGCAAAACATTGCCATTATGCAGTAAAACAGCTTTAAGACTCGTCTTCGATGAATCAATGAACAGTCTCCACTCATCTGGATCGTGAACGATGTTGAGGGCTGCCATCACACCATCGATGTTGTTGCAGGCTACAAGATCATCTTCCATGAAGAAAAATGGGACAAGATCCTTTTGACGGTCACGGAACATGAAACCCTAAAATCACCTGCCAGGAGATTCCACTGCTGTAGTCTGAAGCCCAACAGCTCTGCCTTACTCTTGGGTAGTTTCAAATCCCTGACAAGGTCATTCAGTTCACCTTGTGTTATGAGGTGTGGTTCAGAGGAGGAGGATGGGAGAAAATGTGGGTCCTGTGACATTGATGGTTCAGGACCAGAAGTTTCATCCTCTTCCTCTTCCTTGTCTGACTCAAGAGAGAATGATTCTGGTGCATCAGGCACCAGCAGCCCTTCTCCGTGGGGTACTGGGCGTATAGCTGATGGAATGTTTGGATAATGCACAGTCCACTTTTTCTTCTTTGACACACCTTTCCCAACTGGAGGCACCATGCAGAAGTAACAATTGCTGGTATGATCTGTTGGCTCTCTCCAAATCATTGGCATTGCAAAAGGCATAGATTTCCTTTTCCTGTTCAACCACTGGCGAAGCTTTGTTGCACAAGTGTTGCAGCATATGTGTGGGGCCCACTTCTTGTCCTGATCTCCAATTTTGCAGCCAAAATAAAGGTGATAGGCTTTCTTAACCATAGTGGTTATACTGCGCTTTTGTGATGCAAAAGTCACTTCACCACAAACATAGCAGAAGTTATCTGCACTGTTCACACAAGTACGAGGCATCTCTGCTCACTTTGGCTAAACAGAAATGTGTCCCTTTGCAAAATCAAACACCGACAAATAAGAGAGCACGACACTGTATGATTTCTAGAGCTGATATAGGGCAATTTGTTCAACAGAGTGATGTAAGCTTCATTATGATTGCATCATCCATGACTTCTAGGAATAACATGATGCAATTCATATCATGTATGACCCAATACCAGCTTCAGATTGCATCATTCATTATTTTGCCTAAAAAGCAAGTACTGTCCAAACCCAGTCATAGATTTATTCATAGATCCAGTCAAAGATGTATTTTAGTCATTTCTGGTTTAAATTGAGATCCCTTCCCTTTATAACTCACTTATCCTCCGCCATTCCCAAGTCAAGGGTCGTATATACTGATCCAATAGCGTATCTTGAAAACTAGAGCCAATCAACAATTTTAAGCATCATTTTCATTCTCAGTGACCCAGAATTAGTAAAGTTTGACTACATTTATTTCAGAAGCATTTTGGCTGTAGAGCAGTGTTATCAGAGAACAATCTGTTGTGCCACGATCAATTTAATTTTGGTCTGTGGCTTTCTGTTTGCGAAGTTCAGAGAGAGGATCCATTGTGTAGCGATCAAATTAATGCCTGAAATCAGCTCAGTCTAGACATCATAGGCCATGAAAAGAGATTTCAGGAAGTTGGAGAGTGGTGTTGAGGGGAAAAAACAATGAAACAAAGAACAAACATTGACTGGAAGAGATAGGAAAAGGAGAAAGTAGTGGCTAAAGTAGATCAAAATTGGAAGAGAAATTTACTAATTCTAGTGGTTAAGTTATAGGTGTTGCTTTGGTGGTGAAGTAACATTGCATCCTCTCATGTGAACAAAATGTGTGTGTGTGGGGGGGGGGAAAGGGAATAGCAGTGTCTGAAAGGAATCCATACCCCCCAAAAGTCCGTATCTAGCCAAACAAAAGTCTGTGTGATGCCCATTAGAAGTACTGGTCTTTCTGTAGAAGAAAGGAAGCATATAGTGGATTTTCAGCTTGGATAATTCTTCTCTGATCAGGTAGCCTTGGAGAGCTATAAACTCCCCAGAAGTTGCTTTCTAAACCTGTGTGTCAGATAGTGAAAAATGCCCCATGTATGAGAATAATTGTATAAGATAGCTTACAGGAATTCTGTGCACCAGGGTAAGGCAGGTTAGTACCTGTTCTTTTGGATTCTCTGGGGGGTAAATTCGTACATCATATCTGCATGTTTGAAATAGGTCCACAGCATGACACCTCCAAGCAGGTGCTACCGGAAGCAGGATTGTCTAGTGATGAGAGCGCTGGACTGGGAGTCATGAGACCTGGTTTCTGCTCTGCTGCTGTCACTGAGAAAATTGCTTTCTTGCTCTGTATCTTGGTTTCACAATCTTTATAACACTGGGATAATGATACTGTTTAAAGAACCTTTGAAAAGCATTGGATAAGAGATAAGCCAAGTGATTTAAAAAACACACTTCTGAGACCTAATTAGCTGAGTGGTGCATGCGTATAGGTGACTCCATCCAAAAGCATGAGAGATGTTAGCCATAACACACAGGTCTCTGGAAATATACCAAGGGAACCAATGATTAGATTTGGACACAGTTGCAGCTAACATGGTTCTATGGATAAGGCTAAACTTAAGATATTCAGCAACCAGTATGGTAGCTAATATCTAGTAAGATCTATCAAAATATAGTACAACCTCGATTATCCGAGCTTTGGTGATCTGTTATCTGAAATGGGGTCATGTTTCCATAAAGGAATTCCTTCTGTTATCTTTGGTTATCCAACCATTTCCAATGCTGCTGCTGCTGCTGCCTCTTACCCAACATTTGAATAATGGGTTCTACTTGAAATTTAACACATGACATTCTGTGTTTGATCTATGCTTCCCATCATGATGACACAAAGTCCAAACTGGAGCCAACTCCCATTCTAGAGGGTGAATGAAATCCACCATGCAGCCTGGAGGCGGTTTGTGTGACATTTAAGTTTTGAACTAGTAGCTGAATGCCTTTGCTGTTGCACGGGTGTAATTTGTAAAGTCCTGTGTGTATTTAAAAAAAAAAAAGGGGAGCAGCCAAAAATTGGGATTCTTATTTCTGTGCTCTGTGTAGTAGTGAGCCATGTTGGTGTTTGTATATGTTCCCCAAAGGTGTGGACACAGCTGCCCCTTGGCTGGAGGCAAAAGCATCTCTTTGTTATGCCACATAGCTGTTACTTCCACCTTCTCTGGTCAACTGTCAGATTCCAACTGCTACAGAACCTGTAGACTCCAACATTCCATCCGGTTCTCATAGGGCACAGTGATGACTGAACCTGGTGAACAAAAAGAGCTCTCAGCCACTCTTGTAGCTGTTTCTACCATTACACACTGGCCCAACAGACACCCTAGGCTTCAGAGTGGCACACAGAGAAACAATCCTGGAAGATCTGTGTTGATTTGTGCAGGTGACGAATGGGGTGTGCGTGTACTGTGGTGAGGGGCTTGTGTGTGTTTGGAGTGTATATGCTGGTTTTTGTGTGGATGGTTGTGATGATTTGTGGGGGAGATAGTTGCATGGACAGATATGGCAGTTGGGGACACTTAGTCCACCACCTGTGCAGGCTCCCTCATACAGCCAATGAAGCTATTGCATCAATGAAGTTGTTGGAGAGTTAGGGTGGTGATTGGTTGCACCACCATTGATATCACAAAGATCTAAGACTCTTCCTGTGACATAAATGCCCTCCTGTAGCTGTTCACCACATGGATGTAATTCATAAAATGAAAATGGCTAAGAACTTAAAAATTGGACAGTAACAGACTGCAAAACCTAGTAATTATTCAACCTGCTGATATTCTGCTTGTAGCTGTTTCCATTGCTCCACACTCACTGTACAGACATTTTAGGCTTTGGAGTGATATACAGAGGTCACTCCTGGAGTTTTGTTATATAAATTGAGAAGCTCAGGCTTTTGTCATACACCAAGGTGTAGGTGATGCAATTTAGCAGTCAGAGCAGAATCAGAGTGCAGAACCAGAATCGTGGTCAGGAGACAAACCAGTGATTAGAGACAGGAATCAGGAGTTCAGAGGGAACTGGAGCAGAGCAGGCAAGAATTGGAGCAAGGGCCTGATGGGAAGCAGAGTTTAAATGGTGATCTGTTGGCTCTTCTGACCAATCAGGGAGCACAGTCACTTAGTTGTTAGCGTTTATTAGGCCCAGCCAAGCTCACTGGGTTGCTAGGTGACTGAGGCCAGAAGTAGTTGAGTTCCTGACACCTCTAAGGATATATCTATATAGCAGCTGGAAGAGTGCTTCCCAATGCAGGTAGACAGACATGTGCTAGGTCTGCACTAGCTAGTGTGCTAAAAATAGCATTGTGGCCATGGTGGTATGAGTGGCTGCTTGGGTAGCCACCTGAGTATCTTCTCAGGGGGTCAGGTTTGTACTCGGGTGGCTAGCCTGAAATTCTCCTCTGCCTCTGTGGCTACACCGCTCGAGCTAGTGCATATTTGTCATCCTTGCTGGGAAGCACGCTCCCAGCTGCTGTTTAGACACATCCTAAAGGTTTAAAGAAAAACATTCAGAAGACAGACCAAATCCAATGCAATTATTTAAATTTCATGATCTTTTAAAGCCAGGCTTATGGTTTTTTTGGTGGTGTTTCTTGTGATTTTGTCAATAATGTCAATTGACTCCCACCAAAAGTACTGTAATAGGTTAGCAACAACCACTGGCCTTCCCCCACCAGAAGGCAACGTTAGGTGGAGTTTGTTTGATTGATTACATGTTGTGCTTGGTGAATGTGGTACTGAGTAGGGACAAAAGATTTTGTAACCTGATTGGGATTGCCATAGATTTTTAAAGGTAACCCAACTGAAACCTTTGACATCCCCTACCACTAGATTTATATTTAATTCTGCAATGGTGCATACTTTTATGTGTAAATTTCCACTCCTGACTTTGTTCTAAGTAAGGTTGGCAGAATTTGTTTTTTATGTTTTCATAATTTTAATTAATAATATCGATGTTTATTTATCAATTTAAATGTTACAGTTGCACAAAATTATGGGTTTTAAGCATTTTCTTAGTTTTTTGCCTCATAGCACTAGAAACTTGACACAAATTATTTAAAGGGGAAAAAGAGATTGTTTCAATATGCAATTCACCATTTAACTGGAGAAAATTGTAACCAGCAGAAGAGATTCTGTAGACTGTGCAATTACTCTGCATTCCTTCATGTACTTGGATTGTGTGTTCAGTGCAGAGTATAACATTTTTGTGAGTGCACAGGCTCAGTTAATGCATTGATTTAATGTTTATAGCAGTGAATAAGGAACCAGTTTGGGGACCAGGGATGAAAGGTGTAACTCTGTTGCAGCTCCTGCTTTAGTTTCTTAATATAGTTAATAGTAGATCTGTAGATCATCATCAGCACTCTCTGACTGTACACTTCATGAGAGTCAGTACTGCTTTGGGTACACTGTAAAGCTCTGGAAAGGAATGGGCAACCTTGGCTTCTGTTAATGAAAATTATTCTTGCACATGAACATTTGTGCCTACTTCCCTAAAGTTGCCCTGTAATTTTGATCCTGATGCCAAGTGATCTTGATCTTTGTCCTGTCTTCCTGATTTATATACCATTATACTTTATTTATAATACTATTTTATTCATTATTATTAATTACTTATCGCACCCCAGGTGACAATCAAGGTTCCATTGTGCTAGGTCAGGGTTTCCCAAACTTCATTGCACTGCGACTCCCTTCTGACAACAAAAATTACTACATGACCCCGGGAAGGGGTCTGAGCCCCTCCGTCCTAGGCAGGGGGGGCCAAAGCTGAAGCCTGAGTCCTGCACAGACACCCCCAGGGCGGGGGGAGCCGAAACTTGAGGGCTACAGCCCTGGGCGGGTGTGGGGCTGTAACCTGAGTTAGGCTCTGCTCTCAGGCTTCTGCTCCAGCTCTGGGTGGTAGGGCTCGGATTTTTGGCTTCAGCCCCAGGCCCCAGCAAGTCTAACACCAGCCCTGGTGACCCCATTAAAGCAGGATTGCAACCCACTTTGGGGTCCTGACCGACAGTTTGAGATCCACTGTACTAGGTGATGTAGTGCCAAATGACAAAAAAGCCAGTTACTACTCCAAACAGTTTATAGTCTAGGTTGCATTGGCGAATCATCATCATTAGACTTCCCTTAGTGTCTAATTGTGTTGGAATGGAGGACTTGTGGGTACTGGGGAGCTACAGATGTACATAAGTTTTTGTTGGGTGACTCGCAACCCTTTGTCTGCTTACTTATAACTAGGCTTGGAAGGATTAGATTTTTATTGGTAAATGTCAGTAAACAACGATTTCATCGTACACGCACAAATGGATGAAAAAGTACTTCCATCAATAATCATTAAAATGTACAGATAGGCAAAGTAAGAAGAATTCTGCTTGAGGACTTATTGGAGTTTGATTTAAGGATATTTATTTGAAGATTTTGACATGTGGTATTGACAATTTATGTTTTAACAGTTCTAAAGCTTTATCTTTTTTGAATCTCAGTGTCTACTGTCATTAAATAATTCTTGTCCATTCCCCCAGAATTTCCCACAACTGTGAAAATTTAAATAGATAAAAATTAAAAAAAGTGAAACCCATAATTTTGCTTAGTTGTGAAAATTTACATTGATAAAACAAAAATTTTTTACAAATAAACATCAATATTATTCCTCAAAATTATTTAAAAATCTAATTCTCTCATTCTTATAACAAAGTTGGGGCGGATGGAAAGTAAACAGTTAAACTTTGCAGAATCCTTATTCTGTGAAAATTGGTTTATTGAAGAATCTCCTATTTCTTGATTATAGTTTTCATACCAATATATGTAGTCCAAGTAATGATCAACAAGTGAGTTGGTAAATAGGTAAATCTAAGCATCCCAGTTTGTCAGAATAATTTAGAAATTGTCTTGGTTGCAGAATGTCATGCACATTTGCTTCTGGCTATCTGGATAATTTTTACAAGCGGTGTACTTACAAGATAATTGGGCACTATCTAGCAGATATATTAGATTGGTGTTTAGGGCATATAGGACTCAGAAAATCCTAGTAAAAACAGGTTGAGGATGACCTATTTCAGGCACAAGATCAATTTGGTGTGTTGGGCAAATAAACAAATACAGTCTTACTCCATGGTAACAGTAGCTGAAAGGCTCTGATGGCAAAGAGCCCAATTTAAAGAGCTCCTGACTTTCAGAGCAGTCCTACTCTCTGTTCTGTACTCTTCCTAATCTGCCATGGTTACACAAGGATCTACAATAGGAGTAGTTACTATAATTTATGGATAGTTTCAATGGAAGGGAAAAGGGACACGTCTGAGATTTTTTGGTTTGTTTTTTACATGTGTTTGGAGGAACTCCCCCCACAATTAAAAAAGAACTGTTGAGGGTTCCCCATGCATCAGATATGGCAGTCACCACTTCCACATTGTTGCTGTGGCTCATGCACATGGTTTTTGGGTGACCTCTCCCACCCAGTACACTAGTTGTGAGTAGGTGACAGTTTCTGTTCCAAATACTCTGCTAGTAAGGAAAGAGGTGCTCTGATCACTGTCAGAAAGTACAAAGGGCATCCTCTTCTATTTTCCCCTGCTTGTTATTGCTTTTTGGCCTCAAATGTTGTTTTGTCCCCCTGATTGTAATAGAGTTGTCAGCCAGGGAGGCTCTCTTTGGGCTGTACAGTCCCTTGAAGATTGTCATGTGGAGAGGAACCCATTTTTCCCTACCTCCTCTACGAGGCCACCTTTCTAATTTCTGGTAACTGGACCCCAAGGCTCTGTCCCTGCCCCGCCTCTTCCCCCAAGACTCCGCCCCTGTTGCTCGCTCCCCTCCCTGTTGCTCATGGGATTGTCTCCACCTCCTTTTACCCTCCAGCCCAAGTGGGCTCCCTCTGCTCTGGGGCTGGGATGGGAGCTGCTGTAGCCTGACAAGGAGCCTGCCTGCAGGTAGGAGGCAGCCCTGGCTGAGCAGGGACTGGTGTGGGTTAATGACCCCGTGCCTCCCTCTACCCCACAGTAACCAGGCTTTTGGTGTCTGGTCAGTACAGCTGACTGGACACTGCCAGCACCCCTTTTTGACTGGACTTTCCAGTCAAAAACTGGGCACTTTGTAACCCTAGTGAGCATGCACAGTCCACTCCCCAGCAGCTTGCATTTCTAGTTTTTCAGGGCAGCTACTAAGATGTCATGCAGAGACACCACCCTGCCCTCAATGCAGTGTACACAGGTTTAGTATCCAGACTCATGTCACCGTCAGCCTGAACTTCCTTCTGAGATGGTTGCTTATAGGGATTTACTTTGCAAGGTCTCCTGTCTTATCACCAAGCTCCTTGAGACACAAAACTATTTCTTTTATTCCCTGGGTTTGGAGCTAATGAGACCCTCCTGGTCAGACAGCCAGGATGAGTCAGAAGAACCATGCACCTTTATGCAGGGTCCTAAAATCCTGTCATACTGTGTCTTAGTATTGTGTCCTAAAATCCTGTCGTACTGTGTCTTAGTATTGTGTCCTAAAATCCTGTCATACTGTGTCTATTAATTTGAAAAGTACCATGCACATGCATAGCACCATATAAATGTTTAATAATAATGTGAAAGTCAGGTGAAATGGAGCTACAGACCCCATCCTGAGAAAAAGATGGATTTGGATAGCTGTGTGACTCAGACTACATGGGTGCTCATCCCCAGATGCTTATGGAGCTTTTGCAGAGGCAGTTCTGTGCTGAATTGACAGAGCCTTGGATACAGGGCAGGAAAGCTTTCTAGAATGATCCATTGTGAACTGCTATACTGTATCAGTTATAATTTTTTAAAAAGCCTTCCTCCTTGAGTCCCTTCTTGTCCCAGGAAATATGCTGTAACAAAGCTGCAGCCTTTCCCTTTTTCAATGAACGATATTGTGGAGTGTTAATTTGGTTTCTGGACAGTGGGGTAGGCTGCATCAATGTAATGAGAAATTATTGCAACCCATGAACGCTTTGTTTGTACTGTAGATGACTCAAAAGTTAGTAATGCTGATTTTCCTTGCTTACTAGTTTATAAAAAAAAATCCAAATAAAAGTGGGCTTTTTAAAAAAAAAATTTTTTTTGGCTTCAGCAGAAATACTTGCTGCAAGGCTAGAAAGTAAAAATAAAATCCTTTTTGTTATTTTCTACTCACTTCAGAAGAGTTTTGTTTGTTACTAAATATTAAAAGAAGCTGAGCTTTGAAGAATATGTAGCAATTAAATCTAAGAATATATTAATCCAATTAGTACACTGATTAAAAAAACAACAACCATGCAATACTGGGAGAATTGGAGGAAATCTGAATGAAGAACTACAGGCACCACACATACTTAAGAATGGGAAGTAAAGTTAAGCAAAGTTAATTGTGAATAAATATATAGCACAATAGCTGCTGTATTTGGGCTCACAAATTTTAAACAAAGCTAGAGCTACTGTACACAATTTGGCCTCATATGAACGAGCTCCTTTGAGTTAATGAATATTAACTTCCTGCCTTTTTGCCTTCATGTTGAGACTGGAAATGCCCAGCTGGTTTGCAAAAAAGAATCAGGGCAAAGACAAAGTGAAAAACTGTGTCACTGAGCCTGCAAGAAACTTAAACTTGCGCAAATGCTAGAGCCAAGAGGAAGTGATGAAATGTGAAGTCAATTACAGAGTGAGATCCGTGTGTCACAATCTTATCCTGAACGTGGATGTTCATGGTGGAGAAAGGGAGGATGTTTTGGGAGGTGAGCTTGGGTGACTGCTTCTGAGAGATAGAGAGGATTGGACGAGGAGTAATAGCACAAAGTTTGAGAGGAGAAGGTGTTAGCCTATTTGTTCTTTTCAAAAAGGGTTCAAGAATCTGGAAGAATTAGAAGGAAAAATTGCATGATATTTGAAGTTTGTTTTTTCCACATTTTTAATTTCTATTCAAAAATCATTAAGAAGACTGGGGGCAGAGAGAGAAAAAAGTTCGAACATTGCTCTAATTTACGCTGGTGTAAATCTGGACTAACTCCATTGACATCAGTCGTCCATCAGATATCATTCTGGATTTATGTCAGGGTACTGCTAGCTAAAATCAGATGGGGATGTGGTAGAGATGGAAGGTGGTTTAATTTATGAGATTGAAAGTAAAAAAGAGAGAGGTGCTTTTGTTTTCCGTAAAGCATTCCACAAAATGCAGAAGGGAGAGCTATAAAACCACTCAGAAGTTTTGACCAACTCATTTTTTAAAAGATCAGAGCACCATGTAGAGGTGATCAAATGAAGTCATCCTTGGCGTAACTCCATTGACCTTGATAGAGTTACACCAGGGATTCATTTGGCCTGATGTGTCCACAGCAATATACTAGAATGTGTGAAAATTGAAAGGAGAGAGGGGTTTTTTTTTAATTAAATTTATTTGGAGTTGGAAAAATCCACTAGGCACAGCAGCTTACCGTCTTTTTATGATTTAATTTTTATTAAATGCCTTTGAATTTTATAGCTGTAACATTATAGAAAACACCTCAGTAATACCCCGTTTATTCAACCCTCACTTAGCCAGCACTCCCTCTTATCTGAATTATGGTTAATATCCTTTTTGAGTGAATTGTTTACCCAGTTGCTTCCCCTGATTATCCAATCCCCCATTTATCTAAATGTTTTAATGTCCCAGAATCATTTTAGATAAGAAGTTATACTGTATAAAGAATGAAAAGCTATAATATGCTATAATATTAAAGGGAGATACATAAAATAGATATGCTGTGTGTATGTGTTGCTGTCGATGTAATTGTACATTATGTGAGAAGTAAATAATATATATTAAAAAATTTTAATATATAATTTACTTCTCACATAATGTACAATTACACTTTAAGTAATATCTATCCAGATTTATCAGAGTTACTGTGTTTATTATCTATTTATTTGAGTATATGTGAATAGTATTGATTGGGGATATTTAGTAATACAGTATAATACATTTGATAAATATCTTACCTTTATACTGTGCCTTTCTCTTGGGAGATCCTAAAGTGCTTTACAGATACCAAAAGTTACACATACAGATTTCTACATCCTACACTGAAGTACAGCCAGGGCAGTGGTCAAATTAATTAACAATTAGTCTTAATGATCTATGGAGGGAGACCATACGGCATTAATTAACTTGGTTTATCCTGTAATTTAGTGGATACCCTCTTTTAAGTTGCTAAATCACTTGTTGATACAGACTATTCTATTCTGGCTATCCAAGGAGAGTACCATCTCTGTCATGAATTCCTTTGATATTCCTGTGTACTTCAGTAGACTTCTTTCACTCATTTCATTTTAAAGCAAAAGGAAAGAAAACCTCCCCTGGTTTGCTGGGATTGCTAAATATCATTCTGACATAATCTGTCAGCGATACTTTTGAAAGCTACCAATTGTAGTAACCTACATGGAACCTAGAGGGAGGAGCACAAGTTGTGAGAGGGAAGAAGTTAGAGGACATATCAGAAAATCAGTATGTGCACATGGCTTGAACACCAGCTCTATTTGTAGCACCTCTATAAATAGTTTTCTCAATAAAACACGCAGTTTAGTTTTAGAAACACAGAGTCCTCTCATGTTATTGCCCAGCACATGGTACATGAAATACCAAGAGTCCTCTTCACTTGCCTTCTTCCCCCCCGTGTCCCCCCTCTTACCTTTCCTAGAAAAATGTTTCCTTTTGTGTGACTACCCATACACTAATCATACTATGGTAACTTGCATACTGAAGTGTTTGCATGATTGAGCTCTATAACAGCAAGATGAACTGCTGTATTTATTTATTAATTACTATTATATCTTTGTATTGTGTTAAGGTCTACAGGCCTACGTCAGGATCATAACCCCATTTTCGTGGCAATATACCTACAATGATCAAAAGACAATACCTGTCCCATTTTATGATCTAAACTATTTGTTGCAAAGCAGGTGAAAATAGGAACTAAGAGATCTTTTTTAATTTGTGTTATGTAGCATGATAAGTGCCACAGCACTGAAGGGCAGAATTGATCTCAGTGGACAAATCAATAGTATTTGGGGCAATATTTTGGTGTCTCTTTGGTATGGGGGGAGGGATAGCTCAGTGGTTTGAGCATTGGCCTGCTAAACGCAGGGTTGTGAGCTCAATCCTTGAGGGGGCAAGTTGGGGATTGGTCCTGCTTTGAGCAGGAGGTTGGACTAGATGATCTCCTGTGGTCCATTCCAACCCTGATATTCTATGATTCTCTTGCCAACAGCAAATGGTGAAGTGCAAATATTCCATTTCTGCTCAGTTGTTAAAGGAATGGATGAGTGGGATGTAACATTTCATATCCCTGACATATCCCATCAGTTGCATCATTGATGACCCTCTGGTTTCTCCTGGGACTGTGTTCAGTTCTTTTCTTTTCTTGCTGCTCAGTTTCTCCCCACACTTTGGATTCCTTGAAATGTTCATTTGTGGCTCCCCAAACTAACAAATGTAAGCTCTCTTTTTCAGTATTGTTTAATATAAGTTGTGTGTGACACTGTGTATTTGTTTTTCTCTGTTTTTTATTGTTCTGGTAAAGTGAGGAAGTTTGACCTGTCATTCACTCTTCCTCACCCAATCACATAGCAGTTGGTGGTCAAGCAGGGTATGGGAAAGGGGGAGAAAGTATCAGGCAAGTTTTGTTAAAAGTGTTAGTTGAGACCAGTTCAATCAAGCACTGGGAGGGGGAAAGTGTGGAAGATGGGCTGGGCTGGGCTGGAGGAGACAGGGAGGTCTGGCAACTGAACAAGAAAAGACCTGGAATAAGACAGAGAGAGACAACCAGTAAGATAAGGAGGGAGCCTTGGAAGACGAAACAGAGAATATTTTATTCCTAGAGATCTGTGACAGTAATTGTAGCCCCAAGACAAACCCCAGTGATAGCATTTAATGTATTGTTATATAAAATAGAGAAATAAATAAAAAAAGCATATACTCTTTCTTTCACATAGCTTCATGCTGTGGCATGGTTTTCTTTCAGGGATTGGTTAGCAAAAGTTACAAAGGTCAAGGTTTGGTAGTAGCATTCTTAAATGCTCCTAGCTGACACAGCTGACTAGTTATTCATTGTGAATAACTTAGCCCACAAATGTTTGCATTTTACATCAGACACATTTTATTGGACTAGCTGTACTTGTTGCAGTTGCAGTCCATGGCTCTTCTGTGGATCTCTGAGCTTCTTGATGCTATCCTCCCAGAAGTCTGCACATCCTGTGTTAGTCCAAGGCACACCTTTTTCTTTCTTAGCCTACGTCTACACTACTGCTGGATAGACGCTCCGGCAATCAATGCACCGGGGGTCAATTTAGCAGGTCTAGTGAAGACCCACCAAATTGACTGCAGATTGCTTTCTAGCCGACCCCTGGTACTCCACCCCGAAGGAGAAGCGTAAGGTAGGTCGACGGGAGACACTCTCCCATTGACCCAGCGCAATGTAGACACTGCAGTAAGTCGACATAAGCTACATTGATTCCAGCTACGTTAGTCACATAGCTGGAGTTACATAACCTAGATCGACTTACAGCAGTAGTGTAGACATAGCCTTATTGGCTTTTTTAAAATCCAAATCTGGGAGGAAAAATGGGATTGTTTGGATACTGTGAATTGAACTCATTTTGTAGTATTTCTTGCATAATATCAAGCAGAATGTACTGGAAATCTCATGCCAGACCCTGTACTAGTGAGATTTCCATACTGGTTCTGATGGCTCAAGGATTGTGGATAGTTCATATGAATATCAGAACTTTGGTGGTTCTTTGAGTGCTTGCTCATATTCATTCCACTGTATGTGCGTGAGCCTTCCCTCATGATTCTGACATGCCTTTCCTCTGATTCCTTTGCTACCCAGGGTCTTGTTTAAAGTCAAACAAGACTATGCTTGTCCCATCCTTATAGCCCCAGTTTGGCCTATTCAACATTGGTACTCAACTTTACTAATTGAGCCTTGGCTGTCTCATCCATTTGACCCAGATGTGATTTACCAGGACTATGGTTGCCTTTTCCATCCCAGTCTCTGAGCACTTCATTTGACAGTGTGGATACTTCATAGCTAACACCCTTTGAAAGATCCTGTTCGAACAACATTCAGAAAGTGCTTCTGAATAGCAGAATACCCTCAGTAAGGAGCACCTACCTGGCTTAAGTGGAAACATTTCTCCATTTGGTCCCACCAGAAAGGTATATCTCCAGAGTGGGCTCCCTTGGACCTCATACCGGACTATCCTCTATAACTAAAACAGAGTTAGTCTATTAGTTCTGTAAGAGTTCATCTGGCAGCTATTTTGACCTTCCACAGCTCAGTGGATAATAGATCCCTTTTTTTCCGACCCCATCATCACCAGATCCTTAAAGGGCTTGGTCAGACTGCAGCCACATGTGCAAGATCCCATCTCTGCTTGGGAACTGAACTTGGTTCTAGCAACATTGATGGGACTGTCCTTTGAACCCTGCATCTTGCTCTCTGCTTCAACTCTCTATGAAGGTAGCATTTCTAGTGATCATTTCTTTGGCCAGAAGTGTGGGCAAGTTGAAAACCCTAGTGTTAGAGCTCCACTATGCAGTATTCCACAGGGATAAGGTTTCTCTTCATCCTCACCCAAAATTTCTCACTCAGGTTCTCTCTAATTTTCACATTAATTGGAAAATCTATCTGCCAACTTCCTTTCTGAAACCTGACGCTCACAGAGATGAGGAGAAACTTCATTCGTTGGATGTGAGAAGGGCTCTAGCTTGCTATCTGGAACATATTAAGTCCTTTAGTGGCTCTCAACCTTTCCAGACTACTGTACCCTTTTCAGGAATCTGATTTGTCTTGCGTACCACCAAGTTTCACCTCACTTAAAAGCCACTTGCTTACAGAATCAGACAGAAAAATACAAAAGTGTCACAGCACACTATTACTGAAAAATTGCTTACTTTCTCATTTTACCATATAATTATAAAATAAGTTGATTGGAATATAAATATTGTACTTACATATCAGTGTACAGTAAATAGAGCAGTATAAACAATTCACTGTATGAAATTTTAGTTTGTACTGTCTTCACCAGTGCTTTTTATGTAGCCTGTTGTAAAACAGGGCAAATATCTAGATGAGTTGATGTACCCCCTGGAAGATCTCTGCATACCCCCAGGGGTACGTGTACCTGTGGCTGAGAACCACTGCTTTAGGACATTGACTCAGTTGTTTGCTATGATTGTGAACAGAGCTAAGGGTGGACCAGTGTCTGCTCAGAGGATTTCATCCTGGATCTCTTCATGCATTCGTTTATGCTACCAGTTGGCTAATATAGTCCCACCAGCTAGAATATTGGTGCATTTTACTAGAAAGCAGGCAACATAGCTGCTTTCTTGGTAAAAATACCTATCATTGGTATTTGGCCATCTATCCAGATCTTTGCTTCACATTATGTCATATCCCATCAGTCCAGGGAAAAAGTTTCAGAAGGTTGTCTTACAATCACTGATCAGATAGTCTCTGAACCTGCATCCATATTTGTTGGCTTGTGAGTCACCTACAGTGGAATGGCCTTGTGCAAGCACTTGAAGAAGAAAAAATGGTTACCTACCTTTCTGTAACTGTTGTTCTTCAAAATGTTTTGCATGTGTCTATTACATGACCCATCCATCTTCCCTTGTCTATCAGAGTCTATCTGGTCTGAAGGAACTGAGACTAGTTGCGGATGGCTGTGTCCTGTTATATGAGCATGCAGTGGTGTGTAGTGACAAAGGGTGCTTGGGCCACCCCGATGGCTACTGTTGAGGGAAAATATTCTCCAACAACTGTGCATTAGGTGCACACACACACCTATAGTGGAATGGACATGTGCAACACATCTTGAAGAACAACAGTTACTGAAAGGTAGATAACCATTATTTTCCTTATCCAAATTGCTAAATTGTAAGAGAATTGTACATCACTATCCGATAAACATAGTCCCTCTTCAAAGTGAAACCCTATTTTCTAGTTTTTCGTTTCTGAAATGGTTTTGGGAAAAGACAACTTTCATGAAAGTTTCTGCCTCTATCCTTTATTTCTGCATGGCTATTTCTTCCACCTATGCAACTCTATTTTCATGTGGATGGTTCCTGAAATCCTTTCCATGCAACTAGAAATATTTCAAGTAACTATCTTCAAGGGTTGGGGGGTATTGCTTTGACTTCTGACAAATGGACATTCCAATTTGTGCTCATGCAGGTAACAGTAGTTCTCAGGCAGATATTTCTGCCAGTTTCCCAAGGAAAATGTAGTTATATAAAGAGTGTTGCCAGCGGTGAGGGAATAAATATATAGGGCCTTGATTCAGGAAAGCATTTAAGTATATGCTCAAATTGTATTGACTTCAGTGGGATTTAAGCACATGTTTAAAAGTAAGCCTGCACTTGAGTGTTTTCTTAGGAGAGGAAACTAGGACTTTCATGAAAATGTGCAAGATCTTGTTGGCCTCTACACTGCCCTGAAGTTTTCTATTTCTATTCTGGTGTCATGACCGGGATGTGGGCAGTCTGACCTAGTGGTCAAAGCAGGAATCTGGAATCAGGTCAGGTCAAATACTGGGAGGTCAGAGGCAGGGCCGGCTCTAGGATTTTTGCCGCCCAAAGCAAAAACAATTTTGGCCGCCCCCCCCCTTATTTAATTACCCCACCCCCGGCCCCGCCTCAACTCCGCCCCTTCCCCAAATTCCCAGCCCTGCCTCCTCCCCCCAGGCTCTCAAGCCTAGGAGGGAGGGGGAGAAGCGGCGCCGCACCGTGGCCACTCGGAGTCTCCCCCTCCCTCCCAGGTTTGAGAGCCTGGGAGGGAGGGGGAGACTCCGAGTGGCCGCGGCGCGGGCGCCGCTTCTCCCACTCCCTCCCAGGCGCCCAAGCCTGGGAGGGAAGGGGGGGAGCAGCGGCGCGCGAAACGGCCGCTCGGGATCTCCCCCTCCCTCCCAGGTTTGAGAGCCTGGGAGGGAGGGGGAGACTCCGAGTGGCCGCGGCGCGGGCGCCGCTTCTCCCACTCCCTCCCAGGCGCCCAAGCCTGGGAGGGAAGGGGGGGAGCAGCGGCGCGCGAAACGGCCGCTCGGGATCTCCCCCTCCCTCCCAGGTTTGAGAGCCTGGGAGGGAGGGCGAGTAGCGGCGCGCGAATCAGCTGTTTCGCGCGCCGTGGCAGCAGCAGCGGAGGTGAGCTAGGGCGGCCGGGGCACATTTTTAGGGGCAGCATTCTGGCGCCGGCCATGCCGCCCCTAAAAATGTGCCGCCCCAAGCACCAGCTTGTTTTGCTGGTGCCTAGAGCTGGCCCTGGTCAGAGGCCAAGATAGGCCAGAAGACAAACAGAGTTGAGTGTGAGGAGGCAGGCAGGGTCAGGTTACCAAGAGATCAGAGGGAGGAGAAAAACTTGAGAGCAGAACCATGGATCAATAACTAGAGTCAGGCTGGATCAGGATACCAGGAGGTCAATACACGGGAACAGGAAGAGAAAGCACAAGGCACGTGGTCTAGAGCAGATTGGATCCCAGTGGCATGGACAACTTCCTGTTCCTGTGCTGGGTTTAAATAGGAGCTGTGGACCAATCAGGGCCTCCAGTGTTCTGCCAATTACCTCCCAGGTCTGGGGCCCTCTGTCTGAGTTCAGCTCCTATTCTATAGTAGTTAGCAGGTTCCTGGGTGGCAGGTTGCTACAGCCAAAGAGAATAAGCGTTCAAGACCCACGGTCTCTGATATCAGGTTAACTCTGAGTTAAAGTGGCCTCACCTCAGGAGGACTAGCTAGATTGCAGCTGCATAGGCTTAAGTACTGTAACTCTTAGTTTGCACTGAGATCGCCAAAAGAGTAAATGCAAATGTATTGACACAATGAGATTTATTACATCTGCATAGTTTTGCATACTGCATGTATGGCTAAAATAAAAGTGAATATTAAAATATTAGCAAATGAAGAGATATTTGAATTTTAATGTTAAGTACTGTAGGGATCATCATGATGATTGGACCATGAACTTGAGTATGTCTGGAAGGCAAATCTGTTTAACTCTATTAAGAATATTTTGCACATAGTAGTTCAGTATCTTTTGGGGGGAGGAGGGAAGAGTAAGCTTTAGGCAACAAAGGACTATGATCATGAAAATACCTTGAAAAGATTAGTTTTGTCTAACTGGCATATTCTGAAAATAATGTATCTGCATACATTTTGAGAGAGATTCTCAACATTGACATCTAGAGTTAAATGTAAAATGGCTGCAGTTGAAAATCACAAACTGTCAGCGTGAATTGTCAAAACACCTTTATTTTTAAATTAATTTTTCAACATCTTCAAGATAGAGTATATATGTCTGGCATTGTCGTTCAGTTAGTAAGACATTTTTGCCGACCCACAGTGGAATATACTCTTATGATGCTTTTCTGTGCCTTAGTGTATGATGGTCAGTGAATAATTGCTCTTGCCCCTGTAATAGATGGCTTTATTTACATACATTCTCACATATTTATTTATTTTATTATTGTATAGCATGTCTACTGCTATAACAGCTAAACATTTCTTTACAAGATAAAAATGTATATTTAATAAAGTATGAGAACAACAAATCATACATACTAAAAATAAATATATTTGTCATTAAGCTCTAAAGCTGGTTAGGTTGCAGGAGCAGCAAACTGTCAAGGAGAGCCTTCAACATGAAGATCCAGACATGCTTAGTTTCCTTTGATGTCAGTGTGGTTATGCGGGTGTAAATACAGAGCAAATGAAAGAAGAATTTGACCTGAAGATTGCAAAAATCAAGTTCATGGAAATGAATGTTGCGAAGATTTGGGTCTTATGTTTTTCATGCTCACAGTGGCTCACCTAAATTCAGGATGCTGGAAGTTTATATTCTTCATAAGCTAGATGGAGTTCAGGAGCAGTTTAAGTATACTTCTGCATAGAATGTCTTTTAGTGATTTATTGGGAAAATGACAAAGGCATGGATAAATGTGGTGAAATTTACTTTAGAGATGATTGTTTAGAGCATCTAAGTCATTCTGTTGCTGATGAAAATTACTGTGGGCCACCTTAGCAGTCTGGGATTCCCATAGCAAGGTCCTGAGACTCAGAACTCCTCTACACTTCTGGATAAATCGGCACTGCTGCACTTGATTTAGTGGGTCTGGTGAAGACAAACTAAGTTGATGGCAGAGCACTCTCCCATCGATGCCTGTACTCCACCTTCATGACAGGTGAAAAGTAAGTCAGTGGGAGAGCATCTTCTGTCAACATAGTGCGGTGTTAACACTGCTGTAAGCTGACCTAAGTTACGTTGACTTCAGTTAGGTAATTTACATAACTGAGGTAGTGTAACTTAGGTCGACTTAGAGTGTCAGCGTAGACCAGCCCTGAAACATTTTGGCAAATTCAAAAGATGGTACAATACCATCTGTCTACTTATCTAACTGCTTACCTTGACAACAGGCATCATTTTTATGTTGTCTGAGTTGTGCTGTCACACCATCTGTGTGACTTTGGACAATTCACTTTACCTCTTTGTCTCCCAGTTCCCCCATTTTGTAAAATGGGCATGGTTAATACTTTCCTGCCTTAACACCAGGGCTGGCTCCAGGCACCAGCCGACCAAGCACGTGCTTCGGGTGGCACCTGAGAAGGGGTGGCCAATGTTGGGGTGGCGGGGGGCTCTCGCGGTGTTTTTGTTGTTGTTGTTGTTTGGTGGGGTGGCGCTCGAGGTTTTTTTTTTTTCTTTTTTGGCCGGGCAGCGCGGGGGGTGTTTCGGCGGCGCGGCCCAGTGTGGCATGGCGCTCCAGGGGTTTGGGCGGTGCGGCTCTGGGGGAGGGGCGGGGGTTTCGCCGGCTCTGTGCTCAGGGGGTGGGGGTTTGGCTGGCCCCGCACTCTGGGGGGTTGGGCGGCCCGGCGCTCAGGGGGGTTGGACGGCCCGGCCCGGTGCAGCCCGGTGCTCGAGGGGGGGCCCAGGGTTTGGCCGGCCCGGCACTCGGGGGGGTTGGCCGGCCCGGCCCGGCGCTCGGGGGGGCGGGGGTTTGGCCGGCGCAGCGCTCGGGGGGTTTGGCTAGCCCGGCGAGGTGCTCGGGGGCGGGGGGGTTTGGCCAGCCGGCGCTCGGGGGGGTTTGGTGGCCTGGCACTCGGGGGGGTGGGGCGGGGGCGCTCCGAGGGTTTCAGTGGCCTGGCACAGCTCTGGGAGGGGGTTCGGCGGCACGGCGCTCGGGGGGGGGTGTTACGGTGGGGCAGCGCTCTTCTTTTTTGTCTGGGGCGGCAAAAAAGTTAGAGCTGGCCCTGCTTAACACAAATTGTGGATTAATTCATTGACGACTATGAAGCATCCATAACTCTTGGATGGAAGGCACTGTAGAAATAGCAACCACTGTATTTAGGATCCTGAACCTTTTCCATCACAAGTGATTCCTGCAGCCTCTTTTTTTTTTTCTTTTTTTTTTTAAGTTCTAATTAGGGCTGCTGATTAATTGCAGTTAACTCACACGATTAACTCAAAAAAATTAGTTGCACAGTTAATAGAATTCCAATTGAAATTTATTAAATATTTTTGGATGTCTTTCTACATTTTCAAATATATTGATTTCAATTACAACACAGAATACAAAGTGTACAGTGCTCACTTTATATTATTATTTTTATTACAAATATTTGCACTGTAAAATGATAAATAGTATTTTTCAGTTCATCTCATACAAGTACTGAAGTGCAATCTTTTTATTGTGAAAGTGCAGCTTACAAATGTAGATTTTTTTTTGTTACATAACGGTTTTGCTTTTTGAGTGCAATGTAAAACTTTAGAGCCTACAAATCCACTCAGTCCTACTTCTTGTTCAGCCAATTGCTAGGATAAACAAGTTTGTTTACATTTACGGGACTGTAAGGGTGTGGACTCACCCCTGTGGCGCCTCCTGTTAGTCGTCCTTGGGAATTAGCTCATTTTCCAGCCAGGAGCGCCCTCTGCAAGCTGGTGATCCGCCTTACCGCTGGCCCCTGTGTCCCACCCTGGGCTCCGGTGCCCCTTTACCTGGGGGCTACCCCTTGGCAGTACCCCCACCAATCTCTATGGGTCTCCCCTCTCTGGGAAACCCCCAACCCTCTATCCCCACTTCACCTCAGTCTTGGCTACTGCCAGTCCTCATCTAGCCCCCATTCACTGGGGCAGACTGCAGTGTATAAGCCACTCATCACAGGCAAAGGGGTTTGGACCTGCTGCCTCTGGCTACCCATGGGCTGTCCCCCTGCAACCCAGTACCTAATAGGCCTTACCAGGCCTGCAGCTTTCCTAGGCCGGAGCTGCCCGGCTCCCTTGGCCTTTCCCCAGCCCTGCTCCACTCCAGATACCTGGTTAAGCTCCCTGCAGCCAGGCCCTTCTCTCTCTGAATGCAGAGAGAGACTGTCTGCTTGAGCTCCTGGCTCAAGCCTTTATAGGGCCAACTGGGCCCTGATTGCGGCGTGGCCCCAGCTGAGCCTGCTTCCTCCCAATCAGCCCAGGCATCTTGCCCTTTCACAGCCCTCATCCAGGGCTGTTTTAAACCCCTCAAGGCGGGAGCGGGTAACCACCCTGCTACAGGGTCAAAATGCTGCCTGCTTCTTATTTACAGTCACCTGAAAGTGAGAACAGGCATTTGCATAGCACTTGTGTAGCCGGCATTGCAAGGTATTTACGTGCCAGATATGCTAAACATTTGTATGTCCCTTCATGCGTCAGCCACCATTCCAGAGGACATGCTTCCATGCTGATGACGCTCGTTAAAAGAAAGTGTTAATTAAATTTGTGACTGAACTCCTTGTGGGAGAATTGTGTGTCTCCTGATGTTTTATCCGCATTCTGCCATATATTTCATGTTATAGCAGTCTTGGATGATGACCCAGCACATGTTGTTTGTTTTAAGAACACTTTCACTGCAGATGTGACAAAACGCAAAGAAAGTACCAATGTGAGATTTCTAAAGATAGCTACAGCACTCAACCCAAGGTTTAAGAATCTGAAGTGCCTTCCAAAATCTGAGAGGGATGAGGTGTGGAGCATGCTTTCAGAAGTCTTAAAAGAGCAGCACTCTGATGCGAAAACTACAGAACTGAACCACCAAAAAAGAAAATCAACCTTCTACTGGTGGCATCTGACTCAGATGATAAAAATGAATATGCATCGGTCCGCACTGCTTTGGGTTGTTATCGAGCAGAACCCATCATCGGCATGGATGCATGTCCTCTGGAAGGATGGTTGAAGCATGAAGAGACATATGAATCTTTAGCACATCCGGCACATAAATATCTTGCAACGCCGGCTACAACAGTGCCATGCAAACACCTGTTGTCACTTTCAGGTGACATTGTAAACAAGAAGTGCGCAGCATTATTTCCTGCAAATGTAAACAAACTTGTTTGTCTGAGCAATTGGCTGAACAAGAAGTAGGACTGAGTGGACTTGTAGGTTCTAAAGTTTTACATTGTTTTATTTTTACGTGCAGTCATTTTCTTGTACATAATTCTACATTTTTAAGTTCAATGTTCATGATAAAGAGATTTCACTACTGTACTTGTATAAGGTGAATTGAAAAATACTATTTCTTTTGTTTTTTACTGTGAAAATATTTGTAATCAAAAATAATAATATAAAGTGAGCACTATACACTTTGTATTCTGTGTAGTAATTGAAATCAATATATTTGAAAATGTAGATAACATCCACAAATATTTAAATAAATGGTATTCTAGTATTCTTTAACAGTGCAATTAATCGCGGTTAATTTGGAAAATGTTGCCGGCATGACAAAATGATAACTGAACATGAACATTCTGAAGACACAAGTTCAGGCCACCAAAAAAGCAGCAGCATGCACTGCATTGGGAACACCTGGCTGCTGCCATGGCAGCTGTAGCACTGGGCTGCTAGACTCCCCTCTCTCTGACCACCCTCTCCTGGACAAGGAACAAGGCTACAGTGGTCCATTCTCCTCTCTGGTGGCACCCTATGTGTGAGAGGGAATGTTTGTTTGGGCTCCCCTGAAACCACCCTCTGGACCCAGCAATCCATCATTATTATAATTACATACTAACAACCCTATGTTAAAATAATATTATTTAGGTTGCCCAGTCAAGCACTTGAAGTAAAAAAAAATGACTGATTTCTGTTGCCTGTACTACCTTAATTCTGCTCCTGTGCAGGAATTTCCCATATTTGCCCAGCACTATGTTCTGTGAGCTCTAGTAGAGTAAATAGCGTAGTTATTAACAAATCAAACAGATAAAGAAAAAATTAAGGCGCGTGAGGAAGAACCCAAAACCAAAAAGATTTAAGCATGGAACCCTAGAAGCATTTATTAGGACAATTGTGAGTTACTAACACATAACTAGGTAGAGCCATACCTTCTCCTTGCCTGAAACCAATGTTTATAGACAATTTTTACCCTTTTTCTTTTCTCTCATTTGCCACTGCAGCTACAACCTTTGTCCCCCACCCTAAATCCCCAAAAGCCAACTTCAACTCGTCAATCTCATTTGGGGTTTTGGGTGCTCAGCCCCTCAGAAAAAGAAGCTGTTAAAATTATTAAACAAATTCTGATGCACAGAAGTTGTGCTGTTCTACAGAACCTTGCTTTCTTTATAGTCAGCCATTTTTGGCTGCATCCTTCCTTTTAGTAGACAAACATGCCTGAAACAGGGGCCTAGGATGAAGTGATACCTGCTTCATAAACAAGTTTCTCTAGGGGCTTTTCTTTCTTTCTTTTTCTAAGAACATACAGCTTTTAAAATTATGGTTGAAAACACAGTTTTCTTTACAATTCTCTATTTTCACATTCTCACCACTTTCTGTAACATTCTGGTTTTGGGCTACAACTTGCCATCTTTGAGCTCCATCTCAAAGTATTTTAGTGTATTGGAACAAAATCCCTTAAGCTTCATCTCAGTTACGGAAAGTGATTTTTTTCTCCATTGTGTAAAATTCTGTGTAATTTGTTAAGAGGAACACAGCAAAAGCAGTTGAAGTCTGAAACTTGAATTTTTTTTGAGGACTAGCCTATTTCCTTGATTTGGGGGAGCTGGGTAATTAACTGAAAACTTCTGAGTACACTTTACAGACTAACATTTGCTGTGAATATTAAATAAACTGTGTTCACACTTCTTTTGCATTTGCTTTCCACAAAATTTCTACCAAATGAGACTATGGGAAGGGAATGTTAATGAAAACAGCAAATTTTATGTGAATATTGTGGATATTTGCAGGATGTAAATTCATAGTCATAAGTATTCATGCTGAAAACCTGATTCTAGAGCTGCACTTATGAAATGAAGGGGAAAAATGTGGCCAGTGGGTCCAATCAAAACATCTCAAATGTTGAATAGCAAATACTTGCATCAAATTGCTTTCAAACGAACTCCAACAGTAATTGTTCTGTAAATAACTTTGAAAAACAAATACATTTGAGAAATTCCACAGTTTACAATAATTTGTGAACAAAAAGAGACAAGATTAGTCAAATAAGTTGATTAGAGCTAGGCAAATCATTCATACAGACAACACACGGAGAGACCCAAGGGTAAGTTCACTTAGTTCTTCCCCCTTACCTCATTTTCTACATACTTTGCTATGGCTAATAGTAGTTCTAAATATTTATATTAGAGTAGTGCCTAACTGGGGTCTGTTTTATGATTGCTCCTGTATAGACACTATACAATGGGGTAACCCTAAAGTAAGAGTCTCTTTTTGGTTTCCCCCATTCTGATTGTCATATAATTGGCTTATTTCACAATTACAAATACAAAATAATGGCAATTCAGGTACTGAACAGTTGTTTCAGTTTGACCATATTTCCTTGAAAGTTAATCCTTCCTCCTTCTGCAGAGCTCTTTACTTACCTTAAGCAAAGAATGGATGTCAACCTCAATTGATGGGACCTGACACCATCACAGTGGGTAGTAGAATACCAATTTTATACTGACTGCTGCACAAGGGGCCTTTATAACCCATTCAGTGCTTCGTATCTTCTGAGTTATGGCCACTCCCTTATATTACTTATTATTGCATATGTTCGCTTTCTCTTTTTTCTTCTATTTTTATACAATACATCAGGATTACAGTTTGTCCAGTCTTATCTATCTGCAATCTAATCTGCATCAAATTTTAAAAAGAAAACACATGTTTTGTATTTAATTTATACTTTGAATGATTAGATAATTTACATTAAATCTTACTGTGATGTTAATTTACCTTAGCTCTTTCAGTACTAGATTGAGTACTATCCATCAAATTTACATGTAATGAATTTTTGATAAACAGGTTAACTATAATTACATTTAGAATGTAGGGAAGCTTCAGAGGGCGCAATGAGAAATGCTGCAATATCATTTCTTAAGAAACATGATTGCCAGAGAGAGAGAGACTGTCAGACATGTCAAGATCATCCTTTATGATACATTTGAACTTTTGCTAAAGAGTTGATAAATGCAAGTATATTTAAGATTTGTTGTGTACTTTATTTAGACAGAATTGATTTTTTTCTTCTGAGGCCACTTGAGTCAACCTGCACTTAACAAAACATGTTTGGAAGAAAATTTAGAACAGATGCATTTTTCAATTTTTTTTCCTAAGTGGAACTTTCACATTAAGAAACATTTATTATTAATTCAAATTTCTTTCCTTTAGTCCTTCTTATTTATTTGTATTTTAGTAGCATCTAGAGGCCCCAACGAGGGTGGGGTCCCGTTGTGAAAATTTTATAATATATATTTTAATCTTAATCTATATGTTACATATATCTGATAATCTGCCTTGAAGCGTTTATAATCTAAGGACCTGATCCAAAGCTTTTTCAAGTCAATAGGAGCTTTTTCACTGGCTTCAGTAGGCTTTAGATTAGACCCTAAAAGACAATACCCAAACCAACATAGGCAGAAAATGAATAAGCACATTTTCAAAAGTTACAGTATAATTTCTCCCCCATGCCACTTGCATAACAACCTCTCACTCCACCCTCCCCTCTCTCCAACCACCAGACAGTCTCCTTTAAATCCTTTATTAGCCCCAAGTGCCCTCCTTCCTCCCTACCCATCTCAATAGGAAAATGCTTATTCTCATTCTGCTTCTGCCAAACTTGTCAGAAGTTATGCTACTGACCACTTGCATTCCTGTGAAGGGGGAAGAGACAGGAGACCATGTGGTCTCTCCCTGTCCCCCATGTATTTGTGTAATGCCCAATGGCTAAGGTGGGCTAGGGGGCGGTCCAGAGTAGTAGTCCAGTGTGCGTGGGTGGTAGGTAGCTGGGAGGTCAGTCAATGTCAAAGGCAGTCTGGGGCAATGGTCAGAGTTTTCACAGGAATCAGTAGCCAGAAGATTCAAGGAGCTGGATCAGTATGTTGGGGAGATGAGGTCAGGCAAGGCAGGGTTAGGCAAGGCATCAGGGCAACAAAGCAGGGTCAGGTGAGGCAGCAAGTTAAGGCAGTCTATGCAGTGACCAGGAGGCAATGGTCTGTTGCTCAGACACCTTCTCTTCCTGTTGGGGTCTTTATATAGTCCATGCACCCAATGAGAGTGCTGCCTGTCCATCCAATCAGGGGTCTGGATTGTGGCTGCTGAGAGTCTGTAGGCCGTTAGCACTAAGGCTGTGGTTCAATATATCATCATGGCAGAGAGGCTAAGGATGTTACCTAAGGACCTGGCAGACTTGGGTTTGATACTGGGGTCCTAACACCACCCCACTCCTTTGCAGTGATATTGGGGCACCAAAGGCCCAGGCTTGTCCACATGGGCTCTATGGTAGAGTCTGACCTTCCTAGCAGTGTGCACTTAATGGGCTCGTTCCAAGGATTGCTCTTCTGGCCCATACACTTTCCAGTCAACTAGGTACCATATCTGAGAGTTTAGGATGTCATGGAACAGGTACTCTCCTTGGATTTAGACTGGCAGAGGTTGAGGTTGTTTTAGTTCAGGAAAGGAATTGTTGGAGAATTGTTTAAAGAAGGAGACTTGGAATGCAGGGTGCACCTTGAGGTAGTAGGGAAGTTGAAGTTCAAAGATTACTGGGTTGATTTGTCTTCAGATCTGGTAGAGTCCTAGGTACTGGCGGTCCAGGTTACATATAGGTCTGCCTGTATTGATGTGTTTAACTGATAGTCAGACCTGATAAGGCCTCAACTGGAGTAGTGTGTCCCGTTCTGGGCACTACACTTCAAGAAAGATGTGGAAAAAATTGGAGAAAGTCCAGAGGAGAGCAACAAAACCTTATGGTTAAAGGCTCTGGAAACGTGACCTCCGAGGAAAGATTGAAAAACTGGGTTTGTTTAGTCTGGAGAAGAGAAGACTGAGGGGGAACATGGTAAGGATCTTCAAGTATGTAAAATGTTGTTGTAAAGAGAAGGGTGATAAATTGTTCTCCTTATCCACTGAGAACAGGGAAAGAAGTAATGGGTTTAAATTGCAGCAAAGGAGATTTAGGTTAGCCATTAGGACAAACTTCCTAATGTTAAGGGTAGTTAAGCACTGGAACAATTTACCTAGGGGGGTTGTGGAATCTCTGTCATTGGAGGTTTTTAAGAACAGAATAGACAAACATCTGTCATGGATCGTCTAAATAATACTTCTGTCTCACTCCAGGGACAGGACGAGATGACCTATCAAGGTCCCTTCCAGTCCTACTTTTCTATGATTCTTTTGTCTTACTGTAAATATAGGGCCCTCCTGTCAGTGACAGTCGGCATGAAGTTTGTATGCTCTCTTGGCCACATCTAGGCTTGTTTCAACTCTTCCTGTGTCTGATGGATTTGATGAACCAGCTCTGAAGCTGCGGGAACTGTGGGTGCTGTGAGCAGTGCAGGGTGAAAATGGGGGTTGAAGCCATAATTTGCAAAAAACTGAGTTATCTTGGTTGAGGCATGGTGTGCATTTTTGTATACAAATTCTATATATGGAATCAATGAGGTTCAGTCATTTTGGTGGTAGTTCATGAAGCATTACAGGTATTATTCCAATACCTGGTTCACTCTTTGTAACTGGTAGTTGTTTTGTGGATGGTAGGAAGTTGAGATGAGGTGGAACCACCTCCTGCTGAAACTGAGACACAAACTGGGAGCACCGGTGTGAGATGATATGGTCTGTGAAACTGTGGAAGTGGGACACATGTGATGAGGAAACAAGCAGTATCCTTGGTGACGGGAAGATGTGCACAGAGAATGAAGTGTGCCATCTTTGTCACTGATGATCCACTACTGTCAGTATGGTATGGGATTCCTCAGATTCTACTAACTTGACAATGAAGTCCATTGTAATGTTAGCTCATGTCTTCAAGGGGGTCTCAGCGAGTATTAACATCTCAACAGATTTAGTTTTGGGAACTTTGATATGGACACAGGTGGCACAAGACCTGACATAGGCCTGAACTTTGGACCACAGTTTTGGTCACCAGAATGACCCATGTGCCATGAGAGAGGTCTTTGCTTGGCCGAAATGTGCAGCCCAAGGCATGTCAGGGCAAACAGGTAGGGCCTTCAAACAGGGGTATCCTTGAGGGATGTAGATGCTCCAGTGAATGAGGAGAAGTCCATCCTTTTGTGTGAACTTATGCTAGGGTTTGGTGTTGGAAGTTTGGAGTGTCTGGGCAAAGGGGTCATTTGGTAGGGTAGAATGTATGGTTGTGAACAAATCAGATAGCAGTGATTCTTGGAGGCAATGGTGTGGTTTTAGAATGCAGGGAGGCTCTTCTTCAGCACCGTAAGGATCATTGGCATATGCCCCTTTACAGGACAGGGCATCTGCCTTACCATTGTGGGAGCCAGGGCGGTATGTGATAGTAGAATTAAACAAACAAACAAAAGAAGAGAGCCCACCATAGCTTTCATTGTGTCAGGGCTTTAGCAGAGCATGGGTATTCTAGATATTTGTGATCAGTGAACATTTGAACGGGGGGAGCCCTTTCAAGCCCCGATCCCCAGCGCCACCCATGGGGCTGAAGCCCCGATCCCTAGAGCCCCCCCAGGGCTGAAGCCAGGAGGCTCCCTGGTGCTCCCTGTGGGCAGAAGCCCTGAGCCCATGCAGATCATTGCCTCTTTCCCCCAACTGCAGCGCATGATCACGGCAGCCCTAGAGGGGGCATCTCCACACCTCCCCCCCCCATCTCTTCTCCCCGCCCCCTGGCCAGGCTGGAGTTGGGAAGCCAGAGCCAGGCAGTGTCATGGAGCAGGCAGCAGCAGCATTCCCTTGTCTCCTGCTGGTGCCCCTGGTTGAAGCTGCTCCTCAACTCCCAGCCCCCTTTGCTCCCTCAGAGGCAGCCAGTAAGACCCACCCGGGTTAGGAGACCCAGCTCCGTGGCTGGCAGACCCCTCCAGAAACAGGGACTGCAGGGGAACCATCCCAGCACACAGCCCCTAATACTCCTTTCCCTATACCCTGAGCTATGCCCTCCCTGCACTCTGAGCTACCCCCTGCCCGCACACAGCCCCAGCTACCCCCCTGCCATACACAGCCACCCCCTGTGTGAACACAGCCCCAGCTACCCCCCTGCCCACACACAGCCACCCCCTGTGTGAACACAGCCCCAGCTACCCCCTCCCTGCACTCTGAGCTACCCCCTGCCCACACACAGCCCCAGCTACCCACTCCCTGCACCCTTAGCTACTCCCTGTCCACACACAGCCCCTAGCCACCCCTCCCTGCACCCACAGCCACCCCCTGTGTGCACACAGCCCCAGCTACCCCCTCCCTGCACTCTGGACTATGCCCTCCCTGCACCCTGAGCTACCCCCTGCCTGCACACAGCCCCGGCTACACCCTCCATGCACCCTGAGCTAACCCCTGCCTGCACATAGCCCCTAGTCACCTCCCCTGCACCCACAGCCACCTCTGTGTGCACACAGCCCCAGCTACCCCCTCCCTGCACCCTAAGCTGTTTTCAAACTTTTTGAGCTAAGCCCCCCACCTTTGAGTTATATTTTTTGATTGCGCATCCCCCCCAACCCAGACAAACTGGTGGCCTGCTGAGGTGAGTCAGGGGGTGGAGGTGGCACTCCCTCCCTGGAGCCCACCATGCAGAGGTGACTCGAGTCCTGCTGGCCCCTGCTCCCCACCCAAATAGAAGTCAAACTACACCTATGCCCAAGGCCCCTGCCCCTCTGGGCCCTGGAGTTTTTATAGCATGTCAAGGCGGGCCTCAGAGAGAAAAAGGTTGAGAGCCCCTGTTCTAGATAATGCCTTCAAGTCTTGAAAGCCACTTTGATGGCAAGTGGTTCCTTGTCTGGAATTTCAAAATAGTGCTTGGCAGGAGTGAGCTTGAGTGAGTAGTATGCAGAGGGGCCCTGTTTCTGGGTGATTGAAGTATTCTTGGGCTTCTGGCGGCCAAGGAAACTTGGCAGGTTTTCACAGCAGAGAAGTTACAGGAGTAGTCTTATATAAAGTATCTGTAGAAATTCTCAAACCCAGTGAAGCACTGAATTTCTCAAATACTTCGTGGTGTTGCCCAATTCATGAACCACTTGCACCTTCTGGGGATCCATGTGGACTCCCTCAGCAGATAGAATGTAGACTTAAAATTCAATAGTGGGCTGATCAGACTCATTTCTCTAGCTTAGCGTAGAGGCCAGGATATCAGAGTCTTTCTAGGATCTTGTGCACATGCTGGCTGGTCAGAAGTTGGTCTTCCGAGTAAATTAGGATGTCATCTAAGTAGGTGATCACATAGTGGTCCAGCATATGTCGTAAGACATCATTAATTAGATGCTGAAAGGTCACGAGCACATTAGTAAGTCCAAAAGGCATCACCAGGTATTCAAAGTAGCCAAATTGAATGTGAAAAGTGGTTTTCCATTTATTCCCTCACTGGATTCAGACTAGGCTGTATGCCCCGCTGAGGTCTAACTTGGTAAATACCCGAGTTGCTGTTATGCCATCCAGGAGCTCTTGGATCAGGGGTAGAAGGTATCAGTTCCACATGGTGATTTTATTTAGGGCACGGTAGTCCACACACAGTCTTAGCTGTCTTTTTCACAAAGAGGACAGCGGCTCATGGTCATTTCCCAGAACCGCATGGGCTACTGCCACCCCAGTATAAATACAAGTTCTCTTGTCGTCAGCATTCCCATTCAGAAGGGTCCAGTTGTGCCATGTCCCTGCATGGGCTCATCGGAGGGGCCTTCACAGGGTTTGTGGGCAATGCCTGGATACAAGGTGGAATCCCTTTCCTCTCAAGTTGTTTCTCACAAAGCCAGGTGTTGATTCAGAGGCACAACTCAATAAATGTGTCTAGATCTGTGCAGGGCTCTATGCAGACAAGCTCATCTTTTATTTCCTCGGTGAGACCAAGATGGAATTGGTGTAGCTGGGCTGGCTCCTTCCAAGCTGTATCTGCTGGCAGGCATCTGAAACAATCTGCATACATTGCAGCTGATCTTGAGGCCTAGTGGAGTCTCTCTAGGGCTGCCACCACAGTGTGAGCTTGGTTTGGGTCATTGAAGATTGTTGCAAAAGCCATCAGGAAGGTGTCTCAGCTGGCCAGCTTGGGGTGATCCTGATCTAGCATAGAGGAAATCCACTTCACAGTCCATGTCAATTTCAGGATCTGAATACATTGTATATTTACCAGAGAGCTACAACGGGACCCATAGCCAGTTAGAAAGCTGATGACCAGTCCCATCTTTGCCTGGTCCATCTGGTATGTGTTGGGCCATAGCAGGAAATAGAGGTTACGTTGGTTCATGAAACTGGCTATGGGTCCCACTGTAGCTCTCTGGGAAATATACAAGGTATTCAGGTCCTGAAATTGACATGGACTGTGACGTTGCAGAAGATGTTTCCTCTTGTAGTCCCGTGATAAGTTCTTGCAGGGTGTGGTTTTCTGCCTGAAGCTGATCCACTGTGACCTGTATGGCTTGGTTTTCCTCCTGTAAGCAAGCAGTCAGCTCCTGGAGTCTGTGTCCCCTTGAGTGCCTATGACACAGCACCAGGGGTCTGCAATGTGTCCGTGCATGGACATAAGTGTCTGTGGTAAAAATTTTGAGGTCCGTGGTAATTTTTCAAAAAATTGAACACCCCCATTCCCCCAGTTTCCATCACTAAGTACGGTAATTTTGTCAAGTGTCCGTTGCGCAACATGGTGGTGCTGACCCCTGCAGAGTAGCTGTGGTTCCATACCCTTTTTGGGTAGGGCGAGTCTAGGGGAGATCGAAGTGAGCAAACTGTGGTGCCCAGTGCCTGAGGTGGGCTAGCGGCAGTCTAGAACAGTAATCAAATATATGAGAGTCGTTGGGTAGCTGCGAGGTCAGTTGGTGTCCGAGACAGTCTGGGGCAAGGTTGAAGTTCTTGCAGGGGTCAGTAGCCAGAACATCTAGTCAAGGGGGTGGGATCAGTGGGTTGGGGAGGTGAGGTCAGGCAAAGTGCCAAGGCAGGGTCAGGCGAGACAGCTGGGCAACATGGTACGGTCAAACGACGTAGCAAAGCAAGGCAATCTAGGCAGCGACCATCAGGCAATGGTCTGTTGCTCAAACAGCTTCTTCTTCCTGTTGGGCCCTTTATATAGTCCATGTATCGAATGAAAGGGCAGCCTGTCCATCCAGTCAGGGGCCTGGAGTGTGGCTGCTGTGAGTCTTTAGGCCATTAGCACTAAGGCTGTTGGTCAGGGGCAGTGGTTCAGTGCACCATCAAGGCACCGGCAGCTAAGGTGGCACCCTAACAATCCGGTAGGCCTGGGTTCATTACTGGGATCCTGACAGTTTGGCAGCAACCCCAGTTCCAAGCTGTTTCCATCCTCCATGGAAGATGAATTTCTATCAGTTAACAACAATAAATGCATATTTCCCATTTTCTTCATCTGTAACTTAGATACCTAAACATAGGTAAGTTTACAGTACATATTACTGATTATTTGTATGTAAAAGAACAAAAAAAGAGCAATTTAAGTGTTCATTTCTATTCTAGTCTATATACGTTTTTAAACCACACTCATCACAGTGTTATCTCAGCTCCTTTTAGTAGTGCATTAGGCAATGTGACTAACATCTGTTACATATTTGCTCTCTCATCCTCTCCCCAGGGGGAGAAGTGTGTGCAGTGAAGTGTTTTGTTTTGAATTTTATATATATCTATACCTATATATCTATATCTATAACAAACACATTGCTATATGTTTATGTTGAGGAAGATGAGGTTAAAGAAGTGCACTTTGCAGTTAAAGTGGAAGGTGGTGAGGATTATGATGATCCATACTTCCTATGGGAGTCCATCCCACAGTCTTGGGCTGGCCTCTGAGAAAAGTCTCTGACTCGTAGATTCGGGACCAAATCTTTTAAAGTGGAGCTATGTTAATTACTGATGACTCTGAACACTGGTTGGTAATTTTCTCTTTAAACAATTTTTTACTATGAAAAACTGGTAACATATTTGTGATTTTTTCCCCCTCTGACCTATTCTTTTAAGGACACACTTCTAGCTCCTCATAGGACCACTTACTACCTAATCTATATATGACTATTACTCTATAATCCAATATATAAGTTGCATATAGCAATCTAGAAATGCATCATAATTAATATCATAATTATTATGATTAATTATAATTGTGCGATTACATTGTATTGTCCTTCACAATACATGGGGTGACATTTTGCCTGGTATCTGAAAAAAGACATAATGCACGCCATAAGCAGCAGATTCATAGATAAATAATGCAAGAACACACACAGCTTTCTTGCATAATCTATTCCTACTTGAGAGTAGGAATAATCTGCTGTCTGTAGAGGCCATTGTTGGGTTAGTGAGTGTATGTAGTTAAACACAAACATCACTGATGTCTTGTTATCACTAATGTCTGTGAATTCTGTTGAAGAGGACCTATGATGTGGGGCCAACCTTTGTTCCATGTTCTTGCTACTGACTTCGGACTTTTAGTGTGTGCTTATGCTCAGCAGCAGCCAGAATTTGGCCCGTTTGTGTTTATACCTACTATACCTCCCAGGCATTGTATTAAGACTTCTAGTGAATAGTGTCCATGCTGTCTTCACATGAGTTCTCAGTACCAATTATACATATTTCTATTTCTTCCAGCTGATTATAGGGAGAATTGGCATTAAGTATAAGGCAAAGGCAGACTAAGACTATGAGAGTGAAGTGAACTAGGCCCAATTTTTTAAATTTCCACTAATTTTGGAGCCCCATTGTTTAGATTCTGAATTAGAGACACCTAGGCCCTGATTTTGAGTTGCTATACATGCACATTAAAGGTGGTGATGGTAGGAAGGAAACTAAGATGTAGGGTCTGCTCTGATTCAGCAAGACAAATTCCAGTGGAAGACCCCTGCAAGGTTCTCTACGCCCTCATCCAACCTTCTCCACTCATGCAGGCCCAGCCACAGTCTACCCCTTTATCTTTATCTCTCTCAGTTTCCACATCTATAATTTAATTAATGATACTACTTCTGCCACACAATAATGTAAGAATTATAAGTTCATTAAACTTTATAAAGTTCTGAGATCCTAAAATGGAAGGTGCTATATGATTGCAAAATATTATTCTGTAACTTCTTTTTATCTACATAGTTTTTAATACCTTATTCAGAATGCCAACTTGTCCTAGGGTTGGTTGGTTGGTTTGTTTATTTGTTCCATCTTCCCCCCCCCCCCCCCCATGTAGCCTGAATGAGCTGAAATACCATAAATACACTGTGATGGGAAGGACTCTAAGGAAAAGTTTAAAATATATCAATGAGAAAATTATTTGCAGAAGTGCTTGACTGTTTCTTTCTAAAAAGAACAAACCAGTAGAAAAATGACTCTTTCAATTATTTTGTATGTGAGATAGGAGGGATGAGCACCATTAAGAAATGTTTTCAAGTAACAAGATCTGTCCCCTCAATACATAAATATTTAAGCTATTTTTTTAATATCCAGACAAGAAGGGCCTACACCCATGTACAATATCCAGACAAGAAGGGCCTACACCCATGTGGCTGATTTTAAAACCAGTGTAGAGTAATAATTAGAATTTGAAACTTGCAATATATTCATTAGCTAATATACATCTTAAAATTGTAATATTTTATAAATCACATCTTTTGTTTGCACACCATAGTCCTCACAACAGGGTGGGTAAGAGGGTTGTCGTGAAGAGATATTCTTGTCTGGCTTTCACAGTGTGAGGGCACCCTGAAGACATTTTCCAGTGTTTAAACAATTTGTGCCTTGCAACCTGTCATTTCGCAGAGCCATTTGGTAAGTGAATATATTTTCCCCTTAACACTACGTAAAACAAAGAAATTCATGTGACATGTATTCATTTGTGCATTGATGGGAAGGCAATCTGTGCATCAGAAGAACCATACAGTATATACCATGTGTACTGGCTGCACAAGTTTGCTAAGGTACTAAAAAGACACTTTTCTTAATGAATACCAAATTTAATAGGCACATGACAAGTCTGTTACTACTGCCCCGAGGCAGTCCAAACTTATAGATCGTTTTTCCCCCTTGTCTGGCTGAGATTCTCATTTCTTGCCAAGTGCCAAAGTGCAGTGAAAGGACAGAGACGTGTTTGGAAGTTTAAATGGCCAAAACTTTATTTATACAGCAAGAACATATAATCATGTTACCGTACAAGTAATCCTTGCCAAGTACTGAAGTGAAACCAGTGATGATGGTTCCCTTTGTGGCAGTTCTGCTCCATCATAGGAATTTGGGAGTGTGCCTGTGGTCTCTGGTCCTGCAGATCTGTGGCACTGCTACTTCCATTGCAGAATATCAGCAAGCCTTCTAGAGGGACTACTGTCCTTTCTACAGGCCCTTTCACTGCCCAATTGGACCCTTGGATCACTCAGTACAGATTTTGCTGTCTCCTACCAACCTCAGACCTGGGTCTGGCTTGACATTGCCATAACTTGTTAGGTCATAACTTAGGAGGTATCTGCACATGTTGAAGTTGGCTTTGTCAACAAGAACTACCTTGCTCAGCTGCAAGAGTGAAGTGACCACACATGGATGGGAGCAAGGCAATAAGGATATGCAGGAAGCAGTCAACAACCAAGTGGTATAAAACACTATAAAATCCAAACTAGTAGGCAATAAAAATAAGATATAGGTGGCTAGTGACTAGTCAACATAAGGGGACTCTTCCCCTTGAATGCACGTCTGTTATTGAACAAGCAAGAACGGACCTTCCCTGAGCTTTTAATAGTTGTACCAGAGTGCAGTTGGCTTCTCTTCTAACCATGTTGTCCAGCTATTGATTGACTGTGCTGTTTGAAAATCACTTTTGGATGTCTGCCAGGCAGCTACCAGATAAACCGTTTCCTCAGAGGAGGGAGCTAGAATTGATGATTTGATGATACAGATCACAAATGGGACTCAAAATCTAGCCAAACAGAGAGGGCAACTGCCAGTGACTAACTGACTGTTCAGCAAGAACTTGACTGAATGTGTTCATGAATCTGTATGTTTTTGTACTTTTGACTATCTTAAATACACCATATTACATATCGTAGAAATGTCAAACAGCCATATGTGCAGCAGAAAAGGTTTAATTACAGAAGTAATTTCTTTTTACACACACACACACACACACACACACACACACACACACACACACACACACACACACACACGCCCCTTTACTTATAATAATGATTAATATAATTTATTGTATAAATGATGCCCTGGGAAACAGATTTTTAGCTACAGTTGTATACAGTATTCTCCATGTAAAGATAAATGTGGAGCCAGATGTGGATTACTAGTCCTTATAATGTTTGTCTTTAATTTTTCATGTAACAACTAAACTGAACTGTTTTTTTTAAATGATAAATTGTACGAGCTGTGACTATTACAAACAGAAGTGCTCAAATCATGGTTTCACTGCACATGTCTTTCATTCCTGCACTTCCACAATAATGAGGAATCGGAGATAATGACTTAAAGAAAAAGTGCTGGATTAAGTGGGACAGTAAATTAGGCATTTATCTCTCTCCGTTGGAGGCCTGTTTCCAGTTCCATTTTAGGTCTCAGCTGAGCTCTAGTTAAAAGTAAACCACATCATATTTCACAAAGCCAGCCCATCCCACAGAATTCAGCATATAAACATTCACATTACATTACCATATAACCCAGGAAATCCTGGTTTCCAGGAAGGTCAGAGTTGAGATGAATTAGCAAGGAAGAATGGGGACATACCATTCCAAGTCATCGCTCTGTATCTAGCCTGTGGAAAAAAATAAGATTTTAGTCCCTCTAGTTCTCACTGTTTTACTTTAAATTCTGCTTACTTTAGGTACATAAGAAGAGAAAAGTACAGCTACATTATGTACAGAAATCACTTTTCCCATTGCTTACCTTGTAGACAAAAAGGACTCTATGCTATTAGGTTGCCACTACAGTATTTTATTAAAAGTATTTATCTGCATGTAATAATATATGTTAATCTGTGTTCAACTCTGAAAGTAAAGTATTGAAACATTTTAATGTGTGGTAACCTGTATTTATTTTATTTAGAAAAATATAGCAAAGGTGATGCCTTTTTAATGCTTAGTGGTATATAAAACATAAGAGGATGACATGGCTCCAGGCCCAAGGAACTTAGTGTAAATAGTATCAGAGGGGTAGCCGTGTTAGTCTGGATCTGTAAAAAGTGACAAAGAGTCCTGTGGCACCTTATAGACTAACAGACGTATTGGAGCATAAGCGTTTGTGGGTGAATACCCACTTCGTCAGATGAATGTCTGTAAATAGTTTACTCATCTATTACCATTTAAACATCTATATAATTTTCTAGGTGGCAGAAGTTACACAGCATGGTCTTGATTTAGCCCTTAGTTATGTTCTCAGGGCACAGAGCCCTTGAAAGAACACCGGAAGTAGGGGTGTTAAATGTCATAAATTGCCCATAGCAGGTCAGGGCAGCCACAAAACTGGCTGTGACCAGAGAGGGAAGGGGCACGTGCAGTCATGCTGATTCATCAAATGGCCCAGCCTCTGGATTGAGGTTCCCATTCCATTTGATGTTCAGCAGCAGAA
The DNA here is from genome assembly GCF_011386835.1 of Chrysemys picta bellii. Classification (NCBI taxonomy): domain Eukaryota; kingdom Metazoa; phylum Chordata; order Testudines; family Emydidae; genus Chrysemys; species Chrysemys picta. The sequence continues at coordinate 29,837,534 of NC_088801.1, read as the reverse complement.
CTCAAACACAAGACATCTCCTACTTATTTGAAATATATTTGGACTGAGCTGACTTGTGTAGTTTGTTTTTCTGAATGAGACTTACTCCAAGGCAAATAGATTTTAATATTAAGAACAAGAGCCACTGGTAGAAAAGAATCAGGATAGAGAACTGATGACTGCTGAAAATCTTTATAAACTAAACCAACATTTTAAAAAATCCAAGCAACCAAAAGAGTGCACAATTCAACTCCACCAAGCTATGGTTCACTATAACACAGTTCGGCTCAATAGTCTGAAACACCTAGGCTTTTTGGAACTACAGTTTCTAGCCTCAGCAGCATTGACTCGGTCTTTTATTCATTTGACGTACATACATTAATTTCCATACACTTTACTGTGTGTGGATTATTCAGCTGTTGGGAGATGAGGGATATCCTGGTTTGGGAATGTTTGGGTTCATATCTAATGAAGATCTTTATTTCCTCCCTTAGGGAAGACAAACTGTTGACAGTATTTTCAATCACCAATTACTGCCCAGATTACTGCTCTAATCTGCCTTTTTTGGGAAAGATTAGTGAGAAGTCAATGAAGGGTCAATTCCAGCTGCACCTGACTTCTTTCAGTCTACTGGACTTTTGTCAGCTGAGCTTTAGACTTCCATATGGCACTGTGGAGAAGGAACTATGTTGATTTTAAAATTGTTTGATATGTGATGTTGTCTTAAATAAATGTTAAGTGAAATTGTATGATGGGTATGTTAGGGAAGGAAAACCGAAAAGAGCAGACACTGCAGGGTGCCTGGAGACACAGGGGCCTGGGCTTCTGGATGAATGTTCCACCCAGATTGCTCATTTAGAACTTGCCGGGGGGGGGAGGGAGAGGGACACTTGAATTTGAAGGATCAGCAGTTGGTTCCTGGGGAGGTGGAGGGAAGGTTTGTTGGTTGGCTGCTGTGAGGAGAGGAAGAACTGCTGCGCTCTTATAAGCTTAGGCTGTTCCTATCAGAGTATAAAGTAGGAAGGTTACTGAATGTTATTGTTTTGTTTTTGTTTGTTTGTTTTGTATTGAATTATGTTCACATGGGTTAAATAGAAGTTTAGGGTTTTGTCAAACCAAGGATTTGGAAGCCATTGTCAATCAGTGGGTTTTGAAGAGCTCTGCAGGAACCTTGAAATAGAGTTAAGAAAAGCAGCCAAGATTGCCCAATTATTTCAGCAAGTGTCCTGAGAAGAAAAGTAGAAGGGTTAAAAAAGGCTGCACTAGTGACTCAGAGACATCGGTGGTGAATACGGCCTGTGCCCCATAAGGTGCAGGTCATGACAGGCACGAAGTCAGCAATAGCTGTGATATTAGGTGATCTGGGGGCAATGGATAGTTTAGATGTCCATAGTAATGATTAGATTTGTCACTGGACCCCAGTACTGTTAGTTGAGGTATTGCTGACTCCCTTTGATGTGGTCTCACTAAGATGGCTTCCTATATTACTTACTGGACAGATTCCACAAGTCTCTTCTTCTCATTTCTTCAGGACTCTCACTAATGTCTTATCCCTCATATTCAACAAGAACATAAGGCCTTAGGAAAGACAAAGACAGGGTGGACTGTCATCAATATGCTGATCAATATTATACCAGTGTTCTGCAGGGTTGCCAGTTCTTTTTGGCGATTTGATCAACACTTTTTAAAGTCCAAAATGATCTAGCTAATTCAGAATTGTCTTCCCATATGTTCTTCTGCAACCATTGTGGACTATAGAGATGCTTTAGCTTTTGTTCATCAGGGTTGAACTTATGGGGATTTGGATTGGTAGTTCCCAGTAACAGGTCCTCATCTTATTAATTGCTTATGCTAGAGGTCTGTCAGAACCAATGTCTTGCCAGTTTCCAGGCACAACAAAATTCAGGTTCTTGATCAAGCTTTTCCCAACTATTTATTGGATTTCCACAGGCAGTTGGTCTCCTGGCTAATTACCACATCTGGACTCCTTTAAGAAATTTGTATTAGATGGTGTGTGTGTTGAGTAGAGCAAAGGGGGAAGAATCCAAAGAATTGTTCATTATTTTGATCTATATTGTATTCATTATGTAATGTTTCTATTCTACACAATGCTCTCTGCTGTCTTGTTCTTTTATGAATATCACTTCTAAAACTGGACTCCTTTGTTTTATGCTGAACATTGTAAATATAGATCAAAACTAAAGCAGAGTCACAAGGACAAATGTTAGTAGAACTTTTAATATCTGATAATCAGATATTAGCTGAAGTTGATAATTAGGAAAAGGAGGTTGCCTGTTACCACAAAAATATCCACTGAACAATTCTAATAGCTCGAAATGCAAGTGCTGGAAGTCATCTACTAACAAATTCCACAGTTTCTAGTTCAGCCCCAAGACATTTATAAGGCATGGTTTAAAACAATTTATTAGGTTTGCTTCAGGATTTTTTCTGTTTTGTTCTATAGTTTGAATAACTCGTAATTTTGCAAGACAAGAATAATGTAGTGAACAAGCTTTAGAGTAACCAAGCACAGCAATTCCCAGATACAACAGAGCTGGCAGATAGCATTAATGCTGATTCTAATGCATTGATGTCAAGAAGCCCATAAAAGAGAGGGAAAGATAGAGGGCACAGGGGAGAAAATCAGTGTAAAAACGTATATCATAAACTGCAAGTGGTTCATGTAAAGGGCCGTAGATTATGATTGTTTTCCAAAGTGATATAAGGAGAGTTTGATTTTTAAGGTGCTAGTGAACGGAAAGCGGAAAAATGTGAAGTACATTCTGTACAGTGTAACTGCCCATTGTATGAATTCGCCTGATGAGATACTTAATTTTGCACTTTAATGCCCATTTTGGAGAGTGCAGTCCTCTGTTGTGTTTTTCCATACTGTGGCTGGTAAAACTGACCTGCATAATAATGAATTGACACAGCTAGAAGCAGCACTTCATGCCGATCACTTCCAGGAATATGGCTCCTGCTGCAAGTGCTGAGTCAGCATACTATGGGAGCAAAGCAATACGTTGGCAAGAATTAAAAAATATACATTTTTAGAATGTTTCTTGTTTATTAAAGTTTCTATGATTAAAAAAAATTGAACAGGGATGGTTATAGATTATGAGGGGAAAAAAAGGCAGAGGGAAAAGAGAAAAGAAAATAGAAGGGGGAAAAGTGGCTAATGGGGATTAACAGGGGAAAGAAAAGTGAAGGGAGTGGAAAAAAGAAAGGGAGAGGGAAGAGAAATACACAAGAAGAAAGAAAGGCCAAAAAGAAACCGAGAGCAAGCGAGGTATCTCCCTAACCCCTTTTCCCAACTCCTCACTTTCCTTTTACTCCCTAAACTCCAATTTTCCTACTTTAATGCCTTTTTTCTTCCCCTTTTTCCTTTAATTTCTCATGGGCAAAGTAACATGGTAGCTCTCCTGCTGCCAGTCCACACCTCAGCCATTCCCATATCCTCTATGTAAGTGTTGAAGATGGGAGCGCGGCGGCGAGAGTGATGAGGATATGGACATGGAATTCTATCAAACCGCGGGACCCAGTGTTTTGGAGATCATGTTGTTAATGGGGCAGGTTATAGCCGTGGAACGCCGATTCTGGGCCCGGGAAACAAACACAGACTGGTGGGACCGCATAGTGTTGCAGGTGTGGGACGATTCCCAGTGGCTGCGAAACTTTTGCATGCATAAGGGCACTTTCTTGGAACTTTGTGAATTGCTTTCCCCTGCCCTGAAGCGCCAGAATACCAAGATGAGAGCAGCCCTCACAGTTGAGAAGTGAGTGGCGATAGCCCTGTGGAAGCTTGCAACGCCAGACAGCTATCGGTCAGTCGGGAATCAATTTGGAGTGGGCAAATCTACTGTGGGGGCTGCTGTGATGCAAGTAGCCAAAGCAATCACTGAAGTGCTGCTACGAAAGGTAGTGACTCTGGGAAATGTGCAGGTCATAGTGGATGGCTTTGCTGCAATGGGATTCCCTAACTGTGGTGGGGCGATAGATGGAACCCATATCCCTATCTTGGCACCGGAGCACCAGGGTACCCAGTACATAAACCGCAAGGGGTACTTTTCAATGGTGCTGCAAGCACTTGTGGATCACAAGGGACGTTTCACCAACATCAACGTGGGCTGGCCGGGAAGGGTTCATGACGGTTCTTCAGGAACACTAATCTGTTTAAACGGCTGCAGCAAGGGACTTACTTTCCGGACCAGAAAATAACCGTTGGGGATGTTGAAATGCCAATAGTTATTCTTGGGGACCCAGCCTACCCCTTAATGCCATGGCTCATGAACCCATACACAGGCAGCCTGGACAGGAGTCAGGAGCTGTTCAACTACAGGCTGAGCAAGTGCAGAATGGTGGTAGAATGTGCATTTGGCCATTTAAAAGGTCGCTGGCGATCGTTACTTACTCGCTCAGACCTCAGCCAAACCAATATCCCCATTGTTATTTCTGCTTGCTGTGTGCTCCACAATCTCTGTGAAAGTAAGGGGGAGACCTTTATGGCGGGGTGGGAGGCTGAGGCAAATCGCCTGGCTGCTGATTACACGCAGTCAGACACCAGGGCAATTAGAAGAGCACACCAGGAAGCGCTGTGCATCAGAGAAGCTTTGAAAACCAGTTTCATGACTGGCCAGGCTACAGTGTGAAATTTCTGTTTGTTTCTCCTTCATGAAAACCCACCCCCTTTATTGACTCATTCTCTGTAAGGAACCCACCCTCCCCCTTCCCCCAGCTTGCTTTCAAAGGAAATAAAGTCACTATCGTTTAAAAATCATGTATTCTTTATTCATTGATTATAAACATAGGGAGAGAACCGACAAGGTAATCTGGGTGAGGTTTGGGAGGAGGATAGGAGGGAAGTAAAAGGCCACTGAAAAAATTCAATATAATGACAGCCTTTTGGTTGGGCTGTCCACTGGGGTGGAGTGGGAGGGTGCACAGAGCCTCCCCCCCCCCCCGCGTTCTTACATGTCTGGGTGAGGAGGATATGAACATGGTGAGGGGGGAGGGAGGTTATACAGCGGCTGCAGAAGCAGTCTGTTATCCTGCTGCCATTCCTGAAGCTCCACCAGACGCCGGAGCATGTCCGTTTGATCACGCAGCAGCCCCAGCGTTGCAGCCTGCCACCTCTCATCTCGAGCGTCCCTCATGACCTCACGTTCACTGGCATCTTTCCTAAATTTAGATACCGTGTCCTTCCACTCATTCAAATGAGCTCTTTCATTGCGGGTGCATTCCATTATTTCCGTGAACATCTCGTCTCGCATCCTCTTTCTCCGCCACCTTATCTGAGATAGCCTTCGGGACGGAGGAGGGAGGCTTGAAAAATTTGCAGCTGCTGGAGGGAGGGTTGAAAAAAAGGAAAGAAGTTTTTAAAATGATACATTTTACAGAACAATGCTTATACTCTTTCACGGTGAACAACACTATTCACATTACATAGCACATGTGATTTCAGTACAAGGTTGCATTTTCCATCTTAATATTGAGTGCCTGTGGCTTTGATGTTAGAGATCACAGACGCAGGTCCGGGCAACAGAATTCAGCTTGCATGCGGCCATGGTAAGCCATTGTCTTTCGGCTTCTGCGCCCTCCTTTCCCACATACCAAGCAAAGCCCATTGACTGCTGTGGTTTTCCTGTTAACCTTCAGCAGCAGAAAACAAACTAACCCCCCCCCATCCAATTCTCTGGGATGATCGTTTTATCCCTCCCCCCACCACGTGGCTCGTATCAGGAAAGATCCCTGCAGAAACCAAACTAACCCTCCCGCCCCCCCACCTCCCGCCATGAATTATTTGGGATGATCGCTGTACCCCTCTCAGCACCGTGTGGCTGGTAACAGGGAAGATCCCTGCTAGCCAAACACGAAAAGCTCAGGGCCAATTCTCCGCCCCCCCCGCCCTGCACTTGGCTAACTGCAGGGAAGGATTTCTTTTCAGCCACAGGCAAACAGCCCAGGAGGAACGGCCACCTCTGTCCCCTTAATTAAATTCCTGTATTTCAACCAGGTTACCATAAGCGATATCACTCTCCTGAGGATTACACAGCAAGATAAAGAACGGATGTTGCTTGAATGCCAGCAAACACCGGGACCATACGCTGCCAGGCTTTGTCATGCAATGTTACCAGATTACTTGCATGGCATGGTCAAGTGTCCTACCATGGAGAACGGAATAAGGCTGCACTGCCCAGAAACCTTGTGGCAAGGCTTTTGGAGTACCTCCAGGAGAGCTTCATGGAGATGTCCCTGGAGGATTTCCGCTCCATCCCCAGACACGTTAACAGACTTTTCCAGTAGCTGTACTGGCCGCGAATGCATCCCAAGTCCTCAGGGCAAAGTAATCATTAAAAAACGCTTGCTTTTAAAACAAGTTTTATATTTTAAAAGGTAAACTCACCTGAGGTCCCTTCCATGGGGTCATGGTCTTGGATACTGGGTTGGGAGGGTACTTCAGTCAGGCTGAGAAAAAGATCCTGGCTGTTGGGGAGAACGGAGTGCTGGGTGCTCTCCGCAATCTCCTCCTCCTCCTCTTACCCGTCCGCAGAATCCTCAGGTGTAGCTGATGAGATTATCCCCGCCTCAGAATCCACGGTCATTGGTGGGGTAGTGGTGGCGGCCCCCACTAGAACTGCATGCAGCTTGGCGTAGAAGCGGCATGTCCATGGCTCTGACCCGGAACGACCGTTTGCCTGTTTTTTGATAGGTTTGTCTGAGCTCCTTGACTGTCACGCGGCACTGATCTGAGTCCCTATTGTGGCCTCTCGCCATCATGCCCTTGGAGATTTTTTCAAAAGTTTTGGCATTTCGTCTTTTCAAACGAAGTTCTGCTAGCACTGAATCCTCTCCCCATATAGCGATCAGATCCAGTACCTCCCGTACGGTCCATGCTGGTGCTCTTTTTCGATCATCGGCCTGCATGGTTACCTGTGCTGATGAGCTGAGCTATCTGTGGTCACCTGTGCTCTCCACGCTGGGCAAACAGGAAATGAAATTCAAATGTTCGCGGGGCTTTTCCTGTCTACCTGGCCAGTGCATCCGAGTTCAGATTGCTGTCCAGAGCGGTCACAATGGTGCACTTTGGGACAGCTCCCGGAGGCCAATACCATCGAATTGCGGCCACACTAACCCTAATTCGAAATGACAATATCGATTTTGGCACTACTCCGCTCGTCGGGGTGGAGTACGGAAATCGATTTTAAGAGCCCTTTATTTCGAAATAAATGGCTTCGTTGTGTGGACGGGTGCAGGGTTAATTCGATTTAATGCTGCTAAATACGAATTAAAGTCATAGTGTAGACCAGGCCTCTGTAATACATCATGCAAAGAGTTTCTGTTCTGTTTTAAATTATGTTCAGCTGTTTATAAGAGCATCTCAGGGGGCAGAGGTGGTTAAATTAGAAATGCAGCACCATTAATTATTTTCATACTGTAATCAATGCCAGACTTTATTCAGATCATAACCATAAAACAATAACAGACATAACAGTATCTCTTCTCACTGGGTAAGAGTCACATCCTTACAGGCAATTTCCAATTGGGCCCTGTAATCCATTTTATCCACCTCAGTGACCATATCCCCATGTTTTGAGGCTGGCCAATAGGAGATCCTATCATCCAACTCAGAGTGGATTCCAATCCCCCAACTTTCCAGGGTCAGTCATAACAGTTATTTGGGGCTACCAGCCAAGACAAATACTTCCTCCTTCCTAATGCATCTATAAAGTCAGAATACTTATCTAGATCACAACACTATGGCTGATATTATTCATTTACTTCACACACAGGAAGAGGCATAGCTACACAGGAGTGTCTGCTTTTACACACAAGAAGATCCTCTTTTTTTTCTTTCTGGATTTTCTGTATTCTCAAGAATTGACTCCATTGTCTGTGTGCACTGAGATTCATAAACTGCCTATTTGCCAAGATTTAAATACCTAACCTTTCTGATGGCACTTGGGATTGAACTATGGTTCTTGAGAGAGGTTATTAAGCCACTGTGCCCATTATGCTTAATTTTTGAGAATAGGAAGTAAAGTGTGCACTGTAGCCAGCATTCCTTTCTTTGCTCAGCTCAGCATATTTTTTAATGTCAACAATTAAGAATTGCCATTAAAGAGTATCACAATCAAAGAATGTCTACAGTTCAGGACAAATTAACGAGGTACACTAAAAATTTGTACCAGATATTCTTGTTCCTTGTGTACATTTTTTCCTTCTTTAGTAAAACCACCTGAGATCAATGTCCCTCAACTTGATTACTTTAAATATAGGTATTCAAATATTACTGGATTGTAACTGGGCGTGTGGAAGCAATGTGGATAGAATTGGGACATGGGTCATGCAATCACATACAGACCCATGAGGTTCAAATTTGTTCAAGTGAAAGCCACATTGGCAACTTCCTTGTGCTGGAAGGTCACATGTAATTTGAATAAAATCACATAGATTGTGGCCATCCTCAGCCTACAGAGTTTACAGTTCTTAGTATTCAATGGTTTAACTGGGTTTCAGCAGCCAAAAAGCTCAAATCAAGATGGAAACTCATGGTGAAATCCTGACATCATTGAAGTTAATAGAAGTTTTCCCATTGATTTCAATAGGGCAAGGATTTCATTGCGATAGTCCCACCCAGGCTGTGTGTCTATATTAAATTAAACTAACCAGGGAATTCCACAAGGGTCTGTCCAGAGTCTGGTACATTCATGACTTGGATAATGGAGTGGAGTATGCTTATGAAAGTTCTGGATGACACCAAGCTGGGAGGGGTTGCAAGCACTTAGGCAGTCAGCAGACAGCACAAGAATTCAAAACAACCTTGACAAATTGGATAATTGGTCTGGATTAAATAAGAGGAAATTCAATAAAGACAAATTCAAAATAGTACACTTAGGAAGGAAAACTGAAATGCACAACTCCAAAATGGTGTATAAACTGGCTAGATGGTAGTATTGCTGAAAAAGATCTTGGGGTTATAGTGGATCACAAATTGAACATGAGGAAAGATTGTGATGCAGTTGGGAAAAAGGCTAATATCATTCTGGGGTGTATTGCCAGCAGTATTGTTCTGTTGACGAGGTTGGCGCGCGTTGCCTTGTTGATTTTTCCTTGGAGGACACCCTTCATAGAATTGAATGATTCTATCAATTATATTTAGTTTATATATATAATAATTTTAAAAAAGCCAAAACAGCAACCCAGATGTGTTGTTCAGTGCTGTTTTGGAACTCTCAAATTTCACTTTTCATTCAATGTTGGCAAAATGGCAATTTCCACATTTAAACATAAGACGTCTTGATGTTTCAGTTTGAAAACTGATCTGTATCCAAATGAAATGTCAAAATTCAAAATTTTAAAAATGTTACCATTATTTCTTGAAAATTAGGATGATAATTATTTTGGTATTTTTGCAAAATTGGAATACACCTCTACCTCGATATAACGCTGTCCTTGGGAGCCAAAAAATCTTACCGCGTTATAGATGAAACCGCGTTATATCTAACTTGCTTTGCTCTGCCAGAGTGTGCAGCCTCGCCCCCCCGGAGCACTGCTTTACCGCGTTATATCTGAATTTGTGTTATATTGGGTCGAATTATATTGGGGTAGAGGTGTAATTTTGTGAAAATTTAAAATGTCGAGGTTTTTGAATTTCACCATGCATATATTGTAAACTTTAGTGTTTTGCACCATATACCAAGTTTTATTTCTGTTAGATTTGACCCTGAAAACATGTACTAATGAGTGTAGTACTTATCACTTGAATAACCACTTCTCTCTATAGTAAATGGTCTCAGGAATGGGCCCATTATTTTCATGGGGATCTCAGGAAATTCTATTAGTGATTGTATTTATTCTGTTTAGGTTTTGGTTAGGCAGTGTGGAGGTGTGTGTGTGTGTATGTGTGTGTGTGTAAGTATGATAGGGTACCTTGCTCAACCATCTTTTTTATTTCTTTTGATATGTAGTAGAGACCCTTTGGGCCCCAAAAGTGGCATTCATAACCATGAGACTTTGTCCCAATTTCCCTTAAAATTGTGAAGTGACATCTGCACAAGTACCGGGACAGTTGGACTCTGTGGAATGTAGGAACCAGGGGGTACCTTACGTAGTTCAGGAAATACTTGAACTCTTTGGGGCTCTGATTATCTAGAACAAAGACAGCTAGTTTGCATTACTAATACAGAAGGACTCTAGAGTAAGCTGTCTGAGGAAAACCCTCTTTCTATTTCCCAGGGAACTGAGTGAGGCTACTTGAACAGACCTATTGCTATATATACTTTGGTTTATTTACTAGCTAGCACACAGACAATGGGCAGGGCATTTAAGCCTGACTACCTTTGTAGCGAAGATCTCTAAAACTAATAAATGACATCTCTCTGAGTTCTCTTTTCTTTAATCAAAAGATTGGTGATTTGTTCTGGTGGACTGGTAATGATGCTTAGTCATGTTCAGATCTACATTTCTCTCAACGCTGTTTTCAACCAAATGAAGTGAAAAATAGCCACATACTTCTGTCTACTTTGAGTACAATCATCACAATAATAATACACTCACAATAATAGGAAGAATAAATGTAAACCAGACTGGCTTTCCAGAACTTGGACTTTCCCATTGGATATGGGGATGTGGTCATTACTGTATTTTTTTTCTTAAAGTAAAAACATTTGTACTTTGACTTTAGACTTAAATTCTGTTCTACAGTCAGGTGAAGGGAAGATGCTTAGAGGATTCCATTTTTCACTCTTCAGAAAGCACTGGTAAAGGGGGAAGAATTGCTCAGGTAAGCAGATTTAAGGTATGTAGCAATTTGTGTTTAGGGTATCAGTTCAAATTTGGCTCTGGTTAGAGGTAATGAAGATGTTTTGTTTTGTTTTGTTGACATTGGTGGTGTATGGTTCCTGTTGAAAAGGTGTCCATATCACAAAAAAATGAATAGTGAATACATTTGAATTACCTTATTATTCTGATCTGAATTAAGATAAAATAACAGGGCATTATGGAGAGAGCTGCAGATGCAAGTAGTATTTATATAGATGTGAACAAAGATAAATTAATTTTTCAATTCTCTGATACTTTGCATATCACTAAATTCATTTTGAATGTTAAAAAAACAAATGCAAGCATTCGCTGTTGTCAAGAAACAGTTATAAATCCCTTCCCGCTACTTGTAGAGCAGGGCAACATTTTTTCCAGCAAAATGTTTTTTTCAGAGAAATGCAAGTTTGGTGACACTAAAGGATTTTGTGATTTCATGTCAGATTTTCCAAATTGTTAGTTTTGGGGAAACAAAAATTCCAAAAAAGTCAAAATGTTTCCTTTTGACATTTTTTAAATGAAACATTTTTGTTTCAGGGGTAAAAATGACTTTTGGTTTTGAAATTTTCTTCAATTTCATTAAAAGAAAATGCAAAAACATTAGGAAAAAAGCACAAAATATTAAACTAAATGTTTCATTTTGGGTTCAATTAAACATTTAGTGCAACCCAAAATGAAATTTGTTTTCAGTTTTTCAGCACAGTCAGCAAACCAAAAATTTGTTGTTTACACAGCTCTGCTTGCTAGTTCTAGGCAGCATGATTCATGCCACCTCTTTTCAAATTTCTTATTGGCTTCTTGTAGAATATTTATTTTTTGTCAGAGCACTTTGAAACTGCCATTGTGCTCCTTAGTCCTTTTTGGTTTTGATGTTCACTCATCTTGTTCTTCAGTGTGGGGTCTCAACTTAGTTTTGAGTGTGCAAGGAATGCAAGATCAGTTCCCCAAGATAATGCCATTAACTAGAATATTATAGGAAGGGATGAGTGGGATGGTAGAGCAAGTTATAAATGTTGTTGTGCTTTTTACCTGTTAATTGTTAGTTTATTTCTTCTATGAAATAATGAAAACAAATATTTATTAGCAGCTAACTTTGAATTACAATCAGATATAAAATAATCGCAGAATAGTAGGACTGTCATGAATTCTTGCTTCTGCTATGTTGTGAAAGTTTGCAATTAGTTTCTATTCATTAAATTTTTAATCACCTTTTGAGTTTATCACATTTTAATGTTCAGAATTCTAATTTGATCCTTTTATAACTTTCATATCACAGTATAGTCCCTTCCAGTGTTAAGATGACAAGTACCATAAAATGGGGGAAAAGAGTAAGTGGCCTCTTGCCAGATTATTTTCATTTGGTGAGATTGTACCATATGTGTGGTTTACAGTAAAGGCAGAGCAGAGGTCTGGAGTTGAAGGACTAAGAGTATTAGGATCAAAGGCCTAATTGTCGGTTTTCTAGAAGTTAGAGTTATTGGCAGCTGCCATTATACCATCTAGTCTGCTGTCACACAGCACAACCAACCAGCATGCACTAATTGCAGTGGCCTTTTCATCAAGTAAGATCATCCAGCTAACCACAAAGAGCTGTCTCTCCATTAGTACAGACAGTAGCTAGCTAGATCAGTGAGGCTACTTGAGTATGATTGGACTGTCATATTGTTATGATTTGTTCAAGTTTAGAGCATTTAGCAGATACCCTTTGCACCTCTCTTTGTACCTGAATACTATAACCTGACTGCCCCTATCATTTAAGAGGGTACTATAGCTTTTCAAAGTTCAGCAATGCACAATTGCAAGCAGGCAACTGGTCTCTGACAAGAGATCAATACTGTCCTTCCAAATGCTGGAGTCAAGCTGCTGGGTCTGTCAGAGGGATGTGTGCTGTAATTGGATCATGGATGCAGCGAGTCATCTGAGTCTCCCTTCAGCACTGTCACAGCTGTCAGATGTCATCCCTTTGTACAGCTGTCACTGCGGGAGGGTTGTGGCTCTTTTTCCGTTCTAACCCAATGCAAATGTCCACTTAGCAGATGAATATTGAAGATATTAGACACTTCTTTATGCCTTTATGCAAAATAAAGATCTGTGTCATCTGTGAATTTCATGGAAATAAGTTGCAATTTATTCACTGTGAGAAAAGTGAAGTGAAGCCTGTAAAAATGAAAAATTATTTGGTTCAGGCTATTAAAAATAATATTTTTGAGAATAAACAAAATATGCAGGTTTTTTCCTGAAGGAACTCTTTTTTGTGAGACTAGGATAGTAGTTTTATATTAGAGTATTATTTTAAGCAAATGTATCTATATTTCTATATACTCATACTGAGAGAGACCTATACAATTAGAGTAAACTTTGATTCCTACAAAAAATCATTACATGTTATTGAAAATATAATCCCAGTATTGGTTTTAAAATAGCAAGATGATGAAATTTAAGGTGCACACTTATAGTTAGAATTAGATCTTCCTGGTAAGTTTTGAAGACAAAACGAGATGAACTTGGATAAATAGAATAAGTTATATACAATTATGTTATATGAATCTTTCGCTGGAATGAAAAGAAAAACATCTCAGCTGCTGAACAGAGATGTAAGTACTCAGTGGCATGTGTGATGTGCTTTTCAGGTGTTTTTGTTTTGAGAAAGATGTAGATGCATGTGCTGGGTTTCTTTTTTTTTCTTTTTTCTATTTGTACTGCAACTTACACACGTAATTGGCATAAAACCTACCATTGTGCCTAACTTAAAAGACAACATGGCTCAGTGAAATAATAGAAACTGTCAATCGGTTCAGAGTGAAACACTCTCATTTATGGTTACATTCTCATGTAGGTTAGGCAATAGTCACACTATGTCGTTATTTCCATTAAACTTGTAGTAGTTTACATGTTGTAGAAGAGGCTCCATACTTCTTGTGCTATTAGTAAAGAAAAAAAGAAATGATTTTAAATAATTTTTATCTTTTTTTTTAACTGCTTCCCTGAGCTGATTTTAACATCATCTTTGGCTCTCAGACCGGGTTATTTTTTATCTGGGTGGCTGACTCTTTATTTTTTCTTGGAGAACAGACCACACACAACCTCTCTGTCAAGCTTGTGCAGGCCCACTGACAGAGGAGCATGAACCTTATTTCCAATATATGACCTTAAAGTTCAGTGAACCACCATGGGAACCACTGAACCAGGCCACAAAATATCTCGGATACATGGGACTCTAAATGATGAAGCCAGCTCTGTTATTGTGGCCGTGTAGAAATTCCACTAAACAAAAAAGTAATATTGGGGAAGAACAGCAAAAAATCTGTTTGTGGCTTTTGCAGACAAAGGCAGATTATAAGGTTGATATTTTTAAAGATGAAGGTCTGGCTACTGGGCCCCTTCAAGTCAGTGGCAAAACTTCCATTAATTTCAATGGCAGCAGGATCAGGCCCAGTATTTGTTGTAGTTTGCATTGTTATGAAATGATTAAAATATCTGAACAAATTAGGAACTGACCACAATTCCTCTCACCTCTGCTTTCTTCCAGTATAGTATAGTTGCAGCCAAATAAATATTCCAGTAGTAATTAAAATGAATGATTTATTTTTAAAAAGAGTATTTAGCAGACTTGCTTAGGTTATTGTTACCTGCACTATAAAATCCATCAAATAATCCTCAGAAACTATTTGGTCAGAAGAATGTAGAAATCTGTGAAGTTGCTCCATTTCTTAAGTTTATGTTTCTGTGACAGAGCATAGGCAAGTCTATATGCAACTCCAGTTACTATACCATATACTTTTTTTTTTACATGGTTTATGGCTAATTACATCAGAGATCCCAAACAGTCCTTCTTGCATTTGCATTAATAAGGTGTATCATATGATCCACACTGAAGTAGGAGTATACATCAAAGGTAGATTAAAGCTTGGTTAAGCATCAAACTATGTTCCATATATAAATTTATAGCAATGCTGTGGAAAGATAGCTTACCCTCTATTTCTCTGCTACTAAATAAAATTAAAAATTCACAACTCTGGTTTATGGGATTTTAAATGAATTTGATCTCTCTTTTGGGCAGGGCAAATAAGTGTTTTGTGATGTATTATTTTACAAAAAAAAAAAAAAGGACCATCGTTCTGGCTCATTTAATTTTGCGAGTGAATGATCTAAGATTAACTACAGACTAGTCAGTGCAGTTTAAAAGCTGAAAGCAATTTTCAGCCATAGATGGTAATGCCACATTTAGTCCACAACCGAATGACTCTAAATGACTAAGCTGCAAGGTCTTTGTATATGACCACAGGGCCTGATAAAGCCATAGGAACACAGTAAAAGCACAAAAATAGTTCCAATTTATTTGGTGCCATCACCTTAATGAGATTAATACAGACGTGTTCATGTGCCTAATTGGTGATTTTGTTTTAACTGGTAATGAAGGATTAAATCTTCAGGCAACAGGCTACTTATAGGAAAGGGGATCTGAGAGAAAAGTTTTTTAATTATGGAAGGCAGCTAGTGAAATATACCACTACAAAGTTGTTAATAAATTTTTTAATAAAAAATATTTAGATTATATTGCATTTGCCATTTTACTGTTTGTCTGAATTGTTTTAAGGATTATTTATTTCATTGAGGACCAAGTTATACTTTATATAACAGACCAGTGACATCTTTTGGAAAAGGTGGAGACATGTTGAATTAGAAAAACTAGACACACAGAAGGTTCTCTTCCCAAATCCATGCACATGGAAAATCCATATATCCCACAAAATCAAGTTGTTTCTCTCGATTGTATTGTGTTCTCCAGAGTTTCATTTACAAACAAAATTTGGGGTATATGCCGCTCTTGTAGAATCAGTAGCTTCCTTGTTGACTCTGAAGAAATCTGACAAACAATGGCACCAACAGAGGTGTGAACTTCACCCATATATTGCAATGGGCTGCTCCCTTCAAAGTCTAATTGTGACCATTTAAATGCTAACACTATTAAACATGCTGCCAAAACACAAACACTCAGCCTAAGTCATTAAAATTTAATTATAAAGGGGCAGCTGAGCCCGAGTTGAGTTTTGACTCTGAGGAATCTTGCAAAAGAAAAAAAATGCATAAAAACAAAACAACCCAACCAAACCCTGTACTCAGCTGTCCATGCCAATCCAAAGGATTGGGTAAAATAATAATTCTGTGTAAATATTTTAAATTGCTCTTTGTAGTCTTTTAACTAGTCTTTGTAGTCTTTTAAATATTTTTGTAGCACCTTACAAAAAATAGGATGTTTAGCATGGGCCACTGTTTTTTAAGCAGATTTTCAATTTAAAACAGTGATGAAATCTGCTTAAAAATCAATGGCACAATCTAGTCCAGTATGGTTTTTGAGTGTATATTACTTTAATTAGAGTGTGATTCAGCCAGCTTGCATCTAGCAAATAATTTTTATACAAGGTAATATTTGGGTTTATTCTGCAAAAATAGCAAAATATATCCTTGTTTTATTCTCTTTCCTTGTCTATCTCTTCTGAAACCAGAACAATATTCTCCAAAATATGCTTCTTTTTCCAAAGATTTTGCTCTACCCCAGTATTAAAGTGACTTATTGGTGGGACAGGTTAAAAAACAAACAAACAAATGTCCTGAATGCCTATAATATATTTGGTCTTTGATGTTACATTACAAACCACTTTAAAAGGACTCTGGGTAGTGATATTGTACACTGCAAGATGCTACCTTCCCAGAGAATGAAGACAGAAATATATTTTACATTTTTTGTCAGATTGAACTTTAAGACATCTTGACTGCTTTCTCTATAATTTAAACATCACAGCCAAAATGGCAACATGCTTTGTTCAGTTCCAGTTGTGTGGAGTTTTAGTGCTTCATTGATTCAGAGGAAGGCTATAGCTGGCACATACAGTAGGGCGACTGAATCACACTTTCACTGCAGCATGTCAAACCATTATACTAGGGACCAGAATGTCACAGTGGTCTCAATGGTTCGTCAACTGAAGGATATGGTTAACAAATGTAAAACCAAACTTCAGAGGAGCTGCTTTTTTGTGCTAAGTGATCTGTATTCCCTCTGAATTTACTTTCCCCTAACCCCGTGAAATTAACAGTACTTTCTGACATTCGACCCCCTGACCTCACATATAATAAGAATTTAAAAAGCACCATGCATGAGTGTGTCCGTGTAATGCAAAACTGGAAAAAATGACCATGTCACAGTTTTATTATACAAAACCTTCTCAATCTCCATTGCATGCTTCATATATGAGTGCTCAGTTTAAAGTTGTTATAAAGAAAAACACAGTTTTAACAGTAATAATTCACTGTTCATGATTTTTATAGATAATAAATTGTAGCAAATATATATTGCTACAAAAAAAAGCTTTGTACTCCATTAATGCAGATATTTACCAAGATAAGTGTTAAAAATAGTCTGCTGGAAGACTATGATGGTTCAAAGGAAGTAGCTTCTAGGGAGCTGGTTGCCAAGGGTGCAAGTGCATGCACAATGTGTAGGTCTCAAGGTTTAAGAGGCAGAAGTAGAAAAGTGTTATGTGGAAATGATTTTGCAGTTATCAGGCTCAGGGGATGACAGCATACAAGAGTAAGAACAAGGTGCTATGTGGCTTTTTCTTCACTGTGAAGTAAAGATTGGCAGCTGGAAGTAAGGCTTACAGGCAGACCTGCACACAGGACCTCTTCACCCAGGACTCATAATCACTACTCAAAGGAAAACGCATTTACCAGTAAAAAGCGGCTGTAGCCATCAGAAGTGTGCTTAAAACACCACTTAAATATCACTTTATACGCTATTACTTGCAAACTGTGGCTTGGTATTAAATTATACTTGCATAGGCTTTTGCTTAGGTGCTGATAATGCTTTTGAGGTTGCATTGGTGAAGAAGAATTTAGGCTGCTTTACAAGAGACGTGACTAGAATATCCCATCGTGCTGACAGTGACAGGGTGAAAAATTGCAGAACTGTACTTTCTTTCCCCATATAGATTGTAATTTTAATTGTCATTGTGGCCCTTCTGTTTTAATTATGGGACTTCTTTGATATATACCAGGACATCGTATTGAATGAAAATATGGTGCTATAATAGTCTCTTTATAATTAATGACCACATGTAGATCTTGGTGCATAAAAGGAAAGGAATAAATGAACAATTTATTTAACTAGGTTTTGGATTTCTTTCTGTCTTCCAGTGAATATAAAATGATCCTGGGGCTTCTGAGGCTGTTTGATGTAGGAACTGCACTGAATATCTAATAACATTACATTGGGGTAGATTACAAAACATACTATGTGGTTTTATTTAAAAATGTTCCCATTACAAATGGTACATTTCTTCTGTTTACAGTTTTAGTCTTCAGTCATTTTAGGTTTTGAAACAAATGATCATTATTTAATTTACTTGCAAGTGTATTTTTTTTTTAAAGAAAGAAGATTTTACTTATGAAACTAGCAGTTTTGCAGGTGAGATCTTATAATGTGAACAAATAGCAAAGATCTCTTTTTTGAAACTTAATTTATGTACTTATTTCAAACTGCAAATAACAATCCTTCCCCTAACTTTTGCTTTCAAAATATGATGGATTTATCTTATATTAGTCTCTGACTGAAGAATTCATCCTGTCTTTTTAATCTTAAACAGGAACAGTTATAGGCAAACACAACTAAAAACATAAATGAGAGGTAATTTTAGTGCTCTGTGTAGTTTAGAGAAAAACATTAAAAACGCATTGTAGATGTAATCTTATCCTGGAGCTAACACTTAGATTCTTTTACCATGCAGGAATACACTGACTTGCAAATACAACACTCATATACATTTCAGGAGAGTACAAACCTCTATGGATTTCTGAAAAGCAGACATATTTGTCCAGTGTCTGTCACTGTAAAACTAGAAAATATACCCTGACAAGCTTCTGCTAATTTTATTGTGGCATGGAGGAGTGTGCATACATCCTGTATAGTATGACTGCAGTTCAATTGCAGAGCACGATAAAATTGGATCGGCAGAGACAGGGACTACCCTGGGGTCAGCTGCGACCATGCCACTTCGATGTGATGTCTAGTTGGGGTGATGGTGTGTAAATAAACGTAGAGAATTGCAAATCTTGTCATGGCCACGCAGAACAGCTCAAGCATTTAAAGATGGTTGCCCGCAAACCTAACTGGAAGGTGGTTGCTCTGTGTGGTGGCTGAAGAAAAACTCAATTCTTCGCCGTAGTCTTCTCCTTCTTGACATATCTGAGAGCACTGACCCAGCACTTTATTGCTGAAGGGATTAATCACTAAATTGTTTTTCATTTTAGTGGAAAGTAAAGAAACCAACTAACCACATTCTAATATTGTTCTTTTAAAGCTGAGCTGCACTGATGCTAACAAATGCTTTTTATTTATATTCTCTCACTTGATTTATTTGTTTTTTAAAATGAGGTGAGGAATCTTAATGTCCTACTGTTTAATGAATTTGGCACATTAAAGTTCCATGAGGTCTTTTCATTATTATGAACTTTACTAATGTTAGAAAATAAAATATTATAGAATTCACATTTTCTTCTTATGAATCTAATTTTATTTAAATACTACTTACAATGCTCATTAAAATATACTTAAATTTTGCTACCTTCAACCAATAAGATGTATTTTTTACCAGTTTTACATTTGCACATATCTGTTTTTCTGTTACTTTTCCCACATGACAATTACCTTTCATTACAAATTTATAAAATCATTTACATTTTAGCAGTTTAAATGTTTCTGCTGACATTTTGTAACTATTACCCTCTTCTAGAATGGCATATGTTCAGGCAGTTAATAAAAAATTAAATGGAATAGCACTAGACAAGGTGAAGCTTTGTATCAGAGTGTTCTGCACATTTCTGAAAATACCATCTTTGTGTTGCAAACTGTGAAGTGAGGTTAGGGCTATGCCAATATGTGTATTTGTCATAACTGTCACAGAGTCCATGAACTAGCCAATCATACCGCTCCTAATTAGACAGTTACATTTTGCTTTTTAGAAAGCATCCTCATGTAAAATGGTGTCTAAGACTGAAGAAAGGTGCTTAGAGCTAAGAGGGCAGAGAATACCAGCATTAAAACACTTTTTATCTTGAAGAAGCAGAATTTTTAACTGGTGTGTGACTTCTAAATGAGGGTATATAAATTGTGTATTATCAAGAATCTTCCTTGAATTTAGAATAGAGGAAATGTCCTATTAGACTTCTTGAAGAAGAAAGCTAAGAAACTGCTAAGATGTAGAATATTTCGTTTGTGTGTGCGTATATAGTACAAATAAATGACTATCCATAAAACAAGCATTCCATTTGCTTACTTAGAGCATCTACAGACTATACTTGGGTCATTTGTGCTGATATCAGGATAGCTGGTTTGTATTAGAACCATGTCTTTTATTAAGCAGAGTTTCTCAGTCTCACATATCTGTTCTGATTTCACGAACGCATTTATAGTACATTGCATTTTACAACTGTCAGAGTTAGAACTGTCCTACGAAGACTATTAGTAATATACGACTAACTTGGTTTTATATTTCAAATCTTTCATTTTTTTTCCAGCTATGCAAGTAGGTGTTTAGAAAAAATAAATACACAAAAAATATATTGTGTGACTCCAAAAGAAGAACTATTAATCTACTTCTTTTACAGAAAAGTGTTTGTTTATAGCTATGCTATGAACTAATATTTAAATATACATTTCAGATAGTAAAAGATCCCTTATTTAAAATATAGATATTCATTTACATTAAAAGAATGCAGACTAAGTCAGGGTTCATCTAACAACTACCAGTTATCCAATAAGGCTTGTCAGCATATGCCACTAAATTTACCTTAGGATAAAGATGTGATGAATTTCTCAGTTCCCTATTTAAGCAGAGAAGCACCATATTAATTCAGAATAAAAAATATTGCAGATGCAAATTCAGATTATTACCTTTTGTTGAGAACTCTGCCACCCCCACCCCGGGCATAATTGTTCCAATGATGTTAAATATTCCTAATATGATGATTCATTCAATTTAGAGCAGATCATTCATTGTGGGATCACCTTGAAATAGGCTGTTGATAGTCTTCAAAATCTGGACTGTTGAATGGCATGTCAATAACAAAACAAAGAACCCTTTGTGAAGTTAATAAACTCTAACCTAGATAGGAGATTTTCAGTTTGTTTTTAACAGTGGAGATTTTATATGTTTCATGGAAAAAGAAAGAAACACAATTTGAGGTAACTTGTATGGTTCATCCTATTTTAAATCTTTATTCAATAGGCATATCATAGAAGTTTTAACAGTCATAGCAGATTAACCTTGCCTGTGCTTTTTGAGGCTAGTCATCTGATGAATTTACATGCAGCTGGATGAAAATGCTATTTGGAGAGAGATTGAGAGTTTATTTGATTAAATCGCTTTCTCCACTACCTTGACCTCTTTTCTTGTGAAATAATCAGAACTGTTTAGCAAGAATATTCAGGCATTAATAATGAATTGCTTTTGCGCTGGTTTCTTCTGCACTGCAACAAACCCATTGGTGTCTGTGCTTTTTTTGGGGGTGGAGAGGGTATTAAGTTCTTTGTATGAAGAACACATTGATTAGAAATCTTGAAAAACATATCGTTTATAGTTTTTGTTTTATAATTTGCAAGTCAATATATTATTTAGGGCACACTCTGAAGCACTAATTGTTTTTTCTGACTTACAAGAGAAAATGAAATGCAGCATAAAACTGAAGGATCAAATGTCCCGATTTGACTGGATGATAAGTTTGCACTTACAAAGGCAATGTAGAATGACAATTTTTAGCTTTAAAAAAGTAGTATTGTGTCATCCTTAACAGTTCTATTGACTTTGATTCTGCACTTTTAAACTTGTATACTGTTATGTATTTGAAACAGTTTAGACACTCAGATTTGCCTTATGCCCAAAATTCACTCTGTGTGCATTATTTGAATACTAATCAGCTTTGTATTTATTATTTTGTAAAGAGCGTTTGTCAGTCATGATCACAGAATGTATTTGAAGCTAAATTGATGACATTATAGCATTACTTGACTTTAAGGTAATGGAATCGCGTGTGAGCCTTAAAAGGTATAGCACTATCACCTATGTACATTTGTGCCACAAGACTTGAGCCACACATAGATTGGTGTAATAGCTCTATATGATCCCTTACTCCACTGTCAACCATGATAAGGCTACAGTATCTTGTCTCCCAACTAAATTAAGCTTCATTATAATTTGTTTCTTAATAACATGCACTTCACTGTAATATATAAAATGCTTGGCTCTCATGAACAACTATGGAAAAGCAGTACAGTATCTCATTTGCATTTAGCAATTATATTATATTACAATATATTAAGCTGCAGAAAACCTAATCTAACATCGTAATTTAAAATCATAATTTAAATACTTTACATGGAGCATACAAGGCAGGTTACAATAACACATGCCTTTTTGTATCATCCAGTAAAATTATTTACTCATTTATTATTTAGTTTTCAAAAATGTTCTGTACAAATTTTATTCCTTAACTTCAGGAACCATATATATTGGTTATATAACAGGAAAGCCCAGTTTCACACTATCAAAGTAGACTATTATGTTATTTTGTGTCCATGAGTGAGTAATGCATTTTGTAATCACCATTGTGATTAAATATTTGGATTAAAGGGAGGTGGTTTATGAAATGGAAGGTTGTTCAAAGAAGTCTAATAGGTATGACTCAGACTCAAACATCTGTTGCAGTTAAAATCAAATGTAATAAGGACGAATCACTTTTAAAGGCCTTTATACAAGTTGTGACACAGTATTTGATGAATCATTTAATATGCTATACGTGATGTTGAAAGTCAAGAAACTGCTTATGTTGCAATTTTTATTTGTAGTTCAGCTTGGTTGGATTCAGAAAAACTTTAGAAAACACCAAATTTGAATAAAGTCTCAATATTTCTAGTCACTCGAATGTTCTGAACAAACATATTAAATATATGTAGTTGATCTAGTATTAAAAATAATATGGGTTACACTTTACTGAATAGTTGGTACCAGTTTGGTATTGAGTGTAATTGTATCATCTTATCATAGTGAACTATATAACTGGCTTTGTGAAATTAGTTCAATCCAAATTGTGTCTCTGAATACCGCAGAGTTTCTTTGACTCCAGTGTGCTCTACAGACATGGAGGGTGTTCCGAAGGCTAAGGAGAGGTTTTCTTTATACACAGATGTATAATATCAAGTTTGCTGCCTAATCTTTTGATGCCACCCTGCCTGATTTCTCTATTTGACAATTGGCCTGAGAGGAATTTCATCAGGGGATGCAGATCATGTTTAATACATCCCTGGAACCTGGAAATCCTAATAGGAGAAGAAGTTCTTGTTTGGCTTCCAGCCGCCTATGAAAGAAAATTTAAAAGTGCTGCCTGGCCACTAAATTATAGCTCCTTGGCTGACACTTTTGTTAGGAAGCCAGGGCCTAGCTTCACTTCAATGAAAATATAAAATGGTGGGGGAGGGGGACAAAGAAGGAGAAGGAGGTTATTTCCGTTAATAAAATAAACCCCTTCTGCAAAACAGATTTGCTATAGATACATCTTACCCACAATGTGGTGCAAACGTCCTTTTTCTAATGACGGGGAAAATCTAGGTGTTATTTTTAAATGGAAAAAAAATCATAATAGAAGGAGATAGTGGGACCTTTCTGCTCTCCTCTGCTGGATCCACATATGTCCTTAATAGTGAGAGACCAAAAATTAGGAAAAGTGTGTTTTGGGGCTGGAACAGGATTCCCACTCCTGAGCAGCTACCTGATTCCAGATGTGTACAGAGTTTTGTTTGTTTTTAATTTTTGCTTTGCACACTGGGATACCCATTCCTTTAAGTATACTGCAGTTTAAACACAGAAATACTTTGCTTTTAATTCCACTCTCTGGTTAGTCATTCTATAAATAAGTGGTAATGTTGTGTGCTAGCTATGTAGTTGTCAATATTTAAAAGAAAATCTTTCAGGAACAGTTCTCCCAAACAGCTGGGGACACAAGAGCTCTTGAATTTATGCTATTGTTATATTTCACATCATGCAAACAGAAAAACTAGATGAAAACATAAAATACTTTTGCTTGAAGGTTGCAACATAATACCACTTTATTTCTTAGAATTCAGTTCACACAAGAACCCCAAAATAGAGTGAAATAAAACAGGCTGCTCCCTAAAACAGAGAGGCACAACCCACCCCCTCTTACTCTAGCTGGCTGACCAGAAACTGACTCTCATAACCCCAGATCACAGCCTTCCCTTCAGAGCCCCTTAACCTGCAAGTGAGACCAGAGTTTAAAGTGGCAGCTTGTAATTTCTACAGTTTCAGTAAACCACAGTTATGTCTCCTTGTGAACTTCAGTTTATTTTGAAATTACTATTTTAATTGTCATAGCCTCAAAATGCTTGTGGTGCAGATACATATCTACCCCCAAACAAGACCCTTCTCACAACAGACTCCTCCTTCCTGCAGGTTGCTTTCTGGGAGCAAGCTGCCCAGTGACAGAGATGGATTTAAGGATTAGGGCTCAGTCAGCAAATGAACTAAGATGGCCCAAGGAGACAGACAAGCATGAAACTTGTGGGGGAAGAGTGCCAGGGAGCTGGAAGTTAGGATCTGTCAATTCAAGGGAGAAAAGAGAATGTGAGATGGTAGAGGGTTGGTGGGGTATATAGGAGTGTTGGAATGAGAGTGCAGGGGGTTTTAGTAATCGTTTCAGCTGCCCACAAACTCAAGCTCCACTATTTGCCACATTCACGTGTATTCATGTTTGTATAAGTATTTCAGCATTAAACTTCCAATACCAAAAGTAATGAAAATTAACTGTTTACTATGTCTCCCTTTTAGCCTTTTCCCCCCTCTTTCACTTTTCACTTCCCACCTCCTTTCCATTTTTCCTTTACTTCTACTGTATATTTTGGTGTATCCCATCCTCCATCTTTAAGGGTTCTCACTTTAGAGACACACACACAGAGAGCCAAAAACTCAGGGAACTAAGCCACTCTACTGTTTTCTCCTCCCAAGCCCAAGGGAATGAGGTTCATTTTTAGTTCAACTTCCAAATGAAAGAACAAGGGCCCCTCAATTTTTCCTCCCTATACCCCACTCCAAGGAAACAGGGTACACTCTTCCCACCCACCCTCTCCCTCTCCCCTCCCCCCAAGCTTGGTCTGAGACTGAGGTAGGAGGAAAATCTGTACTGGCCAGCTAGGAGAAGCTGCAGGAACTGGGCTGGTTGGTCAGCCAGCAGTGAGGAGGAGCCCAGCTCTGCACGTGAGCATAGGAGTTAGAATAAGCCTTTGTTTACATTAGGGTAGGTATTAATGGGCATTTGTTGCCCTTTGGAATTCCTTGCCCAATTTTTTGCACATATTTGTGATAAATGCATGCTTGTTTTTGGTACATACAAATAGGTCTCTAACCTTGTCCTTTAACAAGCAAAAATAGGCTAAATTTAGCTCTCGTTCCATTTATGTATCTCAATCTCTTTTGATCTTAATAATAAATACAGTATGGGCTAGCCAGCAGGGTTTTATCCCAGCTTGTCCCATTTTTTATGGGAAAATTTATCAGGGCCCAGCTGTTACAGTGGAAGAAAAGGGAAAAATAGGAAAGCAATGTGGAAAAATATAGGTGTTGCTTTTTGGATGGGCAACTGAGGGGTCCCCAAGCCATAACCTGAAGCTTCCCCAATGGCAGAAAATCTTCAGGGAAGGAATAAATGATTCATCATTCTTGGGGGCCCAGCTGGCATCAGGAGATGTCATTTCTACTTCCTTTCACCAGGCTCAGTGAATCTGGCCCATGCCCTGTAATGTCCAGTTGAAGTCCCATTATTAAAGGTTGTGTGCACACAGAATACCTCTCTATCTACCTTAAGACTTCTTTGTAATAGCCATGATCATAGGATCAAAATCTAGTTCAGTATTACATTTTTGGCAGAAATTCCAGTGTCCTTCCTATGTTGCTGTGGAGTGTAAACATCTGTAAAAGAGAATAAAATTGTATAGAATAAGAGACCTGAATTACCCTTAGCAGTATATATACAACATATACACTGTATTAGCATTCCAATACTAGTGAAACCATGGAATAGAATCAATAAAATCATTTAGTTTAGGCTGTTATCCTAATACATGTTAAAGTGCACCTAATGAAATTTGCATCAAAGGGAGAATTACAGTATCATTTGACAAGATTATATAGGGGAAATTTGCCATACCAAGAATCTTGGTCCAATAAAAATTTTGTTTCCCTAGGGCTTGTGACTATATTTTGAACTGCCTTTGGCTCCCAGAAAAAGTCTAAATTACCTTTGTATTTAATCCTGAGTGTTGCAGGATACAGTATAGTGACTTCTATTCATTTTAGAGCTATAGGGGAAGTGTTCTTCAACCTTACATACATTGTCCATCTTTTTCTTTGTAACTGCTTAAATACACCAACTGGCCAGTGGTTTAATAAGTAAGGTGTTTCTAAAGTTATTTGGTCATACTTTATTTTCCTAGAGACCTGGAATGTACTATATATTCAACCCAGACCAGAACCTTCTATGTCAAGGTTCATTGAGTCTAAGATCATGTAAAAAGAACGAGGAGGACTTGTGGCACCTTAGAGACTAACAAATTTATTTGGGCATAAGTTTTCATGGGCTAAAACCCACTTCATCAGATGCATGCAGTGGAAAATACAGTAGGACAATATATATACACAGAGAACATGAAAAAATGGTTGTTGCCATACCAACTCTAATGAAACTAATCAATTAAGGTGAGCTATTATCAGCAGGAGAAAAAAAATTTGTAGTGATAATCAGGATGGCCGATTTCCAACAGTTGTAAAGAAGGTGTGAGTAACAATAGGGGGGAAAATTAGCATGGGGAAAATCTTATTTGATTTGTCACAAGTACTTCTCGTTCTTTTTGCTGATACAGACTAACACGGCTACCACTCTAAGATCATGTAGTATACACAGACCAGTGAAAGCTTTGTATTTCTCTGATTTTGGAAGCCCTGGTATTAAATATTATATGGATCAGAAAGAATCAGGAGCTGCGCCAGGGTTTTTGCTGCCCTAGGTGGCAGCGCTCCTCCTCTGAGTATTCGGCAGCGGGGGTCCTTCATTCCGCGTCTTCGGGGCACTTCGGTGGCAGGTCCCAGAGCGAGTGAAGGACCCACCGCCGAATTTCCGCCGAAGACCTGGAGCAGAAGGAACACCCGCCGCCGAATTTCCGCCGAGGGCAGCAAAATGCCACCCCCCAAATCTTGCTGCCCTAGGCGACCGCCTATGGTCGCCAGTGGAAGCACCGACCCTGGAAAGAATGTTTGCATTTCAGTTTCATACAATCTTTAGATTTTACCCTATCAGAGTGCTTATTCCAGGAATTTTTATTGTCTTGATTTCTCAGTCTTGCAACTATGTTCTCTGTTTTCTTTTTGATGGTGTCTCTATGTGCCCCTGAACATAAACTAGTCAAATGTAAACAGGTCAAATTTAATATCAATAGTTGCTCCAATCATTTGGATCATCCTTATTTCCTACAGAAACATAAGTAAAGAATCTGCTTCTTCTTTCTCTGATAAAGATATTGGAGTTTAGATTGCTGCTGTGCTAAACTCTAAATATTGATACTTCAGATCTCTTCACTAACACATTCTTTCACCACTATTTTTTAATTATTTAGGAAATCCCACACCATATATGTATCTGTAACATACTAAAAGGCAGTCAAGCCCAAGAAAAAAAAATTCCTAGTAAAGTGTTCTCTTCAGCTAAGGATCCATTATTACATCATCCTTGTGTATTTAAATTTGTAACCATAATAGAAACAGTTTGCGTATATAATCTATTCTGAAGGGAAATGATGTTTCACTCACACGAATTTCAGTGCACCTTTGTGTAACCCAAAACCTCTTAATGCTAGCTGGCCAAAGGGCACCGTGGGGTGCATAGAGGTTCCTGAGTCTAGCATGTACATTTAGTTCATCAAAAAATGTCATGTAAGTTATCAAAGGAAAGCCAGTTATAGATATCATTGTAAAATGTATGTATTCCTACTAGGTAAGGATTTACTTATATATGCTGGAAGTATGTTCTTATAGTTTGTATCAAGATGTAATCCCAAGTAGAGGTGAAAAACTGGTTTCCTTCCAGACCAGAGGTGTTTATCTATCTATCTATTGAAATGTAAATCCAGTATTGTCTCATTCACCATCACCAGTCAGAACTGAGATCAAGGATTGTGAGATTTCACAGGAAGAGAAGAATAACAGGGGGAAGAGAGCCTTCTATGGGGTGCACTTCAAAGGACTATAACCAGGGCACAAGGAAAGACCCTGTTATCCTGCACCAAGGAAGTAAATGGACAGTGTGTTTACATTCATAAAAACAGGACCACAACCAGCCTTGGTTGGAAATGCTGCAAAAGTCTTTGAGTGAGATAAGACTGCTCTAGACAGGGGGTTAGCCTGTTAAGTTAAGTTTAGTCTCTAGAAAGCATGTATTGATTTTGTTTTATAGGTAACCATTTTTGTTTCCAATATTCTTACTCACTACTCACTTGAATCTTTGAGTCACTGTTCTTTATTAATAAGCTTATTATTGTTTTCACTACAAATACAATAGAACCTTGGAGTTACAAATACCTTGGGAATGGAGGTTGTTCGTAACTCTGAAATATTGGTAACTCTGAACAAAACATTATGG
This sequence comes from Chrysemys picta bellii, assembly GCF_011386835.1. Lineage (NCBI taxonomy): Eukaryota > Metazoa > Chordata > Testudines > Emydidae > Chrysemys > Chrysemys picta. The sequence goes on along the minus strand of NC_088801.1, from coordinate 29,808,983 downwards.
TTGTTTTTTCAAAAGTTTACAACTGAATATTGACTTAATACAGCTTTGAAATGTTACTATGCAGAAGAAAAATGGTGCTTTCTCTTTATTTTTTTAGTAGTTTACATTTAACACAGTATTGTACTGTATTTATTTTCTTTTGGTCTCTGCTGCTGCCTGATTGTGTTCCAAACAAGGTGTGTGGTTGTGATCAGTTTGTAACTCTGGTGTTTGTACCTCTGAAGTTCTACTGTATAGCTAAGTGCTGTGGTATTAAGCAAAGCAGTTATTCTGAGTTGACTCATACAAGCTGGTGTGTATTCTATCCCTTTGAGGATGGCTACGTTGGTAATTCTGTGAGGGTTCAGTGGAGAAGGGGCTGGACACTACAGTGGAATGCTTCAAAGGGGCTCAGGAACTGGGGTACACCTATTGTTAACCTGCAAGGCAAAGTAAGGGCTGGATAGTCCAGAGGAAATTGTTTGGGGGGGCTAACAGGCTGGTGGTGTCAGGGAGCTTATACCCAGTTAAGTACAAGCAAGTCTGCCTCTTATTAGAGGTGGGGGGTGGGTATAGAAGGTGACTGCCAATCCTGGGCACCCTGAGAACCATCAGAATTTCTTTGCTCCCTGAGCTCAGAGAGAATTCTCCATTGAAATGACTATGAGCTAGAAGTGCATTTCTGGGTGCAATTATACAAATAAGCAACATGTGAAATGTTCATCCACCTCACAGCTGTTTGATAGTAACACTGCCTGAGTTATAGGGACAGAGCAAACTGAAAGGGTTGAATGTCCTGAGTCAGAATTATGGTCTGGAAGGCTTTCCCCTCCTCTAGCCTTCACACCTGACAATGTGTGAAACAAAACAATACAGAACAGAACAAGTGTAGTGCTAGGATAATGCCACCCCCTGGTTGTATTGGGAGGCATGTGATTAAGCACCTTCAAATATCTGACACATGGTGATGTTCGGCACCAAATTTGCTTTGTTATGTATTACTGCAATCATTAAATATACAAGTGACATTTTTCTTTTCTTTTAAAACTGTTTTGGTGTAATGGTTGTTTTATTGCTGCAACTCCAGAGAAAACAAATCAGAGACAGAAAATAATGATTAGTATGTCATAGAAAAATCTTTTGCGCTAGCTGTACAGTGCATTTGTTTTTTCCATCGGGTTCTTTTCCTGTATGTTAAAGGCCTCCTTATTATATGGTCTTTGTTATACAGGAGGGCTGATTATATGATCACAGTGGTCCCTTCTGGCCTTGGAATCTATGAATATGACAACTGGCATTAACAACATAAATATATAATCCCATGTGATAAAGACATCAAATAATATTTTAAAGTTAATGTAACCATTTCCCCTCCTTTCTTACATTATTTGCATTTGAGCTGTATCTCCAGCCCTGTGTCCTTTCGTCCCCACTTTGCCATATATGAGGTCACCTGTGGTTTAAGTTTGAGATGTTAGCTCTGTGTGGTGTGGGTCCGGGTGGGGAGAGGGGTGGGGGTTGGAGAGGAGGAGGATGTGTGAGAGAGCGCACGCAAGAGATTTTGCGCTTGAAAGGACTATGATTGTTTAGCCAAAGGTTCCCAAAAAGATGAGGGAAACAGGGCAAATTTTCAAAAAGGAGCCATTTAAAGCATTTCCTTTGCAAACAGTAAGTAATTTACTAAAAAAAAAAAAACATAGAAAAGTCAGTTGTCCTCTGAAGCATAAGCGCTGACTCCATGGGTGCTCCAGCCCTGGAACACCCCTGGAAAAAAGAAGAGTGGGTATTCAGCATCCACTGACAGCCCTGCAGATCAGTGCCTCCCGCCCGCTGGCAGCCCCACTGATCAGCTCCTCTCCCTCCCTCCCAGCACCACCCGTGCACCGTGGATCAGCTGTTCAGCGGCGTGCTGGGAGGCAAGGGGGAGGAGTGGGGTCAGGAAGAGGCAGGGTGGGGGGTGGAGCAGGAAGAGGCAGGGATGGGTGTTTGGGGGAAGGGGTGGAGTGGGGGCAGGGTCTGGGTGGAGAGCGGGCAGGAAGAGGTGGGGCAGGGTTGGTGACTTGGGGGAAGGGGTGGAGTGGAGGTGGGGCCTGAGGAAGAGCAGGGGTCATGCACCCCTCCTCCCCCCCGGGAACAGAGGAAGTTGGTGCTGTTGGGGGAATGATAAATGAAGGAAAATATTCTTGGGTGTGGTGCTCCCTGTAGCCAGCCCTAGGGGGAGACAGGCAGGGCTGTATGAAGCCCCTGGCCTTGGCTACACTTGCAGATGTACAGCGCTGTGAGTTAAACCTGACTTCGTGCAGCTGAGTAGGGAAAGCGCTGCAGTCTGTCCACACTGACAGCTGCCCAGCGCACTATCATGGCCACATTTGCAGCAATTGCAGCGCTATTGGGAGCGGTGCATTATGGGCAGCTATTCCACAGAGCACCTTTTCCCATTGTGGCACCGTGGGTTGTGGGAAGGGGGCGTGGGTGTGGGGGATTCTGGGTCCTGTCCCAATGCCCCGTGATGCATCGCTTCGCATCCCAGAAATCCCTTTGTTTCCGTCCACCTTTGGCGCCATCTTTCAATGGTTTCTGTGCAGCGCGATCTGTCTGTGGGAAATGGAGTCTGAACTGCTGAGGCGTATGCTGACAAGTCTCGCCAGCACGTCACGTTTGGCTGTCGAACTATTCCTTAAGATCCAAAGTGACAGTGAGAGTGAGGGTGAGGAGTCCGATGATGCTATCGAGCCGCGTAATGCGTACGACACGAAATTGCTTGTGGCATTCACGGACATGCTCAGCACCGTGGAACGCCACTTTTGGGCTCGGGAAACAAGCACCGAGTGGTGGGATCACATCGTCATGGAAGTCTGGGATGACGAGCAGTGGCTGCAGAACTTTCGGATGAGAAAAGCCACTTTCATGGGACTGTGTGAAGAGCTCGCCCCCACCCTGCAGCGCAAGATCACGAGATTGAGAGCTGCCCTGCCAGTGGAGAAGCGGATGGCTATTGCAATCTGGAAGCTGGCAACTCCAGACAGCTACCGGTCGGTCGCAAACCAGTTTGGAGTGGGAAAGTCGACCATTGGAATCGTGTTGATGCAAGTTTGCAAGGCCATTAATCGCATCCTACTCAGAAGAACCGTGACTCTGGGTAATATGCAGGAAATAGTGGATGGCTTTGCACAAATGGGGTTCCCTAACTGTGGAGGGGCGATAGATGGGACGCACATTCCTATTCTGGTACCCCACTAGGATCCGAGTACGTTAATCGGAAGGGGTATTTCTCTATGGTTCTCCAGGCGCTTGTGGATCACCGTGGGCGTTTCATTAATATTAACACAGGCTGGCCTGGAAAAGTGCATGACGCATGCCTCTTTCGGAACACTTGGCTGTTCAGGAAGATGCAGGCCGGGACTTTTTTCCCAGAGCGGAAGATCACGGTAGGGGAAGTTGAAATGCCCATTGTGATCCTTGGAGATCCCGCTTACCCATTAATGCCATGGCTCATGAAACCCTACACAGGGAGCCTTGACAGCAGCAAGGAATGGTTCAACTACAGGCTGAGCTGGTGCTGAATGACTGTGGAGTGTGCCTTTGGCCGTTTAAAGGGCCGCTGGCGATCTCTGTATGGGAAGCTGGACTTGGCCGAAAACAGCATCCTGCGGTTATATCCGCGTGCTGTGCCCTCCATAATATTTGTGAAGGGAAGGGTGAAAGCTTCACTCAGGCATGGACCTCCGAGGTTCAACACCTGGAGGCTGAATTTGCACAGCCAGAGAGCAGGGCTATTACAGGGGCCCAGCGCAGGGCTGCAAGGATTTAGGGATGCCTTGAGGGAGCAATTTGAGGCTGAAAACCAGCAGTGATATCTGGTGCCCTGCACGGGAGTGAAGTGCAGTAGTTCCAATCTTTAGGAATCAGTGTCTGCTTAGCAGACAAGCAGACTTGCAGTGCCTGTTTATTTCCTGGGCTAAGGAGTCTTTTACTTTATGCAATAATAAAGAATGTTTTCAAAGCCAAAGAATCCATTTATTGAAAAGAAAAAAAAGTATTTATTGAAAAGAAACAAGGGGGTGGAGTGGAGAACAGTACAATCACAGATTCGCGTATGTCCTGTCTGGTGTGCTGTGCACTGAGTGCTGCACTTCAGGACAGCTATACTGCATGGTGATGGGGGTTGAGTGCAGAGGGTAAGAGTCGTGGTTTTCAGGGCTGGGTGGTGAAGATACTGGTGTTGGAGGCAGCGGGTGGTGTGAAGAACATGGACGTTGGGGAAAGTGGGTTGGAGGTGACAGTGGGGCACAACGGAAAGAGTTTTGGGACAAGGGCTGTAGGGGGGGGGTGGCGTTTGCGTTTGCGGTACTGCTCCTCTTTCTGCATGGCTACCAGCTCCTGGATAGCATCTGCTTGGTGCTCCAGGATGCTTATGAGCCTATCAGTGCTTTGCTGCCGGTGTGCGGTGCTTTGCCGCCGGTGCGCTGCGTTTTCCTGGCGGATCCTGCTTTCTCTCTCCCTCCAGTTCTGTGCTTTCTCATTCTCTTTAATAGTTTGCTGCATCACTTCTTGCAGCATGTCTTCTTTGCTTTTTCGCAGTCTCTTCCTGAGTCTTTGCAGTCTCTGAGCAGGCGATAAGAGGGACGGCTGAGGTCTCAAGGTTGATGCAGCTGTATAGGCAAAATGCAACATTTAACAGAGGCAGCATTGTTTATACCAGACAGAATAATGATTCCCCCGCACTTAAGGAGTAGAAAACACACAGGGTCTACACAATAGCATAATTTTCCCGTCCGAAACAGAGCACACATATCCCATGGGAGCCTCAAAATGGTGAGTAAGGGGGACTGATTGTTTCAGGGCTGCACTGTCCTCTGGGTTTCTGTGCCTTGGGGAGAGCCAACAGCTTCAGGGGGCACCTACACTGAACACTGTCCCAACATTTTTGACAGGAGTTCGTCCTGGACGATATCTCGCTGCTGACGGTGACCTGGGAAGCAAGGGAGGGTCTTCTACTGCAATACGGCTTCCGCCCTGGTCCATATGCAGCTTGCCTGTGTGCAGCAATGGTCCCCCCGCCCCTAGCGGCACAGTGGCACGGACACGTTAGCCTGTCTGGGACAAGGACCACGGTGGCTCTCCCGATAAACTTGCACAAGCGCATTGCACACGTTCTGGATGAGACATTCAAGGAGATTACTGAGGCCGATTACCGCGATGTGATAAACCACATCAATGCACTATTCCGCATCTAGGCATGCATGCCTAACCCTCCTCTCCCAAAGAGCCCGCACCGAAAAAATTCCTTCCCGAAAAAAAAACCTGCTTACCGGGAACCTGCTCTTCTGTTTGTCCTCCACCAAGTACCGCCCGCTGTGACTGGCTACCTTCCTCCTGGCTGGAGAAGAGCTCCTGGCTGCATGGCTCCAGGGATTCCGGGGTGTCTCCATCCGGTCCACCACCATCACTCCCGTTTTCCTCCTCCTCCTCCTCTTCCTCCCCCCCCCACCGGCTCTGAAGTGTCCATGGTGGTGCTCGGAGTGGAGGTGGGGTTAACCCCAAGTATCGCATCCAGCTCTTTGTAGAATCGGCAGGCCGCGGGGGGAACACCCGAGTGGCCGTTTGCATCGCGGGCTTTGCGGTAGGCACTCCGCAGCTCCTTCACTTTAATCCTGCACTGCAGGGCATCCCGGTCATGGCCCCTTTCCATCATGTCCTTTGATACCTTCCCGAAGGTATTGTAATTCCTACGGCTGGAGCGCAGCTGGGACTGTACAGCTTCCTCCCCCCAAACACTGATGAGGTCCAGCAACTCGCCATTGCTCCATGCTGGGGCTCGCTTGGCGCGTGGAGGCATGGTCACCTGGAAAGATTTGCTGATAGCACTCCATGCCACGCCGGACTGAGCAAACAGGAAGGGGATTTTTAAAATTCCCGGGGAATGTAAAGGGTCGGTCACATGGTTGGTTACCTGAGGCCAGGGCAGTAGAGTTGGAACTGATGACCAGAGTGGCTAGAACAGGCATTGTGGGATACTGCCGAATAATTCTGGAGGCCATTCACAGCGCATTGGGCGGCCACACTGGCGCCGCAGCGCTGCAGCGGCAGTGCAATACTCACTATTCCTCTCGGAGAGGTGGAGTACATGCCGCGCTGCAACCACGGAGATACCGCGCTGCAAATGCCTTGCCAGTGTGGACGGGGAGTGAGTTACAGCGCTGGGGGAGCCTTTACAGTGCTGTAACTCGCAAGTGTAGCCAAGGCCTCTGGCTAGATGAAAGGATTGCTGGATTTAAAGACAGCGTGCTCTCATCTCGTTCATTCAAATACCCCTGAGGCTATAATAAATATACACATTACATACAGTTAAATTTACATCCTGGCGCTGTAGCTAGATTAGTGTCTGGACCCCTATGCCAACAGGGAGCCCCACTGAAGTCTATAGAGAATAATAAAAAAGGTAACATTTCAGTTTAGCATACAAAGGTGAGACAATCAAAATTAGTATTCATCTGTTTAAAATATTTGTTACATTTCTAAATGACTTTATGTCTGACCAGATAATAAATATATATCTTTTGGATATAATACAAAACTGAGGTCTTGGTCTTCTATGACCATTAAAGATTGCAGGACACTTTTTATAAGGGTATGGGTGTTTCTCCCTTGTATCCTAGCCCAATTCAGATGTGTATAATTACTACCAAATTCGCGGCCATGAAAAATGCATCACAGACTGTGAAATCTGATCTTCCCCTGTGAAATCAGGTCCTTTGTGTGCTTTTACCCTATAGTATACAGATTTCATGGGGGAGACCAGCATTTCTCAAATTGGGAGTCCTGACCCATAAGGGAGTTGCAGGGGGGTCACAATGTTATTTTAGGGGAGGTCATTCTATTGCCAACCTTACTTCTCTGTTGCCTTTAGAGCTGGGTGGCCGGAGAGCGGCGGCTGTTGGTCGGGCACCCAGCTCTGAAGGCAATGCCCCGCCAGCAGCAGCACAGAAGTAAGGGTGGCAATACCATACCATGCCACCCTTACTTCTGTGCTGCTGCCTTCAGAGGTGGGCAGCTGGAGAGTGGCGGCTGCTGACTGAGGGCCCAGCTCTGCAGACAGCAGCACAGAAGTAAAGGTGGCAATACCATACCCTGCCATCCTTACTTCTGCGCTGCTGCTGGCGGTGGCTCTGCCTTCAGAGTTGGGGTCCTGGCCAGCAGCCACCGCTCTCCAGCTGCCCAGCTCTGAAGGCAGCGCCGCCACCAGTAGCTGTGCAGAAGTAAGGGTAGCAGTACCACAACCCCCTCTACAGTAACCTTGCAACCCCCCACAACTCCTTTCCGGGTCTGAACATCTATAATTACAATACTGTGAAATTTCAGATTTAAGTAGCTGAAATCATGAGGTTTATGATTTTTAAAATCCTATGACCGTGAAATTGACCAAAATGGACCATGAATTTGACAGGGCCCTAATAATGACATAGTAATTATTGTGATCCTGCAACATGCTGAGCACCTCTTGCGAATGCTAGCATCCTCAACTCACATTGATACTGAGGGCAGTTAGACCTGCAGAAGCAGGTCCTAACTACTGAAGGTAAGTCCATGAACACTGAACAACAGTTTGCCACAGGACATGAAGAACAAATTCCACATTTGGTTGAAATTTCACGATGAACTTAAGTAGAAAAAATGTAGTTACCCAAGTTTGAATTGGGCTAAGATACAGAAGATAATCTCACTCTTATAAAAAGTGCTATCCGATCTTTAGTAACCACTGACAACCCAGACTTAAATTTTACATCTCCAAAAGAAATATATGTATAAACTACAATGTTAATGAGAATAACAGTAATTTGGATTTTCTTAATTTTGTGCGATATGTTTTTCATACATTCTCCTAAAGTGCACATAGATAGAGACAAAGCTAGTCATTATGTGAAGATGACACAATATTTTTACAAAAAATTATATAGTGCCTTTCATCCTTAAGAATCCCAAAGTACTTGAAAAGTTAGGTGTACACATCACCTTTTAAATGCAGTTAAGTATGGGGCACAGGGAGGGTGGGTGGGAAGTGGCACAGCACAATAAGAGGGAGAGGAAACATTCTGGTTAAAACTCAGGGGAAGTCTCCTTCATAAAAGACAGGTGCCAAGAACAGGGTCGTCTTTTTGAGTTCCTCTGAAAGACCCTAACATTGTGAACTCTATGGATGAATTGAGCCACTTTCAATGGATGGAGAACCATCCACCCCACCCAAGGGTTTGATCCTGTGCTTCCACAGACACTAGATATTTCAAAGTTGATCTGTAGAGCACTAAGCTATCCCTTATGGCTTTTATGAGTCCAGAAGCAAACAGGATTTCTAAATGCCGTCTTAACATTCCCATTGAATCATTTACCAGCATATTAATTGTGATAAATCTAGAACATTTTAAATTACAATGTGAGCAAAATCCCTTTTCCCGTCTCAGTGTAACATCCCTTTTAAAAGTATACTTGGTTGCTAGATTTTTTGTAATAACTTAGAACTAATTGTAATAGAATTCAATGAAGGAAGCTTAGAGCTACTTAGAATAGTCTTGTTTAGGGATAGTCTTACAAAGAAACACATCCACCAGAGAGGCTGCACTCTTCACTGAAGTTAACTGTCATTTCTCATAGATTTTAAATAGACATTTTTTACCTGTGTTTTCTTTCCCGTATTTTATTTTATACTTCCTTCCCATCATTTCCTTATCCATGCAGTGATCAGCTCTGATATATGATAAGGGTTTTCACTTGAAGGACTGTGCATTTTTAAAATGTCTTCCCTTTATTCTTCCTAGTTCTTACACATGCAATTTCCCCTTTAATTTGACATCATTTAACGGCACATTACACGTCAATGATGTGATCTGTGAATATTTACAATGTTCGTGTCATTTTTATTTTCTAATCCCATTTAAGTAGCTCGGCTTTTTATGACATCATGAATTCTTCAGTCTTTTTAGTCTTTTTGGGACTAATTATTCCATTAGTTCTTTTGAACTAGCTCAGTGTTGTCAGTCATTTTTTTCCCTTTTGATCGTAAGACCTTTGCTGCCCTCCTTTGCATGTGCAATCAGAGCTTTAGGAATATGTGACCAACGTTAATAACTAAATGCTTCAATCTTCACATCCCGTCCCCCAAAGAATTTTTGCCATTGAAACAAAATTATAAATAAGTCTTTTACATTTACCAAATTGGATAACTTTTTCTGGCTTGAACTTCTATATCCTGACAGTAAATGGTGAATACCTGCCTTGAAGTTGTTTTTGTTTTTTTGTTTTTTGTTCGTTCACTCTTCTGTTAAGAGACATAGTGAAAAGCAAAACAAAAAATTCTGAGTATAAACCTCAAAAGAAAAAACATAGGACTTTATTTCACTTGCTACCATATGGTCTGATTCATATATCGTGACTCATGGTTTGTGCTTATTTTTTAAATCTGGATTTGATATATTGACAGAATGAGTCAGGCTTAACTTGTTAAACAATTCAGGCTTCCCTAACACTTTCCAAATCCATTTACCTATTAACATCTAAAGAAGGATTAAATGTATAATAAACAATCTTTGACTGCATTTTAGTTAAAATTTTTGGTCTGCCTAAAGGATGAATTTCTCTTTAGCTCCCTTGTTTACTAGAAATGTTTAACATTTCCTCTGTAATGCTAAAGAGCTCTGTTGTCTGTTGCTGCCCTCTGTAGTAATGTGGTAGAGACCACAAGATTTCTCATATGCAATAATATTCAAAATCTGTTTAGTAGCTACTGTAAATACCCTATAAAATTACAATACTAGTGAGTCTAACATCTTAATTTTTATTCTTTGTTTGTTTTGATTCTTTTATGAATATATAATCTGTGTGAAATAGATCAGATTTAATTAAGTCTATATGTCTTCAAATTATTTTTATTTCTCTTTGGTTGAATTCATATTTAGAACACTTTCAAGATAATAGTTTTAGCACACTTAATTGTTTAAAGTAGTGGGAGTCTCTCTTCCACCCCCCCTCTCCCAAAAGAAAAGAAAAGAAAAACACAGTAAAAACTCAGGTAATTTTTAAAGATCTAGAAAAGGAAAGGATCAGGTTTCTAGATTTCAGAATAGGCAATGTTTGTTTCTTCCAGAACAAAGGGGGCAAATTCATTGAAAAATCACATACGTTAGTTGTTAGGAGGTTATCCATTTCATTGTCCCACTTCTTCTTAGCAACTTAGATAAAGCAACTTTCTGGTACAGTAGATTACTAAATGTTCCTTGCAGTTTGTGGATAAAAAAGAAATATTAAAAGCCTTGTCTTTTGTATAACACCATAAGAGAGCAGGCAGATTTCTCTTCAGGACAACATTCACTGACAACTACCAGTATTGTATTATAGCACTATGGATAATATAATATGCTGTTGCTGAGAAAATAATTTTAACAGGAAGAGCCATGCTACTGTAATTACCCTAACTGCCCTTATTATTATTCTTTCTTTTGCTAGAAGATTAAACTGTTTAACCTTTAAATAGAGAGCAGTTTATAAGATTTTTATTAAAATTAAACAATGTGTGGTAAACAGAAATCGTTATCACATTTCAGTTAATGGAGGGAGGACAAGCTTTACATTACAAGTTGTTTTATAATAATGTATCGTACAATGAACACAATAAAGGCTTTTGGTATGTTGACGGGTGTGGGCTATAGTTTAATTCTGGTATGGAAGAAAATTGCTAGAACTGCAAGAAGCAACTGTTAGATCTCTCCTCTGGCAGATGTAATATGCTTAATGCTTTGGAACAATACATTTTTTTAAAACTTATGGTGAGGTATTGTGATGTTTGGAATGGAGGGGCCTCATTTTGAGTACTACCCTTGCCTGTGTTCAGTGAGATATTGTGTTTGCACGTGGGGATTAGACTGATCCTATTTTGTGTGTGTGCATACTTGCCATGTGCAATTTCAAAGGTTTCTAAGTGTGTGCATGTATTTCAGGAGGGATCATCACAGCTGGGGCTGAAGAAGCCATGGTTAAAGGAGGTCAAAGGGAGGGGAGTTGACCAATTTTGGTGTTTGACATGATGGGTCATATGTAATTAAAGCCAACCCCACTAAACCTAGTGGGCCCCAGCATCTAACACTAGAGCGGATGTAAAATCCTTTCTGTAGGAATAGTCTCATCCACTGCAAGTTCTCTTAAGCCCCATCCTCCTATCTTTTCTCCTGACATCTATATCAAACATTACTGTTTATTTTCTTTGTAATACTTTGATACCTAATTTCTATATACAAATACATCTTAGTCACTATGTCTCCTCAGTTTACTGTTTTCTCTTCTTTTCCTCCCATCAGTCCACTTTTTTTCTTTACTTCTGTCTCTGTTTTTTACTTAGTCCTTCATTTTCCATATAATTAACTTTATTCTTCCCTCACTCCATCTGAGTTTCCCCTCTGTTCACCTGCTTCTCCATTCTACTCCCTTCTGTATTCTCTCCAGTCTTCCTCTCTGTCCCCCTCTATGCTCCCTCTTCTAGCCTTTCATCCTTTTCCCACTCCGTCTGGTTATGCATTCTCCACTTAACCTTCCTAAATTAACTTTCTGTGTGGTTAACTCTCATGATATTTGATGTTTTTTCTTAAAGCCCCTGCTCCTGGAGATCTGAGAATACATGAGGATCTCAGCTTTCATTTTTTTTTAAATATATGTTTCTGGTCCTCATGGTTTCAGAAAAAAGCTTGAAAACATAAACCTTAGAGGCTCAAAACCCAGAAGCAAATGAAAAGAACCATACTTAAAGACATCTCATGATTTTAAAGCCAATGTCACATTTTTAGTGTGTACGTGGCCTCACTAATGATTTTTTTAACATTTGAGCAATATTCCCTCTTTCCCCTGCCAATTGGAATTCCAAAAGACAGAGGGAAGTTTTGGGTGAGCATGGAAGGAGAGGAACGGTGCCTCTTCTATCTCCCACTCTCCCTGAAACTGACAGCAAGAGGTCTCCATCTCCCCCATTCTCCTGGAAAGAAGGGAAAGCTAAAAGGGGAATAGATCTTTGTATAGAGGAAGGAGAGAGGAGAGACCTTTCCTTATCTTATGTGTTGCTGTTGCTCCCTTGACTCATAGGAAGGCTGCTAGCCTGAAAAAGGCACTGACTTGTTCTACTTCCATTTCAGATTCTCCTGCCTGGTGTGTATTTACTTTATAAACTACTGAGAAGGCAGGAGAGAAGGGAAGGGAGGCCTCCTGCATTTAGTGTGCAGTTCTACTTTGAACAGTGTGTGTAAAAAAATGGTACGATATTCCGTAATTGTGACTTCCTGTTGTAACCCCAATGTGGAATGCTCTAACAATAAGTAAGGACTACTCCTGTGAGTAAGATTTGCAGAACTGGCACCATTATAATTAAATGGGATATAACGGAGACTTCACACTGCTCTTATGCTTCCAAGCACACAGTATAGAGCCTGTGTGGATTGTGTCAGACTTTCAAGCTCTGTGCTAGCCAGAGTGGCAGCTAAAATCCTCTATTGGAGCTGCTATCCCATGTGTACCTTAAGATGTTTGCAGACCCTGAGCCTTTGTAAGACCTATGCCTGAGTTGCTATGCACGTCTTAGGAGCTGTGTAGCCAGCAAAAGTTTCACAATCAAATTTCTTTATTTTGATGCATGAATTGTTTGATTCAAACTTATTTCATTAAAACTTTGTTAAGCTGATTTAAAATGGTAAATATCTGTCACTTACTTACTGGCCAAATTCCCATAGAGAACTTTGCAATTTTCTCAAAACCAACTAACTTTACTGAGCATGGAGATCCCAAATTATGCATACACTTAGAACGACCCCACCCCAAACAACGGAGTTTATCCATACAACTGGGAAGTTGAGTTTATCCATACAACTGTATTTTTGCCTCTTTTCCCCATTGTTCTTTAACTTATTATTTGTACTTTACTAGTGCCTAGAGACCCTAACTAAGATCAGGGCCCTATTGTGCTAAACAGTATAAACATATAAAATGAGACAGTTCCTGCCTTGAAAAGTTTGCAATTTAAATGGACAAAACACATGAAGAATAGGAGGGAACAGAAGCACAGAGTGGTGACATGACTTGCTTAATGTCATACAGCGGGGTAGTATCAGACCTGAGATTAGATCCCAGGTATCCTGACTCCCAGACCAGTTCTCTGTCTAATAGAGAACACTGCTTTTTGTGTCTTTACACTTGAAAAGTTATGGAGAACTCATTGCAGAGCAAAGAGTTAGAAATGAGGTGCTAGTTTTTAAAAAAATGAAAATGACACTTATAATTTCTGATAAATTTAACTTCAATCCAGAAAATAATTTAACAATATTACTTAGGGTTACCATTCGTCCGGATTTACCCGGACATGTCCTCCTTTTTGTTCTAAAAATAGCGTCTGGGGGGAATTTGTAAAGCACTCAAAATGTCCGGGATTTCCCCCCTCCCCCGGCAGAGCAGAGCGAGCAGCTGGGAGGGCTGCAGGGAAGTCCCGGGCTGGACTCCGGAGCAGCTGTAGAGGAGCCAGATCCGCCCTGCATTCTGAGCCGGCAGCTCTCCCCTGCAGCCCGGTCCAGCAGCACTGTGCAGGGCCAGGGACCGGGTTTTGTTGTGCTGGGGAGCGCAGCCACGTGTCCGGCTCGGCTCGCACAGAGCCCAACACCCTGTTCTGAGCAGCAGGGTAAGGGGGCCAGGGGGCAGGAGAAGGGGCAGGGAGTTTCTGGAGGGGGCAGTCAAGAAACGGGGGGGGGCTTTTTGGGGAGAGTGGAGAAAGTTTTGGGCAGTCAGGGTACAGGTAGGGGGTAGGGTCCTGGGGGGCAGTTGGGGGGGTCTTAGGAGGGGGCAGTTAGGGGACAAGGAACAGGAAGTCTTAGGTAGGGGGTGGGGTTCTGGAGGGCAGTTAGGAGCAGGGGTCCCAGGAGGGGGCAGTCAGGGGACAAGGAGCGGGGGGGTGGGGGGCTGGGAGTTCTGGGGGGGAGCTGTCAGGGGGCAGGAGTGGGGAGAGGGATTGGAGCAGTCAGGGGACAGGGAGCAGAGGGGTTTAGATGGGTTGGGAGTTCTGGGGGGGGCTGTCAGGGGGTGGAGAGTGGTTGGATGGGGCGTGGGAGTCCCAGGGGTCTGTCTGGGGGTGGGGGTGTGGATAAGGGTTGGGGCAGTCAGGGGACAAGGGGCAGGGAGGCTTCGATAGGGAGTGGAGTCCTGGGGGGCAGTTAGGGGCAGGGGTCCCAGGAGGGGGCAGTCAGGGGACAAGGAACGGTGGGAGGGTTGGGGGTTCTGGGGGGGCGGGAAGTGGGAGGGGCAGGGGCGGGGCTAGGGCGGGGCTCCTCCCGTCCTCTTTTTTGCTTGCTGAAATATGGTAACCCTATATTACTAGAGAAAATCTGTAAGCAACTAAAGGATAATGAAACTGAAATGAATGAACAGCATGGATCCAAATCATGCCAAACAAATTTAGGATTAAATAAAATTAATTAGTTGCTGAAGAAAGTAGTTGTCATATAGTTAGAATTTAGCAAATCCTTTGAGATGGTAACAATTAAAATCTCACTGAAATTAGATGGGACCTGAACACTGGCACATGGGGAGAAAACTGGTTAATAATAAACAACATTATATTGAGTTGTGGAAAATGTTTAACACCAAACAAATTGTAAGCTCTTTGGGGCAGGGACCATCTCTTTGTTATGTGTGTGTATGGTGCCTAGTAAAAAGGGGCTTCTAGGCACTATTACAATAGCAATAATACTTAACAATTATGTGGAAGAAAGGGAAAAAAAGCACTCAGGGTCCATTTCTCCACCTATAGAAGTCAATTGGAATTTTGTGGTTGACTTGAGAGAGAGCAGAATCAGGCCAAATCTTTGCAGATGGTACTAAATTGGGAAGTGTGAATACCAGCAGAGAAAGAGAAATAATGGAGAGGGTGCTAGAATTTGGAAACATGATGCAATATGGCAAAGATGCAAGCTATTTACATTGGAGAAAAATAAACAAACAGCGATGGAAAAGGAATACTTGAAAAAGCACCTAGAGGTGGTGGTGATTGTGAGCTTGCAGTGTAGCCTTCATGAGGGGATGGGGTAGATGATCTAAATGGGTCTTTTTCATTTCTTGTTTTTATGGTTCTGGGAAGACAACACCTGCAACAGTTCCTAAGAGATACATAGAATATTACAATCAATTAATTCAAGTATGTTTTGCCAAAAAGTGAATAGCCACTTTGAAGCTACTAGGAAGCTACCTTCTGAAGACTGCTGCTTCTGGAAGCTTGAGAGAGGGCCACTGAACAGGGGAGAGAACCATAGTATAGAGTGAGATCTTTTTCCAGTTGCTGCTGAATGGAAAAGACTGCCACAGAGGGGAAAGAGTAGAGATAGTGGGCAGCACCTGTGTTAACTAAGTTACAATTTCAGAATCTTTATTGGTGTTGATGATACATGAGCCAAAAAGACCTCACTTTAACTCTTAGATCCCAGGTAATTTGCTATGCTAATGGGGAGGGAAAGGGGGAGAAACATGTTTTTACTTGTAAACAGAATATATGGTCTATAGTCATTTAGATGCAGTACATGTGGAACCCTATCATGCCATTTTTGCAGACACTGCTCACTGTAGAACTACACACTGAATATATGAGGAATTAAAAGAGAAAAAGACTGTAAACATCTTATGGAAGAGCCTATATTGAGAGTGGTAAGTCTACCTCTTGCATGCTAACATCCACTACATCCCTGCCCTTCCAGCAGACTTGATCCAAAAAATCACTAAAAGGTTTCACAGTAATTCTACATATTATTACTGTTTTCTTTTAAGTTTGAAAAATGTCAAAATTTCAGTGATTGAAAATATCAACTAACTCTGTAAACCTGAATATTTTGATGAGCGGGAGGTGTCAAAAATCCAATTTTTGACAAAACTTTTCAGCAAAATTCAGAAAATTTCAACCAACTATGTCTTCCATGCTAGTCAAGGTGAAAGGATTGCACACCATGGACCTGAAGACTTCAGTGCGTTGTAACTAGGGTGACCAGATGTCCCAATATTTGGTGATTTTTCTTATTTAGGTGCCTATTACCCCCCACACTCCGTCTCAATTTTTCATACTTGCTGTCTCGTCACCCTAGTTGTAACTTTACATAACCAAGTACTCCTCTTGACTTCAGTGAAGCTACTTATGATTGTAAAATTGCACATGTGCTTTAAGTCTTTGTAGGATCTGGCCTAACAGTTCGTGTTGTTTAATATTTTACTACTTTTTATTTTATTTTATTACAAATGCAGTTATAGAATACTATGGAGTTGTAGAAATTCAGCACTTCATATAAATCAATTTGTATTTATATTATCTGAATAGCTATTGGTTTCCAAGGAATATAGGCATTTAATATTTTTTATTATGTAAATTTTTAACAATGTGTTATTTATCTACTGTATATATTTTATTAACGTATTGTATTTATTCACTAACGTGTGAAAAACAAGCCATCTTTCTGTCCCTCTGTACTTTGTTAGAAAGTCAAATCCCCCAATAGTTAGGCTCGATCATCATCCTTTTAGTCAACAATTCTCTGTATGATATGAGGCTGCCCCTAGGTTTCATATATATTCCATTAAATACATAGGTCATATTTTTTTCTGGTCCTGGTGTAATGTCAACAGACCCTGGTCATCATCAGGCAGGATCGAACCTGGGACCTCTGGAGCTTAGTGCATGATCCTCTACCGCAGGGGTGGGCTAACTACGGCCCACAGGCTGGATCCGGCTTTGGATCCAGCCCGCGGGATTGCCACCCCCATGGCTCAGCAACCGGCATCACGGCCCGCGTGGATTGCCACCCCCATGGCTCAGCGACCGGCACCACGTCCCTGCAGCCCCTGGGGGAGGAGGGGACAGAGGGTGCCGTGAGCTGCCCTTGCCTGCAGGCACCGCCCCCTGCAGCTCCCATTGGCCAGGAATAGGAAACCACAGCCAATGGGAGCTTCTGGGAAAGTACCTGCAGGCGAGGGCAGCACACGGAGCCCTCTGCCACCCCATCCCACAGGGGCCACAGGGACATGGTACCGGCCACCACCAGGAGTGGCGCGGGGCCAGGGCAGGCAGAGAGCCTGCCTTAGCCCCGCTGCGTGCCACTGCCACCCCGGAGCCACTCCAGGTAAGCGGCGCTGGGCCAGAGCATGCACCCCGAACCCCTCCTGCACCCCAACCCCCTGCCCGGAGCTCCCTGCTGCACCCTACACCCCTCCTGCACCCAGTCGCCTGCACCCTTCCTGTATGCCTCCTGGCTAGAGCCCCCAACCCCCTGCCCTGAGCCCCCGTCTCACCCCGCACCCCTCCTACACCCCAACCCCCTGCCCTGAGCCCTCCCCCCGCACTCCGCACCCCCTCCTGCACCCTGGTCTCCTGCCCTGAGCCCCCTCCCGCACTCCACACCCCTCCTGTGCCCCAACCCCTTGCCCTGAGCCCCTTTCTGCACACCGCACCATCTCCCACACCCCTCACTCCCTCCCGCACCCCAACCCCTTGCCCCAGCCCTGCATGCAATTTCCCCACCCCCATGTGGCCCTTGGACCAAAAAGTTTGCCCATCTCTCCTCTGCTGCATGAGCTAAAAGCCAACTGACTGTTAGCTCAGGCTGTAGAGCAGACTCATTTAACTCTCTCTAAGTGGTCTCGGTGCCACTAGATGGGACAGAACTGTGCACCCAGAAGGTGTATGGGTTACACTAGCACTGGTGCACAGAAGACACATGGTGCCTTACACCCCCAATTCCCTTTCTGCCCCTGCCCAAAGCAATAGTATGTCTTGTGCTTCGGGGAGTGCAAGAACAGCTCCCTCCTAGCTGTCAAGGAGGTGCAAATTACCTCAAAGGAAATGGGGGAGGGAGAGAGAGAAGACAGAGCCATGCCTCCTGCTCACCCTATCCCAGTCCATATGCCAGAAGTGGCTTGGGCACTCAGGAGGTGTGGGCTGTACCAGCCAAAGAAAAAGGGCCATGTGTACACTCTGTCTTCCTGCTGGGTAGCTGAGGGGGAGGGATTGTGTGCGTTTTGATGCACAATCTCTCCAGGAGCTCTGCATGGGCCAACTGAATACTCCACTGCTCCCAACTCAGGAGATGTACAATTTGCAGTCTGGCCTTATATATTGACACACTGGTAGCACTCCAATAGTTGAAAAGCTAAAGATGGAGTTGTAATAATAAGGATACAGTTGCAAGAATAGGGGACTTGTGCAGCATTTTAAAATGCATACTTTGAAGAGCATCACACTCTAAGTGATTTAATCTGGTCTGTGTGCAGGGCGCAGGGTTATAAAATAGTATTGAAAGTTTTAAGTACATTTCATTGCAGTTTTCCTCAACTATAAAATGTATCAAACCAACAGATTCAACACTTTCAGCTTCAGGAAATGCTTGAATCTCAGAAAAGCATATAATTGAGTGTACCTGAGGTATAGGACTATGTCTAATCAGTCGTCTGTGTAGGTGGGTAGTGTCAAGTGCCATTCATCTGCTTCCCCTGAGATCTCTGGAAACAAGAAGGAGGGGTAGTGGTAAGACAAAGATATATAACCATGTTGACCACTGAAGTACATGGTTAACAGCTTAATTATCTGGGTTCAGCTATCAGTCAGAAACAAACCTGTATAATTTAGACATCCTTTATAATTTACTATAGAAATGGCATAATGATAAGGACAGTGTTGCTAGAATTAGAATCTGCATTAAGTGTGTTTAATTTAATTTTTCTAATTATATTTCTAATAGCTTAAATATGTGCACTGATAAAATGGTTAGCCACCTGCATTTAAATGCCACCTGATGCGTTTATTTTGGAACAGTAGCAGATTGATATAATTTGAGCTCAAGTTCCTCTGAAAATTCATCTATTAATGGGTATTAAATTATTCTTTGTGTCTGTACTGAACATGAAGTTGTAGAGCTACTATCATTGTGGGAATCACTGTTAAATGTTTTAAATCTGAAAACACCTATCGTATTTTTGAACTCCATTTAAGGGGTCTATTTAATTAAAAATTTAAAGTTGCATTGACATTTTTCTATGGACCTTTTATGCTGGAATAGTGCATTAAAAATCCATTAAATTTAAATGTTTGCATAGCGTATGTGGGGAAGGTTAGGTGAGTATGCAGTATATGTACAGGGTATGTAAAAATCCATCAGTATTTTTATTATAGTGTAATTTCCAGATGATATTTCATAGGTATCATCTTACTGTTGATTTATCACATTATCTTAATAGCAAACAGTATAGATAACTGTATGTTGCAACTTTGATAATATCTGCTTGTTTTCAAATATTTAGAACTTTCTGAAGAATTTCCCTTTTCAGCCAAAATTTTACACATTTGGGGTTTTACACTTTGGGGTTTACCTTGCATCATTCAAAAAAGGTTTGGAAAAAATATGAAAAAAACTCTCATCTTTGAACACAAGTAAATGAAAATTGGCTTAAATTTTAAAAATTGATACATTCTGAGTAGCTAATCCCATGAGAACATATTTCCAGACCAGTTTGCAGTAAGAAATATGTGGAAAAAAATGATTTAAAAAAATGTTTAAATCATGTTTTTTTTTAAATCAGACTGACTAAATTTCATGAACACAGACCTATGCTATTATTTACAGAGCTACAAAAAACATAAATCCATAAAATCAGTGTTAGATATATGTTTATTTGGGCTGCCATTTTACAGTTTATTTCCAGAGTCGCATGTGTGTTTTGACTATACAGTAGTGAAAGTTCACAGGGAATGCAACAGAGAGATTAATGTGTTAATATTTTTTTTGAAACAAAGAGAAATTAAGTGTAAAAACTCAGATTAATGTAATATTTAAGTTACAATTTTAAACACTGAAATATCAGGAATTGGAAAAAATAGGGTTTTCACCGGAACTTTAACTTTCCCAATTTTTTCCCTCCTTTATGTCATTTCAGTCACTCAGATTGTACAGATGTGATTGAGGGTTTCATTTTGTCCAGGGACCATTTTTGGATTACTTTTGTAGTTATGCTTTTAAATATATTTTACCTTAATTCACAATGGGTGGGATTTTCAGAAGTACTCATCATTGGCCTAAACTCTACTGCCAGTGAAGACAAGGGTTAAACTCTCATTAACTTCCTGGGAACAGAGTGAGACTAATGCTGAGTGCTTTTGAAAATTCCAAAATTTTAAATTTAATTTTTAAAAATGCAGAAGTAAAAACTATAAGTGCTTGCAGTTAGATAGCCTCAGTATTTGCAACACTGAATGCATTATCAATAGTAAATATAGGAAACAAACAAACAAAAAATACTGCCAGAGCTTGGGTAACATCTTAGATATAAATAACTCTTTATTTTAAGAGAAACTAGCAAATTTTTAAGGACCACCACTGTGAGTGTTCTGTAATGTGTACTGGTACAGATCTATGGTTTGCAGTAGCTTTTAGTGTATAAATAACTTAGGTAGGTATGATTGTTAAATAACAAGTTGAGCTTGAATAATAGTGCACAGCAAGATAAAGAAGCATGAACTGATGGAGGATGGTATGAACCTGGAATGTTTGAGGGACTGTGTAAAACTCTGAATAAAATATGTTGAGTCAATCAAGAGGCATCATGGGCAAATAAGTGACTACGGATACGTCTACACTGCAAAAAAAATACCTACAGCAGCAAGTCTCAGAACCCAGGTCAACTGACTCAGGCTTGCGAAGCTTGTGCTATGGGGCTAAAATAGCAGTGTTGACATTCGGGCTTGGGCTGGAGCCGGGGCTCTGAGCCCCACCCACCTCTTTTAAGTGCTATGTTCTATATACTAATGTTAATAGGAAGAAGGACTCTCCCAATCAGATGTACTCATGGTTGGTTGACGTACTTTATATGTAAAGAAAAGTGCACTAGGGGATAAAAGTGTATGGCTAAAGTGTCTGTGTGTGTGTTGTATTCCCACTAGTTTACTTTGTTAGATCCTAAACAATATGAGACTTAGTCACTAGACACATACCACAGTCCTTTGTAAAAACTGTCATTGCCTGCTTGTTAAAAGATCCTATTTCTGCACATCCTTGACAAACACTTTTATAATGCTTCATTATAATAGGCATCTCAAAGACAAGTGATATGTGCAAGTACAAGAAAATGAAATCAGTATTTAATTACTAAATTTTCTACCTCTAAAATAAAAAAGCTTAAATAATTCAGTTTGATTTGGTCTAATTAGCCTGATTTCCTAGTATTTAGCCCTAATTATGTGATACATAAGCCCTAATTATGTGGTACGTATACAGTGTGTTCTCTAAAGTTAAAGATCAGAACGGATACTGTCTTAAATGATAAACTATGTTAAATTATTAATTATAATTAATCTTACAAAATAGGCATAATTAGCTTAAGTACTTCAGATATTATACTTAACACATTACACATTATATGAAAGGTTTGAGCATTTTAAAAATACTGTACCAAAAGGAAGATATTGGTAAGTGCTATGATTTTATTGAGTACAGCTTAACTGATGTCTCACTGTTGTCAAAACATATCTGGCCTTTATTGCGGTAAAGGTATGTTTGTTTTAACTCGTTAAATGCCATACCCCCTGTGACTTGATGAGTATGGCTTAACCATTTTTACTTTTATCAGTTTTTCTTCTTAATATACTACAGTGTATAAGTCATTAGGGATTTTTTTGTTGTCTTCATTAAGGTCATTTTAGATTTCATTGCATCCAGCTGATACAATGAGTGCAGCTAGAATTGTGCACTCTTTAAATTTTTTTTTACTGTAACAGGTAGAGGAATAGGAATATGTCTTATTACTTTGTTGTTGTCTCAGTATATGTTAATATGTGTCCCTGGCAGAATATGAGGAAAAAATCGTTTTAAAAATATGATTTGAGGCCTTGTAGCTTTTTGTCTCTTCAACCATTTGTCTGAAAAATAGGACAATTTTCTGACGCCTCATGAAATGGCTAGGTAGTACAGCCTTAAAATATATTTTCACCTGGTCCACATGTAACTTAATTCAACTCATATGTTTGGTGGTCTTGGTCTACTGTAAGGTGACCAACTTTCTAATTTGTGAAAACTGGACACTGAGAGCTGGAACCTCCCACCGCCGCCTACTTCGCCTCTTCCCCCTAAGGCCCCACCCCTGCTCCATTTATTCCTCCTAAGGCCCTGCCACTGCTCCTCTTCCCCCACCCCATCACTCGCTGCTCTCTCCACTGGCTAAGCAGGGCTCTGGGTTGGAGGGGTGACTTGGGCAGGATATTCGAGGGAGGCCGTGATCTGGGAGTGGAGGGGTGACTGGGGCAGGATAGGGGCCAGCTTCCTGGGGGTGGGGCACAAAGGAGGCTGATAAGAGGGAACTGGCAGTGAGTCTGACCACTGGCCCCACTCCTCAAATGCCTCTCGCACTTCAGGATCCCTCCCCCTGGACACCAGCTGCTGGTACCTCTCTCCACCGGAGCTGGGAAGTTCCTGACTGCTTCTCCAGCTCCAGCAGCAGCTGCTCTTCCTGCCTTCCCAGCAGCGGAACAGCAGCCAATTGTGGGCAGTTATTCAGGTAACCAGACTTTTGGTGCCAGGTCCCCTTTTTGACCGGACTTTCCAGTTGAAGGATACCTGGCAACCCTAGTTTACTGCTCAGTGGATGTTTGTACACAGCCACTACACTGTTTGGCACCACTGTCGGTCTCTGTGAAGGAGATGCTGAGGACTGGAATAATGGTGCTGAAGAATAGGATTCAGGTGTATTTGCAGAAGTGCAAGTATCTTGTGCTACAGTTTGTCTATGTTTTGCCAGGTTCTAAAACTAAATATTTAACCTTTTAATTACTGTAGGACTAAGTTTGTGTCTTTGCAAGCAGTTTTAACATGCTGTCTGTTGAAAGCAGTAGAATGTCCATATGCGTTGGGGTGAAATCCTGGCCTGACTGAAATCAATGGGAATTTTGCAATGGACTTCAGTGGAGCTAGTATTTCACCTTAGATGTGTCTTAGCATTCAACTGCTTTAAATAGATGTTGAGTAAAACTTAGCTGAAATACAGGCAGGAGTGAAGAGGATAAATGGTGTTTTGTGTCTGTGAGGAATACCTCTTAGCAATTGTCTTTCTTAGCTTAAAGAAGATACAAACAAAATTAATAAGGTATGCGTGTTGTTCCTTTGGAAAATGCACTTTAGAGAGATGAAGTGTAACAGAGAGTTTGCAAAGTTAAGCTGAAATTATTGTGAGATTTCTTGTGCTTCATGCTTCTGGTTAAGTCAGAAGTTTGTGAGAACAGTTTCTTTCATGTCATTTCAGCAATGTTGCTTCTGATCAGCACCGGGAAGTGCAGATATATGTAGCAATAAAAATGATAGAATGATCAAAAGTCATTTGAAACTTAAAAATAAAGTGTAATCCATTTTTGGTAGAAATTTGGGTGGGAGGGTAGTGAGGGTGTTTTATTAATTTATTAATTTTTACAAACCAGTACACCCATTCTTAAACTCAGTGCAGTTGATTTATAGTACTTCCTCCAAATTCTGGCAGTAAAGGTATTCGTTTATATAATGAAACGTTCTAATGAATTCACTTCTAAAGCAACAATAGAAAGACTCTTTTTCTCTTTTCCTATTTAAAAAAAAGTTTACTGTACAGATTAGACAAGGATATGTTTCAAAGTGCTGTGTGATGGGAGGTTGTGTGGCTAAAACCCGTTGCAGCTCTTTGACAATGTACCCTCATTGTACAGTGGACCCCGAGTACTTATTTTTCAGTAATCAGATCCATGCACATTTTTGTGTTTGCAAGTGCAAAATTCATAAGTTGCGCACACATGTAGCTAGATGGTGGGCTACCTACGTAAGTAATGTGCAAATCTCTACTTAGGCACACAAACCAGGCTACTGAAAATCATGACCTGCTGTTTAAGATGGGGTCTTTTATGTGCATTACTTTTTGGTTTCCTATATCACTGCAACCAACTCACAACTGAGAAACTGGAGGACTCTATCCTGAGAAGCACTGACTTTGAAAAAGATTTGGGGGTCATGGTGGAGAATCAGCTGAACAGTTGCATAGACAGGGAAATCTTGAATAGCAGTAGAGAGGTTATTTTACTTCTGTATTTGCACCGGTGCAACCACATCTGGAATCTGGTGTTCAGTTCTAGTGGCCACAATTCGAGAAGGAGCTTGATAAATTGGAGAGGGTTTAGACAAGAGCCATGAGACTAGGTAAAGAATTAGGAAACATGCCTTATAATGATAGACTCAGAGTATGTCTACACTGCAATTAAAAATCTGTGCCTGGCCCATGCCAGCTGACTTGGGCTTGTGGGGCTCGGGCTAAGGGGCTGTTTAATGGCAGTGTAGACATTTGAGCTCTGGCTGGAGCGCAGTCTGTAGGACTCTGTGAGGTGGGAGGGTCCCAGAGCTTGGGCTGCAGTCTCAGCCTGAATGTGTACACTGCAAATAAACAGCCCCTTAGTCTAACCCACACGAGCCTGAGTCAGCTGGCAAGGGCCAGCCATAGGTTTCTAATTGCAGTGTAGACATACCCTAAGAGCTCAATCTATTTAGCTTAACAAAGAGAAGGTTACGAGTTGACTTGATTACAGTCTATAAGTACCTACAAATATGTGTTCCCCAAATTTTAATAATGGGCTCTTCATTCTAGCAGCGAAATTTATAATACAATACAATGGCTGGAAGTTAAAGATAGACAAATTAAGACTGAAAATAAAGTGTAAATTTTGAACAGTGAGAGTAACTGACAATTGGAACAATTTACCAAGAGTCATGGTGAATTCTCCATCACTGACCGTTTTTAAAGCAAGGTTGGATGTTTTTCTAAAAGATCTGCTCTAGGAATTATTTGGGGAAGTTCTATTGCCTTTGTTATACTGGAGGTCAGACTAATCATCACAATGGTTCCTTCTGGCCTTAGAATCTATGAATCTATTAAACTGACTTGAGAAGAGAATCCCTATCACCGTAACATAATGGATACATAACAAATCTCTATATATTTTATGGATTTTTATCAATGCAAAAATTTAATTATAAAAGTTGTATGTGGTGAGTTGTTGGAAGTGAATGGGGGAAACAATATGCTGTAGACTGTGTTCACAGTTGAGACTGGATAAAATGTTCAAAAGCATCTAAATGTCAGACTACAGTTTTGATCCTGCAAGATGCTCTGTGCGGGTAGAATCTTATGTCTGTGGGGATCACCATTGATTTTAATGGGGGTCCATAGGGGTGTAGGGTTCTAACTGCATGTTGGAGGCCTAAGATAGTTAAGGAATATATTTATATATGTGTATATATATAAAATCTGTTACTAATTTATTTATTTATTAGTTATTTAGTGAAATCCAAAATGGACTTAAATGATGTTGGTTTTCCTCTCCAGTGAAAAAATAAATCACGGACAGGGGACAGGCATACTATTGTGCATTAGGCATTTTTCAAATGTATATTCCAAGACCTGTCTAAAATTTTGCTGTGGAGAGACTTGAGAGAATTCTGGTGTATGCTCCCTCATCACACCCTCACAGTCTGTTACTAACAAAATGATACTTTCTAGTTCTAATGAATCCTGATCCTGCATCCTTACTCATCGTTATTATTCATTTTTTTTTAATGATAACACCTAGGTGCCAGGGCTTGGAATGACTTCATAAAATTATGTGAATGAGAGAGCCTCTTCCCCCAAAAGCTCACTATCTAAATGTATAGGCAATAGGTAAATAAAACAAACAGATGGGAGAAGTACAAGGAAACAATGAACGATACTGATCAGCATGAAAAACAGTGATCATGGCACTCCAGCTGCTCACCATTGTCAAGTTTTTGTAGGTATTGCAAATAAGGGACAGTATGGGATGGTGCATATTTGTTAGAAAAAATTTAACATGAGCAATCAAGATTGACATTATTTGAAGGGGTCAGGATTCTCAATACCATATAAGAGAGTTAGGGCAGGGTTAGGCCATGAAATGCCTCAGATGTGAAGATGGGTAGTTTGTGTCTGATGCAGTGGAGAAGGTGGGAGAGAGGGCCAAGTATGAGATGATGCTCAGTCAGATTACATGCCTGAATGGCAGGGAGGATAATGACTGAGAAAGGAAGGTGGGGGGTAGGCCTTAAGGGCAGAGACTGAGAGCTCTATTTGAGCATGTTGAGCTCATGTGAATAGGCCTTAGCTGTACAAGGAGACCCACTTGAGGTTAAAACCAAAAAGTTCAGGTATTTAAAAACAAAGAAACCACACTCCAAGGCTTCAGTCTTGCAATGAGTTCTGCCAGGACAGAACTTTCATTGGGACTTCACATAGATGCAGATGTGTGTCTGTTTGGAGCTCTTTGGAGCACTGGGACATAAATCATTACTACACCTCTACCCCGATATAACACAACCCGATATAAAACGAATTCGGATATAACGCGGTAAAGCAGCGCTCTGGGGGGTGGGCTGGGCTGCGCACTCTGGTGGATCAAAGCAAGTTCGATATAACGCGGTTTCACCTATAACGCAGTAAGATTTTTTGTTTCCCGAGGACAGCATTATATCAGGGTAGAGGTATACTTCTAGGCTTCCCAGTGTGTCCTGTGTTGTTTCCGACTATGAAGTACATTTTTTGGAGCAGGAAACATATTATTATGTCTTTGCAGATGTTAAATAAAAAATTAAGGGTAGGGTTTTACACAGAACTTATATAATGCTAAGGCTGAAGGAAAACAATAACATTTTGAGCTCTAAAAATTTGTTCTTGATCCACATTGGGCTGAGACTTTTTGTGAAACAAGGCAGAGACTGACTCTACATAGCCCAGTAGTTGGGATGCTGGCCAGGGATTTGAGAGACCCAGCTTTAAGTCCCCATTCTGCAGGATTCAGAACAGAATTTTTCATCTCAGATCACTCAGAATCAGGGACTAGAACCTATATTTTCAACATCCCAGGCCACTACTCTGACCACTGGGAATATAGAAAGTGTGTCTGTCTGTCTCTCTCTCTTTTCCCCCTCCCAATCCCCCAAATCTTCTGTTAAAACTGATACATTTGTTTTGATGAAACAGCATTTTTTGATGGAACAGAATGTAATCTTTTTTTTTACCAGCTGTATTAATAATGTACAATGAAAACATGCATGGAATTAATAGGAACATAAACACATTGTGTATTTATGTTAGGAACAGAACCATATGGATATATGTTGAGTTCAGTTACTTTACTTGGTAATAGGTAACTTCTTGTTTTTACCTGGTAATGAAATTCATATTAGGTGTTGCTAGGTTTAGCAGTACATAGGGACAGATTCTCTACTGTCATTTGCCTCCCTGCAATGTGGGCATAAAATGTTACTATTCTGCTTTGCTATGTTTTTACATTCATTTTGCACAAGTGTAAGTGACCACACAAAGTCCAAGAGAGTAGAAAATCAGGCCCATAGTATTCTGTACCTGAGTTGTCTGCTATTGATATACCCTGAAAACATATTTAGTGGTGCAAGGTAACGTCCTCATCCTCACAACTATAGAATGTATTCACTGTAGGACATAGTGGGGGGTTTACTTTCCTATGAATTAATCTCAAGAATTCCACAAATAATAAATCCTTTACTTTGTCTTTAGAAACCAACTTGAAGATTGTTAGAAGATTAAATTGACTTAGTTGCTTGTTGGGTTCCCAAACCTCCTAGTTCGTGCAGTGCAAACAGTAGCATTAAGCATATCACCATAGCTGGATTATGGAAATGCCATAGCTCATGCACATTGAGTAAACATTGAATCATTTTATACATGTTCAGTTTCCAGTTAAGTTCTCAAACCAAACTGTTACTCTTTTTTTCTTTTTATTGTACTGGTGGCCTTCTATCTCTGCTCCACGCCACACTTGCTGTTTTCTCACCTTGTAGTGATTGTACATTTGCATAATGGAACAAACATCTTAAATGATATTGTCTTCAAATATTACATGAAAACATAGGATTTGCCATGCTGGAACAGACTATAGGTCTACCTAGCCTTGAATCCTGCCTCTAGCAGTAGCCAGTAACTGATACTTCTTAGCACCATATTGCTTCTACCACCATAATGCACCTACCAGTTATGCAATGCCATTCTATTATGGACAAAGAGGAGGGGGGGAAAATGCTTTCCAGGTATATGCAATAATCAGCTCAATTATTTTATTTCCTGACGCAAAATAGCCTTTTTTATCTAATTAAACCATTCTTACAGTGAATGTTTGATTTATTAGAGCTCTGATGGCCAACTGTGACCAAGTGGCTCTTCCTATATTTCACTACTTTCATGTGTACAGTAAAATAAATAGTTTATTTGAACTGGGGAAAATGCCTCTCCTGGGCTCTGATCAGTTCAACCCTTGTGTATGCATTGTGTTATCAGGTAGGTGTAGCATGCATGTGATAAAAAGATAAGGACTTTTAAATGTAGCTTGATGTTATTGAGGAGTAGTGGTGGGTGAATCTCAGGTTTTACAAGTGTGGTTTGAATGTTTCCTCTTCCTCCCTCTCTTTCACTTATTGCAATGGTGTAATCCTTAAGTTTTTCTCTGTATCAGTCTCTTTTCATTTCCACAGCTTCCCAGACCTGATCCACAGCCCTTCCTCCAGATATTGGTTGAAAACATCAACAAAAAAATCAAATTTGGTTCAGCTGTTGTTCAGCTGGTTCTTACCTAGATGAGATTGCACAATTTTTCTATAAAATGTTTTTCATTATAATCCTGCTAACATACTTCATTTACTGAAGATAGTTATACTGTGTTGTCAAGAAGTGTATTTTGCATTTTGAAAGTTTTTGGGATAAAAATCTCTCTCAAAAGTAGCCATAATTGCAGAGTAATAAATAATCCTCAAGGGACGCCATCAGTTAGAGTTTAGGGTGGGCAAGAACTGCTGGATGGGGTTATAGGTCTTCAATATTCATATATTTTTTGATTTTCTCTTCAGAAAGAGCCCCTGTAGAAGGAGATGGTCTGATGCAGAGAGAATCAGTAGAACGAAGATCATGGGGCTCTACTAAGACTGTATCTTCTATCAGTGTAAACACTGATAGAAGCTATAGGTTTATTGGTACATTCATCCTTGAAAATATGAAAAATGTTACTTACTATACATTTTCTGACACATTACAGAGTCTTAATTCACTAAACACAATGGGTGTACACTGTACAGGGTCCTTATATAGTTTTTCATTCTAAAATTATATCTGGAATGAGACTGTGCTTTAAAACTCCTCTGAAATCAACTTCTGATACACTTTTATTGACAGCTTCTTACTTATGTTACCATTACTGTAAATAATAAATGACCCTCTTATTATGACTATTTCATACATAAGATCCCTTTCTAAGGAAAATACTGGTGCAAAACCTAGGCCCTGATTATGCAATCTGCTTTGTGCAAGTGGATCCCCACGTCTGCATTAAGCACCATTGAAGTCAGTGGAACTCCACACGCGTGCTGGGATCTGCCTTTGCAGAGCAGCTTGTGGAATTGGTGCCACAGCTTTAAAGGATCTGTGGGCTTTTTCCTTTTTAGTGCAAATATTGTATTGAATTTTCAAACATACAGTAATATAAACAATATAAAAACACATATGCACAAGATAATGAAAAGCAAACATTATATGAAAATACAAGTAATAGGGGTATATTTTCAGATCACACAAATCCTTCCTTTCTTTTTCATTCCCCCCCACCCCATTTATGATATGTGCCTATTGTCCACCTCTGGGCTTGATTAAAAACAACATAGTGCATCAGCCAAACTATGGCTCCAGTGCTGCAAGATGTTGCATGTGGTCAGACTCCCTTAGCACAGGAAGCCCCATTGAAATAAATAGCCCTATCAAGGCATGACTCCACTGAGTGGAGTAAGGCTCCATGTGATGTAGGAATCTGCCTTTATGAAACAACTTGTAAGATTGGGGCGTGGGGTCTGTGTTAACTAATGCAGCATAAACAGCTCTCAGTTATATCCGGGTATTGTGTTGTCTGGCATGTTCTGTCGTCTGTCGAGTCTTGTGTTTCTGTGCCTGTTCAAAGATACCTATAATTTATATAGGAAGACTTCATAGTTAGCCATACATTTTCTATATTTGGTTGAACAGAAGAATATATGACTTGCTGCCTATTTATATGAAATGTATATGTCCTTTCCCCACTATGGTTTCTTCCTAGGATTCCATAATATAAAATTTTCACAAGTTTCTTGATTCCCTCCCTCGCCCCCCCCCAGTGTGTATCTATTTTTTGCAGGGCCAGCTCTAACTTTTTTGCCTCCCCAGGCAAAAAAGAAGAGCACCGCCCTGCCGAAATCCCCGCCCTCCCCCCAGCGCCGCACTGCCTGAAGCCCCCACCCCCCCTCTGAGCGCTGGGCCACCCAAAGCCCCGCCCCCCCCGAGCGCCACGCCGCCGAACCACAAAAAAATTAAATAAAAAAACGGAGCGCCGCCCCGCCCCAAGGTGCCGCCCCAAGCACGTGGTTGGTCAGCTGGTGCCTGGAGCTGGCCCTGATTTTTTGTATGTGTGTGTATAGCTGAGCGGAGTAATAAAAAGACTTGATTTGTCCTGTCAATTAAGCATAACTATCTAAGTAGACATTTGTTAATCAAATTCTTACAGTCTTTTCATATGGCCTGGATAATGATTTAACAGTGGTACGGCTTATATAATTTAGTGAAATATCAAGTTTTAGCTGTAACCCTGTGATTGTTCTGCATTCTCCCTCTATGTCTCTCTCTCTAAACCAAAAGTGAAATGTCGATATGCAGAATAACAACATGGTTTGGAATATTCCTTCAAAATTATTGGAGGACATTCATAGATCACAGTGAACAATGTTCACTTTATTTAATTTTGCAGGAGGCCAGTTGGCTCAGTGCTTCTTATACTGTAATATACGGACCTTTTAGTTAGGCATGATGTAAAATGGGGAGATATGCAGCAGTTTGGGGCTGTTTAACAGTGAATGGGGCGAGAAGACTAGAATGGTTCAGAATGAGCATGAGCGTTTCAGACATGTGGAGCACTGAAACTCCAGTTGAACTTAATGGGAACAGTGGATGCTCAGCATCCTTACTGTATAAGATCCCTTCTGGAGGCCATGGTCAATTTTTCAATTGCCGGGCTATATCAACAACGGGTCACATCGTTTCAGAGAACATTCTTTGACATTATGGTGTTTTAATGCTTTCTAATTTCTGCCCTAAAACTATTTTTAAAAGGAAAATTAGTTACTGTTAAATCTTTGAAAACTGAACTCAAAGTGTATTAAAGGAAAACCATTTAAAGCCTAGGGCAGTACCTGATACAAACATTTTTTTTTTTTTAGGATGCATATTTTTTGTGTTAGACTATAGGCTTTATGATCTCCTCTTTGTTCCCATGCAGTATTGCACTGCGCTACCATGTTGCATGTATATACATACCATTTAATTTGTTGTTTGTTGTATAAAATGATTGAATATAACAAAGATTTTGCTGTGAAGTGAAACTACATACAGAAAATTATATAAAGTAATACACAAAGGAATTTTTAAAATCTTAGTTTAAATTTTTTTCTGCATTACTACATTAAAAAAATCTGCCCCTTTGTCTGACTAATGTTAGTTTGATGATTATACTAATATTAACTGCTTTACTTGAGTAAGCAAAGAAGAAGTAAAATACCAGTCAGACCAGCTGCTAATTCACAGAGTGTAGTACTATGGTTATTAAAAATACCCCAAAGATGTACCTTTGTGGTTCAGTCTTTTGAATTAGAATCAGAATATTAATTTAGGTCTGAAGCATGATTAAACATTGGAAGGCCCCTTAAGAGTTTTCTCCAAATTTTCTTGGATTTCTCTTTATTGGGTCTTCCTGGACTCTGTTTAGCTCTGTAATTGCTTTGCTCCTTTGTTGATAGGTTAAAGCACAATGTGATTTTCTCCATGCCATAATATTTAAGAGAACGGCTCAATGTTCCACATGTATGTGTGCAGCTGAGACACAGAAAGACATAGCAAGGGGAGTGGGCTTTTTTCCCCAGTGTGTAAGAAATTATGCAGCAGGAAATAAACATGGCCTATCCATGAAAAAGAAAGGCACCCTGAACAGAAAGGGTTTTCTCTGAAGAAACTGCACTGATGCATAGTGAGGCTGAGGGAATAAACCACTGCTCATATGTATTTCGGGTCTTTATAACCTTCATAGCCAGCTAACTACTTCAGGGTATTGCACGCTGCTAGAACTCCAACGTGGAGTTTGGCCCCTATGGATTTGCTCTGTGTGTGATCCAGTGCTTCCAACACACACGCTCTTCTCTTCTGATCTATGATGTGATGGGAAGACCCACCATTGAGATACTTGTTCACCAGAGTTTGGGCTGGCTGTGCAATGGTATTGTTATGTTTATGGTACTCTTGGCCTTATGTGCTTGTGTAAGTGGCTAAGATTTTGGGCCTTTAGACTTTATGTAACAAGAGGAGATATGCCTATTTTTTCCCCAAAAAGTACATTTGCCTTAAAAGGTGTAGATACCTGTCAGCCAGAAGTTTTGTTGATAAATGGAAGAGTTTTGCTTAATAGAAGGGTTTTTATTTAAGCACTAGTCATCCTCCCCTCATCTCCACACTTTTTCATAGTTGCCAGTTAGTCCATTTTCCCAAAAGGAAAACGCTTCACAAATTTTTAAAAATAAAAATAAAGAAAGTTTTAAATGGGGCTGTCAAAGTACTCCCTTCGTACACGTACAGACAAAAGTATCATCTGGCATGGCAGGGGGAGAAAAAAGGCAGGGGTCAGGAATCTGATGCTCTGCACAAAAAAATAAAATACCGAGTCCAATCCTGCAGGAATTATGTAAGCAAAACTCCCAGTGAAACCAATGGACATTTTTCCTAAATGCAAGAGTAGGCCTTACATTTTGTTTTTTCTATGGCATGAGAAAGGACTACATAAGAAAAAAACAGAGAAGTTATGGTCATCCCTCCCAAAACAATTTACCAAAAAGAAAAAAAAAATGGCCAAGAAGCTTAGCTGAAAATTAGACATGTGGGATAGAGAAAAGAAAAGAGGCAAGGGCTATACCTGAGGTCAGCAGTGCAACCAACAAAATAGCAGCAGCAGCAGCAGCATCACAGCATTTTGCATTTGTCAGAATTTCAGTTGAAAACTTGGCTAGACGTTAGTACAATGCATTCGTATATTTTTATTTTGGTGAAAAATATAAAACTAAGACAATATTATCATTTAAACTTTTAAGGAGGTTTTAAAAATACATATTCTAAAGTGAATGTGCAGCTCTCATTAATGATGAGAGAGACGTACATGCATTACTTAGTGATACATAATAGGTCTGAAATGCATACTTTTTTGCTATGGAGAGATAATTTATATATTTCACTACTGATGGTCTAAAATGTTGGCCAAAATGCCAATGAGGTTTGAAATTGCATATGATTCAGAGATCATATAATTAATCAGGAAGGTAATAATCTCTTTCTAGATATACCTACCATAGTATCCGAGGACCTCTCAATCTTTAAACAGCCCTGTGTAGTACAGAAGCATTATTATCCCTGTTTTACTGATAGAAGAACTGAGTCATGAACAACTCAAATGGGGGACTGAGCCTTCAAATTTTTGGCCTTAAGTGACTTGCCCTAGGTCACACAAGAAATCTGTAGCAAAGCAAGGAATTGAGCCTCAGTCTCCCAAGTTAGTGTCCTAACCACAGGACCACCCTTCTTCTCCTCGTACATGATGTTTGTAAGATTGTGCCTTGAATATTATGTACAATTAAAGCAATGAAAAGACCGAGAGACTGCTTTTTAATAAAAGTTGAAAAGAACTAATATATTATCTTTAAAATATACTATTATGTCTTTGTCTAAACAACTGTAAAGAGAGCGTATGTTAATTAGGTACAAATACTCCTCAAGCAGAGGAGGAATTGTTAAGGAGGGACCAAGGGGGCATAATCAGGAGTAATGGGATAAAATTGAACAAAGGGAAATTCAGGCTGATTATAATTTACTAACATGAAATTTGCATGGCTCATTAGGACCAACCAATCATTGTGAGGTGCACCTGCCATGGTCTGATTGTTTCATAGCGTGTTACACTTCACATATTCATTTCAATAATACATTTTTGCTAGAATATATTTAATATAAATTACCGTTTGCTTAGGACATTTATTGGAAGGCCTCTTCTTATTGACCAGCTTCTGAACTCTTATTCACATTGAGTATTTTCTTACTCCTTGAGTGGTCCCATTGGAGTCGATGAGCTTATTCAAGAAGTAAGGTACTACTCAATGTGAATAAGAATATTAGAATTTGATAATAAAGCTTTGTGATAATCACATTGAGATGATTAGAATAAATTTCTGATTTCAGTCCAGAATTAATAAGATCAGTAAAATCTTTAATAAGATGTCTGTGATCTCAGGAACAATCTGAAAAATATTGTATTTGACAGTCTTCAATTGCAAGTTCCAACAGGAACTGATGAGCATAGCTAGGCTAAGCTGAAATGAATCCAGTGCTGAGTATCACTGTGGTAGCACAAAAAAGAGCAATAAGTACTAATGGTATTGAAGTGAAGATGCATATCATCAATATAAAGATTGAACTAACTACTTGGTGACAAATTGTTTCACAAAGATAGCAAGGACACACACACACACATGTAATAGATGAAGGAGGCAGCACTATGGCATGTCAGAAAAAACAGTACAGTGACAGTAGATTTAAATCCTTCCAGAAAGATAGAACATATTACAACTGCACAAAATATACTTCGAACTAAAAAGGAGAATTGACCTGAATAGGATACTAAAGATTCTAACCGGACCTTTAATAGGTCCAGCAAGATGCAATGGTCCATTGTATTAATTACTATACTGAGACCTAGGCAAAAGGTCATTTAATATTGATGCAAAGACTGTCTAAACTTTGAATGAGAATTTCCATGAGTTCCCTTGGAAGATAAATGCGAATGGATCTGGTAGGCAGACTTTGGTCAAAAAGTCAAAGAAAGGTTTGATTATCATTTGCCATTATTACATTGTAATCTAGGGATTTTTTTTCTTTAAAATGTAGTAATAGTTATTTGATTTTGAAGAAGCAAGATAGAGAGACTGATGAAAGAGACTGTAAATAATAATAATCACAGGTAAAGCATTAAGAGTTTTGAAATAAAGTAACCCAAGAAGTATGTTATTTCTATTAGAAATAATTGGACTGAATAGTGTAGATATTCATTTCTCAACCAGATTGAATAATAGTGCTAAACTCACTCAGATTATTAGAGATGGACCCAGAATGTACCCATTGGCAGTGGGATTTGAAATTGACAATGTGTTTTTAAAGTAGAACAGATTTATTATTAAATGTACAAAACAGCATGAACTTCAGGAGACGTGTCTCTGAGGCATAGTGCTTCCTAGAACTCCTGGAGATTAGTTACTGTGCAAGGCTTTAGGAGGCTGCAGCGTGTTCCTCTTTGTGGCTGGACAGTCAGCCTTTCTGGCTGGTGAGTACTGGGTATGGTGTTTCTTCTCAGTGTGGTCAGTGAGAATATTTCTGTTTTAATGGAAAGTGTGAATTTTGTAATAAGATTGGTGTTGGAATGGCACATGTGATTTCAAATTGTGATTTCCATAGTTTTTAATGCTTAGAGTTTTAGTGATGAGGGTAATAGTATGCCTTGCTTAGAGTTGCACTTAGCAACAGCCTTAGCTTAATTTAGGAATATTTTTCTTTTTTTGCAATATACACATTAGTGGTGGAGATATTGAAAACTCCAGGATATGTGTTTTGGGTCACAGTTAAGCTTGTGAAATATGTAAGATGATTTTTGACATGTTGGTATTATCCTTAATCATTTGTACAAATCATAACGGTCTCTTAAATGGCTATTTCCAAGTTTTCCAGTGTATAGGCAGTTTATATTTGACTGTACAATTGTTAGTCTTTTATTTACAATTACATAATTATAACCAATATGTAATCATCTGAGAAACCTTAACAACAAATTAACTGAGTTTTCTGCTGCCCTAGCAGAAATGCATGTTTTAAAAATGGCCACCCCATGCCATGGGCCATAAGTGATTTGGTGGGTCTTGAATGGCTTTATGATAACCAAGTTGAATTTCACCCTCACTGAGTAATGAAACAACTAAAAAATAATTCAAAATTGATTCTTAACAGAATGCACGTTTTGAAATAAAAATTTAAAATACTTCCAATGTAACAATGTGTTGTAAATTAGCAAAGTGCATAAGCACACACCTAACATTAAGCAACATAAACTTCAGTATATTTAAACACCTTGATGAAACAGCCTAAATGCTGAGTGTATACTGTACTCAACCTAATTTTTTTTGTCAAAAACATATATCACATATTGGGCAAGATAATGCATTCCTTGTACACCCAAACTTTGCACCGACTTGTCTTGGAATTTTGGATACACAAGGAATACCATATTCAGCCCCCTTTGCCCAAATTATTCTTTATTACAGCGATAAAATGTTTTGCTCCCATGGATATATTTGTGGCCAAATAGATTTCAGAACAATTATGAAGTCAAAAATTGATTAAATGAAACTGGCCAGGTGAAAGAATATAGTAACTGGCTAGTTTTGAATTCTCAGTGTAGTCTGAAAACAATGTTTATGTAGAAAATACAAATATTATGCCTTATGTTCAAATGCAACTGCAGCATTTAGCTGTATGAGTTTTCCCTGCAGTACTTCTCTTACTTTCTAATTTCCTTTTCTCTACTGTTATCCAAAATAGAAGATGTATTTTGGCACGACTGCCGGGGTCTCTTAGGCTATTGCTAAAGAGAGACAGTGGTGTGGCAGAGCTAGCTACTGGCTGTAATGACTTTAGAAAGTTGCTTGCTATAATTGTTGTTACATACTTCATATAATTCCAGTGGTTAATTTTATTCTGCATGTATAAATAAGATTCCATTGTGATTACTAGACACGCTTTCTTCATATATTCCATATGATTACAGTATATTTCATTGAAGACTAAGATGAAGCTTACTTTGAGTTTTCTCCTGAAAGGACAATGACCATGCTGCACCTTTAGGTTGGGGAGGGAATTTGGCTGGCTGGCTGAATGAAGGGAACAGTGCTTTATGGCGTGGGGCAGATGGGGGAGAGGTCAAACTGCTGCAGAAGGGGACAAGGGGCCAGTGTGATGACACTGACTCATCCCCTGGGAACCAGAAGGGCAGAAGGATTTAAAAGAGGCAGCCTGCATGGTGAAGCCCCCTTTTACATGGAGCAGCACGAAGCAGCACCCACTCTCTCTTCCCTTTAGGTGGTGAAGAACCAGGTTTGGTCAAGATCTGCTGTGGGCATTGCACCAAGCACCCCTTTTTAGGAGGGCTGGGAAGGATTTTTTCCCTTGCTTACCAGATTGACCTAGGTGGAGTTGGGCTTTTTTCACCTTCCACCCCTTGGGAAGTAATTGAATGAACATGGGGTTACCTGCACTGTACACTTTTATCTGCCGGGTAGGCCCAGACATCTAATAATAAAGTTGTGGCCTGATTAAAACCATATCAAATGTGTCCTGTCCTCCTTTTGGTATAACCGGACAAAAAATGAACAGCATATGCTATGACGTCTAGAGTATTTCTACAGAGAGTAAATCATTCATAATAAGGTTGAATATTGTTGTTTCTTTTATTTAATCCTTCAGTACTTGATTACTGCATATTTAATTTTGACTGGAGCTGTTTAATCAGGTCCACATTAACTAACTAAATAGTTGATTTTTTGGAATTCATAACACGTTATATAAAAGGTTAGGATGTTTCACAAGGATACAGACAGTGTCACTGCCTTCGGGGAAGCAACAACTTGATTTTCTTTTTTATTATTCAAGATTATAAAATTAATGATGAATGTTATGAACAACAATACTAATATAGTAATTCTGGAGTCTCACAATCTTCTTCTTCATACATTATCATTTTTCCATATGTGAACTGGAAAATCATTTTGAATGTGTAGAAGCAGATAAGTATGCTGGTCCTAGGCATCTTCTCGAGATTATTTACAAAATGCATAGATTTGAATCACTAGATCTAATTGACTTGTAACAGTATGCAGCATCAGTATGATTATTTTTTGAGTTATCTATATTAGGCTTGCTGCAAAGAAGACCGAATGTTATAGATTGACGGTGACGTCCCTGCCGCTTCAATTATGGCCCAGTGCCTTACTTAAGATGTATCTTTACTATTATATCCTTATTTGAGTTAGTGCCAGCACAGCATGTCAGTGGTCAAATAAGGGAGGGAAGCTACAAGCCAGGCCTACTCAGCAGGGAAAAGTCCTGCAGGCCTGGTGATGCATGGCATCCTGCTGGGGAAGGTGTCAGAGAGAGGTCCACTCCAAGGACCACTGCTGTCACTCATAAACCTTCTAGAAGGTGGCAGCTCTCAGTAGGGGTGTAAATTCAAACAAAATACACTTAGCTGGGTTTTTAGTTTTAGAGGAAGAAGGATTTGCAACTGTATTATAGAAAATCTGAACAGTTGCAGTCATTATTCAGAATCCTAGTAACATCTTCTGTAATATTCCTTCAAATGATTGAAAAATTAGGAAAACAATCTGATTCTGCATGTGAAAACAGCTATATATGATGCTTTAAGATCACTTAGCTCGACTATTTTAAGCAAACTCAAATTTCTAGGAAACTAATATTGACATATTTTAAATTTTGTTAATGCAAAAATGGTGGTGGGTATATGGTACTGCCTGGGAATGAAAGGT
The DNA here is from genome assembly GCF_011386835.1 of Chrysemys picta bellii. NCBI lineage: Eukaryota > Metazoa > Chordata > Testudines > Emydidae > Chrysemys > Chrysemys picta. The sequence goes on along the minus strand of NC_088801.1, from coordinate 29,770,167 downwards.
ACATGTTAAATATTTTATTATGCCAAGCAATCTGTTTATTCTTATCATACAGTTCTGTTTGAGCTCACATATGTAGTTTGCATATCAGTGTGCTCTCTCTCATGAGTGCACATGGTCTCTGTAACCATGGGCTTGATTTAATATTTCCAAATAATATTAAACTGATGCTAGTATGGAAATAAGAGGATAAAGCTTGCAGTTTGCCATCTCTGCTTGGTAGATACAATGGAGATATTCTATTGTTGGTAAAACAACCAATGATTAGCAGCTACTATCCAGACACTTTCTGGGTCATACAGTGTGTAGTATTCTGGTCTATCCAAATGTAATTATACATCTCTGTTAAAGCACAGAAATAATGCTTACAATTTTAAAACATGCTTTTTTTCTAATACATTTTTCTAACCCTCTGTCTGCTTCTCTTTCTTTGTGGCTTTCTCCAAGTAGCTATTGAAAGAATGATCTATTAAGTATTCACATGATTAACTTAAAGGAACTGATGTTTCTGTTATTACCAGGCAGAATGCCCATTGAAATGAGTGGGAGGTCTGAAATAAAGCATAGATTGAAAAAATAATAAATTGCTCACCTTTGGCCTGACCCTAAAGGTGCTGAACATATGCAGTTGTTTTCTTACTGTGGGCCAAATCCTGCAGTTCCTACACAGAGAAAACTCTACCTGAAGACAGTTAACTGACTACTGAGAGCTGCTGAGCACCCACATCTTCCATTAATTTCACTAGGTGTGGGGGGTGCTTGAGCATCTTTCAGGATTTGGCCACGTGGGAGTTTTGCCTGAATGAGGGCTAAGAAGTGTGAAGGAGGATTTAAGGATTTTCAACAAAGTATTTAAGCATGTACTTAAGTCCATCCCCGTCGAGCAAAGCATTAAAGTATGGGCTTAGTTTACAGCACATGTTTATGTCCATTGAATTTAATGGGGAATTAAGCACTTAGATCCTTAACCTTACAGGGATGTATTTAAGCATGTGCTTAGGTGCCCTGCTGAATTGGAGTTTTGGCATGATTTCTGCAGAACAAATTCTATATATCTAAAATGTTAGACCTTTTTTATTTGTTAGACTGTTCAGTATGCAATGTAACATATTTTAATCATTTAGGGGTCAGCATTTTTCTCCCAAAAAAGAAAGTGGAATCTAATTGAGATACATATGTCTACACAGATGCGCAACATCAATACTACTAAGGGGAGTTACATGCAGACCCCTGCATTCTTGGGGGGAGAGATACTTTTAAGAGTTGAATAATGTACTTTATTATAAAGTATAATATTACAAATGTCACATTTTGGAGAAAAAATTTAAACCAAATAGTTCTTAAACCAATAACAGTCCAGAAAATCTAGTTTCTCTGCCTTTTATATGCCCTTCATATTGTTTTTTTTAATCCTTATATAAATATAGATTTAGAACATCATGACTGGAATTCCTAGGGGGGATTTTTGTGGCACTTTAGAGCAAAATGTGGTTGACACTTGTTCCGTGTTACCCTTGGGCTACAGTTTTGATCACAGACTGAATGGATTTATTCTTGTCAGCACAATGAATTTTACACTCATGTCACAGGTAAATTTTACAATCCTTTTTCATGTGCAAATGAAGCACAAATGAATTCACTTATTTTATAATATTTCAGCCAAGTTCTAAAAATAAAAAGAATCCTAACAGATAAAATACAGACTGGGGAGCAGTGCCCCTCTGCTCTTAGGCAATCCTGGGAAATTTATTGCAATACAAAGCATTGAAGCGTCTTTGAAATGAAATAGTAGTTGCACAAAACTCTAAACCATGATGACTACATAACAGGTACAATGATAGAGTACCCTTCCATTGGGTTAATTTTGACAAAGCAATTAGTAATCATTTCATGACCTCTCTGATTGTAGTTAACAGGTGTTGAAGAACATCATATAGCCTCTTTCAATTTTAAAACATTTTTAAGTGTCCAAGCCCTTTTGCCCTGGTATTGGACACCAGTGACAGTTGCTTTGAATTTAAAAAAAAAATTGTATTCTGATCATAGAATCTCAAGAAGGTTAAACATAAATTAGTCATAAAGCCAATGAAACAGAGAGGAAATGATTAGGCTTTATTATTATTATTTCAAAATTTCCAGTGTTTTAATCCTACTAGTATTTAATTATGAAGAAAAAGAGCTAATTCCGTTTTCCTTTAAAAACAAAAAAAAACCCTGTCACTTATAACCTCAAACATTAATGTGCAATGTGCTATGTAATGCTGCAGATCTGAGCAATGTTTAAGACAACAAAGTGCTATTTGATAGTCTAGCCTTTCTGTGGAACAGCTCTTCTTCCTGTCTTTGATGTGTGGATGGTTTATTTAATCAATTATTAATCAAAGTTATGGCATTTTTCTTATATATTTAGGTAAAACTAAAAGATGCCTCTCCTTGCTTTCTTGCTTAAATAAAAGTTTAAATAGATTGTGGAAATACTTGATTTTTAATAAGAAATATATTGGAGGCATTCCAGTTTTAAAAGCCCTACTGTGTTTGAGCAGTGTACTGAATGTTTGAAATAAAAGGGAAAGATTGGAATTTCTTAGTCCTCTACCAGGTGATGAGCTTAGCCAAAGAAACCAGAACACTTTTGTTAACCTGCTTTTATATAACAAAAGCAGTACAAATAATTTGATTAGTGTTTTCGTTGCACAGGTGTTAAACTTGACAAGAAACAGTTGAAAGACACACCATTCTGGAGCAGGGTGGGCAGCTGGACACTTTGTGCATGGAGAATCTTGAGCAGTTGGTAACATTTGGCAATTTAACATAGAAAAAAAAATGACTGCTAGGAAAATCTCAACTGCTGCTAATTAGCAGCAATGAACTGTGGGTAAGGACAGTACATTTTAATGTGAGAAGGATTTTACTGTAACCACCACACTGAAAAAAATATAGAAAGAAATGCTCCCTAGCTGACCCTTGTGGCAATCTAAGCTGCATATTGCAATAATCCTGTAAATTACTATGCTTTCTTATACAGTAACTTGGAGTTAATTAGTAATTTAACATTCTTCTACACTATTAAATGTCTTTCTTGCATTATATTATGTTGTTTCATGGTCTTACCTTAACACTAATGGGGTTTTGTTATATTTTCTCAAAACAGTAACAGTAAAATAAAACTGAGCTGGAAAATTAATTAGTTCTTTTTTACCTTTGATTTACCTGTTATTAACAATTAAGTGGTGAAGCACGGTTTCAGAGTGGTGCATGAGGTTATGCAGAGATGAATAGACTTAGAGTATATTGTTGGGGTGGGGAAGTGAATAAAGATGAGTAGTGGGCAAACCCCTAGAAACCATACCGCAGGTTCACAATGTAATGCAAACACACTTAGAATTCAAAGTTGAAAGGGATGAGAGAAAGATAAGGAGGCATCATATTACAATATCACAACATGCAATATTTTCTCTTAGCAATGTAGGTGCTCATGTTTAATGATATAGCACTGCTGCCTATGGAGCTGTGTCACTGAAGGTTGGGAGACTGTAGGGAAGTAATGTTATGGTGAGCTGGTGAATCGGAACTTTAGTCTCATTGGTTTTGTAAAGCTAGAGCTCTGTGCATATTCTGTTCTTTTGCAGTTTAAGAAAAACATGTGAACTAATTAGAGGAAGCAACAATAATGAAACATGCGATCTGAGTGAAAATATAGAATATAATTATGTGTGGGCATATGGTGAGAGTTTTCTATTCTAGATTAATCCAACACAAATTAAAAGCTGGAAGAGCTTCTTACTCAAAAGTCATCTTCTCACTTGCAATATTTGCTTCATTTTAAAGGAGAGTTTCTCACTAGGTATTTTCAAAACTTAAGCCTTTGGAACTGATGATCCACTGTTACTCTGTATTTTAAAGATAAAGGGAATGTTTTTATTTTATATCCAAAAGATCAATGTGAATGCTACAATGGAACAATTTGGTAAAAGCAGAGTTTCACTGGAAGAGAAAGCAAAAGATGTATGCTTGGAAAGGACTGAATTCAACACAAAACATTTCCAGAAGATTTTGTCTCTAGGGGCTACCGCTAAAAGAAGTGCTGCTACCATTTAAAACCCCATTCTTTGCAGCTGGATTTGAACATTCCATAAAAAATTCATCCATGCTTTAAGAGATTTCTGCTTTTCTGTCCTCTCTATTGTTAGACAAATTGAAGTGTGCACTCTGAAGGAGTGTGGCAGTGAACTGAGAATTTATTTACTCATTCGATTCTAATATTGAGAGAATCTACTCTCTCCGTTCAAAGGGTAGAGCAACAATGCAAGTGACATCAGGTCACCCAGCACTTCATAGCTACCTGTGAGATAGAATTGTTCTCATGGCAGATAGGAAGTGACTGAAACCTCTTTTTCTCATCAATGTCTATTATGATTGATAGCTCTATGGTCACATTGAATATGCCCTTTTTAAATAATTCACAGTGTCATCATCATAGTACTAGTTTATAACTAGCCTGTTATTTTTACCTTTGTTCATTCACTATCAGAAGGTTCGATAAATTAAGTACTGTGGATTTTGGTAGCATTATAACCAATCAAATCATACTTAAAAACACAAACAAAAAAACACCAAAAACAAACCTGCATGTACAGCACCAAAGAGGTTTTTTTAAAAAAAAAATCTACTCTCTCAATGCCTTTAGATATAATAATTCCTAAATGAATACCCCTCCAACTAAATGTACTCACTTTGTTGTTAATTAAAATTTGAATGTACCAGCAAGATGTTACTGCAGCTTCACTGAGTTAAGATAGTTTGCATTAAATGTTTTTATACTTCAACAAGAATATATTTTAAAGATGATAAATGTTCATTAGAAGTTGAGGATAACTGGTTGTTAGCCCTTAAAGCTGAATGTTACAGTTATGAACACAACCATGCTTATTCTTTGAGTGCATTGAAAATAGTTTTGTAACCTCAGATTAAACCATTAGCATGTTACACAATAGTTCAAATTAGATATCAGTTATTTTTAACAGTGATTAATGCACAAAATATTTAATTGAGGAATGTATAAATCAGTTTTTAATTGTTTAAATCTGAAGTTGAGGTTTAATAAGGCATATTAGAGAGCAAGGTAGTAATTATGATCTATCATTTAACTGCAAAGATGCTGCCAATAATTAATGGAAAGGGCTAATAATAATCACACCTGTTTCTTTGCATAGTCTTTATAAATTGCAGGCTTTAAACTATATTTTACATTGTTTGAATTCATTTTAAATTAATTACTCAAATAAAATGTTTTATTTCCAGTTACTTAGCATTTCCCCCTACCCCCCATATTCTTTTTCAGAATCTCTTCTACATTTGGGGCTCTATCCTGCATTCTTTATGCCCCAGAAACTCCTCCTGACATCAGCAAGAGTTTTAGATGTAAAAGGAAATAAAGATTTACGTCATGATTCAAGTGGAAGGGAAAAAATGTATCAGGGCATTTAAAGACTGTGGCTGCCCCTGCACAGATGCCCAAGGGGAAAGAGAGACCACAAGATGCTTCTCTTCTTTTGTGACCTGTACAGAAGCAGGGCACAAGTATAGTGCTCAGACAAATATAAAAGGTTAAATCCTCACCCCAATGAAGAGAATGGGGAAAACTCACAATGACTTCAGTAGGACCAGGATTTCACTCAAAGAATTCAAGGGCTATAGCCCCACCTCCTCACCCCACCCTGTTGTATCAGCTAGCAATACTGCTTCTATGGCGGGCGTGGAGTGAAAGACATGCTATGCCTTTTTGAAGGCTATAGCAATAGCTAAGCTCTGTGCAGCTCCATGAGGTAGCGTGCCTGCCTCAGAGTGCTCCTGCTGCATTGGTGCATCTCCAGACTGGCCCCATGAAACTAATAAGGGCACCAGTATGGGAAAGAACTTACAACTCTTCATGTTCAAGATTCAGATTTATATTTGTTCATTTTTTTTAAGTACCTTCTTGAGTTTTTACATCTGAAAAAGACAATGCAATTTTTCAAATGTGTCTGAATTAACCAAACAAAATGTAACATATTAAAATAGAATCCACCTTAGATTTCTTGTGAAAAGCTTTCATCACTTATGTACCTCTTGAGGCTTTTTATCTCTACATACTTGATTACTGCATCTGTGCCTTTTTTGGTCTCTGCTTGGCTCAGGACAGTACATTGCTGAATGGTAATCAGCAAAAGAACATCCACCATATGTGGTCATCTCTTGGCATCTGGCTGGAGTTAGAATGACTGCATCTACTTTACTAAGGATTTAGAATCTACATGCAGGAAATTCAAAACAGCTTCTTAGTATTGTGAAGAAAAATGTAATACTCTTTGTGCACTGTTTTATGCTAGTCCATGATGCAATTCCTGCAGAAAAAATCCTTTTTGCAATGTGTTCCACTTATAGATGTAGGAATTGTGACAAATTCCTCCTCTATCTTAATGGGTCCTGCGCTTATTGGCAGATTTTCTTGCCTCAGAGATTCACCATGTGGGTTGGGGAACAGCCCAGAGACCTTCCCCTCTGAAAGAACCCACAGTCCAGGTCAATTGGGAGGTTTGGGGGGAACCCGGGCCCGCCCTCTACTCCAGGTTCCAGCCCAGGGCCCTGTGGACTGCAGCTGTCTATAGTGCCTCCTGTAACAGCTGCATGACAGCTACAACTCCCTGGGCTACTTCCCCATGGCCTCCTCCAAACACCTTCCTTATTCCCACCACAGGACCTTCCTCCTGGTGTCTGATAACCCTTGTGCTCCTCAGTCCTCCAGCAGCACACCCTCTCGCTCTCAGCTCCTTGCGCCTCTTGCTCCCAGCTCCTCACACTCACACCACAAACTGAAGTTAGCTCCTTTTAAAACCCAGTTGCCCTGATTAGCCTGCCTTAATTGATTCTAACAGCTTCTTCTTAATTGGCTCCATATGTCCTAATTAGCCTGCCTGCCTTAACTGGTTCTAGCAGGTTCCTGATTACTCTAGTGCAGCCCCTTCTCTGGTCACTCAGGGAACAGAAAACTACTCATCCAGTGACCAGTATATTTGCTCTCTACCAGACTCCTGTACCCCACTGGTCTGGGTCTGTCACAGAATATAGAACCAGAAGATCTGCACCTATAGAGCATTCTACAGCAGAATGAATTCTGAATAAAACTGAATAAAAGCTTTCCTACAGTAGACGTTCCAGAACATTTAATCTGATATAAATGAAATATGTTGGGTTTTAGAAATAGCTGATAAAAGGAAAAAACCCAAAGCTTCCATTGATTTTTGGGCTTGTTCAAGGTAAAGCTCTAACATGTTAAAACATTGAGTGGAAATTCTTTGTTTCTTTAGAGGTATTCCAAGATTCCTAGCATCTCATAAACTATAGAATCATAGGAGTGTCGGGCTGGAAGGGATTTCAAGAGGTCAGCAAATCCAGCCCCCTGCACTGAGGCAAGACCAAATAAACCTAGTCCATCCCTGATAGGTGTTTGTCCAACCTGTTCTTTAAAACCTCCAATGGTGGGTATTCCATAACCTCTCTTGGAAGCCTATTTCAGTGCTTAACTACCCTTACAGTTAGAAAGTGTTTCCTAATATTTAACCTAAATCTCCCTTGTTGTAGATTAAGTCCATTACTTCTTGTCCTACCTTGACCCTCACCAAAGGCTCTTAAGCAAATTAAGCAGTAATGTGATGAGGGAAGATCCTCTCATGGATCAGTAACTGGTTAAAAGATAGAAGACAAAGGGTAGGAATAATTGGTCAATTTTCACACTGAGAGAGATAAATAGTGGGGTCCTCCAAAGATCTGTACTAGGATTGTGCTGGTCAACATATTCATAAGTGATCTGAAAAAAGGGGTAAACAGTGAGGAGGCAAAATTTGCAGATGATACAAATTTACTCAAGATAATTAAGTCCACAGCTGACAGTGAAGAGTGACAAAGGGATCGCACTAACTTTGGTGACTGCGTGACAACATGACCAATGAAATTCAGTGTTGATAAATGCGAATGCACACTGGAGGAAATAATCCCAAATATATGTACAAAATGATGTGTCTAAATTAGCTGTTAGCACTCAAGAAAGAGATCTCGGAGTCTTTGAGGATAGTTCTTTGCAAACAGTGTGCAGGGCAGCCAAAAAAGTAAATAAAATGTTAGGAACCATTAGTGAAGGGATAGCTAATAAAACAGTAAACACCATAATACCACTATATAAATCCATGGTACACCCACACCTTGAATGCTGGTCACTCCATCTCCAAAAAGTTATATTAGAATTGGAAAAGATGTAGAGAAGGGCGATGAAAATGATTAGGTGTATGGAACAGTTTCCATACGAGAAAAGTTTAAAAAGAATGGGACTATTCAGATTAGAAAAGAGATGACTAAGGGGAGATATGAGAGAGGTTTATAAAATCATGAATGGCATGGAGAAAGTTAATAGTGAAATGTTATTTACCCTTTCATATAACACATGAACCAGGGGCCACCCAATAAAATTAATAGGCAGCAGGTTTAAAACAAACAAAAGGAAGTACTTCATCACACAACTCAGTCAACCTATGGAACTTGCTTTGCCAGGGTATGTTGTGAAGGCCAAAGTATAACGGGATTCAAAAAAGAATTAGATAAGCTCATGGAAGATAGGTCCATCAATGGCAATTAGCTAAAATGGTCAGGGCTGCAACCCCATGCTCCAGGTTTCCCTAACCCTCCAGCTGCCAGGAGCTGGGATTGGATGACAGGGCACGGATCACTTGAAATTGCTCTGCACTGTTTATTCCATCTGAAGCATCCGGCTCTGAGCACTGTCAGAGACAGGATACTGGGTTAGATAGACTATTGGTCTGACCTAATATAGTTGTTCTTCTGTACTGTCACTGGACACATAAGCACTGACTCTGTGGGTGCTCTGGGGCTGGAGCACCCACAAAAAAACAGTGAGTGCTCAGCACCCACTGGCAGCCCCATCGATCAGCTCTTCCCCTTTCCCCCTCAGTGCCTCCCGCCACCGGCGGGCCCTGCTGATCAGCTCCTCCCCATGCCTCCCGCCACCATGAGCAGCTGTTCAGGAGGCACGGGGGGGGGGGAAGGGGGAAAGAGGGCAGAGCGAGAGCAAGGTGTGCTCAGAGGAGGGGGCAGAATGGGGCAGGACAGGGTGGGAGCAGGGTCTTGGGGGAAGGGTTAGAGTGGGGACAGGGCCTTGGGTGGAGAGATGGTCGGGGAAGGGAGAAACCAGTGCTTGTGGCTGGACATGGAAAACAACAGATCACAGGCCTCTTTAATAACCGTCCTTACCATATGTGAAGATTATTATCAGGTCCAACCTCAGTCTTATTTTCTCAAGACTAAATGCGCCTTTTTTTTTAAACCTTTCTCATGGTCAGTTTTTCTAAACATTTTATTGTTTTTGTTGCTCTCCTCTGGATTCTGTCAAATTTATCCACATCTTTCCTAAAGCGTGGCACCCAGAACTGGCCACAGTACTCCAGCTGAGGCCTCATCAATGCCGAGTATGAGTATGAGACTGTCATGTGGGACAGTATCAAACGTCTTACTGAAATCAAGTAATATTTTGTCTACTGCTTCTCCCAGCCATTGGTCAATAACCCTGTCAAAGAAGGAAATTAGTTGGGTTCGGTATGATTTGTTCTTGACAAACCTATGCTGCCTATTCCTTTTGGCCCTACAATCCTTTAGGTTCTTACAAACTGATTGTTTAATAATTTGTTCTGGTATCTTTCCAGGGTATGAAAGTTAGGCTGACCGGGCTATAATTTCCCAGGTCCTCCTCCTTGTTCCCCCTTTAAAGATAGGTTCTATGTTTGCTCTTCTCCAGCCCTCTGGGACCTCATCCATCCTCCAGGAGTTCTCAAAGGTAATAGCTATATTTTGGTTTTGACTGGGCATTAAAATATGTTTATGAAATGATGCTCCATAAAATTTGCCATTTTTCTTCATTTAAAAAAAGTTAATAAAGAAACAACGCTCTTAATTGTGTGAGTTTTTAGAGACTTTCCAAGATGCTATCTCATGGGAATTAAATTGATAAAGCAGCACTTAGATTCCTTCTAGAACACCATTGTAGTTATTAATAAGAAGTCAAGTTCTCAGCTAACTGTGACAAATTTGAAAGCTGTGAATTTGGAGATAAGAGTGAAGGGTCATAGTTTACTTGTTATTGAGGCTAATAAGCAATTAAAGGCAAAAAGGACCACACAAAAAAAAAGTAAGGGGGAAGAACATTAGAGTAATTGTGTTTTCCTACTAGTATATGGTCCATATAGTGAGACTACCATAGGCTTTTGGTCCCACTATCTCAGTTAGCTTCTTATTGTTGAAATCTCTTCCATTGCTCAGTAAAATATCCAGCAACAGTCAACACAGTCTTCCTGTTCAATAATAGTTCCTAGTGCCCTGGTATGTGATTGTAATAAGATCCAAGAAGCTTCAAGGAGAATTGCATTTGATCCATTTTATGAAGATGTGAAAGTTAGATAATTTTTTCCCAACTACATGCACTGCATGAACCACAGAATGTTTGGAGCTCAATTTCAGACTAGCATCCAAAAGTTTGCTTATTCATAGCCCAGCTGAACATTTTCAGTCTGCAAAGTTAGGTGAAAAAATCATTCAAACACAGGTTTTCTTCTTCAAAGTTCCAGTACTTCTTCCTTTCGATCTAGGATGGAGCCTGGAAAACTAAATGCAAAATGAAAATCAAAAATGAAGAAGAATGATTGTAAAGCTCAAGAGTGAAATCCTGGCTCCATTTTCATTGATTGCAAAACTCCCATTAACTTGAGTGTGATCAGGATTTTACCCCAAAGGTTTGGGCATAATTTAATGTGACTTTTGAAAAGAGGATTGGGATCTAGGCATTCTTATTTTATCCAAATCTGTTCATCTATACCTAATGACATCCCCAGCACTTTTAAGAGACTCACTTAACTCTCAGAGATGTGAAGCAGAACTTGAGGTATTTGGTCACAACTCATCTTATTTTTCCCTGGCAAACTCAGTGTTCTATTGCGATACACACAAGTAGTGTATCTATAACTGAGGAGGCTTTTTCATCAGCTGATGCAGAAGATGGCTAGGGAAGTCTCTGATTTAGCACTGTGGCGTCTCAGTGCAGTAATGTACCAATAAAGCATATTCCTTTCTTTTGCTCCAGTACTTGCCATTTTGATATGGTTCATGTTTAAGTTTGCTGAAGCCTATTTCATGTTGACCCTGTAGATGACTTTGTTGCTACTATGATTGTAAAATTGGATTTAGGTATATTTTATTTTCTTGTTCTTGGCTTTCCTTTGATGTAGCAACAGGGTTTAAAGTTCAATAACCTAACAGGGGTAGAAGAGTCAATTCAGAGGGAAGGGAATAAGGGACCACCTACCATTACTTTGCCAGCCTGTACCAATGTACCCTTTGTTAATTTGTTTGTCATAATAATTGCTTTCTACGTGACAGATGTCCTGCATAGTTTTCTAATGGTCTGCGTTCTCTTATATTCTATCTGATATTATGTGGGGCATTGGTTATGTTTATTTTTGATCCAAGGTAGCTCTGAAATTATCTTAACTTGTCTCTGCAAGGCAGTAAAATGGAACTGAGCCCAGGTATCCTTGGACTTAGGGCTGTGAAAGGTGATGCTCTCTGGCCTAACAGCTGGCACAATGCAAGTCTTTTGAAACGCATATTGTAACTGTGACTGGATTCAAGTACATGCTTAGTTTGTGCTATCAAACTGTAACCATCTCTTGCTAGAAGTGCAGGTTTCTGTGCTTCTGATTGTAATACTGTCTGAAATGAGAACTGATAATAGGTATTGGCGACAGTGGTGCACTAGTAAAATCAATTCCTCTACGAAGATAGAAGAGTCCTGTTACATAATGAACTATAAGTAGAATGGGGCTGTTTGGATGCTAATTGCCTATAACAGTTCCTGCTTAGTAGTTCTACTGAGAACTTAAGTGTCACTTCCTGAACACTCAAGGGAAAATCCAGCTTTGTATTATGTGAGTGCACTGGGTGGAAAGAGTGCATAGGGTGTGTTGCTGTCCCTCCAGCCCCAGGGCCCCCATGCAGCAGCAGTGCAGAAGACAGATCCAGCACAGAGTTTAGGATGAGGTGCCCAGATACCATACCCCCATGGCACCTCCAAAGTGGGATGTAGGGTGTCAGCTCTGAGTTGTGGGCTTGTCTCCAACCACCCAACAGCTAAACTGTGGTGTGGAACAAATGTAACCTGGGTGAAACTGCTCTTTTTAAAAGGAGCAGGAGTTCCATCCCTCCCTCTCCCCACGCTCCGATAGGCAACAGAAAGATTTAGACCTCAGACTTTAATGTAAGCAGAGACATTAAAAGATAATTTGTCTATAAGGCTCTTTAAATAATTTCACTGGAAGTCAGTGACTAAACTAATCTCTTCCTAGCTGTCAGAACCTCTTAGGAGAGTGTGATTGTCCTAGGAGGAAACGGTTATTAGCAAGGTGTAAAGCCATCTGTTAAAACTGTGTTGCTTTTAAGCAGCGGAACTATTTAGTGTTATGTGCCTGTCTCTTTACGTCCTTCCTCCTGGTTACAGTGATTCACTGATCATGTGCAAGCTTCTGTAGCCCAGTGAGGAACTCAGACGGGCAGCAGAAGAGACTGTACCCAGCCTGGACTACCATCCACAAATACAGGGAGTCAAAGGAAGGTAAGAGAGTTTGGTATTTCTTCATTTTGGACAAAGTACTGTCAGATGATTATACTCTAAGAGAACATGATCACTGTCTTCTTGCCAGAGGCAGGTAAAGATTGTATGAGGACTGTCTACCCATCTGAGGTAGCCTTAGGAATGTGGAGACCACAGAGATCACCAAGAATAACTGAAAGTAACAGACACCATCAAATCTATTGAAATTCTATTAAATATATTGAAAGCATGGGAGGGAAAATTATGTTTACACATTTAAGCCCATCAATGATGAAATTATTGATGCATAAATCATCAATGATTTTTTTTTCACCCCCCACACTGGCAATGTAATCCAACTAATAATAGATTTGCATGCAAATTTCAGTAATATTGTCAAGAGATATTCAGATCTAAAATTTATAACTATGCCATGTGGAATGTGTCCTGTAGCAAAAAGCACAAACCAGAACAAAAATGTTTTTGAGTTCCTGGGCCCTGCAAGATGCCACAGCTGTATGTCAAGCTGTAGGTCCTGCTCCGATAGACCTGCTAAGAATTCAGAAGTGTGATTACAAATAGCACATAATTGCTACATAGAAGAATTAGTGGAGTACAAAATATTCCAAATACAATTGGTTAATCAATAATAATAGTGATCTGCACTCCTGTAGGGCTTTTCATGAGAGGATCGCAAACCACTTTACGAACACTCATGAATTTAATCTCACATCACCCATTTTACAGGGGAGAAATTGAGGTGCAGTGATTAAGGGTCACGTCTTCCCTAGCTTGGGCTACTCCTGACCCTCAAATCACTGGATCCTCATAGGCTAGGACCATCCACAACCATGCCCTCTATGTCTGCACTGGCTCTGGCTCCCACAGTCTCTTGTGCACATCACTTCCACAAGAACATTTTTTCTCAAGTGCTTGCTCCCCCTCGTACTTCCTTAAGGTTGGGAGGGGTTAAAAATAGTCAGGTTAATGCATCAATTCTTAGCTAAAATCCTGGAGGCTGGAAGGGTACAATGCTGCAGCCTAACCCTCTCGCATTGCAGCAGAGACAAAGAAGAGAGGCTTCTGAAAGGAAAGGGAATAACTGTTCCAAAGATAGGGCAATATCAACTCTTCTGCCAATGTGAGAAGAAAAGACATATGAGAGATTCTGGTGGGGGAAAGCATTAAGTGACTTGTCCAAGGAAGTCTGTGGCAGAGGAATGTACTGAACCAATTTCACTGTGTCCAGAAGGTCACCTGGGAACTGTTACTACTTCTATCCGAAGGAGACTGTTGTCTAGGGAGTTCTTCTGGATCACCCATGTCAACATATAACTTATACCACAAAAACAATATTCTTAATACTGCCTTCAGTTTACTTTTTTAGCAGTTGCTTAACCATGGCCCAACTGACTGCAAGTTCCCAGCTCAGCCTGAGGATTTCCAGTTTGAACCAGCCAATATAGAACTCACAGTTCATTTCACACAAATGTGCACTTTAGAGGTCATTTACAAATATCAAATTTACAAATATTCACTTACACAGTAATGACATCATATTTTTCACCCCAGTAAGACACCAGAAGGTGTATAGCTACAGGCTGAGACCTGTAATATGATAAAGGAAAATTAATGGTATGTTCTGTTGTATATAATTTGGAGTGCAAATTCACTTTGTTTACTGTAAGATATAGGTGTTGTATATAAAATTAGTGAGCATGCCCTAAAGAGGGATTTATCAGTAACAAGGAGATTTGTTTAATGAAGACTAAACAAACACCATATTGCTAATATATATATATATGGTGCAGACATCTCTTGATTGATAGTACTCAAAACTATAGGTTTTCCATGCTCATTGGTTCATGTGGCAATATCCACATGGCACTATCTCTCTTAGCAATTACAATGGGAAATGAGCTGGCCATTTTCCTCCTCTTCTGATAATGCTCAGTCTTGCAGTCACTGTGAACGAGGATCTTCTCTGCTGCCACCAGGAATTCAAAGCCCAAGAGTTTTGATCATTGACATAAAAAGAAATGAAGATGAGGGTAATATGACTTTCAAAGTGCCCATTCCATTAGCAAAACAAGACCACGTATGACTGAGCTACGTAGCACACTATAGCATTTGTTGCACAACCCCTGTTATTTACAGCTAACCCAATGTACACTTCTGTGTAAATCTGGTAAAGACCAGTCCTTGTATAACATGAGAAAGGACTTATCAGTGCAAGTCAACTGGATGATTTCTGAGTGTTAGAATTCCACACTGATTTTGGTTATAGACCAATGGACTGATTCACTGCAAAACAAAAGGAATAAAATACTCTTATCCATAAGAAACACACTTTATTGTGGAGACTTGTTTTCAAAAATCCATGTTAGATGGTATTGCGGCGTCTGAATGGAAGTCTTTGGTTTATGAAAATTATAATTATTTTGATTTTTGTCCACAGACAGCTTGAAATGTTGCAAAACTCTGCAGGTGCTTGCTGTTATAACAAAACCGCAGAACAGATGGTGCAAGGTACCAGGCCAGCTCAAGGGATTAAATGCAAGGCTTTTGAAATTTTAAATTAAAGCTGGATGATCTTGGGAAAACGTGCCTGCCAAACAAGCATGCTTTAAAAAATAAAGTTCTCCAACTTCTCCAGAGAAGCTGATGTAAATTCAAATGAGACAAAAACTGGGCACTTATAAAGTGCTTAGTAGAGGATGAAAAACAACTGATCAAGTCAAAATATAATATATTCAATTCAATTATTTATAGTTGTGGGGGATGTTATGGACACCTTCTCTTTAGTTCTAAGTGTCTGTAATGCTTAGATGGAGCGATAGGGTTATTGCTTTACAACTCTATGGTCTCTTTTCTGAGTTCATCTACTAAATGACATCATCAGTGAAGTGAGTTTAGTAGTCTCATCGACATCCCTTATTTGTGCATATCTCAAAAACTATCAGACATTTTCTCACAGTTGATAGTGTAAATTAGAGATGAATGTGAACTTCAAAGTTAGTATGCTTATTTAATTCTGAATTTCTCCAAAATTCAGAATACCTGGAGGTACACATTCATTCTTGGTTTAAGGGCACAGGACTGTGAGAACAGGAGGATATTGCAGATGAGAGTTGAAGTGTATTTGGCAGAGCTGTGCAAGGGGTGATTACATAGCCCAGGCTTCTAGTTTCTTGCTTCTATGAAAGCTAAATTAATTTTGAAATTTATGAATGAAAAGGCAAAGTGTTCTTTTCATTGTTTTGAACTCTGCATGTGTTTCCTTTCTCACTCATGCAGAATAGTCTGGTCTCACATTCCGCTCACAAATAGTAAAGAATATTAGGTTCAGAATAAAATCATAGTCCTTGCACTATGTTGCAGATGTCACCTTTGTTTCAGTAACGTTGTGACTTGCTCATAAAGCAATTTCAATTTCTCATTGGCACAGGACATTGTTTTCTGCATTTTTTTAAAATCACTCTTAATCGTGAGCCTAATGGGAGCATTTAGGCTCACAATGAAGAAAAAGCCTACTGGGTGAAAAGCAGCAATCTCAGAAGCTTTGATGGCCTTGTTGGCCAGAATTTGGAACTCCAGTGAAGAGTTTGCTATAGCTCTATTTAAAACCAAAACGGCTGGCAAATATTGTAATATTGAACTGTGTTTGCAAGAGCCTTTGTTAATGTGTTAGATAACCTATTAATCACAACTTTATATTCATATGCAAAATGTGCCTGGAGGACAATTTAATCATTTATTACAGGCACTTTATATATTTACTTTCCCTTTCCCTTCCCATCGTACGAGCTGTGTTCATTAACCAAATATGTTACAGTCAGAAGGCTATGATGGGCATAGCAAATTCACTGTATGTATTGAGATCAAGACCATAAAAGGGTTGTCCAAAATATGAGCTCTTGGTGATGTGGAAAGAACTGGGTGAAAGATTAATAATTGTAGAAACTTTTAGCAGGTGCAATATTTTGATGTGGATTTGAAAGGCAATTTGATTGTAATAGCTGAATGACACTCTTTCATTTTCCTTTCATATATCTGTCCAATCTTGTCAGAGTAAAGATTTTAAAGACTTTAATTAGGTATATTGGTTACAGAGAAGAAATAGAGCAAACCTTTCCACATCAGACATATGATTGAGGATGATCTATTTGGCAGGTACAGGCTGGCAAGCTGAACTGATATAAATTAACTAGAAAAGGTTAAATTAGAGTAAAATGAGGTTTGCAGACAAAGCTGTAAACTAAAGTAAATTCCGAGCTATGGCCTCAGTCTGGCTGTTGTGCTTAGACATGGCAGCACGTATGGCTCATTATTAGATGCCCCCATGACAAAGACCAACATGTTTATTTTGATCGTTTCTTTTAAAAGATGAGTTCTGATGCCAAGGCTTTAGAAAAAGTGCTTAGACTGTAGATTACACACCATGGAGTCCTCATCCATGACACGGGCTCCTAGGCACTACATTAATACAAATAAGTAATAATAAAACAGTACAACACATAGTTATTTTGTGTAGCATCGTTTATACAAATTATATCCAAAATACTGTACAGAGAGCTATGGTATAAGACAATTACAACGTGAAAATAACATATGATGATAGCAGAGGTAAAGGCTAGAGACAAGGGAAGACATACATTGTTCGATGCTTTTAAGAGGAGAGCTGATGAAGAGATTGTGCTCAACTGTTATCCTGATGGATGCCAATATAAGAACCTAGAGAGGTATGGAGAAGAGTGATAGCAAAGTAGTTTCAGAGGTCAGGGGTTTCACAGTAAAAGTCTCACATCAACTATCATACTGTGTAAAGCAGTGATACTAAATTAGATTTACCCGTGGGCCAATTTGAGAATTTCATGACAAGAGGTGGGCATTTGTGCAGAAGGCTGACAAAATAAAAAACAAAAACAAGAAACTTCAGCTGACCTTGATTGGAACATAAGTATTAATGTTTCTATATTTTAACAAAGTTTCTAAATAAATATTAGTACTTGTGTTTGTGGCAATCTCTCATGGGAGAGGTGACATTAATGATCTCTGGCAAGCTTTGTGAACAGTGGTTTGTAGCACAGGGCAAGGCTCAGGCACTGGTGAAGATGCTCATCTGATGCATTGGTAATGCGGTGTTCGTTTTCTATAATGTTCATGGTAGAAGACCCAGATTCACAGAGGAATGTTGATCTGAACATCGTTAAAAGATAGAGGGCTAGATTCTGGCTATTCTGAAACTGGTCAGCATATTGAGTCCAGAAATCACAAAGTCCCACTTCTCTGAATTTTGCCTTCAAGACATCTAAGCTTTGGAGCCTTACAATTTCTAATTGAAAGGCATCTTCATCAATTGAATCACGCATGGTCCTTTGCTTCAGAAGGGGAAGGTCATCAGCAGAGACAACAAACATATCACAAACAAACAAAAGCAAATCCTTTGGAATTTTTAAATTCTCAAATTGCATTTTGTTCACATTGTTCCTGTTAAGTCTGTCTGAAAGATTTTGAGATTCCTCTGAAAGGCATGCACTTTTTCAAACAGATCCCCAACGTTGCTTGCACGGCCTTGGAGCTGCAAGTTGAGGGATTCAAGTGACCAGTAATATTGCATAGAAAAGCTACCTGTGACATAGAGGGGACAACATTCATAATTGCTAGGAATTCTCAAGCCTCGTTGATCTTGTGGTTTGAAAGAAACTCTATTTCCTTTTGAAGTACACAAAACTTCTCTAACATGCCCCCTACTTAACCAGCGAACATCACTGTATTTGGCTTTAAAAAGATGATGTTGCAAGCTAGACGTTGAGCATATGTAGTTCACTAATCTCATCATAATACCCATTGTTTTTTTCAAGTCCCTGGACAACTTACCGCACAGTACAGTCTGGTGAATGATGCAGTAAAGTGTATTTAATGAAGGAATATCGCTGCCAAATGTGAAGCAAAGCCCTTCTCTGTCCCTGTCATGGAGGGACCTCCATTTGTAACACGCAAGTTTACTTTCTGCATATCTAAACCATTTTTTTCAAAAAAGCCTTTTACCTTTTCAAATGATCTTTCCTGTGGTGTAGTTTTCTAATGGTATTAAGCACAAAAATTCTTCCTTGAAAATTTCATCATCATAAAATCTAACAAACAGCGATAGTCACTTAAATCACTTGATTTGTCCACTGCAAGAGACATGAATTTGGCATTTTTTAAATTGGAAAGCAGTGCTGACAAACAATCTTCGAAAATTACCTCCAATCTTTGCCCTGCTGTGGAATCAGACAGGAGAACTTGCTTCACACAGTTCACAATGTCATCTTTGTTTTTATCTCAGGCAAAAAGCTCCTCCAGCATTCCCACTATGCACTCCTTCACAAGCTTGGCATCCAGGAAAAGCCTTTTCTTTTTAGCTAGTATCAGCATTGTCCGAAGAGAAGCAGTGATTGCTTTTTCCTATACAGTTACTGATGTGAGAAATACATTTGAAGTGTGATACGAAGATTTCAGATTTTCACGTTCTGTAACACTGCCAGGAAGATAGGCCGCACTGAAGTTGCTGTGCTTTGATTCAAAGCGGCGCCTCATGTTGATGACTTTACAAACAGACACAGTGGTTTGGCATATTAAACACAAAGGTTTTGCCTTCAAATAAGGTGGCATAATAAAAAGAAAATCCACTGTCCAGTTTGGGTTCAAAGCTCAGTTTTTGCGGTCGACTTAGTGATGTTTACTTCCACGCGCATTCATTTTTTACTCCATTTAGGCAGCATCCTAGCTCAATCGTAGCCAATGCTATCACAAGAACTTAAGATCCAGTAAACAGTGCTTAATTTGTGCCGGGGCTTGCCACTGCTCTCTGGCTGCCAGTTCTGAAGGCAGCGCTGCCACCAGCAGCAGCGCAGAAATACGGGTGGCAATACCATACCATGCCACCCTTATATCTGTCCTGCTGCTGGTGGTGGTGCTGCCTTCAGAGCTGGGTTGGGTGCCCAGCCAGCAGCTGCCGCTTTCTGGCCACTCAGCCAGTACTTAATTTGTGCCGGGACTTGCTGGGGCTGAGCCGCAGCACCTCTTTCATTACCAATTAAGCACTGCCAGTAAGTTACTTACTAAGGAAGTCATAAGCAAATGATAAGCAGCTCATTAACTGCCTATTGATCTCACTGGTGTGAAGGGATGAAGAAGAGGCCAAACCTGGAGAGAGGAGGTTGGTGAGGTATTCTGAAGGAACACCATAGAGGGTGTTAAGTGATGAAATCCTGGCCCCATTGAAGTTAATGGGAGTTTTGTTATTGACTTCAGCCAAGTTTTAACCTAGAGGGTCTCGTGAGACATTGTAGAGGAGGTGAGGACATGCTCATTGCAGACATGGGAGACACAGAAAGCTTAAGAAAGCTCAGGAATAAGATTGTATCAAAGCATCCTATCATACTGGTTGAGATTTTCAGACTTGCCAAATTCCTTTTAAAATGAATGGAAATTTTATGTTCAAATTCCTTGTTTGGGTTTGAAACATCTCATTGGACAATAATTGCCTTATATGAACACTGGTTTTAGGGTGACAAGTTAGCTACACAGAATAATGATGATGTATAATTTAGTATGTAGCAACTTTTGTGACAGAAATAACTGTTTTATGTAGAAGTCATATGAAAATAGTTCACTGTGCATATGAAAATCTTCACCATTTAAAAAAAATTGCTACATCATCAATGCAGAAAGACCCTATGAACTTTCAAGTTCAAAGGCCCAGACATGCAAGCATTACTTAGGTGAGTGATATATACATAAGTAGTCCCAATGAAATCAATCATATTATTTTCATGAGGGAGGGTTTCAGGATTGGGCCCCAAACACGTGCCAAATTCCAAACAGTAAGCCTTAGCCTTTTGTCCCTATTGAGAAGAGTAAATCATGAACTAGAAATGGATGGGGACTGAGGATTTGGGAGCCAAGACAGATCTCCATTACAGGGCCTATATCTGGGGAAGATCTTATATCAGATGGGAGGTATAATATGAAGTATAACTATATGTTATACAGCAGGGGTCGGCTTTTGGCACGCGGCTCGCCAGGATAAGCACCCTGGTGGGCCAGGCCAGTTTATTTACCTGCTGACACGGCAGGTTTGGCCAATTGCGGCCCCCACTGGCCGCGGTTCGCCGTCCCAGGCCAATGGGGGCGGCGAGAAGCCGCGGCCAGCACATCGCTCGCCCGCGCCGCTTCCCGACGCCCCCATTGGCCCGGGACGGCGAACTGCGGCCAGTGGGGGCCGCGATCAGCCGAACCTGCCGTGTCAGCAGGTAAATGAATCTGACCCAGCCGCATACCAAACGTTGCCGACCCCTGCTATACAGTATAATATGAAGCCAGTATGGACTTCAAGGTTAAGGGTAGCATAATTATTGGCTTTTTATGAGTCAAATCAATTGATGTCCTTCACAAAAGTTAGTAAATAAATATGATTTGCCGTATGTGAAATGTGACACAAATTTTAATTAATAAAAATATTAATGTTAATTTTGGGTAAATTTTAGAGAGGTTATGAAGTACTCTGATCTGGCCATAATTCTGGACAAAATTAAATTTACCCTAAAGTAAGCCTACAAATTATATTATTTTTTATTGGATAGATGTTCCACTTCCATCAGAACTAATGTGGTAGGAATGAGTGAAAAACTGATGGATTTGCAGTGACGCTGCTGTAGCTTTATAGACAGAAAGGATTCAAATCTAAAAATATATAAGGCCAAACCCAGAGGTGCCAAAATAGTCGTGGAAGTAACGTGTTACCATCATCCAGTGGAAATCCCTTCCCGCTGCTCCATGGGGATTAGGCTGTGGTGGTGTTGGGCAGTATGGTAGGAGAGAGGAGAAGAAAGCTACTCTCCATGGCGTTCGTCCCTCCACAGTGGGATAATTTCCACACTAAGGGGATTGTAAATTACACCTTCTCACACTTTCCGGTTTGCTTTCTTGCTACAGCCCTGAACTTCCTCTGCTTCTTACACTGATTTTATAACATTACTTATGCCATCTTTTTTTTTTTTTTGTGTCCCCTGAATTCAGCACCAGATGTGTAGGTTCGGAATAGAGCCTTCCAGATTGATGCTGGAAATGTCTGAATTCAGTACATGATTTCTCTCCATAAGTTTTGGGAATGTGGCTTGATGTATTCCACGTATTCCAGGTTACAGTGGTACATATTGTAAAACAGAAGATAATTTGAATATTGAAGTGCCGCCATACAACAACAGTATTTCTTCAGAAGACATTTCTGCTATTAAAGCCTTTTCCTCTGGAAAAGGAATGTGACTGCAAATATGCTTGATCTCAGCTAAAACGTCTTTTTTACAACACTGGAAAGATCCTGTAGAAGGAGGAACGGTTCATTCCATTGACTCGATGACCTCTTATTTTTACCGTTTTGGTGATTGATAAGCTACAGGAAAGACTCAGAGTGCATTTTTGGAGTTTGTAAGCAACATTGATGATCTGCGAGATCAGAACTTGGGAACGAAGGAACCATCCCATTACCTTTTCAGCAGAGCAAAGAGGTTTTACAGCTGCCATAAAGGGGCAGTTGAGGATTTCCCAGGCATAGGGGAGTCCCTGATTGGCATAACGGGCTCTATGACATCTCCTCACAAGACTCCCTCTTGACCCATTCCCCTTTAGGAGACAGTGCAGTGAAGATGGAGTATCCTGCACTTCACTGATCCTCATATGGTGGAATGGATCCTAGGAAGATGTTAGAAGCCAGCATAAATTAGAGTGGTTTTGAGGGATTACTCAAGGAGGTGGAGGCTGGTCTAACTACTGCTGGAGGTTGGGAAAGTGCAAGCATAGCATAAAACCCTCCTTCTCGAGGTCTTGGGCTATGAGCTTAGAGTCCTGCATGGCTCAGAGCCTGAGGATCAGGGCTGTTGGTTCAAGATCGCTAATGCTTTAAGAAGCTTGATTCAGTGTGCGTGTGTGATGGTTTCATGTTGGACCTCAACAGACCAGACTAGAATTACGGTAACCATTTCTTCAAGTAGGCATGCCAATTAGCATTTTGATGGTTAAGGACCACATTTTTAAAGGTAGGCATCGAACTCCCATTGGCTTCAGTTAAATTCAGTGGGAATTAGGTGCTTAAATGCTTTGTAGCTCTAATTGTTTAAGCACCCAAATATGTGTCCTAATTTAGGTGCCCAAGTTTGAAAATTAGAGCCAAGTCTATAGAGGTCTTTAGATCACTCTGGATTAACGATGCTATGCAAATCTAAGTTATTACTGACTGAAAGAATACAACTAATGTACGATTTACCAGGGAGGATGAAATATTCTTTACAAAGGCTTTCCTTTCTCCTCACTCCTCACTGATTTTTTTTTATTATTATTTTATTCATGCTGATTTCTTTGCTCGTAGATTTCTTATTTCTTATTTATGTGCAGGCATTTCTATGGCTCTCATTCCATACTATCTATGCTTAGATCTCCATAAAAGGTGAATAAAATGAGTTTTAAAGAGGCTTCTTATATAAGCAAACCACCACACAAAAGTCATGGAAATATTTTAAGAAAAGCTCACCTAAGGGAACAAAGACACAAGGCTAGCATTGACCCTAGAGTCTTATATGCTGCCAATGAGTGCATTGTCAACAAGCCACAGGGGTATACTGTATGAACAGGCAAGAAGTGATTGTGATTTAGGTTCAGTATCCATTGTACATTCACTCCAAGGTGACTTATGCATCTGTTGTGTATTAAAGATATTTAAGCAAGTCAGGATCTTTCTCCTACCATGGAAAAAGAAGGTAGCAAAATGCCTGTGATTAGGGATTAGCAAAAAACAGGACCTCTGTGTCTCCTTTTCTCTCTGTATTTATCCTGGGGAGATAATTTGTTCAGCCCAGACTGGAACCATTTATACAAACATGTGCTCATTGTGTTTTGTGAGGTTCAGATTAAACAGTGTTGGGAAGCAAACTACTCTTGATTTTGTAGAACTAAACACAACAGCATTATTTTGTAAAACTTGCAAAAACGTTGGATTTGCCCATCTACGATAGTTGGTGTCCTTTTCACAGGACCAGTAAATGCAATTAATACCTTTTACCACACTGTGGGTTGTAGCTCATACTTTAGTGCTTGCATGTAGAATACCCTATGACCCCAGATCATCAAGATACCTAAACAACTTGCCAAACTTTAAGCACAAGTGGTCCCATTTAAGTCAGTGGGACTACTCATGTGGTGCTCAGGCACCTTGTTGAATCAGGGCCTAACATTGTATGCTGACCACATGCATATTTCTTGTACTGTTGATTGAAAAATGGCTGCTTAATGGCTGTATAACATAGGAATTTTGATGCATTTAGATTAATATAAAACATAAAGCAACAAAATATTAATCATAGAAGATAGATTCTTCATATTAATCTTGAATTTGTCTATTTGAACAGTATAAACAATCAAGTATTGCATCTATCTTTACCTGCTTAATAAGCAAAACTAGATTTTCTGTTTTAATAGCACAACAATTTTTTAAATCACTTTTTCTCAGAGATTGTTTGAGTTAATGAAATGAAGATCTCTCTGGCTATAGTTCATCTTTTCTCTGAGATACATCATCATTGTATCTAGTCTGTACTAAGCTATGATGCTATCACACTGCATAAAATAAAGGCATAAAGTTTGTTATCTCAAAGGGAATTTTTGATGGAAATTTGCAGTATTTGCAAAATGAGAAACTTATAAATGTTCATGACAGTTTTTGTATTCTGCAATATGCATTGCTCCAATGCATATGGCTAGTAAAGTCCTCAAGGAGAAAGAATCTGAATCAAGGTTCCAAAGAACTATATAATAAAGCTATACAAATTATTAATTGGTAAAAATATGTTGAATTTGTTCAATAATCTTTAATATACCCCATCTTTAGAGTGGTTAATATTGAAGTATGTTTTCAAGGACTTTCTAGCTGCCATAGATATTTTATTCTATAATAAGGATTATATTGCATGTAATCCTATGAAAAGATATTGTAATTAATTTGAAAATTGCTAAGGAGTTGTCAAGTATTTAAAACCTAAATTACTTATTGTCTTTCTTTCTGTTTAGCTAATCAGATATAATATCTTTGAAGAGGAAAGGAGGGAAGCTTTCACTGTAAGTCATCAAACTGTTAATATCTGAGTTGCCTTTCTTTTAAAGTTCTACCATGTCTGGTACTTTATTAAATGCTAAATTAATGGCTAGCACATAAAGAGGCCTAATTTGTTGAGGAGAATTCTCAGATGCAAGGAACTTGTTCTTTAAAGCTCTAGAGAAATACAGTGCATTTATCAGCTTTGAGTGGATATCATTGTGTTTATAACAGAGTGGAGGCACCATGCAATTTTGCTCTTGAAATTGGTTTATATAGATGACTGGTTGCTGTGAAGTGTATGTCAGAGTTCCATGCAGCTGTTATGAAGTAGTACAATTGTCATTGCTTCTTACATGGTTGTTGAGAAGAGCTTGAGAGCCCAGCTCAGTCAGCTGTTGAATAGATAACCCAACACAGTTAACGTGGCATACATTGTAAAGAATTACATGCCCGCTACAATGAGCTTTGGGCCTTTGGTCTAGATAATAATCCTGGTGGGTGTACCATGTGTAGTGGCTGTCTGATCACTCAGATATGACTGACGAAACATAAAGAAAAATGTCAGTCGACTAAAAAAAATGCTACTGTAAGTTTGTTTAAGGTTCATGTAAACGGCTGTGGTTTTTTATTTAACCCCATGTCTACCAAATACTTTGCTGTCAAACTGAATGTGTATCTATATGTAAGCTGTAGATGAAATTCCATTTCAGATTGCACTGAGATTTGTCAGCTATGATAAAAGCATTGGCCATCTCTTCTGATTACAGTGGCCTTGTCTTCTCATTTCACAGCAAACAAAGTCCTTGTGTCAGTTTACATTTGCAATGTGTGAACCTAACAGTACTAAAAAGGATAAGCGTTCACGACTTTTTAAGTGCCATGGCATAATTCATTTCATTGAATTGCAGGAAACTAAAATAATCAAAGTGGCAATATGGACTGAACTGGAGAAGCAGTAATTAATACAGCTATCAAATTAGAAAAAATGAAAAAAATAAGGTTGTGCAGTGTAAAAGCTAGACCACTGCTTGCCATTCAAAGTAAGCTCAAACATTGGAAAGATTAACATGCAGAAGTAAGATTTAGGTGGCCTTAAAGCAGTGACAAACAAACAAAGTCAAGGAAATTCAGAGCTAAGGTTGATGCTACTCAGAACTCCTGAAGTTGTGCCTAGTTATTGAAACACATATTGCATGATACTGTTTTGCACCAATTAGATACTATAACTTTTCATACTTTGTCTAGCTAGAAAATATACAGCATCAGCCTTAACTTTGATTTGTATCAGGGATCCAGTTTTTCAAAATAGGGTTTCACATTTCACTTATTAATCCCTCATTTACATATACTGATAGCCCCTTATGAATGTTGTCACCCATTTCTCATGAGTCAAATTCCTTTGATTTGCAAAGGTAATTTTCTTACTGTTGATGAGAAAAGGAAGCAAAAAACAAACAAACCCTAGTTTTTAAAAGAAGTGCTGAGTGTTGTTGGGGGCCTGAGATGAGTGAGCAAGCAGGGATCCAGGGAGTTTTCATAACTTGTGCTATTAGTAAACCATAATAACTCTGATCATGTATTTGTGTATTTAAAGGTCTCTCTTTAAAACACCTCTGTTGGTGGGTTTTTGAAATGTGAGTTATTGATCTGGGGGACAAAGAAGAATCGTTCACAGATGTTTTTAATAGTGTGTAAATATAGGTTTAGGAATATATTTTATTTGCCTGATAAAGTGAGTACAACATCTGGTTTAATAATATCATTTGAGTTCTCTTTTCCCTTTTTATTACTCACTTGAAAGATAAAAGCCCTTGGAGAATTCCACATTTCAGAACTTCTAAGAAGGTGGCATTGGATGGAATTGGTTACAACAGCCCTATTGAAATCGTTTATGCATGATAGTGTGGCAGTCAGTGCCGTGTGTCATAGTGGACACAGGACTGTCTCTGGATTATTATAAAAAGAGAAGTTTCTGTGAAATTTAAATCTCCCTTTAGTAATGCTTTGCTTAGCTTTGCTTTACTTAACTTTTTTTTATGGTAGTCAAGAGCTGGTGGGTTATTTCATATACCCATAATCTGGATATGATACTTGCATTTCTACTTTTATTTTCATTTATTATTTAAAAATTAAACCAAACTCCTAAAAATTTCCCAAAGCTTTGGAATAAGAATTTGTAGTAGCATCCATGTCCAATTTTAAAGCTTTAAAGAGTTTAGAATTGAGTTAAAAGAAGAGAACCTAAATACTGAAACACTCCTAACTTTGCAGTTCTTACATCGACAGGGGCCAAAAACTTTGCTCACGTGAGCAGTCCCACTGAAGTCTATAGGATTACATACAAGAGTGAAGCAACCAGAATTTAGCCCTGACTGGAACACTTCACATTTGTTCCCTTCTCCCCTACTTCCTCCATGGCTCTGCTATCCTTGAGAAACACAGCTCTGTCTGAAGCCAAGCATTCTTATCTCGGAAGTAGCTGGAAAACGCTACACAGTCTCAGAACTGTAACTGAATGGAGACTGCAATGGGGATAATGGCTGTGATGCTGGCTTTCAAATGAGGAAAAATTAGAAAGCTCCTCAAAGGGCTTGTAACAGGCTTTACAACCCGCCCTGTTCCTGGGGCCCGTTTGCCCTCCCCAGTAAGGCTTGGAGAAGCCTCAGGGTTGTGCAACACCCGTGTCTTTATCTACTTAATGTTGTCCCACCACCAGTGTCCATCTATATACAAACTTTACAGGTTTGGCTACCTCCTTTACAGGCAAAGTCAGCCTTTATCTAGGAGGCCTCCAGCTTGCTCCATTACTGATTACTCCCTGGTGGCTCCCTTCCTTCTGGCTCCCTCCCAGCCTTTAGAGCCCTTGGTTTGTCAGGCCAGCAGGTGTTGCCAAACCTCAGGCCGGCATCAAGCCTTTTCCATCAGCCCTAATCCGTTTTCCTTGATTGGCGCTGACTGCGCAGGGGCTAATTAGCTGCTTCTGCACCAGCACCCTGCTACAGTGGTCCAATGAGCATGCGGAGGGAGAAACAACAATCATTGTTAAATAGGGGAGAGAAATAAAAGACATAAACTGAAACAGATGAATTAACTTTTTTTTGTCAAGCCTTGTTTAAAAAATTAGTAAGTCTGAAATAGCCTTATAATTGTATTAGTGTGGTACAGATGGCACCACCAGTATAATCATGTATGGAATAAAGGATTCTCTCCACATGAGTTAACATCGACACATGTGACGTACCATTTGTTTCTCAAAGTATACATTTTGACAGTTATTTTTATTAAAAGGAAACAGATAATCCAAATGCTCCACCTCAGCTGCATTCCTGAGCAGTAGGGGTTAAGTCTAGATTGAAATACAGTGTTTCTGTCTTTCCTTCACAAAAGATAGACTCTTTAAGTTGTAAGTTTAGCATCCAGTTTTCCCTTTTCAAACTAAACATCTGAACTGAGAATTGTCTCCTCTTGCTTTGTGAAGAAAATTTGCAGCTGCACGCCAGAGAGGTGTCAGAATTTCTTTTGAATGAGGTAAGCTAGAAGGATCTTGATCTCTTGTAATTTCATGTATTAGTCAATTCACTTTTTTGTCACCTGAAAACAATCAACCAGACTGTTCCCTCTTTTGCAAGATTTGGGGGGAAGTGTAAGGTACCTCATCATGCTCTGCACCCCTATGCTTGCTCATGCATAATAACAGCACCACACACACTCCAGAGCACAGGGCCCGATCCCTCCTGGTACCTTCTGGATCCATGCCTTCCCCTACCACACACACACAGGTGGAAGCATCTTGCATCCTCTTAAGAGACAAAGCAGTAAACATGTTCCCCTTATGCATTTGGGAGCTCCAATTGAGATCATAACTCGCTGGCACAATCTCTTCAGGTGTTACCCTGGGCAATACAATTGTGCATAGCCTCCAGTGGGAGTCCAGCTCTAACAGGCAGAATCTGCTGCAGTGTATTTTCTGTAAGCCCCATCCCTACATATATGCCCCCAAAATAGTAACCCTCAGTAACACTGCCCCCAAAATATTATGGAACTGAGATTGTTGCAGGAGATGAATTACAGTCCCAGTACAGTGCACTCTCTTATACAGGGCAGCGTCCAAGGGCTTGCAGCCTGTTTTTATTTCTTCTCTAACTCCGCAGATCAGCTTTTATTTATATTTTTTAAAATATGCATTTATTATTGCCATAGATCAAAGTAGCTAATGCACCTAAAAGTATGTACTGTAGTATATGTGTCTGCTCAGATTTAGACTGGAAATTGTATCTCTAATACCAGCCTTAGTTTTGCCTTCAGCTAATATAATTAGAAAGCTTTTTATTACATATTTCAAACTCTAAATATTGGAAAATGAGACATTGGAAATAGCATGGTTCACACTTAAAATTCTAATTTCGAGGGGAACTGGGTGGAGCCGTAGATTTGTAATCGGTTGACAAGCCTTTAACTTAAAGACCACTGATTCAAATGCATACCAAATCACTTTCCTCCTTGTCCTCTCGCTTACCTCGCTCCTTCCCCTTACTATACAAGCATCCTCTAATCTGAGCTGTTTCTCCAATTACCACTCTATCTCCCTTCACTTCTTAACTTCCAGAATACATCTACAGCTGCTGACTTCCATAAATTCATAGAGTCCAAGCCAGAAGAAACCATTGTGCTAATCTAGTCTGACCTACTGTATAATACAGGCCATAGAAGATTCCCAAAATAATTCCTAGAGCATAATTTTTAGACAAAACATCCAATCTTCATTTAAAAAATTGTCCGTAATGGAGAATCCACCACAATTCTTGGTAAATTGTTCCAGTGCTTAATTACTCTTGCCATGAAAAATATATGCCTATTTCTAGTCTGAATGTGTTTAGCTTTAACTTTTAGCCATTGGCTCATGTTATACCTTTCTCTGCTAGGCTGAGAAGCCCATTATTAAATATTTGTTCCCCATGTAGGTACATGGAGACTGTAATCAAGTCACCCTTAACCTTCTCTTTGTTAAGCTAAATAGATCAAGCTCCTTGGGTTTATCACTATAAAGCATGTTTTCTTTCCTTTAGAGTGGTAGCCGTGTTAGTCTGCATCAGCAAAAACAATGAGAAGTCCTTGTGGCACCTTAGAGACTAACAAATTTATTTGGGCATAAGCTTCCGTGGGCTAGAACCCACTTCATCAGATGCGTGGAGTGGAAAACATAGGAGCAGGTATAAATACATGAAAAGATGTGAGTTGCCTTACCAAGTGTGAGGTTCATCCAGACCACATCACACGGTCCATTGTCTACAGCCAAGCTCTAAGATACAACCACGTTTGCTCCGATCCCTCAGACAAACACCTACAGGATCTCTATCAAGCGTTCTTAAAACTGCAGTACCCACCTGTACTGGTGAAACAGATTGAAAGAGCCAGAAGGGTACCCAGAAGTCACCTACTCCAAGACAGACCCAACAAAGAAAGTAACAGAACGCCACTAGCCATCACCTACAGCCCCCAAATAAAACCTCTCCAGCACATCATCAAGGATCTACAACCTATCCTGAAGGACGATCCCTCACTCTCACATACTCTGGGGGACAGGCCCGTCCTTGCTTACAGACAGCCCCCCCCCAACCTGAAGCAAATACTCACCAACAACTACATACCACACAACAAAAACACCAACCCAGGAACCAAACCTTGCAACAAACCCTGGTGGCAACTTTGTCCACATATCTATTCAAGGGACACCATCCTAGTATCTAACCACATCAGCCGCACCATCCAGAGCTCGTTCACCTGCACATCTACCAATATGGCATATGCCATCATGTGCCAGCAATGCCCCTCTGCCATGTACATTGGCCAAACCGGACAGTCTCTATGCAAAAGACTAAATGGACACAAATCTGACATCAGGAATCATAACATTCAAAAACCAGTAGAACACTTCAGTCTCCCTGGTCACTCAGTAACAGACCTAAAAGTGGCAATTCTTCAACAACAAAAAAACTTCAAAAACAGACTCCAACGTGAAACTGCAGAACTGGAATTAATTTGCAAACTGGACACCATTAGATTAGGCCTGAATAAAGACTGGGAGTGGTTGGGTCAAACCAAAACCTAAACCTAATTTCCCCAATACTAATTTCCCCCTACTGTTACTCACACCTTCTTGTCAACTGTTTAAAATAGGCCACTCTCATTACCACTTCAAAAGTTATTTTTCCTCTCTTGGTATCCTGTTGTTAATTTATTTGTCTTGTTAAACTGACCTCACACTTGGTAAGGCAACTCACATCTTTTCATGTATGTATATCTGCTCCTGTATTTTCCACTCCATGCATCTGATGAAATAGGTTCTAGCCCACGCAAGCTTTTGCCCAAATAAATTTGTTAGTCTCTAAGGTGCCACAAGGACTCCTCATTGTTTTTTCTTTCCTTTACTCATTCTTTTGGCTCTTCTCTGATCTCTCTCCGATTTATCAACATCCTTCTTGAATTGTGGGCACCAGAACTGAACACATTATTCCAGCAGCAGCCGTCCCAGTGCCAAATACAGAGGGAAAATAACCTCTCTACTCCTATTCAAGAGTCTCCTGTTTATGCATCCTGGGATTGCATTAACTTTTTTGGCCACAGTGTCACACTGAGAGCTCATGTTCAGTCAATCATCCACCATGACCCCCAAATCTTTTTCAGACTCACTGATTCCTAGGATAGAGTTGCCCCCCCCCCCCCACACATATGACCTACATTCTTTGTTCCAGGAATATACATTCACATTTTCACATTTAGCTGTCTTAAAACATATTGTTTGCTTGCTCCCAGTTTACTAAGCGATCCATATCATTCTGAATCAGTGACCTATCCTCTTCATTATTTTCCTCTCCCCCAAATTTTGTGTCATCTGCACATTTTAGCAGTGATGATTTTATGTTTTCTTCCAGGTCATTGATAAACATTTTTAAGTAGCGTAGGACCAATAATCGATTCTTGAGGGATGCCACTGGAAACATACCCGCTCGATGATGATTCCCCGTTGAGACCTATTAGCCAGTTTTCAATCCATTTAATGTGTGCAATGTTAATTTTATATTGTTCTAGTTTTTTAATCAAAATATTGTGCGGTACCAAGTCAAATGCCTTGCAGAAGTCTATTACGTCAACACTATTACCTTTATCAATCAAACTTGTAAATATTTAAAAAAAAAAGATATCAAGTTTGTTTGACAGGCTCTATTTTCCATAAACCCATGTTGATTTGCATTAATTACATTGCCCTCCTCTATTTCTTTATTAATTAAGTCCCGAATCTGCCTGCCCATTATCTTGTCTGGGATCACTGTCAGGCTGACAGGCCTATAATTACCTGGGTCATCCCATTTATAATTTCTAAAAAGTGGCACATTAGCTTTCTTCCAGTCTTCTGGAACCTCCTCTGTGCTCTGAGACTTATTGAAAATCAAGGTTCAGCAAGCTCTTTCAGAACTCTTGGATGCAAGTTATCTGGACATGTTGATTTAAAAATGTTTAACCATAGTAGCTTCTGTGTAGCATCCTCCAGCAATACTGTTGGAATGTTCCCTGACCTCCCTTCCTCCTCCAACCACCTCCCAAACTCCATCCTGGATAGAATCCATCTATTACTCACTATCGCCTCTTAAAATGTCCCTTTCTCTATTGACCTCTTCTTGGCCAAATCTCATGGTCTCTGCTCTAGCCTCAATCTCCTTGATCCTTCTGCTGATTCTCACACTTTCGATCACCATCTCTAACTTGTGCCCTTTCCGGGTTTTTGTGATACTGTCTTTGGGTGATTGCATCTACCCATTGTTTCATCTACCCTATCCATGGTGATGACTCTCAGATCTACCTGTCCACTCCTGAATTGCCTCCTTTCACCCTGTTGTGCATCTCCCCATTCTCTGTCCCTGTTGACAACATCACAGTATCCTCCTTGTCTATCAAGCCTGTAACCTGGAAAGCATGTTAAACTTTTCCCTTTCCCTTGACCATGCACGAAACCATATCCAAATCCTGTCTCATCATTAAGATATAACCTTTTTTATCTGTCTCTTCAACTAAAACTCTTACTCAAGTCCTTATTATTTCATATCTTCACTACTGCAATTTTCTCCCCGGTCCTCCCTGATGCCCACATTGTCTTACTTCAGACCATACAAAATGATCATTAAGGTCCCTGCTCCTTGTTCTGATGACCCTACCTCCCTTTTTGAATCCTTCCACCATCTACTCCTCCACTGTATCAAGTTCAAGCTTCAAAGACCTGAATAGTTCTACCCCTCCCTGTTTATCATCCACCATGCACTGGTGTCGTTTTCTGTCACTTTGTGTCTCCTACCATCCTGGTATATCAATGTTGCCTGCCTTGATGCACTGTTTTTCTGCTTCACCAAACTTCTCTAAGAGTTCTTGAGTGCTGCTCCCTACACATGGAATGCCCTTTCTGAGCTGATCTACAAAGCTACCCTTCCTCTCCTCATTCAAATCCATTCTAAAGATCCATCTGAACCATTAAATGTATGAACTACTGTAATGGCATGTTGGGGTTTGTGTGCCTTAATATACAGAGATAGACTGATATGTTTATTAGCCTTGTCTCTAGGTATCTTTATCAAAAACCTTATTATGCCATATCTCTTTGCATTATTGGGATGTGGCCAATGATCACTTGGCCATCTTGTTTGTTGTTCTCTTCTCCCCTGCTCTCCACCTCACTCTGTATGTTCTCTTTTCAAGAATGTGAACTTTACAAGGCAAGCGTTATTTTTGTTTGGAAAGCAGTTTGGGAGCATCCTAGAAACAACACTGGGGATAGTTCATCTTTTACTAGCACTAAATAGGACTGGTCAAAAATTTTCCAGCAAAGATTTTTTTTACAAGAAAAGGCTTTTTTGGTTGCAGTGAAAATTTCATTGAAAATGTCTGTATTTTCATTCATCCAGCACATCGCTCGCCCGCACTGCTTCTCACCGCCCCCATTGGCCCGGGATGGCGAACCGCGGCCAGCGGGGGCCGCGATCGGCTGAACCTGCCGCGTCAGCAGGTAAATAAAACTGGCCCGGCCCGCCAGGGTGCTTACCCTGGCGAGCTGTGTGCCAAACGTTGCTGACCCCTGCCATATCCACTCGATCACCCTTGTCCACATGTTTTTTTGACCGCCCTCAAAGAATACTAATAGATTAGCGAGACATGATTTCTCTTTACAAAATCCATGTTGACTCTTCCCTAACAAATCATGTTAATCTATGTGTTTGCTAATTCTGCTCTTTACTATAATTTCAACCAATGTGCCTAGTTGTGTACTGTAGTTAGTCTGTAATTGCCATGATTACCTCTGGAGCATTTTTTAAAAATTGGTATTACAATTCAATACAAATAAGTGCAAAGTACTTCACTTAGGAAGGAGAAATCAAATGCACAACTACAAAATGGGGACTAAGTTGCTAGGTGGTGGTGGGGTTGAAAAGGATTTGGGAGTTATAATGGATCACAAATTGAACACGAGTCAACAATATGATGCAGTTGTGAAAAAAGTTAATATCATTTTGGGGTGTATTAACAGGAGTGTCATATGTAAGATGTAGGAGATAATTGTCCTGCTGTTCTTGGCACTGGTGAGACTTCAGTTGGTATACTGTGTTCAATTCTGGGCACCACACTTTAGGAAAGATGTGAACAACCTGGAGAGAGTCCAGAGGAGAGCAACAAAAATGATTAAAGGTTTAGAAAATCTGACGTAGGAGGAAAGGTTAAAAAAAGGCCATGTTTAGTATAGCTAAAAGAAGACTGAGGGGGGACCTGATAATAGTCTTCAAACATATTAAAGGTTGTTATAAAGAAGACTGTGGTCAATTCTT
The DNA here is from genome assembly GCF_011386835.1 of Chrysemys picta bellii. Lineage (NCBI taxonomy): Eukaryota > Metazoa > Chordata > Testudines > Emydidae > Chrysemys > Chrysemys picta. The sequence continues at coordinate 29,735,486 of NC_088801.1, read as the reverse complement.
CTCCATGTCCACTGAAAGTAGGACAAGAAGTAACGGCATTAGTCCTGCAGCAAGGGAGATTTAAGTTAGATATTAGGAAAAACTTTCTAACTATAAGGGCAGTTAAGTTCTGGAAAAGATTCCAAGGGAGGTTGTGGAATTCCCATCATTAGAGGTTTGTAAAAACAGGTTAGACAAACACCTGTCAGGGTGGTCTAGGTTTACTTTGTCCTGCCTCAGTTCAGGGGCAGGACATGACTTCTCAAGGTCCCTTCCAGCCGCCCTACATTGCTATGATTCTGTATCCTTTTTGAAAAACCTAGAATATGTTGTCTGAAAGAAGCTCACTTCAGTAACTTTTAATCACATGAGTTTGCAGAACCAGGCCTCTACTTTCAGGAACTCCTTACTGTTTATTCTCAGTGACATTGCCATCAAATGTCCAAATCTTTGTCCCACTAAAGTCAGGACTCCCATTCACTTCAGTTGGGCCAGGATTTGGCCAAAAATTAGAGAGGCTATCACATAATTATTAGATCAGTAAATAATTGTGGTGTTTATTGTACTAACTTAGGGTCAGATTTTTCCACTGTTACTCCCTTTGAGTGGCACCTTACTTTGTGAATAAACTAAATGAAATTGATAGGTGTATGTACTATTCAGTGGCAAAACTGGATTCTTAATTTTCTATTTTTATTTTTTCTTAGTCAAATTCTATGATGTCCTAATCTAAAAAACATACAAGATGATTTCTTGTTTATAAGGGGTCTCAAACTACTCAATACAAATTTCAGTTTTTATGGATCAGATATTAATTTGCAGTGTGAACAAAGTAATATGTGTTTTCAATAAATTCACTATTTTTCACTTTTTCTATGTCTGCTTTATTTTATTTTTTTTATTTTGTCTTCTGTGAAAAATTGAAAAATGTTTATCTCGCAGCTGTTCCCCAGAAATCTATCAGGAACACATTAAAGCTATTCTAGAAAGATGTTATCTATTCTTTTTAGATAACATTTGTTGAACTACATGCTACCATTCTGAATAATATAGAAATTACACTAGGAGTGACCTGTCTGCCACAGAAAACGTTTAAAAAACAGTTGATTTCAAAGCTCTAAGTTGAGTTAGGGTGCTTTTCTAAGCCAGCACTTTCTCAAAGTGGTAGCATGCTGTGCTACCAGCCGGAGACCTGAGTTCAGAAGCACACTCTGGATTCAACTCCAAACCCAGCTGAAGCTAGGGACTGTTCAAAGCTGATGTGTTAATGCTCTAAAGGTTGAGCTTACCAGGTGCTTTGTGTCAGAGGGTATAAAGTTTGCTTTTAAAAATGTATCCAGTTTTGTTTAATGCTCAGAGTTCCTCAATCACCCTCCTATTTGGAGTCAGTCTTATGGGCAGGACTGTTTGGTAAAAAGATGTTGGGAAAAAATTATCATATTTGGAATTATTTTTTTATAAAAAAAATGCTGCTTACACAACTTTTCATTGTGAAGGAGGCTGCAGTTTCAGTCCTGATCCTCAAAGTAAATGTACTATAGCGATGCCTTATACAACCACATTAGTATTTATGATCCTATAATATTTGATATATTTTCAACATAAAATCATGTGACATAAGGGCCCCATTCTCCTCTACATGAGAATAACCCATAGAGGGGACAGGAAATTCTGTGAGTTGAAATTCTTCAGGATTTCCTATTAATTGGTTTCCTGGATATCTTTCTCTTTTACCCTCCCCTCCACTGGGGTGGAGGAAGACAGTGGGGTTTGTGATATAACCACTGATTCTTCTTCGAGTGCTGTCCCTGTGGGTGCTCCACTTCCGGTGTTGGTAAGTCCTGGTGCCGTCAATTGGAGATTTATAGTAGCACTGTCCATGCGGGTCGCGTGTGCGCAGTAGGTGTCTCTAGGTGCCATTGGTGCTGCATCTAGCGCGCACACGACCCGAGCCCTCCAGTTGAGAAGGAACGTGGCTGAAGATGGAGCTCAGGGGCAGTGCTCGTCATTCTCACAATACCTTTAAAAATAGCAGTTTAAATAGTTAGTCTTTTAAAAGTTATAGTTAGTATTAGTTGGTGATAGTTTTAGTTAAAAATAAAAAGTTTACTTTCCCAGTTTACCCTTCCTGCATCGGGTTCGGTTAACCATCAGAGATGCCTGGCTCTCCAGGCATTAAGCAATGCAGCTCTTGCCGTGAAGCAATGCCTGTTTCGGACAGACACTCTTTGTGTGTCCGATGTCTTGGGAGATGCATAACCCGCAAAAATGCACCCACTGCAATAATCTGAGAGCGAGAGCCTGGTGTGATCGAGATCTCCGCTTGAAAATGATACTGATGGAGAAATCTCTCCAACCAGAGCCAGACCAATGGACCTCCTCTCTGGGTATCCCCCTGCAGGGACAGGAGACATGCCTTCCTTTAGAAGATCAAGGAAGAAGGTGCAGACATCTCCACAGAAAACACCGCAGAAACATAGGCAGTCTCCTGCCAGGTTGTTACTCCTGATGCCGACACATGCTCGGGTGAGCATCTATGATGCTCTGGGCACTTCCAGCACTGCCGAGTCCTGAGCGAAGGAGATGGAGTCAAGGCACAGACGACAAAATGCCTCCTCCACGGCACCCAATTCATCCATAAGGGACCCGGTACCGAGTGTCTCCTCAGGCACCATGCCTCCACCCCAGCATGGACATTGCAGTTGGCACCGGCTGATAAAACCAAGTTGGCACCAACCACACCGACTAAATCAACACCACATTGGATGGCACCGACATTGGTACTGACAAGAGCGCCCTCATTGGCACCGACATCAGAAGTGCCACAGAATCTACTGCAACAGAGAGACTTGGCTCTTTCATCGGCACCCCAGGCCCTACTATTCGGTACTGAGGCCTCTAAATTAGAGGTGATCCCCATACTTCTCATGGCATGGTACACTCGTCCAGTGGTGGTGATGATGATGTGCAGGAACCATTCACTTTCTCATTGCACCACTCATCACCAAAAGACTGACAACCACCCTGGAGCCAGATGGGTCCTAAATACCCTTATAACCAGCTGGCTCACCTGTGGTATGGTCTACCCTGGATGTATCCACCGATGGCCTTCCCAAGGCAATGGGCACGTTGGGAACCCTGGGCAACTTACCTGGGCCCCCAGACCAGGCCACCCACGGCTCACAGAGCAGAGGTCTAATCCCTCGTCTCCCACCCTGCAGGCTCAGGCTGTTGGGGATGACACAGAAACAGTCATTGATTAGGAAGTGACATCTCCTGCTCACAATTCTTCCTTGTCCCCAGATAAAGCAATCATGCACCGTCGCCTACCTCGGCAGTTCCAGGAGCTGTTTAAATGGATCACCCAAAGCCAGGACATCTCGTTGAAATGCAGACAAACCAACACAAGCTGGTACAAATCTTACAACCTGCATCTACTTCCAAAATCCCCCTGCCTATCAATGATGTGATTTAGAACCAGCAGAGAGAGTCTGGCAGATATCAGCCTCAATTCCGCCGACATGCAAAAGTGCAGATAGAAAGTATTACGTTCCCCCCAAAGGGGTGGACTTCCTCTTCTTGCACCCGCCTCCCAACTCCTTGGTGGTCGACGCTGCCAACCAATGTGACAAACTAGACCCCCACAAGACAATCAATCGACCCCCACAAGACAAAAAAAACCAAGAAGGCTTGACCTCTTCAGACAAAAAATTTACTCCTTGACGACATTACAATTCTGAGTCACCAAGTATTTGGCCTTGCCGGCCAAATACGATTATGATATTTATGGGAAACTCAGCTCATTCACAGCGAAGCTCCCAAGGAGAAACAATCACAATTCCAGGCAATTGTAAATGAGGGTCAACTCATAGCTAAAACAACCCTCCAAGTGTCTTTGGATGTCATGGACACGGCAGCCAGAACCACGGTCATGGCTGTAATCATGCACTGGGGATCCTTCCTGGTTATAATCCTCTGGCATACCTAAAGAGCTCCAAAACAAGGTCGAGGACTCACCTTTCAACTGACAGAAGCTATTTTTGAACACGACAGATGAGGTGCTCCTCTCAGTGAAGGATTCTCAAGCCACTCTTCACTCTTTGGGGATCTATACTCCAGCTGCAAAGAGAAGATGATACCAGCCTTATCAGAGGAAAAGGGATTCCTCTTCTAACCGACAGCAACAACAATGGCAATACGAAAACCAAAGACATCGCCAACAGTTGCAGTGATGGAGAGCACCTCAAGCTCAACCATCGACTTCTCAATTGGCTCCACCCAAGCCACAATTTTGGAGTTTTGGTCCAGGGTCTGGACAACCTCCCACACCAGGCAGCACTTTCACCTGATCTGTCCCCATGCTTTGGACACCGTCTTCACCCATTCTACCACTTCTGGTGTCAATAACAACAGACATTGTACAATCAGGATATACCATCCCCTTTACCTCCCGATCACCTACCCTCCCCCCTCCCCATCCCTCTTCAGAGACCCTTCTCATGAGCACCTGTTACGACAAGAAGTTGATCATCTTCTACAACTAGATGCTGTAGAATGAGTACCTTCGCAATACGGGGGGAAGGGGGTTCTACTCCCACTAATTCTTGACACAGAAGAAGAATGGGGGATGGAGACCTATCTTGGATCTCAGGAAACTCAACAAGTTTGTATGCCACTCAAAAGTTCAAAATGGTTGTACTGGGCATGATACTCTTTTATCTTCCCCTCCACGGAGCCGGAGGAAGACAGTGGGGTTTGTGATATAACCATTGAGTCTGTCAGAACTGCTGGCATGCTGCTGACTATATCCGTCCCACTGCAGTGTGTCTGGTGAAGATGCTCCATGCCAACAGCAGAGAGCTCTCTAGTCGGCACAATAAAACTACCTCTTGAATGGTGGTAGCTACGTCGGTGGGAGAAGATCTCCCACCAACATTGCACTGTCCACATCAGCGCTTATGTCGGTGTAATTTATGTCACTCAAGTGGGTGGTTTATTCACTCCCCGCCCCCGCTCCCCCAAGCGACATAAGTAATGCCAACATAAGCTGTAGTGTAAACATAGGCTTAGACTGTAAACTCTTTGGGGTGGATATTGTCTTTTTGTTGTGTTTGAACAGCGCCTAGCACAATGGGTTCCTGATCCATGACTGAGACTTCTAGGCACTATGATAATAGAAGTAATAAATAATAATATAATGTGTGACAAAACCCAAAAGGAGGGACATAGAAAAATTATTCATGCAGGAAACTTAAAATGCTGTGTGAGTCATTGATTTAGTGTACATAACTCTTACATGAACTTAATTTAATGATTCTGCATTTCTGAAGTAATTTTCAACAATAGAAGTTAAGGGGCCCCAAATATGTATGGAATGTGGGCAGCTTGGGGACTAAAATGAATATCTGGGATTTTGGCATTGGTTCCCCCTCCTCTCCCCTAACCCCCCCGGTCTCAGGTGAGGCAAACTTCTTCAGGTAAATAGCTTTTGCCCAGAAACCTGCTGCATACCTTTGTAAAGGTTCTTTTGAGTCATTTGTTTCCTGGTTCCAACGTGAGTCCTTCAGTTCTGTGCGCCTACCTGAGGTTTGCATGGCTTAAAAATTGAGTTTAAGGCAGCACTGTAGCAGATGCCCTAGATGCAGGGCCAAGTCAGTTTTTAGATTTGTTTGTTGTGTGGAATACCTGGCTTTCCTAAATAAGAATACAACATTCAGCATTTGTTTTTGTTGTTGTGAGAGTGAGGTAACAGAGCTGGTTGCATGTGAAGTCTTACTTGTGTGCTGGCTACATATATGCAAACTTGCAAGAGTGAAAACCTATAGCTGCTTTGAAACAAAGTGAAGGTTTTATAAATTTGATATTTTTGAGCTTTTTCAGATTAATAAAGGAGCTTTTCAGATTAATAAAGAAGCTACATTCAGCCCTGTTTATATCCTCCATCCATAAATCCCCACACTTAAGTTTCTTTGATAATGGAAATAAAAGGGTGAGAAAACTAAAAAAAATAATAAAAGAATCATCAGGTCTGACTTTAATTAATGCCTCTACCTTACTCTTTGAAACACTTGAGAGACATAATAAGATAAAATAGAGAAATAAGTTCCTAAACAATGTGGTCAGCAGTAACACAGCTATATAAATAACCACTATATGAAAACTCACAAAAATCAAATATCATTTTTATGTTCTCCACTTCTATTAATTATATTCAACTTAAAAACTATATTAAAATTACATTTCTCACTGAAATATAATATAGAAATCCACTGCCAGACATCTAACAATCAGCAGGCAAAATACTCATCTGGGCCCTATTGAACCTATAATATAGAAGAAAAACAATGAGGAGTCCTTGTGGCACCTTAGAGACTAACAAATTTATTTGGGCATAAGCTTTCGTGGGCTAGAACCCACTTCATCAGAAGCTGTGAGTAACAGTAGGGAGAAATATCCTGAAGGACGATCCCTCACTCTCACAGACCTTGGGAGACAGGCCAGTCCTCGCCTACAGACAGCCCCACAACCTGAAGCAAATACTCACCAGCAACTACACACCACACAGTAAAAACACCAACCCAGGAACCAAACCCTGCTACGAACCCCGGTGCCAACTCTGTCCACATATCTATTCAGTGGACACCATCCTAGGACCTAACCACATCAGCCACACCACCAGGGGCTTGTTCACCTGCACATCTACCAATATGACATATGCCATCATGTGCCAGCAATGCCCCTCTGCCATATACATTGGCCACACCGGACAGTCTCTACGCAAAAGACTAAATGGACACAAATCTGACATCAGGAATCATAACATTGAAAAACCAGTAGGAGAACACTTCAGTCTCCCTGGTCACTCAATAACAGACCTAAAAGTGGCAATTCTTCAACAAAAAAACTTCAAAAACAGACTCCAACGTGAAACTGCAGAACTGGAATTAATTTGCAAACTGGATACCATCAGATTAGGCCTGAATAAAGACTGGGAGTGGTTGGGTCATTACAAAACCTAAACTTCATTTCCCCAATACTAATTTCTCCCTAGTGTTACTCACACCTTCTTGTCAACTGTCTGTAATGGGCCACTCTCTTACCACTTCAAAAGTTATTTTTCCTCCCTTGGTATCCTGCTGTTAATTGAGTTATCTCGGTAGACTGACCTCACACTTGGTAAAGCAACCCCCATCCTTTCATGTATTTATACCTGCTCCTGTATTTTTCACTTCATGCATCTGATGAAGTAGGTTCTAGCCCACGAAAGCTTATGCCCAAATAAATTTGTTAGTCTCCAAGGTGCCACAAAGACTCCTCATTGTTTTTGCTAATACAGACTAACACGGCTACCACTCTGAAACCTATAATATAGAGGAGATTTGATTCTTAATTATGAGAATCTTACATTCTTTTAATGTATGAAGGAAACTTTAGTGAATTTACATTATTTTTAAGAGTGATTCCCAAGAGAGGCCCTAAAAATACTCCTTTGTTTTTAATATGGCATTTTGCTTGAACTATAACTCTCTCTGCTGATACAAGAGAAAGCTTTCTTTTAGAGTAATATGGGACTGAGCTCCAGAGTCAGGAAGGAGTCCTCCTTTGCTTTCAAAGCTCCCTTCTAGATACCCTTTAGTCCCCATCAATAAAAGCAGCTTTAACGAGTCTTCCTCCCTCTCAATGGCCTCTACGTGTTGAATATACCATACCTCAAATAAAGTTGCATTGTCCTAAAGGCTACATGTATCAAGCGATTGCTACTTAACCCCAGGTCTCCCAAATAAAATTGTCCTATTACTTCTGCAGAGATATCAAATACTGATTTGAAATCACAGGAAACTACTATGGTTGTATTTTTTTAAATGGTTTACCAGACTTTTTTAATGAATAGAAAATTATGTGTGGGAGGAAATAACTGGATGATTCTGGGGAATAGGGTCTATATCCTCTTACTTTACTATTTGGGTCGCCAGTTTGAATCTAGATCAGGTAGATACTAGTGGTTTTTGTAATGCCTAAGATTCCCTATCATCCAGTGTTCAAATGAGGAGCAATGGGAGGAGTGGTTATGCCATATCCTTTCATCTTCAGTTGGAAAAAAGACAAATTCAGAAATAAACTGCAGTTTGAGAAGTGTATCCAAGCCTGACAGTGTCCTTTATCCCAATCACCACAAGCATAAGTGACCTCTCAGAATAGGATTTTTGTGGTTGATTAGTTCAAAGGCTGTTCTGCAGGTTCTGTAGCTCAGCACCCAGAGATAAAAATGCCATTCCTTTTCATTACATCCTGAGACTTTCAAATTCCATCAATTTATGGGATTATGTAGAGTCACTTCCAACCAATGGCCATATTAGGAAGTCGGAAAAATTAATGGGAGGAGAGGGAAGGGATAGAGATGCTTAGGGCATCCATTGAGATCTCTGCATTGTGCAGAAAGATTCTCTGTGGGTAATAATCAGCAAACCCTATTTACAACGAGCCCTGGCATTGTGAAAACTGTAAGAAACCCCCCCCCCCTTTTTAAAGAATCTTTTAAAAAGATTTAGCTTTTAAAGCATTTTGATCAGAAATCACGGTTGTACCTCTGCCCCCTTCATGGCCTCCTCAAGGGCACCCCCTTGGGTCTCAGCCCAGAGTTTTAAGGCTGCATCCCCCTTGCAATTCATTGTGCTTGTCCCAGCAGGTCTGACTTTGGGTCAGTGCCTGTGGTTCTGCTTTCTCTCAGGAACAATGACAGAGGTAACCAGCAACCCACCAGCTTTCACATAGCACAGTACATACATTTATTTAGAACAAAAGCATTACAGAGAAAACTGTCTACATGCACATTAAACTTACCAGGTATTTCCCATCATCTGCACAGGATCCTGGTAGGTCCTCACTTAAGTCTGGCAGTTCTTTGTTCCAAAGTGAGTCGGAGGCTGAGTTAGAGCAGGCTGACTCTTTATACAGGTTGGAGGCCTTTACCTCCCAGGCCTCCTGAAACAGGTAAAACCAGTCAATGCCATTTCCCCCAGGGGGATAATCTTGAAAGGGTTGTGTATCTACATAACCAGCATTGGGAATTTGCATTAATTACACACCCCCAATGATTCCAGAGTCCACAGGAAACCCACCCAGTGAGCCAGGAACACAAATATACATACACTGCTTATTGATACAATAGGTTGGGAATATCGTATGTGCCCATAGCATCTGACACATCTCAATAAAATAGTCTTTAAAGTTTTCATGTTTGCAAGGTCTCACATCTATCATGACCAGAAACACGGCATAGGCCCACCAATGCTCAGTCAGTATTCTTACTCAGATGTAGGCCTCTTAAATGATACATGGGTAAAGAGAAAATACCTTCCAGGCTTGCCATTTTTCTGTTAACAGCCAAGCTGAGTGCAGAGAAAAGATCCAAAAACCTCTATGATCTGTTAACGATCCATGACCACAGAGGCTACAATCATCAGCCAGACACATACATAAATGAGAAATAGTACTAATAGCCTTTGCCTCCAGAAAAACAAGACCTCTACCCATTTAGTAAAGAAGGATCTTCCTTATGTGCCAGTAGTTAGTAACATTTATGTCCTTTTCTCAGGCCTCTGGCCACTAGAAGACATCATAATTAAAAAACCAATGTTCACTTCAGCAGGCCTGATATTATACATCCAGAAGGGAGCAGAGCGCACTTACTGTGTGTGTATGTGGCAGCACACAGCACTGTGGAAGGCAATGGATTCTAGTGCAGTGAACATACTGAGAAGTGAAATAGTGATGAAGGGGCTGATTTTTAAAAGATTTACAGTTCTATTGAAGTCAATGTGGCTACTCACATTGTATAAAGTTAAGCAAGGGTATAAGTCTTTGAAGGATCCGGGCCTAAAAGACCACTTCAAATGCTTTGTCTTTTAGTCCTAGTTGTTTTGCTTAAGCATATGTGTTTTGGAAAATAATGTTCACCTTGGATATAATTGAAGTGCTCAAAGAGCCAGTTTAAGCAGTATTACCAGGGTTATAGATATTAGGTACAGTGTGTGTAAGAGAACTTGATGAAAGAAACTCACCCAGCAACCCTCATTTACACAAAAAAGCAAATCCTTTAATTTTCAAGCATCAAAAGGCACTTACAATTTTTGAGGAAAGCACTTCATTTCAAAATAAGCACTCTGCTTCAGAAAGACAGCTGAAGTAGTCCAACATTTCAAAGATGAATTTGCTTCTGCTCTTTATTTTCTCCTGACAAACTTAAACCAAAGTGTTTGTGCGTATTTGAGACAGGTCTACCTGCCTATTAACATTGCCTTCTGTTAGTTAAGGTATTTTACTATTTACTCAGAATTTTTTTTTTTACTTTAAATATACCAGGGGGTAGCTGCAAAAACTAGTATGTTTTATTTTTGCTCCTTATTGAAAAGCACACAGTTCCCCAACAAACTGAACCCCACATCAGGCAAATGCCAGAGGAAAAGTATGGTTCTTGCAGAATGCTATAGCAGCAAACTTGGTCTCTGTTGGGGACAGCAAATTCAAGAGTAAGGTTTGACTATGAATTTAATTTCATTTCTCTGACAATGGCCAGCTTCCAGCCCCTGAATTTTAAAGCTAGGCCCTGTTAGTGGGAGCAGCCCAGCTAACAGCAAATGCTGAGTGGTTACATGGGGGAAGATCAGGTTCTCAGGGAACCAGAACCCAAGCCAGGTTGGTTGGAATCCTTCTGTGAATACTATTGGAAATTAACTATAGGTTGGCTAGTGCAACAAAACACAAGTTTTGCCCTGCTGTTGAGCTACAGAGGTGAACCTAAACACATTAACGTGGGCCTGATCCAAAGTGTAATGAAGTCAATGGAAAAATTCCTGCTGACTTTAGTGGGCTTTGGATCAGGTCCACTGTGAGCCAAGTATTTCAATTTGCTTCTATGTGTATTGTATGGAGGGAGATGAACTACACTGAACCATATGCATTTGCTTGAGACTACAAAGAAACTAAAAACTATTCATTTCAGGCCTGATTGGAGTCTCCCTTGACTTCATGGGGATTGGATCAGGTCCTTCAACACCATTCCAATTTCTGTTAATCATGCGTCTCTTGCGGGTACAGCTTCTCGGGTGTAAAGCCAGTTTTTTTCTACAGTAATCCAATTAGTTGCATAACTGTTCAGCACATCTGTTTAAATAGTTTATAACTGGCAAGGCACAGAGCTTTGGGCTTGATCTGGCCAGGTGCTGAGTTTCCTCCGTTTCCAGTGGCAGCAATGGGAGTTGAGAGTTCTCAATACCATGAAGGTTTCTTTCTGTCTGTGTGTTTGTCTCATCTACCTATTTATCATTTTATATCACATTCATCGCCATGGTATTGGGAGAGTCTTTTCCTTGCTGGTTCTTGTGCAATAACACAAAGCTGTAATGTTAGGGTTGTAATTACCAAAGAGGAATGCTTAAATCCCAACAAAATGTGGATTTTAGTGAAATAATAAACACAAGAAAAAAGTTTTAATACTTGATTCTGTCAACCTTTCCCTCAGCCCAAAACTTAAATTTGAGGCCTAAAGTATGTGTTAATAGAGATGGTTAAATAATGTTAAAAGATTTCACAAAAAATGGAAATTTCAGTTTTATGTTATATATTTTAACAAAGTTTTTACTTAAACTTTTATTGCAATCATTTCCAAAATAATTTCTGTATCAAAAAATGAGGTTTCAGTGTGGAAAATACAGTTTTTTGGCAAACAAAATTGTTGTATCATGCATTTAAAAATGATTTTCATAAAATTGTTGGTGAAAAGCTCAATAAAAAATATCACAGAAAATGTGAAAAATGGAAAATCTCAACAATTTTGTTTTTTAAAAAAGGCTGATTTTTTTTTTAACAAAAAATCTTTTTGGGTTGCAAAATTTCAATCAGCTATATCTGACATGGTTTCTTTTACTCTGTTGAATATGATTATAGGGCACGTGCTCTTCTTGCCTTTTGTTCATATTACAGATGCAGATAGGATGTACCAAAACCATATAAATCAATTTATATCAATCAGACAATATCAGTGTATATTGCATGTATTCTTGGCTATACTGCATGTATATGTGGCTAAAATATCATAATCAGACAAATGCATATGAGCAGAATTTAATTGACAAGGTAACAGCCTAAAAATAACTAAACTCAGAAATATTTTCCACCCGGTGCTAAACAATTAGATTTTAACATGATAATTATGCAGTTAGGTACTTTCTCCTGCAAAAATCAGGTAAATTAAAATATATCTCTCCTGTGAGAAACCCACAAGTCACCCTTTTTAAGTTCTTTTGTTACTATCTTTAAAATTCTTAACTCTTGCATCATTGATTTAAGTATCCTCTGAAATGTGTAATTGCAAAAACATTTTGAAAATTAAAATGCTTACATATTTGTACCCATTCATTACTACTGAGGTGTTAAAATAATTTATTCCATTATATTAACGGTTGCTTGATGCATCAAAAGATAATTTGCCATGTAATTTTGTTAAACCTGAAACTGTGGCGTATTTTCTTGATAATACCATTAATATATCAAGAGTAAATAAAATGTTTAGTGGTAGGCACATTAATTATTGCCTTCATCTACTGGTGTTTAAAACTAAGAAATAATTAAATGTGCTTTAATAAGATATGGTTCCGGGAAAGCAGGATCATTTATGAATTGCTAGAGGTGCATAGAGCTGCCTTTCCCTTGAGAGACGGAATTTATGCCGAACACCCCGCTGATTGTTCAGGAGGTAAAGAACCAATAGCTGCATGTACAGAGGTTTAATTTAAAGTGTGTTTCTCACTAGGCTGCTCACAACACTTAATTAAACTCTGCTGTTTTGGCAATGACAAATGCTGTAGTGCAAAAGGAACCAGAGTAGCAGTGACTGAGAAGCTTTTGTAATTTCTTTCATGTGCACTGGCAGCAAGATTCAGGTCAGAAAAGAAAGGAAGAATAAAAGAAGATTTATTTAAGGTGTTTGATGAAAGTTGCCACTTTTAAGCATCTGTTTTAAGCACTGTAGAATGTATCTTTACTTGAGGATTTAATCAAGCAATGTTTATGGATATTATGGCATGTGGCCATATAAAACAGTCTGCAGCCACTTCTCAGCCTTTTCATCTGAGCAAGATCCTGTTCATCTTTGGCTTATTCTTAAAAAGTTAAAATAATAGAAGGTTCCCAGACACTTACATTCTTCATTCATTACTTAGACAAAATTTCTGTTGACTTCAGATATGGGCACATCAATAACGTGTTTATGAATTCTACACTCTATCTAAATAATGTATATATTATAATATAAATACACCTCTACCCCGATATAACGCTGTCCTCTGGAGCCAAAAAATCATACCGCGTTATAGGTGAAACCGCGTTATATCGAACTTGCTTTGATCCGCCGGAGTGCGCAGCCCCCCCCCCTGGAGCACTGCTTTACCGCGTTATATCTGAATTCGTATTATATCGGGTCGTGTTATATCGGGGTAGAAGTGTAATTAAAAGCAATAGACCTATAATCACAATTTTTGGACAGATTGTGCTTTATTATTCAGTAATGTTTGTTAATTGACATAATTTCACTCATTATTAAATGAAGATCTGTTTTGCAGATTTCTGCTGTTAAATGGAAGGTTAAAATATTAGGACATACTTTGCAGATATATTAATCATTCTCTCCCTCCCCCCCCATTTGTATATACATGACTAGTATGTTGTACTGTATGCTACATTACACTCTATACTGTATTTAGTTATTTATTCCATATGTATATACATACAACTTAACATGGAAAATATAATGTGTATCACCATTATATAGTGCCTTTTAATTGAGATAAACAAAAAATCTGTGAAGCAGCATTCAGTGACAATACAAAAGTTTTTCTTTTCTCACTCTTACTAATCATAGTTGAGTGATAAATTCATAGAACAGTAAAACACTTTTTGAGGATTTGTTTCACAATTTCTTAGAATAAGAATACCAAGAAGTACTGTGTTTAAAAGCCCATGAGATAATAATAAACTATAGTTGTAGAGCTTGTTAAAATAGGACTTAAGGTTTTTTTTACACAAAATATTACATCAAGGCAGAAAAATGGTTTAGAAATGTTCCCTGCAAACTTTGTTTTAATTGCTGACAATGAATGTGTTTGTGGAGATAGAGGGGGAAAGGTTGGCCACATTTAAAACTTTTCCTGAAATAGAACTGCTCATGTCAATAAAGTTAAGTAAGAGGATAGATCATTGCAGGATCAGGGCCTAAGTAATAATCCCTCTTATTTATATAGGGGCTGATAAGGAAACTGCAAGATGAAATAGTGGTATTGATTTCCTAGTTCTTCATGTGATGCTCCTGCTCCCTCTGAGAGCCTGCTGTTCTTGAGCAGAACACAAAAAATTCATTTCCCAATACTTCTGTGAAACCTTTAGAACTTCTCAAAAAGAATGCAGATATTTATATAAAAACATATTTTAATTGTTTTTCCCTCAAAAGGATAGTTTGAGAAATCCAAGTGTAAACATTTTTTTTCCTAATTAAGTTGACATTATGCTTTTTAATACTTCAAATGAATAAAATCTCATATGACTCTCCTATGGATGGTTATACTCTTTGATTTATGTGTGCTGATTCTGTATTTGTCTGTCTTCTACAGTTTCTCCTGCCTTCTCTTTGCTGGGAGCAGGGCTTTTACTCTTTGCAACTACCATACTGCTTTCAATGAGGTCATAGAGCCCTTTTCCTATCCTGATTCCAGTTAATCCCCCAGGTGACTCCATACCAGGTAATGGAGGCACATCAGATATTAATTTGGTCCTCTATATTTACCAAGGACCCCTCTTCTACAAAATCTCACTGATCAATTCTCTGCTTTTCCCAACCTTTTCTTCTCATACCGCCAATCAGCTGATGGATAAAATCCAATTGGATGGCAAGAATGTCACCCATGCTCTCCTTCTCCCTCACCAGCATTACCAGTAGGAACATAAATCACAAGAAGTTGTTTCATCATTGAAAGCTTCAAACCCACAGTGTTCAATCACACGAATCCAACTTCTTGCTGATACACTTTTTCTTCTTATCCATAGTGGTTCTTGAGCACATTTGAAGTATTAAGGTAAAACTTTATATAATGCCTTTTACTAGATATGGAGCAAGTCAGCCAGGGCCTATTTACCCTACACATTTATTTTAAAACTCCAACAATAAAACCAGTCTATTCTAAATGGTAGATAAAAGGCAATGAAATTGATGAATGCCTTTTGGCAAGTACAGTTGAGCTGTCATGGGGTTTTATACATTATTGACACTGTCAGTGATTTCAATGATTGTGGCTACAGCTGGGATATTATTATTACCATGTTGCAGTACTTCTGTTGGGAGGCTATTGCATAGTCACAGCTGGAAGTGTTAGTGGCATTTGATGTTCATGACCTGCAGTAATTGTACCATTTTATAACAGGAGTTTAGGAAATCCACAGTTAAGAATTAAACAGTCCCCAGCCAAGTGACTTAAGTTAGTAGGCAAGAGAATGGGGTCTGCAACAGTCAGAATTCAATTGCTGGCACTAAGATTGCATAGAGAGGGCATCGTGAGGATAGAGTTCAAGCAGAGTAGCACCGATCTACTTGGAAATATGTGAATGATGTTTTTGCATTACTGTGCACCGTTCACTGTGTCCATTTGGACTGGATGCCAGATATCTCATATTGATGTTTGCTATCTGGTCTGCAAATAAAATGTTCTTTCTTTCACATGGTAGTAAATGTTTTGTTAAGTCTAGAGTTGTGTAAGTAGCAAATTACCTGCTCACTTGTAATAGTTCCAGCTGGTATTAAATTTAGAAAAGATTACAAACATATTTTTTCCCTGAGTGTTGAAATGATGACAAATGAGCTGTTAAAAACAAAATGGTAGTTTTCACCCCACAGCGTATGCTTTTAAAATGTGCAGGTCGCAGCATCATTCCAGTGAAGCACACTGTCTGATTACACTGATATCTTAATGACATTGAATATGTTTCATTAACTCGTTGTAGCATGTTACTGTGATCAACCATTTGCCCGGAAATGTTTAAGATTTAGCTGTTGTTGGAAACCACTATCAAAAGTCTTTTCTCTTAACAGTTTGGATGATGAAGTATTTAAACCTTTAGAGAGTAACATTAAAATGTACATACATCTAACAATCCACAATCGAGAAATTATCATAATAGCTCTCAAAATGGACAGAGGCAAACACCAAGAACATTATCAGGGCTCCAATCCCCAAAACACTTAATCATGTTGCTCAATTTTAGGGCATGTGAGTTATCCCACCCCTATGCAATAAAGCACTGTAGCACATGCTTAAAACTAAGGATTAGCTGAAAACTTTGCTGAATCATGGTTTGGGCTCCTGTATTCTTATTTTAACCAGACCCTCCAAAGACTTCCACCATGCAAAGATTATCCCTACTTATACAAGGAATCTGCAGGGAGTAGTAGAAGAAATAATCTAAAGGTTATAGCAGGTTAAAAGTGTGTAGGTGCACCAATATGCAAATCCTCGACCCATGCTACCTAAGAACAGTCTTCCCCAGCTCCTGTTACAGAGGTCTTTTGGAGATGCCTCTCCATAGGTTTTGAAGGAAGCCAGATACCTCTATTTTGGCAATTCTCAAAACTTCACTAAAGTAGCTTCATCAAATATGGGCTTTATTCATCAATATTTAGCTAGCTAGCTAGATGACCTGCTCACCAGGCCCCTTCCTATTCTACCTATCACCTGAGCCCCTTTTATGAGCATAGTCTCTTTTTCTATTTTTTTTTCCACATTTGGTAACCTGCAGAGCCTTTAAATATAGTAGTCACCTGGATCTATGAGGGGTTGACAGAGGATCCGTTTGAATAAGGATTGTAAATCTGGCCACCAGAGGCTGTCATGTAACCATAATGAGAAGCCTAATAAAACACCAAATACAGTATTTGTCAACAAAGAACAAGCGCCTCTGGAAAGGCACAGGAATTGGGAACAAGCTGAGTTTGTCACATAAATGTAGTGCCTGGAAACAGTCTGCTCATGCTGATACTATGGTACTGTCGGTACGCACTGAAATGGTTTAGCCTACCCGTACTTGGGACTATTGGTACCAAGAGTCACAATGGAATATGAGGTGCTTCCTGCAATTTCCTTAGTAAAGCAGAAAAATCTTCTCAAAATAGACCCTAGCTTGATTGTTCCCACTTCCTTCATAGATGCACAAAGAGAGAAGGAACCTCCTCTCTCCTCTTCACCCCAACCGGTGCTGGGCACAGTTACAGCCCTGGGACACACCTGAGTGGATGGGCTAGTGCTGCTAATCGCTCTACTCTTATAGAAAAGTGCTTTAGAATTTAGTAGGCTGAATTCCATAGAAGTCTATAAAAATAATGCTGAAAACCTATAGAATAATATCCTTTCTATATGTTTGTTTTGTTATCTATTAAATCCTATTTGGCCAGTAATAAAAACCTATAGAAAAACATAATTCTCTGTTAAGTTCTGTAGGACTTTCCCATAGTCACCTTAAAGGGCCTTGAGCTGGCCATGGTTATAGGAGAGTTCGCTTCTCTCCTACTGACATTTTGCTGAAATAGCAAAATTATTCCTCTGTGGCTTTGTCTACACTTGTGGCTGCACATGACAGTGAAAGGCTTTGGCTGGGGGGAAGGAGTCAGGAAAGGCTCCAGCAGTAAGGAGGCAGCAGGACAATACACTGCTGAAAATAGCAGTGTAGACATGGGAGGCACAGGCTGGGCTTGTAGAGATACCCTAAGGCTCTGGCGTGTCTTTACTCTGCCTAAACAGTGCCTTGCTGTCTACACTGCTGTCTACACTGCTATTTATACCATGTCAGGGGGCATACATTGTCTATACTCTACACAGTGCCATAATCACTGCTGCTGATACCAGGATCAGAGCATCCCGGGCCCTATCATTAGCACTGGTGCTACCGTGCTGGCCTGAAATAAAATGCCCATTAGAGCTTCATTTTGGCAATGCACATCCACACTGTCCCCAAAGGCTGGCTGTGACTTCACAACTGACCCCTAGGTGCACACATGCAAAAAGTATCACCCCTTGCTTTATGTGGAAGAGACTGTCAGTAAAGAGAGCAGAGTGCAGTAGTATTCCATATTCATCAATATTTTAATTTATCTTAAAAGAAGGACTCACCCCAGCAGGAAGTTGTGTCCCCCCACCTCCATCTGCTGCTGTTCATTTTAAATATCCCCTTTTGGGAAAGCACTAAACAATTTAATAGAAAATGATACCCTTTCTAAGACTTTTTTGGACCATCCAGTATTTAATAGATAATTATTTTCCTGCTGTAGATTTCAAAAGGATAGCTCAACTATCAACAGAAAGGATCTTGTTCTCTATTAAATTCAATAGGTTTTTAGAGCAATTTCTATAGAGCCTTATTAAGTTAGGCTTTTATTAAATCCTATTGGTTTTATTCCCTGTTAAATTCATAAGAGGTTGTATAGTGTTAAAGATCCACACAGTGCTGTAGGGAACATAGAATTAGACAGAATCCCAGCCCCAGAGACCTTGCACTTTAACTGGCTATATATAATGTCCATCTTTTGGATGAGACCTAAAATCTAATTTTGGGTCACTAATAGTGAATATAGCAATGGTGATAGAGCTGTTTCAACTGGACATGGCATTTTTGCTTAGCTCCTGTCCTGAAGTACTGGTGCTGCTGTGTACCGTTTAATAACTTCAGCATTTCAGTGGTGGTTTGAAGTTATTCCTATAGATCTCTTACCTACTTCATAGGTGTGCTGCAAGTCATAATCATTGTAATTAATGTTTATAAAGGCCCAGATTTTGAAAGACGTAGTCTCATAATTGCCTGTCACTTTTGAAAATGAGACGTACGCTCCTAAATCAGTTAGGTATTGCAAGGCTGAGCAGAGCAACACCTAACTACCTTTAAAGATTTGGATCTAAGTCCTTTTAAGATTTGCCATGAAAAGTGTTATAATTGTAATAAAGGAAAATATGGGCAACAAATCCTTCATGATGTGGGAGATCATTTAAAGGATAGGCTGGTGAAACTCCTTGTCTGGTGCATTTTGGGTGGTTTGTGAGTCTTCCAAGTGTTACTGCTAATGAAATTTAGGCCCCCCAAATATTTTGTGGCAGAGGCTATAGTTAAAATGAGCATCAGCATGGATTATTACTAGGGCTGTTGATTAATTGAAGTTAACACATAATTAACTCAAAAAAATTAATCACGATTAAAAAAAATAATCACATTCATATGCTTTCAGAAGTCTTAAAAGAGCAACACTCCAATGTGGGAACTATGGAACCTGAACTACCAAAAGAGAACCATCAGCCTTCTGCTGGTGGCATCGGACTCTCGTGATGAAAATGAACATGCATCAATCCGCACTACTTGGATTGTTATCGAGCAAAACCTATCAGCATGAACGCATGTCCTCTGGAATGGTGATTGAAACATGACGGGGCATATGAATCTTTAGTGCATGTGGCATGTAAACTATGATAGTGCCATGTGAACGTCTGGTCTCACTTTCAGGTGACATTGTAAACAAGAAGTGGGCAGCATTATCTCCTGCAAATGCAAACAAACTTGTTTGTCTGAGCGATTGGCTGAACTTGTAGGCGCTAAAGTTTTACACTGTTTTATTTTTGAATGCAATTTTTTGTACATAATTCTACATTTGTAAATAGGGCCAGCTCTAGGCACCAGCAAACCAAGCATGTGCTTGGGGCGGCACAATTCCAGCGGCAGCACTTGGGTTTTTTTGTTTGTTTTTTGTTTTGTTTTTGTTGGTTGGTTTGTTTGGGGAGGGGGGGGCAAAAAACCTAGAGCTGGCCCTGTTTGTAAGTTCAACTTTTATGACAAAGGGATTGTACTTGTATTAGGTGAATTGCAAAATACTATTTCTTTTGTTTTTTACAGTGCAAATATTTGTAATAAAGATAAATATAAAGTGAGCACTCTACACTTTGTATTCTGTGTTGTAATCGAAAACAATATATTTGAAAATATAGAAAAACATCCAAAATATTTAAATAAATGGTATTCTATTATTAACAGCGCGATTAATCATGATTAATTTTTTTAATCACTTGACAGCCCAAATTGTTACACACAGACTGTAAGTAGTAGCCACACAAGTTAAACTTGTTAATTTAATATGTATCCTTGAATTTTTAAAGATTTGCATTTAAATGGATGTGCTGATTCTTTCCCCTCCCTCCTCCCTCTCTTTCCGCTTTATCTGTCTCCTTTTTACATGCACACTCACAAGCTATTTGCCAAATATTCCATGGTACAGCAAGATATCCATGTTGTTAGATCCCAAATTCCTGTTAGTTCTTAAGGTTGGAAGAGGTGCGATAGGTAGCCCATAGTATGAAGCTACATGAAAATCCCTGAGTAAATGCCAGGGAAACCATTCAGGAATAGAGCCTTTAATCTTTAGATGGTCTAAAAGGAGTTTGGTGACATGAGGTGGCTTATTGCAGTCGGCTAATTTCAGTGACTATTGTATTGTTGTGAAGATGCCTCATATCAAATTGTTCTTTTCATGTTCTATTAGGGGGCAAAAACTTGTTATTACTTGTGATATCATTAGTTTGATACGCCTCCTTCAATTTCTTTTAAATCCTGGATGCTAAAAATTATTAAATTAAGAATTTTTAAAAATAAAAATGTTTTTATATATATATATGTAATTGGAATTTCTATTTTATGTATGAACGTCACAGGTTGAGTGTACTTCTAAACATGCAGCATGGTTATTTGGACAGGTATAGGCCAGCTTTTTGCTGCTTGTGAGGTCACTGTTGTGCTGATTTAATATCCCCCAAAGCTTGGCTATTAAGAAAGCATGCTGTCTGGAATAACGTGCTGTCTGGCTTCTTATAAAATACCATTCTTAGAAAAACATTATAAGGAACCTTAACTCTCACTCATGAACTTTTAAAATGTATTATTTTATTATCTTGATGTTGGTATCTGAATATTTTATTTTAAGTGACACACTAAATTAGGGAATACTTTTAAAGGAGGAGATTTTCAAAAAGAGGCTTTGCACCCAGCTCCTACTGAAAGTTAATATGCTTTGTGCCTTTGAAAATCTGTCAACTCCTGCCCCCAAATATTTATTAATCGATAGGGTTTATTTTGGCAAATCACTTATTGTCCAGCTATGTCAGAAGAAAGGCAGGAGACAATGGATGTTGTTTAATTAGGCCACAACTTTATTCACCTAAAATATCTGGGAGTACCTGGCAATAACTCATACAGTGCAGGTCATCATTATTTCCTTAATTGTTTCCACCTGTTTAGAGGGTGCTGCCCTCTCCCTTTTCCAACCTGGTCCCTGCCCTTCTGTTACTGGGACCCCTGCCTGCCCATTGCTGGCTCCTCACTGCCTTCTCCTCATATAAGGGTTAAAGGGCTGAAAAGGAAGGGGGGTTGACTTCCTGCTGTATTAGACATTAGGAGCCCCCAAGCCCTCTTCCATAGCTTTCTCAAGGAGTGCTTTCCTCTAAATCCCCTTCCAATCCATTTTATTTGACCACCTTCCATAACAAGTACCTGCTCTGCCCACCCCACTGAATCCTGGACATAAAGGCGGATTAGGGGTTTGTGGGGCCCTGGGCCACAGCAAGTAGGAGATCCTTCTCATCCCTTCTGCCTGTAGTCCCTCCCACCCTCCCCTAGCACTCCTGCTGGGGAAATGGGGTTGAGGCACAGGGGCTCTCCCTGCCTGGCACTCCTGCCGGGGAGCCGTGTCAGGGCGAAGTGATTTCTCCCGCCCACCCTACGCTCCTGCCAGGAAGCAGGGGCGAGGTGTTGGGGGTGCCCATTTTTCTGGGGCTCCCCAATTGGCCGGGGCCCCTGGGCATGGGGAGATTAGCATAAATGGGAAAAGGGAGAGTAGCATAATGTATACAGCGAATCATGAAGAAATCTGGTTCTACTGAGTCCATAGGAAGGAGGGTGGGTGTTTCCAGACCAACCCCAGTCAGAGAAGGTTTCCCTGGAACTGCCCAGGGTATAAATACCCACTGCTCCCCAGTCACCTGGAATGGCAATGCCCCTCCCTCACCTGGATTGGGCACTCCCTGTTTCTCCTTGCCCTGTCCAAGTAAACCTTCCCCTACATCCCAATTATAGAAGAGCCCTTATAGGGGTAACAACCCTTTTTCCTGTAGCCAGCTGGACAAAGGACCTGCTGCATACAGTTGCGATGAGCACATTATTGCTATTTCTTGAAAATAACTGTGCATATGTAGTTAAAATGAGGAAAGTGAATAAAAGCTATGGATTTATGGTAAATTTATGAAAGTATTGTGGTCTTGCATTTGAGGTTTGTTCACTATGTATCACTAATCTGTACCTTTTTGGATACTGTAACTTTTTCAGATGCCTTTTTCATGGTGTTTATAAGATTACTGATGAGAGAATAGTATTTACTTTGTGCCAGGTTAAGATTATGATGTTGGGATGAAATATGTATTTCTTTGTACCGATAAGGGTAATGAATATATTTGGGCCTGATTTTGAAAACAATTACACGTGTGTGTAACTGTACTCACCTGCGGTCAGTTCTATATGGGGCTATTTGCAGGCTAGGTATGTACATTGTTGTCAGCACTCGTTCATAAATTAACTTCTTTTGTTTTGGGAATTTGCAAGGATATTTGTTTGCATTCTTTTTTGTATGTTTTTTCTTCTTACATCTTTCAGTTTTCTTTTGTAAGTAAATAGAGATACAGGTCAGATCCTCAGTTGGTGTAAAGGATGCACCTTCATGGAGTAATGGCGATTTACAGCAGCTGAGGATTTGACCCACTCTGTGCGTGTGTGTGTGAAAATGCGATGGAGGGGTCACCCACCATGTCCTTAAACAAGAAAATGAAGCTGACTAGGCTAACATGATTGGAAACTGTCTGATAATGGTAAAGATTGATGGAGGAGTCACTTCTAACATCAAATACAGAACACTGATTACCCCTAAAGCTACACAGCTTCTCTCTCTACTTCGCTGTAGGGCCTGGAACTTTCCCTGCTCCTAGATTTGAAACTCCCCTAATCCTCCGTCTGCTTGGCTTTCTGCCACAGACTTAAAGAAATGGTACACATATCCTCATAGAAATCATATTCTCTAGCAGTCTTAAAATTCTTGTTGTGGAAAGAATCTGCCAGCAAAAATCAACTGTTTACAAACAATACATCATCTTCAAATGTTTGTATGGATTGTGGAAAGTACTTGTTGATGGGAGCTCACTGGATACAAGCAGTACATCTTTGCTGTGGCTGTTGAAATAAGTCTTCATTGACTGACAGAGACTATATTCTCCATTGGCTTCCTGATTTCTCCATCAGTTCCAATGAGGGAGATTCATGTCTGGTTTTCAAGTAATTACAATTTCTTAAACATTTTACTATGTCTGACCTTGAAAACTGTCTGTTGTACAAGCCAACTTAAAAATCGCTCTGATCAGTCTATCAGCATTTATAAAGCACTTACCATCCTCACATAGTATCTGAGCACTGTGCAGGGATTACACAATAAAAATCTGATAATGATTTGGATTTTGTGTTGTGATTTCATTGGCTGAAAGAGGGACACAAAGAGACATGATATATTTCAAAACATTTCAAAAGGGAACCATTATGTAGTCTTTTAAATCCTAAAACAGGGCCGCCTGGGGGGGAGGGGGCAAGTTGGGGCAATTTGCCCCAGGCCCCACAGGGCCCCCCACGAGAATATAGTATTCTATGGTATTGCAACTTTTTTTTAATGGAAGGAGCCCCCAAAATTGCTTTGCCCCAGGCCCCCTGAATCCTCTGGGCGGCCCTGTCCTAAAACATACTCTACCAAAATAACTAATAGATAAGCCTTAACTAGAGGCAGTATTTATGCAATTGTTATCATTTCCAATAACTTGGAAAACTACACGCACAATTTTGAAAGTCCTTTATATAGTAAACACCAATTTTGGGAGAGATTCTACTCTCTACTATTGGTATACAAGAGGGGAAAGAGGGCATAGAGACCTCATCTCCCTCTCCCACTGCACAGGTAGCAGGCGATCATTTCTCCATAGCACTCCAGGAAGCATTGGAAGGGAAGACCAGGTACCTTGCTGACCTGCACACCACAACTTTAAGGAGGTGTGGTCTGCCAGTTAGGGGCACATTGAGCTCACAGTCAGAGTATGTATGCTGTAATCTGCTGCATATGCCAGCCAAGAACAAACACTGTTCCTTCCCACTGTAAGATTTAGCAGAATCCTATCCTGTCAACATGGAATCTTGTAGCAGAGCATGTATTTGTCACTATCCCTGCCCCATCTCACAAAGCCGGCCAGGGGAAGGAAGACAGACAGACAGACACACACACACGTGTAAATGAAAACATCTACATGGAATCTATAAGGCTAAAGTTCTGTTTAAGACAAATTTAAAACCGATAGCCTATCTTTAACTACTACCACATGACTGAAATAGTAAGGAATGCTCTGTCAAGCTCAAATTTTAGTGTCCTGAATTTTTCTAGGTGACATTAGACCTTCTAATAGTAGTTTGTGTTTACTCTGTAGTGATGGGGAAAGAAACAACCCATTGCCAATAGTACTGATTCATATTTAAGAGATGATAATTCTTTCTTTCTAAATGAAGATTTTAGCACCATATTTACCCCAGAAATATTTCTATGATTTATTGATATTAATTATGGCTGTAAATTATTAAAACTAAAAGAGTGAACACCAGCTGGATGTAGAACTTTTCTGAATTTTCGACATGAAAGATGGGGGATCAGCTGAAGGCTATATAAAAGTGAGATGCATTCATTATCAGTGGGCTTTCTGTCCTTATGCTATAACTGGAAACAGTATCAGTTACATGCTATGGGCTTGATCAACTCCCACTGAACTCACAGGAAAGTCTCCTATTGGCATTAATGAGAGTGTGTTGGAGCAACATTCACCATAGTGCAGAGGACTGGTGTAAGGCTCTTTTCCCACTTAAGTCCTATGCTAGGAGGAGGGAGGATGGGTGGAGTGGGGCATAAAGGGAGCCTTGTACCTCAGCATGCTGTGAAGAGGAGCTCTGCACTAACACTGAATGTTCTGGTACTAAGGATGAGGGATTGACAATGTGCCCGGGGAAAGGCTGGGACTACACAGTTCTAGTGGATAAGAACCCCTTCCCAAAGGTCTGACAGCTGCTATTCTGACTCATTGACTTGAGCAGCATCCAGAAAAGGGCTGCCCCACAGCTCTGGGGCCTGCTACTAGGTGGGGCTGGAGTTTTTCCACCTTCAAACCAAGCATTTCAGAGCTGCATAATGCGAGATTACTCACGCTTTTTGGTGGCACCTGCAAATTTCACCCCACATGGGTTGCTGAGAAGGGAGTAAAGGCCTCAGCGTAAACACAGCAAGTCGGTTCATTAAAAATAAATAAAAAGGACCAGCCTTCACTTTCAGCCCAAGCAGCTACATGTGACTACTACTTTGGCACAAAATAAAGCAAGTAGTTGTCGTAGCAACTGCCACCATTTCATGGTCGGTTATTCAAATGCTGTGGCACAGAACGCTCTCGTTAAAAGAATTGTGAATCCCTCTGTGAGAGAAATGTTTACTTATTTCCAACAGACGTAAAACGGAGTTATTTCCCTACATTTTTCTGCATTCATTGTGTATGTGTCTATGTGTCCAATAATGCCCCTTCTCTCAGGGTCTAATTTATTGACATAAGACACAAAACAAAACTCAGTCCTGGGGCTTCTCTCCTCCCCCTCAGTCTGCTCTTCCATGCCGTGGCAAGGCACGCTCAGCCCTACCTGGCTAGTCTTTTCTTACTCCCATGGAGTCAGCTATTCCTGGACCTCAGTTGTCTTCAGCCCAATGGCTCTGGCTTTCAGACCCAAATCCTACCCTTTGGCCAAGGGTCTTGTGCAAGAGGCTTCTGTCTGTTCTGTAGTCTCTGCCACAGCTCCCTCTGATTGCCTCTCTGCACACCCTCCCCCTTCGGTAACTTCCTCCTGCTCTTATAAGGAAATCTGCTGATCCCTCCTCCAGTGGGCCACCTTAGTAACCAAGGTTGGCTGGCTCCAGGCCTCTAGCTGTTAAAGGGGCAAGGCACCCTGTTACATGGTGGTAAAAGCACAACACATTTTTTTTCTTTTTAAAAATTAACTATGGATATTTAAAAAAAACAAACCCTTTTTTTTTCAACTTTTGCTTTATTAGTTGTTTGGGATAAATCCTGCTTCTTCCACAGCCAGAGAGGGCCCCAGATGTCATTCCACTGCATTGAAGAGGCCAATTTTGGGGAGCCGACACTGGGGGGTCAGTAATCTATGTGTCCTCACAGTCCAACTCTGGGATGTCTCACTCTGCAACTTTGCTCAGAGTTTTAATGGGGGTGGGTGGGCTGGGGAGGCCAGGACAGCACCAGGCTAAGCCAGTAAGGGTAAGGGATGGGGTTGGTGTATCTATGGATCTATTGGCCTTATTTCCCACAGGCCAGTGGCACAGAAACCACAAGAGTTACTGCATCCTCAGAGTTCCAGGAACAGCAGCTGAGGACCAATGAATGGGGTGAGGATTGTCTCTCACTATGTATTTGTTCAATACTAGTATAATGACCCCCAGTCATGATTTGGAACCTTTGATTGCTACTGTAATACACATAATAAAAGTAATGAGACTACAAAAAGTTGAGGAAGTTTTCATGGCCTCTTCTGGAAGGCACTGAGAGGATTGGACATGAATACTGACTTCAGTGGAACTTTTGCATTACAAAAAAGTTTGCAAAATTGGGCACTAAGTTTGCAAAAGCAGAGCTCAATCATTGATTCCTTATCAGGACTTGAAATGAATGGGAAGGGAGTCTTGCCTGAGTAATGAGTGCAAGATCGGGCCCAGATGGAACAGTAAAGAGGTGAACCTGAGAAGATTTAGACACTCAGCTCACCTAAACTGCCAGATGTTCCAATGCTTCTCCAAACTGCCTTGGGTTTAGAAATAGGAATGCAATCTTGAATTTACTCAGACTTAACAGTTTCAGCAGGAGACCAGCCCTCCTCACTGGTTTCAGTACTTCAGTTTCATGCTGAAAGCAGGAAAGGCAGAGGCATATGTGATTTTTCTTTTATTAAGTTTACCAAATTTTTTTGAAGCTCAAAACTCCATCAAGGTTCATTCTGAACTTCAGCATGAGCTTCAGGACAGTTCATATTTTACTTCAACTGAGTCACACTTTCCTGATCTGAAAGATCAGGGTTTATCAGGCAGTCAGAAGGCTATTATGTTACGGCTCATGTGCCTATTGAAGGCAATGGGAATTTTACCACTGATTTCAATGGAAGTAGGAGAATGCCTTAATATATTAATTGCACATCCAGACACAATTTAGGGCCCTATTCAGCCATCTTTCTGCATGTCGAATTCCCACTGAAGTCAATGGAGGATTTGTGCAAAAATTGATAAGCTGTAGATTGAAGTGGAGCAGCTGAATTTTAAACCCAGCTCTGTCACTGATTTACAGTGTGTGGCGTTGTGCAAATTACAAAACCGTTTCTCTCTCTTAATTTCCCCAACTGCAAAACAGGGATAAAATACATGCCTCAAGGGCGCTGTGAAGAATAACTGGTTAATTTTTATTCAGTGATTTGGAAATATAAGCACTATTGCTAAATGTGGCTCATATAATATACACTCAAGGTAAAATTCACTTTACCCATACAAAGCTCCAGTAAACCCATGAAATCCACATACCTTCAACATGGGCGCTCGGGGCCTCACATGGTAGTTCCAAGCTTTTCAATCTATAAGCTGTATTATTTATCATTATCATTTATCCCTTTGACAGGACTATTCAACAAAAGTCAACTTACCTTGTTCCACAATAAGAACATAATTTGATAAAATTAAATTTAAACAAGATAAAAAATTATAGAAATGTTCTTCACATATGGACTTTTAAATGGAAATCATATAGTTCAGTGGCAAAATATACCTTATGCATGTTAACTATAAAGCACATGAAAAGAGGAACTGTAGTGCCTCAGTTAGTATGATCTTCAATGTGAAAATAAATATAGATATATTTACATTTTGGCAAAACTAAAACCATCTGATCCATAGTAATATAGTACTGCTCCAAAAATTTTTAATAATAATAAATATTGCTTGCTGAACAATATTTTTGAAGGTGCTTCCTGTACTTTCATTGAAGTTAATAAAGAAGTCACAAATAATTCTGCCCACTTTTGTCCCAAAGAGGATCATATTTAATGCTCCATTTAATTTGCTCAAATGTCAGGGAACATCAAAAGAGGAAATTTATTGTATTAGTCACCGAAAGAGATATAGTAGGAGCATGATGCTATCTAAAGATGATTAATAAGCAGAGTTATTGATTTTGCAAAATCAATAAATCCAGCTGTTCAATTGATGGTATTAGTAGAGGGAATAGTTTAGTTTATTTGCTACTATGAAAATCTGTCTGTCTGTCCTATTTATTTATTTATTTATTCATTCATTCATTCATTCATTCATTCATTCATTTATTTTACTAGGGATGGCCAAACTAGTTAATAAAAGAGACACTGCCTTGAATTTTTACTCATCTGGTCTGAACGATTGGGATCACTTAGACAAATTTGTGCCTCTGAAAAGGGTGTGGTATTTTCAATAAGCCAGCTAGGGCAGCCATTCAGGTAGCATATGCTGGAACTGTCACCATGACTTCTTAAACAGATGACAATTGTTGGATGGAATTTGATATATTTTAAAACGTCTCAGGCCCTGATTCTGCAACTTGATGCACAGAGGTGGCCTCCTGCACCTACATGGAGAGCCAGTGAAGTCAACGGGGATACATGCAGGCACAAGAGGTCTGTCTGCTTCGAGTCATTTGCAGGATTGGAACCCTAATCTTTTTCTGTGACTAGGCTTTCCAATAGTGTGTCCAAATCTGCTAGGTAATGTTAGTGCTATTTAATGTTTCATTCTATTTAATGTTTCTTATGTTGTATATTTTTAGTCCTGTAAACAGTGCTAATAGTTATATTGTAATTATAATCCTCTTTGACATTACCATATTGACAGGTGTATCCTCGGAGAATGTCTCCTGGAGGCATGTTACACAAAAGAGAATGAAGCTATTATGGACAGAGTTGCACAGGCAGGCTGAGAGCACAGAAGGACCCTTGTTTCCTTTGAAGATAAGGACAAGGAGAATGTTCCACTGCAATGTGCCCAGGAGGTTGCATGCCCATTAGGTTTCAGGTTACACAGACGAGCTGAATGGATATAAGAGTGAGACACATGGAAGAGAAATCTGTGATTGTGCATGAATTGGGTTGAAAAGAGAATTGGGAGAGAGAGATCTAGAATTACATATAAAGTAAATAAATGTAAACAAAGGCTCAAATGAGTGAGTTACATACTCCATCTATTAGAGATTTTTTTTTAAAATTAAGATTGCATTAGCCTTCCACCCACATGAACAGTATTTGTTGTTGGTATTTATTATTGTTGTTGCTTTAATATTTTGAACTTATATGCAAAAGCAACTTTCACCTGAGGATCTCAAAACTTTGTCCCTGAGAGATGGAGAATGAGCCACAGAATAGTTAAGGGATTTGTTCAAGACCACATAATATGTCGGTGTTAGCACTGATAATAAAAACTTGGTAGCACAGAACACTCTTGGTAGCACAGAACACTTTTTCCTTTTCTTCCCCACTCCAACTACTAGACAACATTCTCTCCACACTCAGTCAGACAGCATATTCCTCTCAAATCTCCCTTATCACTAGTGGTTCATAGTTTCACATGGTTTAGCATGTCTTTAACAATTTCTCCAGTGTTAGGCACAAACAGATTTTCCTTAGCCTTTCATCCCAACCATCTCTTTTCATCTTCCCATTTTTCAGCGAACATGGACAATAAAAGCAAAAACAAAGAACCTCCCTTCCCCAGTCATGCTTACAGTGCAGCAGGGCAATGAGGTTGGACTGTGACGTTTTGATGAATGTTGGTGCAGTGGCAACTATCTGAATCACTTTTAAAGGAACAAAATCCAAGGCTTGTGATGTTTATAAGACAAAGATACTGTTTTTATTTGCAGGTTGATTCTCATAATAGCAAAGTCAAGTTCTACCACTTACTATATTTGTCACACAGTGGCATGAGAAGTAACTCTGTTCAGTAGTTACTAAGAAACCTAAAGGAATACAGCATTTGGAATCATAAAATTGAAAACACTAACTGATCTCAACACTTTCTAAAATTCTCTCTCCTTTGCATTCTCTCCTTGAGGCCTGAGTTTAATACTCTAATTTCTCATGTACAGTTGTGTTACTGATAGAAGAAATAATTAAGAATATTCATTTGAGTTTTTAAAAGCTTTTGCTTCAGCTGTGTTCATTGCTCCTTTTGTGATTGCTTTCTGAGCACTTGAACAATGAAGTTTTACTTGCAAAAATGTTCACCTAAAATTTGCAGATGGAGTGATAAAATATAGATGGAGTGATAAAATCATGAGGACAGGATCCTTATGCAGGGTGATCAGGATCACTTGCTAAACTAAGCCCAATGAAACATGTGTTTTGCAGTCAAATGCAAGAGTTCAGGCCGTACATATAAGGTGGGGGCTGGATCATGTAAAGCAGCAACTTCAAAGAGAACTATGGGATTATGATAGGTAACTGACTGAACCTGAGCTCCTAGTGTGATATTGTGACCAAAATGGATAGCATAGCTATATGAATAGAGGAATATAGAGTAGCATTAGGGAGGCTGTATTACCTCTGAATCTGTCATTGGTAAGACTACTTCAAGAATGTTGAAATATTGGAAAGGGTTCAGAGAAGAGCTGAAAGAATGATTTGAGGTCTGTAGAATTCATTTTACAATGAAAGGTTGAAGAAGATCTTGTTTTCAGTATCGTCAGACAAATAATATATATCTGTCATGAAAAACAAAGGCCCAAAAACTGAACGCTCAGATATTCACATAATTACCCCCATAGGCCTGTCTTGACAAGCCAAAAAGGTGTATTTATTCCAATTGTGTTACTTTACTGAGGTAGTTTAGCACAAATTAAAAGGCCTCCAAGACTGAAGCTAACATGTTTGAAGCCATGTTAAGCAAAGAGCCTAGGCTAAAACACAGCCAGCAAAAATTATTGCAAATATGTTAACCTGCAGCTTGATAGGGCTCTTCAATCCTGTTAAGGTAACATAACTAGAAAACACACCCCTTTGCCCATTAAGACAGGCCTGACTTGAAGAATCCCCTATCCTAAACCAGTTTTGTGTCTTTATCTTGGGCATTAATCTCCAGTGTGGAACCTTGTCAAATTCCTTTTTGAAAATTTAAGTATACTGCATCCACTGAATTTCCCTTATCTATCATGGCAGTAATATCTTCAAAGAACATGGACGGATTAGTTAAACATGACCTCCCATACTGGGATCCATGCTGGTTATCCTTAATCACATTGTACTTTTCCAGGACTTCTCGCACTGCCTCCCTTAAGAGAGTTTCCAATATTTCCCTTCTCACAGATGTTAAACTTGCTGGTCTACGGTTTCCTGGCTTGTCTATTTAAAATAATTGAGTTATGTTTGACACTTGCAAATCCTCTGGAAGCTCACCCAAAGCTTGTGAGTTCTTTAAAATGTTCATTAAAAAATCACCAATTTCCTTGCTTTTCGTTTGACATTACATTTTCATTATCTCCTGACACATGCGCTCTATTCTCATTTTTAAGTGGCTAAATCAGTTTTTATATTTTGTCTATTGTGTATATATAGTTGTAAAATCCCACACTGCTGACTGGATTTTTTTCTGCCAGAATGACAAGTGTGATCACTGTGGGGAAAGGGTGTGCACTGTCCTTTACCTTGCACTATATAATTTGGAGGGTTGAGGTCTTGCCTGATGCTAATGAGCTTTGTATTGCCACAAGAAGTCATAAGCCCATTTCAGGAGAACCCAAACTTCCTCAGCCAGGCTGTCACATATCTTTTTAAAGAAATCTATTTATTCAGCAGACTTCATTAAATGCCTTCTGAAGCCTCGGATATCGTGTTAGGTTTATATGCCCTCAAAGTTGTTTTAACTTGTTACATTTTTCATAGTGTAATTCTTTGAGGTCTGTCTCTCTCTGTGTGGGTGTTCAGAAGCTGACATGCTGCCAGGCAGTCTTGGAAAATCTACCCACCCTTAGAAACATCAGACATCTCCCACAGAATGTTCACTGGAACCCCTCCTGACGTCACTGCTAATTAGATCATACACTAGATATTGCCATCAGGGAGAAGACTGATCTAGAGAACCTGCGTGTGTGTTGGGGCGGGGGAGGGGGGATTTGAGGGGAGTAAAGTGGAAGGCCAGAAATACTGGTTTGTTATACCGTAAAGCGGATAATGTCTCCTGAATCAGTATTAGTCTCAGTGGGCACTGAACCGTGGAAGCTTCCAAGGCAGGCACCCAAGGAGACCTAATCTGGTGGAGAATAGAGACATTAGTGAGCATGTTTCTTAATAAAGGTGTTCTTATCTCAGACCTTGCATGTGTACTGTGGGTTTCTGCAATACCCATGATAAGTAGTACTCCTTGTTTCATTGAATAGCACAGTAAATAGTCACATAAAACCCAGATAATTTGATGGCTTGTAAGTTAAAGCCCCAGGCAATCTTATCCCTTCTCTTGTCATGTCCCTTATACTTCTAGGGCAAGTCCTTTGTCAAATAGTGCTACATTTTAAACCCTGGACCAATGAAAGAGGTAATGTGCACAATTTCACCATTTCTGCATCCTTTTTTTTTTTTTACACTTTGTATTTCATTATTAACTGAACTATTTTTTCCTTCCTTTTTACCTTACTCTATGGATGCACTAACAGCAAATCATTTCACCAGCAAAGTCATCTATTTGATGAAAGTACAGAGGAAAACATCCATATTTGACTAACTTTAGAAGTGAAGATGTTAATTATTCAGCAGTAGAGCAGCTCTTACCTTAATACTGATGTTTAGGCAGATACCATATTTATCTTAAAGTACCCCAGAGCGAGGAACCTGTGAAGAAGACAGTTACCTTCGGAACCATATTTATCAAGTAAATAGCTCAGAAAAGGATTCTGCCACTTACATCTTTAAAATACAAAAATGCATGCATTTCACTATTTTGTAAATGCCAGAGAGATGCAGCATCCGTTAGAGTTAACGGTGCGGCACTTTTGTGTTCAGTAGCATGAATCATTAATCATGAGACAGGCCATATTCTTGTACTGCTTCTGCTTTCATTACTTGGCCTAATTAAACAGTTCTCTGAACTGGAATCTCAGATTCCTCTGTTACAGATTATCATTAATTATGGTGAAAGTGCTCAGAGATGTTGGACTCAATTATATTCTGCTCAACTCTGGCACTGTGTGATTCATTGCACAGCCTGCTTTGCAGATGTACTCTTTTCTTATCTTGCACTCCCACTTTTGTAAATTGGGCTCTGCCAGCCAACAAACTAAGAGTTATGTGCTGCGTTTTCATTAAAAACATGTTGCAGAAGCACAGACCAATTAAGGATTTTGTATTTTATATAGAGTGATGAGATGAACACTGGATTCTGGGAGAATTAGTTTAGAAAAGAAGCAATCTCAGTTTTCCATTGTATTGCTAAATTTGTGTACTTTGCTGTTGTGAGTTCAGTTGTTTAAGTCTTTCGTTTGGATTTTTCGTGTATCTTTTACATAACTTCTAATAGGAAAATTTAATCTGCATCTTTATTAAAAAAAGATAATACTTCAAAAGATGACAACTGCAATCTCTGTTGTTTTAAAATATTGATAAAGAAAACTTTCAAAAACAATGAACACATTTCCCCATACATAAAACCACCATGTAGAGATTTCTCAGTTAGTGGGTACCATATGTTTAGCAGTATTTACAGTATGAACAGCGATAATACTGTGTAGTGTTTTCAAATTTTTATTGTAATCAAGTCAGGTAGGGATTTATTTTTAGTTGTTTGTTTGTAATATGTGCTGTAAAAATGGTAACTAGAAAGTAACATTAGCAGTAAATATGGCCAGTTCATGTTAAAATACTGATATCAACAACTTTTAAATCTATTATTTGTGTCAGATATGTATTAATGAATTAATACTATGAATATGTTTGTCTCTTTTGTTTTTTGCTCCAAGCAATCATGCCAAAATTTAAAAATACTGAAGATTTTGTGAAAATTAGCAATAAAAAATATGATCTAAAACTACACTGCTCTAAAACATAAATAGAAAATAACATTTTGTTTTTATTTATAGTCATTTTGGCTTTTGGTATGGGGACCAGACTTTTAAAAAAAAGTGATCATGCTGAAAAACTGTACCTCATGAATATTTGTAAAGTGGCATAGCGGTAAATTAAGTCCCATTCCATTGGGTAAACAAATATTATAGTAAAAATGATGCAGTGTGACCTATGGATGAAAAATCTAAACAAACACCTATATGTCATTTTTGACTTTCAAAGTATCCATTGAGAAGTTTGTTGGGATTTGATTCCTTACATGGTTCATAGTATGGACTTTAATATAAAAAATAATGTTGCGTTACACAATGATCAAGTATGCAAACACATTTGGGAATAGCACAGACAAGCTACTCCTCATGCTTTTCTTTCATGAATTCTAAACTAATGTAGAAGTGATCTGCTTTAGAGCTCAGCTGTTCATAAAGTAAAATAGATTGCCAACAAAATTGCTTATACTGTACATTGTCAACATATAAGTATTTACAGATTGCAGGTTAACATGGCTTACATGAGAGAGTCTAGGTTAGGTAAAAGTTTTAAAATTCGGAGTGTGGAGAATTTATATTCATCATCCTCTTTAAACCAAGCACAAGATGTATTTTTACTGATACATGATTAGCTAATTCACCTGCAGTAAGTGGATTTCTTTTCCCCATGTCAATATATACTCTCTGGATTTTATCTACAGGTAGATTGAAGCAGAGAGTTCTTGATTAAGTTATCATAAGAGCAGCACAGTTTGTACTTCATATATGATTGCAGTAGCAAAATATATCTAATATATAAATAATTTGTTGTGGCGCTAACAGGAACATTGGGTTTTCACAATACTCTTTCACCTGCAGAAACATGGGTTCAAAATCCTTAGGTCACATATGAAAATGAGTTTGGTTGTCTCATTCTAGTCCCTGTTTGCTCAGATCATAACATCACTACACAATCTGGCTTGATTGGCAGCATCTGCTTGATAGAGGCCTAGGACATGAATAACAGGCCCCTTCGAATAACAGGTCAGGTTTGAGATGCATTGGCAGAGTTTTACGTGCAAGCTTACATACAGCCCATCGGTACTATGCTTGGTTCATACCAGCATTGTTGATCTCTCACTTTAACAACCACCATTTACTTTGCTTAAAATTCTTTGTTTTAAAGAAATGTATCAGTTGTTTTTCCAATATACCTATTATCTGATAAGTGTGTACTTAATGAAGTCAGAGCAATTTCAAATGTTATATTATTTGGATTTTCCCAGGTTGCTTGACACCAGGAAGTATATACTGTTTTGGTGATATTCTAAATGAATGTGTTCGTATTTATAGTTGCTCACAGAATATCTGTCTTTCATGACTGCTTGTCAGAAAGAGAGCTGAATTAGAACAATACCCAAAGAGTTCTGAATGTAAGTCTTTGGGATTAACTGTTTGCAGACTCACAAATCCTACAGTAGTTGCAGGTTTTAATATATATGAAAATCAGTAGTCTTGTATCTCTGCATATGTGCCTTTTGTAATATAATTTTGACAGATGGTGAGCTGGATAAATCTAGCTCCTCACTATAGAAAGCCTTGTCTTGTCTTGTACTCTCCCAAAACTTGTTTTAAAAAGGCCTTGGTGTTCATTTATTTTTTAAATACAGATCCTTTGGGGCCTGCTTTTGTTTTTATTTTCCATGTAGCTCCCAAGTATTTCCACCCTATATTCATTTCCATATACAAATTTTACCTGAGCTATGACTTTTGTCTTTGCATAATGCCACTGCCTATGTTAGTTTACATCTCTCCTTATTAAAATAAATATGTTACCCCTGATCCTGTTTGCACCAACTAAAATTCTGACAACAATATCTTACTATATAGGGGGAATAAAACATCCCAACCAGGAAGCAGTTTCCTCTCCTACCAGCTCCAGACAGACTGCTCATTGAAAATGTAATACACTGCTGCCATGTCACAGGTCAGCTGGCAAATGGCAATCTGAATTTTAAAAGGAATATGAATAAAATTCTGTTTTATTTTGAAAATGAACTTTGTGCCCTCCATCATGAATCCAATATATGTCTTAATCTTCTATGCTCTTGAAGCCTGCGGCTCCTGGCTGAGTCCTTTGACTCCTGAACCTAATAAGGAAATAGGTTGTTTTCTCATCCTAGTCTCATTTTTAGAAGGGCTGAAACAAACAGTCCCTATTTCAAATGTAATTGACAAAGCATAAAAACATGTGTGTTATGTAATTTTAGGTTTATGACAGAGCTCAGTGCTGGGATGTTTTATTTTAAAATTTGATTAAGATGTTATACCTTTGGAAATATGCTGTCAAGATTCAAAATCAAAATTTACCAACTGTACTATTTCATGTTTACTTTGGAATCGTACACGCAAAACTGATAAGGGGGATGAAACAGATAATAGTACACTTCAATTGGGACCATTTTCATTTAACCTGGACATTATTTACAGCCAGATATTGACAGCTTTGTATTTGTGGGAATTGGTGTTATTTAAAAATTGCTGGGGGATTTTGTTTCTTGTTTTTTATTACAGTTGGGTTGATGATGTTTGCTCCTTTTGAAGGGTTTTTAATTCATTTTGGGGATACTCCACTTGTAATGCATTTAAGTATAAGAATCTAGAAAAGAGGGCAGGTCCTTTCTCTGCCTAGAAAAATAGAATTTCTATTCCTGGAACATTCCCACTCCCTTCTCCCAAAAATGATATAGTGCCAGTCAGTTTAACTGATTTATAATTTCCTCTTTTGTTAAGAGAATCTGAGAAGTGTGCCCTTACCTTCAAACATACAGATGTGCATGGCTTTTAAATAAGTGTAATCAGGCATCTCAGTGCTTTTCTGCTACCATATCTTGAAATCACATCTGTGTAACATCAGAGCCTAGCTGATCAGCTCTAGGAAATTAATGCTAGCATTTTCTTGGGCTAGGGAACTTGTGTGCCTTTTCTTTTTTAAGCTAGGAGATGTTGATTTTCTACATTAGCTGGCAATGTGTATGTTTACCTAAAGGTAGAATGAATGCTTCTGGGAAATACAGGACTTCTCTCCAGTTTTAAACCAGGATATTAATGTGCATCAGATAACAAAGAACAATTAAAAAGCTATCTCCCTGACCTAGGGCTGGATTGTGCTCTCTTCCATCTCTTCCTCTGGTGGATAAACTTAATGAGAAGCCAGAAAACCCCATGAAGTGAACTTCACTAATTTTCCTGGAAAGTGTCCCCTCAATGGAGCTACAGAGTGGGGAGTTAAGGCTTCCTAGTCCTGTGAATCCAGGGACCCATAGGAAAGGGAACCCACAAATCTGTGGAGGCTGGAGTCACATAACACTTACCCATCCTCACTGTTGGTTTAACATTGCAACATGGCTCCTAGGGGAGCCACACTGCCATTTGCTAAGCCACTTTGCATCTCAGTGGCAGCCATAGAGGGGACACAATGGGAGCCAAAGCTCCTGCATTTCTCCAAGCCAAAGAAAGCTCTCTTCTGATTAACTGGCCCCAAAGGAGCAGTCAGAGTCCGAGTTCGTGGAGTTAGGAGATCTGCAAACTTTATCATTTTTTTAGGAGGGTGAAGCAAAGTTCTCAAACCCTTTTTTAATTTTAAACTACTTTTGACAGTGTGGTTCAATTATAAATTTTCCATCGCTAACAGGAGAAAGAATATTCTATTTATTAATGATAGATGAAAAGGTAGACTGGCACATGTATGCCTTGTGTACAATATATTTAATTTTTCCATCAACTTATTTTTCTCTCTTCTGCCCCCTTGCTCTTTTGTTCACACTTGCTACTAAGTGGGATATAAACTGAAAAATATTTGAGTTAGGTCAAAGTGGAACCGAGAAAATTTACCCATCCCTAATGGTGATTGGTTTAGGACTTGATTCCTGATATCCAATTTTCAAAGGGATCTGATTAATAATTTGTTTAGAAAATAATCTCAAACTAGAGAACAAATTTGGTATATCTCTCTGGGAAAGAAGCTTTGTAGCCAGTCTATATTTGGTTAAAAAGTCTGACTTGCTAGTAGCAACCTATTGTGTACAAGAAGTACATGATGTGGCGTTAGCATTGGGATGTTGATAAAATCCTGAAACCTTTGTTGCTTTTCTCCCTTCTGTTTGCAGCAGTTAGACTCCTCTGGCAACAGTTAGGCTGCCTTTACTTCTGGCCGAATTTGTCTTGGGCCAAAAAATTGGCTAGAAGTTCCTGGACACTGCCTACAATTACATCAGCTGAATCACTGCTATCTTGAGTCGGTGAAGAGGATGAATTTCCATCTCCTCACTGCAAGTCACATACTTCACAGGGGTGAAGACAAGATGCTGAGATACATCTCGCTGGACCCACTCCCTGCCAGGCTCATTGGAACCACAGAGTTTTCAATGCCCAAATGGTCCAGATCCAGATGCTTGTAGTCATGTTTTAGCAGGACTATATGTCAACAAACTGGAAAGAAACTGGAGTTGGTCAATTTTTTCTGAATTTAAAAATTTTGATTCCTCTCCCCCAACAAAAAAAGAGAAAAGGGATGAATTTTTCACCAAACTTTTGTGGAAATGTTCCCTATATTTTGACCTGCAGGAATAGCTTCTTTGTAAAGGTCTGTAAGTATAACAGATCTGCTCATATCACACAACATGCTTCCACTCAAGGCAGCCTATAGACAATGTACTTCCTTCTCTTTCCTTTAAAATTTCCTCTGAAAGTCTGTTTGCATCCCCTCCAGAGGCCTATCTATGGAAGTGTAGTTGGGATGGTGGCTAGAGCTGGAGAGGAGTCAGCTGTTGTAGGGTCCCTTTCCGGCAGAGGGACTCCTTGGTAATTAGGCTAGGATGGTCCAGCAAAAGGCAATGAGAGAAATAACACTTGTATGAGGGAGAAGAAGAGGGAAGAGAAACAGTTGGAATGTGTCTGGTAAGACAATTTTTATTCGTCATCTTCTGTTTCTGTTAAAGGGAAAAAATAACATTTTGTTTCTTTCATGATATTGGTAACAAGGAAACAACATAGCCAGTAGAAAGTTTGAAAGCTAAGTGGGTCATTTAGGAAATGAGTCTAGAATACTGTCCTGCATGATAGCTTGGATAGTCAACGTACTTCTTGGGGAGCAGGGGGGTTATGCAAACATTTTCTTTGGCTTTAATCCATGGCGCTTCATGCCCCTAAAGATTTGTTTTGAGTTTTGGATTTAAATGAATTTCAAATCTCAGCATGAAACTCAGAAAAAGTCATCAATGTTCTCCTGGTTTTCTCCATGAATTTCACATGTTCCACATGAAACCATAAACTGGCCCAAATTTGCTGAAAGCTGGGTGCAAATTCATTCAAATGGCGTGCAAGCCCCAGGGAACTTTTTATAAAATCCAGCTGAGGTACTTTGTAACGAAACCCTAAATCAAGGGTGAGATCCTCATCCTCTCTCTGTGCTCTTTACACCAAAAAAAGGGCTGGAGCAGTGTAAAGGGCTCCCAAAAGCCCTGTATCCTCTGAGGACCCCCTCACAAGCCGTGGCACAGGGCTGTACTGGGGGCCAGGTCAAGGGGCATGTTGGGGGAAGATTGCGGCCCACAGTACTATGAGGATTCCAAGCAGTGCTACAGCCCAGGGAAAGCAGCTGTGACTTAGACAGGCCCCCAGGGTGGCCTAAGTTACATTGGGGGGCAATGCAGAGCCTGGAGCAGCCCAGGATTGGGAGGGCACAAAGGTTAGAATGTCACCATTAAGTGCATTTTCCAGGATTTCAGGATTCGCTGCCAGGGCCAGCTCCAGCTTTTTTGCCGCCCCAAGCGGCGAAGCGGGGGAAAAAAAGAAAAGAAAAGATAAAGCCGTGGTCGGCAGCAGCTCTACAGCACCGCTTCATTCTTCGGCGGCAATTTGGCGGCGGGTGCTTTGCTCCGAGAGGGACTGAGGGACCCGCCACCGAATTGCTGCCGAAGACCCGGACATGTCGCCCCTTTCCATTGGCCGCCCCGAGCACCTGCTTCCTTTGCTGGTGCCTGGAGCTGGCCCTGTTCACTGCTAACATTCAACCCTAGCATCTGAAAACACTTTATATACATTAATTAAGGTTTACAAACACCCTCATTCAAGTAAATGATGGGAAGGGCACTAGCCTGGGATACCTGTATTCAAGGCCTGCTCTAAAACAAACTTCCTGTGTGATTTTGGGCAAGTGATTTAGTCTCTTTGAGCTTTACTTCCCCTTCTGTAAAATGGGGATAGTAGGCACTTCCCTACCTCCCAGTGGTGATGTGAGCAGATATACATTAAAAATTGTGAGGCAGTCAGATACTAGGTAATGGGGACCATACAGGTACCTAAAAAAAGATAGATAGTGTTATTATTAAAGCCATATTATTATGCCCCGTTCACCAAAGTGTAAACTGAGCCGCACCTACCACAGAAAGGCAGCCACCTCCAGGATGAAACAAAGCAGCTATTCAACAGCTCACAGGAACACTAAAAAAATACAGATTTTCAATGGGAAGTGAGAATACATTTTCAAACTGAAATTACAAAAGGGATTTGTGTAGTTAGAGATTAGCTGGAATTTCCTCACAGCCTCAGGCAACACAAGAATTATGGCTGTAAATTTCTAGGAGTGATATAAAACATGGAAACCTCACAGCACCTGACATACCCATAAGAAGGTCAGGTATTTGGGGGTTGGAGAGTATCCTTGGGCTGTGAGGCAAATCAATTATTTCATTACTCATCCATCTCTCATTCAGAGCCAGCCCTTGTTTGTGTTTGATTGCTGGTACTGATAATGATGATGTTGAGAATTGCCGTGATGAGAAATTGCAATCAGCTAAATAGCAGAAGAGGTTCCCCTTGGGGAAGGATAGACTAGGCAAAGAGACTTATGTAATCCTATGCCAAATTGTTTTGGGCTTGTACCTCTTTGTTTAGCTGAAGGTAAACCAGTAGGGAGTGATGTAGTGAGTGAATCTAATACATATAAGACATGCAGTATATGTGCTTTCTTTATTTCTATTGTTGCAGCATATTAATATGCACCATATAGTGTCATTTTATTATACATATTAGCATTGCATTCGTAGGCAATATATGCAATGTTTGTATCTATTCTCTTGCCTTATTTTGAAACATATAATCTGGCATTCATTTCCTGCAAAGGAATTGTATAATTGGGTGGGGGTAGGTGTGTATTCCTTGCCAAAACTTGGTTGCACAATAATGAAGATAGCCACACACAATATACCTGCCACAATAATAGAAAAGCAAAGAAACAAAAAGTTAAACCTTCTGCTAGAACATATCCTCTACTCTCAGAGCCATAGACCTTACACTTCCACAACTACTATTTGCCACAGGACCGCTGGTGGAACTATGCCAGTTTTCCAGCCCATCCTTTACAAAACTGCTTCCTCCAAACACACGAGACTGCTGATCAACCTTCCCTTCCATACATCCCCTTCACCACACTACCTCTTCCCATCAATATTCATTGTGGTGTTTGGTGAGTAGTGAAAAGAAACATAACACAATCTGCCTCACCTCACAGGCCAACTGAAGATGTGTGATGTATAAAGGACATCTAATAGAAAGTCTATATTCATTACAGCTGAGTGAATAATGTAAAAAATTCATTCAAATGGTTAAATTAATTCACTTCAGCCATAACCACACACCTTTTGTGTTCAATTTAAATAATATTTCAGCCATCCATTTAACTGACAAATATTGGTGCAAAGCAAATTTCTAAGTGAATGTTAATATCTTCAGTAGAAGGCACTAAATTAGAGCATGCTCATCCAATTAGGGAAGGGGATAGTGGAAGGGTGATATCCCACTGGTTTGGGACTGGTGTACAGTAATTATAATAGTGGTAGCATATATTCTGGTTAATGGAGGAGTAGAGGGCTTGTACTATTAGGTGGCTTAACTTTTCTTTCTTTGGTTTTGTGGATGTGTTTAATGTATGGTATCTGTGAGGCAACCTTAAATATGCCAGAATCACATTTTTCTGTGGGAATCTGCTTGTATGCATGTATGAAAATATTAATATCAATAAGACAAGTACAAAATACAATGTTTGGGGATTTGTTTTAATTTGTTTTAGTTTTTAGGATACTCCCTCTATGTAGTACATTTTAACAAAGTATCTCGAACAGCTACCACATGTCTGCACTAGCATTTAAAATTCTGTTCTACTCTGAAAAGTAGGGCTCTGGGTTCCAGGTCTATGTTGTCTAGGTGGTTTTTATATCAATTCTACTCAGTTTACAAGTATTAAAATATTTTCTCTAAACTCACATTCCTGCAAACTCAACCAGTGATTTGAAAAACAAGCTGTCCTTTTTCTGGCTCATGCATCCTCACCAGTAATAATGTGGGCCAAATTCTACCCTCATTTCCTTACATATGTGCAGTTCCATTGTCCTCTAATTCTGCTTTCCACTACAGCTGTTGCCATAATTCAACATTGGTGCCATAATCTAGCCCGGTTATTGGAACTTGGT
Organism: Chrysemys picta bellii; assembly: GCF_011386835.1. Lineage (NCBI taxonomy): Eukaryota > Metazoa > Chordata > Testudines > Emydidae > Chrysemys > Chrysemys picta. The sequence goes on along the minus strand of NC_088801.1, from coordinate 29,692,642 downwards.
TAATAAGATTTGGTGCTGCTGCCCTGTACAGAATAAAACACTGCTCATTCTTTCTTAGATGTGATGGCTCTGCAGTACTTATAGGAATAAAAAATTATTTTGTGTAAGCATAAGTGACTTTGTAAGCAGATATCAAATATGCTGTATCTGCACACCAAAACTAGAAAAGTTGAGTACGATTGTGACATTTTTACAATGTCACTTTTAAAACTAGTACCACTTTTCAATAATGTGCCACTGTTGTACTCATTCAAAGTGAAATCCAATAGCACTAGATCTGTATAGCATATTGGCTGTCTAGTTCAGAAATGTTTAGGGAGTTAAAAAAATTAAAATGTACTTTTTGGTAGTTACCAAACCCTATTTCAATAGTGAATGAGATCAGAGCCCTAGTCCATTTTATAAAACATAATTTAATCCCTGTACTTCATTCATTATTGTGATTGCATTATCACATACATGATTCATTCAGTTAAAAGATATGCAGATAGCCCTGTGGACATATAATGTACATAATGATATTTCATTAACAAAAGCAGAATATAATTGCATCTTAACCACTGAAAAAAAGCAGTGATCATATTTGGCAAGAGTTGAAAAAGTGCAAGTTTTCTTTAATCGCAGCGTGCTTCCTGCTCCCTTTGCTTTTTCATGGGAGCACTTCAGTTTTTAGAAGTTGTCACTGTATACGTTCTGGTCCTTCAGGCTTCTTGGGTGGCAAATAAGGAAAGGAAATCTGTCTAACAGAAAAGACTTGTGGGATACTATGGTAAAGTATATGCTATGTTTCACTAGCACTGCAAATTCAACTCATCCTTGCATTGAAGAAAACTCCAAATCTTTAACTGTTCAGTGATTAGCTCATCCACATATAGTTTGGGGAACGCGTTTTCTAACCCTTTCAATTTTGTTCAGCAAACATTTGAACATACTGCATAACCATTTTAAATCAGTTTCACAGATCTATAGGTTGAAACCACAAAAGGATGACCCCCATTATAAATGGTCTGGCCAAAGTTGACACATCTAGAAGTGGTACTGTTATGAGATCTGGCTGGAAAACTAAATTCAAAGTCTTGATGAAAAACGGGGAAAAAATCACAAAATATTTTTACAGAATTTTTCCCTCCACTTTTCTTTTGACCAACTCAAATCTTTATCCTAGCCACAAAGCCCAAGGATGGGGACATTTCCTACCTGGGAAATGTGCCCTAATGAAATATATTTGATGTACGTGGTCTCTTGGCTGCCTAGACTCTGTCCATCTGCTAGAATGGCTTTGAGCCAGTTCACAAAGTGATCTGCCAGAACAGATGCCAAGAAATCCCACAGCAAGGAGTTTAGATATTCAAATTATATAATGTTGCTAATGCCGTGTGTCAACCCTGTTGACACCTACATTTTATGAAAGATGATATCTACGTACTGGAGGAATTCAAAGATTATTCATAGGTTATAAGGCCAAAAGGGACCATTATGATCATCTACTCTGACCTCCTGGATAACAACACAGGGGATTTGGCATTCACAGGCACCAGTAGTTTTACAGAAAAAGACAGTGGATTGAAGAACCCTACATTAGGAAATTGATTTCTTCCCATCATTAAACAAAGCATCTTCTTATTTCTAATTGTATCCCCTTTTCTCATCTAATGATAGTGTCACCACTCCTCCCCCCCCCCGCCCTTTCTTGCTGTCTTCCGTGCCTCAATGTATACTGGCAATACCAACCTATACCAATGTGTCAAGTGCCCACTCTTTCATCATTCAAATCCTTCCTGAAAGTTTCCTTCTCTCAGGAGAAATGCTAACTCGTGTCAATTAATGCCATCACCCTAGTCATGTAAAAGAAATAAAGTGATCTACATGGTTACCTTGCTCTGAGCCTCTGTGTATTTTTGTTAGATCTTAAACTTCTTGGGTCAAATTCTAAGATGATGTGTAAAGAGAAGGTGAACCTTGAACACAGTTCTCCCTACTATCGTGCAGAATCAAGCACCTAGTCAGAGACAACTGGGTTATTTATGAGCCTGCAATGTTTTCTGAAAAGGTCTGAGTAATACATGTAAAGTTCCTAGCCTGGGTTTTGCCAGAAGCTGGGAATGGGCTGGGAAGGGGATGGATCACTTGATGATCACCTGCTCTGTTCATTCCCTCTGAAGCACCTGGCATTGGCCACTGTTGGAAGACAGGATACTGGGCTAGATGGACCTCTGGTCTGACCCAGTATGGCCTTTGTTATGGTAATCAAGTCATAGATGGCGATAACCAATACTTGCCACTGACACTACATTACCAGTGTGAAATATAGGGCAAAATCACTGTAAGTCAGTGCCTTATGGTCTTCAGCAAGACCACAGTGGAGACCAGATAGATAGACCTAGTCTATACTCAAAATGTAGTCTTCTCCAGCCTGGTCTTCCAATGTCCACTGTAGCTGGGACCAAAGAGTCTTCCTTGGACTTTCACATTTTCAGTGAACAGCCACAAACTAGTGATCCAAACAGCACAGCTACCACAGTCAGGTCTATGAGCAGTGCAGTCCCCACAACCTAACATAACTAATCGCTATCTTGAAAGGAGAGGAGAGGCCTTCCCCATTGCAGAAAACCACCAAGAAATCCCACCCATGAGGATACAATTATTATACCATCCTGGCTATATCAGCTCCACAGCTCAGCTATTAAATACAGACAAAATGGCTTCAAATTAGCTGGGATGAAATAACCCGTAAAGGCCAGATCCAACTGTCATGAAAGACCATAAATAGACTTCCCTTGGCTTTGAGTGGTTGCAGACATGTATTCCACTTAAGTGTCTCTGTTTGCCCAGTGTGCCAAAGACAGATAATTTTGCCTAGCACTACCCATAGGGTGGGTGTGCCAGAGGTTGGTCCTGGCAGAAGTCACCAGAGTCGGAGACCTCCTGGACTATGACCGGGGAGACTGGCTGGATCCCCTGATGCTCGCTCAGCGCATGGGGCTCTCCAGACCTCGTACTCCCCAGCGCGTACTTCAGGAGATGAGGGCCGTTTTGTCACCCTCTGCTCAGGCCTACCTCGACCGAGTCCTGCAAGAGGGCACGCCCTGCCCACCCTCCACCCCAGGCCCTCCAGACCTTTTCATCGGGCCCTTGCCTGTGGACCCAACCGCCCCCCCGCCCCTTCACCATGAGCTGGCTGCACGACTTGCAGCCGGTTCGTTGCCAAACCGTGCCAAGGGAACATCTATACACACTCGTGCACCACACCCTTCACTTCCTCACCCTTGTGTCCTGCCCTGACACAAAATGGTGGGATCTCCTGCCACCTCTAGAGGGTGAGGAGCCCCTGTGGGCCAGCCTATACTCTGCCCTGGTCCCAAGGCCCGCCAGGGATATCAGTTAGTGGCTCCTTCATGGGGCCGTGAGTATGGGGGTGTACTTGGCGTGGTTTACCACTATCCCGGACACCTGCCCCTTCTGCGGCATGAGGGAAACCCTGGCGCATGTTTACTTGGAGTGTGCCAGGTTGCAGCCCCTATTCCGGCTCCTCACAAATATTTTGTTATGCTTCTGGCTGCACTTTTCCCCTCACCTCCTTCTCTATGCATTCCCTATCCGTGGCCCCACAAATCCACGGGACCTCCTGGTCAACCTCCTCCTGACCCTGGCTAAAATGGCCATCTATGCAACCAGGGAGAGGAGGTTGGCCGCTGGGTCTCCTGAGACTGTGGGGCCCATTTCCGATCCTCCATCCGCTCACGCATCCGGGCAGAGTTCCTCTGGGCGGCGTCCGCTGGCTCCCTTGACGCCTTCGAGGAGCAGTGGGCGCTGTCCGGGGTTCTCTGTTCAGTGTCCTCATCAGGTTCCCTTTGTTTGACCCTTTGACCTCACTCCCTTCCCTGTTATCTCATTAGTTGTCCCCCGGAATTATTTGGTTTCCAGGCCCTGTGTATCCTCCCCTTAGGCTGAGGGGGGGGGGGGTGTCCTTTAGCAGTGGGAGGGCTCTGCCAGCCCACTTCCTGGTTCCCAATAGGGACTACCCGTAGGGGCAGCACTCAAGCCCTCTGGCTCCTTAGCCCTTCCCCTCACTATTTAAGGGCAGCACTACTCTGCCCCTCAGTTACTTCTTACCACCCACAGCTTGTGTCAGAGTGCTCAGTGTGGTTTTTACCTCAAGCTTTATCCCAGTGCTGTCTGTGGTTTCTTACTATATATAATTGTTAGTGGTTAGTTTACTAGTACCCTTAGATTTAGTTTATTAATAATAGTTAGTTAGATAGGATTTGTCTGGTGCAATACCCTCCATGGGGTTTAAATACTGCCTGTTGTGGGGTAGCCATACCCAGTAGTGACCCCTACATTCAATGTTTCTTTTGCCTTGTGGAAAAGAAAATTTAAAAAAGGTTCTCGATCTGCAAGTCATTCAAGAAGAGAATTCAGGTGGACAGAAACTTACACTTGAAGCAGAACCTTATGAAACAGGCCATGAGGCCCACTTCAGCACCAGGGATCTCCACAAAGTGTCAGGCCCCGGGGGCATCTGAGCTGACATGGGCTATTGTTCAGCAGGATTCAGATTTCCTTCCCAGGAGGAAGAGAGACCATTCTCCTTCCTCTGGTCCTCGTAGAAAGATGTCTCATAAAACAGACTGGAGTTGTTCCTTCTCCCCTTCTAAGAGGAGTTCAGACTGGCACCATGAATTGTCTGGTACATGAGATAGATCAGGGCCATCTACCTGCTTTCTGGTACCAAGGCAAGAGCAAATGAACACCATACCTTAGACTCCAGTACTGTCTGCAGGGCATCAGTTGAGTCCACTACTGATGACTTTGTTGTCGGTACTGACTGTTTCCATGCCAGTAGGATATCAGGCAGCATCAGACCTGCTTTGCCTGTCTGTTCCTCGCTCTCCACTAATTCAGGAATGTTCAGCTGTGGTGGCTTCTTTGGTGTCCTTAATTGTATGGGCTGGTTGAAGACTTGCCATTATTGTCAGCACCATCTTCTATGCCTCTGCTAATTCAGGGTGCAGAGTTGAGGTCACCTACCTTTTCGGTACTGAGGGGCTTATTAGCGCAGGTACTATCTTCAATGCCGATGACAACTCCAGTGCACACTGCAAATATGGGACTGGCGCTGGCTTCGGATTCTGTACCAACATTTGCTCTATTACTGAGTGTGAGGCCCCATCAGTATTTAAAGCATCGACTGGTTTACTTTTGTTGGTACAAGTACATCCTGTGTTCTGAACTTTGGATGAGGCTGGACGTTTACTGGCTTCTCCAGGGGTAGCTCCTCCATTGCCCGTGGTCTACTTGGAAGATTTCTCAGGGTCAGGCTCAGAGACCTCTTCCTCACTTTCTCATTATCATTCTCGAAAGTCATCGAGATCTCCTGGAGATCACCATTGGTACTGAGACTGGTACCATTTCTGTAGCAGGAATACGGGCTCTTGGCCCAATTCCTACTCACCAACTATGCCATACTCCTACCCAAAATGGCCTCACTAGGACCCCTGGCATGTTCTGCAGTCAGCAAAGTCTTGATCCTTGGCTCACTCCAGAGTGAGGCCACCTATTCCACTCGTAGCCTCTCCTCCTGAGCCTCTGATGCTGCAGCCACAAACAGGGGTTGCTCCTGCTGAGCTGGTTCAATGGAACCACTATTAGAGGCACCACAGGAGATTCCATTGGCTCTGCTTCCTTCCACTTCTTCACCACCAGATAACTCCGAGGTGCCAATTCTTTCTCCCCTCCACTTGAGGTTTTTAAATAATTATAGAACCTCCTGAGGAGCTGTCATAAACATACAGCTAAGGGTAGCTTTACCCTTTACCTGTAAGAGATTAAGAAGCTCAAATAACCTGACCAAAAGGACCAATAAGGAAAGAAAATACTTTCAAATCTGTGGGGGGAGGTTTTGTTTGTGCTCTCTTTGTTGTTCTCTCCAGGACAGAGAGGGACCAGGGCAGGAAAAAACATCTCCTAAAACCCTGCCTGAAATAAGCATCCAAGATTACAAAAATTGTAAGTAATAGCAAGAAAATGCGTTAGCTTATCTTTTGTTTTAGCTATGCCAATTTTCCCTGTGCCAAGAGGGAGGTTTATTCCTGTTTATTGTAACTTTAAAGTTTTGCCTAGAAGGGAATCCTCTGTGTTTTAAATCTTATTACCCTGTAAAATTACCTTCCATCCTGATTTTACAGGGGCATTTCTTTTACTTTTGTTTTATTATAATAAAGTTCTGCTTTTAAAAACCTGATTGGTTTTTAGCGTCCTAAAACCCCAAGGGTCTGGTCTGTGCTCACCTTGTTTACCTATTTGGTTGGTATATTATTCTCAAGCCTCCCCAGGAATGGGGGTAAAGGGACTGGGGGGGGGGATATTTTGGGGAAACAGGAACTCCAAGTGGTCCTTTTCCTGAATCTTTGTCTAACTCACTTGGTGGTGGCAGCAATACTGTCCAAGGACAAGGAAGAATGTGCCCCTTGGGGAAGTTTTTAACCTAAGCTGGTAGAAATAAGCTTAGGGGGTCTTTCATGTGGGTCCCCACCTCTGTACCTCAGAGTTCAGAGTGGGGAGGGAACCCTGACAGGAGCATGGCTTCAGCCTTGGGTATTCAGGCTGAGTTTGTTCAGGAGAATGTCCATAAGTTGCTGTATAATCTCCAGTCCTCAGCTCCACAGAGAGTTGTCTCCCCATAAATGAGATCTTGGAACCTGCAAATACACTATGGAATTCGCCAGTGTCCTTACCACCGACAGCAAGTGTACTGATAAGAGATACTATGTGCATTTGCATTGTTTCAAGTGTTTCTACTTCCATACAATGCCCAATTCTCTTGTCGTAATGGCAGCTATTGAGAGGTAGAGACAGGGGAGATATAAGTGGACACCAAAAGATAAGGACTCTAAAACTTGGACTTGTTAGGGAGGAAAATTTACTTTCCCTCATCCTTACAAATGCGCCTTGCCAAAATCTGACTTTATAAATTGGGAAGTGGTGGCAAAATTTACAGATGTGTTGCCAGAATTCTCCAGGAAAAGTTTAAGGCTTTCATTGTGGAATGCCATCTAGTGGCGAAGACGTCACTACAGTCAGCTTTGAACATGTTGAACACTTCTTCTACAGTTATAGTCTCTGCTGTAACGATGAGAAGGGCTTCATGGCCGCAGAACTGTGGTATAGCCCATTTCTACAAGGCTTGGGAGACAACAAATATGGACAAGTGGGCGCTAAGCACTGTGGGACTAGATTATGCTGTTCAGTTCCTGTCTCTTTTCTCATCTTCCTATCTTGTCCCTTTCCATGAACCCCTGTCATGAGTCTGTGCTCCTTCAGCAGGTGCAGACTCTCTGTGCTTTGGGGGTCATAGAGGAAGTTCTCCTTCAGAATTGGGTAAAGGGATTCTATTACAATATTTCCTAAGGGAGGGGTGAGACCTATCCTTGATCTCTGCTGTCTCCCCAAATACATCAAATATATGAGATTTCTCATGGTTACCCTAGCTACTATTCTCCCCACTTTAAATCACAACAACTGGTTTCCTGCCCTCAGTCTTCAAGATGCTTACTTCCATGTGGCGATTTCCCCAAATTAAAGGCGGTAGTGGCAGGTCAGCATTATCAGTAGCATGTGCTTCTCTTTGACCAGTCCTTGGCTCCATGGGTATTTATCAAATGCATGACTGTAGCAGCATGCCTCAGAAAAAGAGGAATTCATGTTTTTCCATACCTGCATGATTGGTTAGTGAGAGGCAATTCCTCTGTCATGTTCCATAGACACTGCATCTCTTTGATCATCTGGGTCTGATATAAAAGGGAAATCAATGTTAGTACCAACAAAAAATAAAGTTAATGGCGACCCTACTAGACTCTACAAGTTTGAAGGCATTTTTGCTGAATGAACAATTTCAAGCAATTCATCACCTGGGCCTGTCTCTCCACTCTTGCCCATCAACTACGATACTTGTATGTCTCAGATTGCCACAAGGCATTCACTTATGTGGTCCAGCATGCAAGATTGTGCCTTCGTCCTCTTCAGGGATGGTTGAAGTTGGTACATTGTCTAAATTGTCAGTCACTAGTGTGAGTATCATGGCCTGTCCTCAAGTCCCTAGAATGGTGGATAGATCAGACTAATATGGGAGAGGGTGTTCACTTTGCCCGTCCTCCTCCAGTCAGGACCATAGTTATCAATGTCTCCGCACTAGCTTGAGGAGCACACCTGGGGACATTGAAGGTTCAAGCTTCCCTTCTTATCAATGTCCTGGAAGTTTGAGCCATTTACAATGTGTGCAGAGCTTTTTGGGTACAGACCAAGGACACAGTAGTTCATATACTCACTGGCAACCACAATGTATTATGTTAATAAGCAGGGAGGAGCCTACTCCAGTTTTGTCAGGAGGCAATAAAATGTTGGCAGTTCTGCATCAAGGAGAGCATAATTCCCACAGCCACTCACTTAACAAGGGTACAGAATCACTTGGCTGATGACCTCAGCAGAAATTTTTCCCAGAAGCACAAGCGATCTCTGAAGACCAGAGTGCTGAGGTCCATTTTTGCAGAATGGGGCATCCTGGCTATCGACCTGATTGCAACGTAAGACAAGAAAAAGGGCCATCAATTTTGCTTTTGAGTGGGTTTCAGTCCAGACTCCTTAACTGACGTTTTCCACCTGAATAGGGGGTTGATACTGATATATGCCTTTCCTCTGATCTCACTCATTCCTCAGCTTATTCTCAAACTGGAGCTGGGTAATGCCAAACTAATTCTCATTGCACCAGCTTGGCCAAGAATGTTGATTCTCTGCCCACCTCAGCCTATCTGTTCATCCACCCATATCTCTTCCTCTTTATCCTGACCTACTGACTTAGCACCATCGTCAAATTCAGCACTGAGCAGTCTGCACTCACGGTGTGGATGCTGCCTGGGTAGATGAGGAGGAAGAATGCTGTTTGGAAGCTGTTAGACAGGCGCTACTCAACAGTAGAAAACCTTCCATTAGAACTGCCTATTTGGCCGAGTGGAAGCAGTTTTCACTTTGGTCATTAGCTTAGGAGAATGAACTGATGCTAGCCCGCATTCATGACATTTTGGAGTACTGTTACATCTTCAGCTTGTCTCTCAGCCTGTTGAGGGTCCACTTATCAGCAATCTTGGCATTCCATCCTCTGATCAAAAGGAAGTCAATTTTCTCAAACTCTATGATAGTGAGATTTCCAAGAGGAATCATTCATCTTTTTCCACTGGGACCTTAATATAGTGCTGGTCTTCCATTTGACGCAACTTGTTCTCTGTCTCTCCTGTGCTGAAAGACAGCCTTGCTTGTTGCTATCACATGTGTAAGAAGAATGAGAGAGCTTCAGGCATTAATGGCAGAGCCCCCGTATACTCAATTGTTCAAATACCAAATGGCCCGAAGGCCACATCCAAATTTTTGTCTAAAGTAGTTTTGTAGTTTCACCTTAACCAAATAATTTACCTACCAGTATTCTTTGCCATGCCATGTTCAAATCCAGATGATCAGCAGCTTCATGAGTTGGATGTTTGACGAAGCTTGGCATTTTATTTGGTGAGGACTAAACCATTTCATTTATCACGTTGTCATTTTGTCTCCTATGCAGATCCGATGAAGTGTCAGGCAATCTCTGCACAGATAATATCCAGAGGGATAACTTTCTGTATTACTGTGGCATATGGAGTAGCTCATTGATCAAGTGACATTGATCACATTTCTCAACAACATTTCAATACTGGACATTTGCAGAGCTGCTACCTGGTCTTGTATACATAGGTTTACCAAACACTGTGCTATTATGGCTGCATCTAGATCAGATGCAAACTTTGGGAAGGAAGTTCTGAAGTCGTTCTTTAAGTAGACTCTTTGTCCACCTCTTTCTGATACAGCTTGTGAGTCACCTGAATGGATTTCATACCTGCAACCACTCGAAGAAGAAAGATGGTTACCTACCTGTACGGTAACTGTTCTTTGACATGTGACTGCAGACTTGTATTTCGCGACCCACCCTCCATCCCCTCTGTATCAGAATCTCAACTCTTGACATTCGGTGTGAAGGAACTAAGGGGGGGTGGGGGTTTGGTATGGCGCTGCCCTGAAATAGCCAGGGGTGGGGCTAAGAGGCCAAACAGTGCTAGTGCTGCCCTTAGGGGTACTGCTAGGCAAAGTTCTCCAGCTTCAGTGTGCTTAGCATGCACACACATCAGTGGACTATACGTCAGCATCCATATCTCAAAGAAGAACAGTTACATTTCATGTGGGTAACCATCTCTTCTCACTGCTAATAGGCAGGGTGAACAGTGACATAACTTTTGCTGTGCTGTCTGCTGCTGCTGGGGAACACAGCGTGAAATTAAACATGAGCATGTAAGGAAGACTGTGCAATATAAAATAGGCCAAACTATAAACAGTTCTAGATTATTAAACAACTGAACAAAGACATTCTGGTCTATTGCATAAATTCTCATATGCTTAAATAACAAATTAAAAATTCTTTATATATTTTCAAATTTTTAACTTTATTTTTATTTCTTAAATGGCAAAAATAAATTCTGTGGAATAACATCAAGGGACTGATGAAGAAAGTTAGTTAAAGCATTTTATGTGACAATCCATCATTCACCAAGGGCTTGATTCTCATTACATTACAGCAAGGCCCTTTGACAATGCTGTAGCATGGAAAAGAGCTCTTAAAATGGGCTTTGTCAGAATTTGTGCAAGTGAGAATCATATCTTTATGTTTACCACTGCTCTCTTTCATTTCTTATCTATTATTTTACAATGGTTTTGTCAGGTTTTTAATTCTGCAGTTCCATTCAGTATATATATAATACTTGAAATATGAATGTGGTATGAGAAATCTGTCTAGTGATAAATTAAATATAAGTATTTTAAAGAAGAGAGTACTACTAAAATAGAGAATGAGGAAGTGGTGTATATTTTATACATTTTTCATGTTTTGTGACATCTTTTCATCTAGACAGTAAAGAAAGTTTAAAACAAAATGGACAGAATAGGACAATGTACAGTCTAAGTTAAATAATAAGTGTAACTTTAGTCAAGTGAGAAACATTCATTATAACAGAAATACCTGAAATTACATGGGAAACAGCTACAGCAATTGGCAGATTACGATTCAAGTACTTGTAAATTTTTATGACACTAAAAAGTATATTTTTTGAAAAGGGTGAGAAAAGGTTCAGAATATAGTGACGGCTCTTTAAAAGTCCTATTTTTACCTAATGATAACTAGATAAGGTTACCTCAGTGTCTACAGGAGTACCTTACACTCTTCATAGAACATACCTTACATAGTTCAGATGCTCACCTTATCTAGTTGCAAATTCCTAAGCTCCTGTCCTGTGACAAGCTCCATGTGGGGTGGATTTCACAGGGTCCTAGAGCCTGGGCCCCAGCCCAAGCTTGAATGTGTACACCACAATTAAACAGCTCCTTAGCCCGAGCCCTGCAAGCCTGAGTCAGCTGGCACAGACCAGCCGTAGGTTTTTAATTACAATGTAGACATACCCAAAGAGTTGACTGAAGGATCAGGGACTTAAGGTTTGAGACAAAGCCTGTTGAATTCAATGGGCATCTTTCCACTGACTTCAGTGGACCTTGAATTAGTTTCTTAATTAACTGAGGCAATAGCCAACATTTTAAGGGCCACTGTTTTATATTTGTAATATTCTATGTATTATAAATGAATTATGGACTTAAATTTGAGTTGAATGCATGTAGGGTTAGGCCTTTAAGACTCTTATAAGGTCAAATATCACAGTTAGAGTGCACCCTCAAATATTAATATACTCTATTGTAGTTTTGAGAAGCATACACAGGGAGAACAGGTGAATTTTTAGTCATGCTTGGATGAAACCAATAATAGTCTCTTCACAATTAATACAATATTAGGATCATTATTTTTAAATAGGGAACTATGCATGATTGAACATATGGATTTGGCTATGCGGCAGTATAAATAGGGAGAGCTGCTTTTCTAGATTCTGCTATTTATCTTAAAAAAAAAACCCACACACACTAAAGTTTGACTGACACTAATTTCCCGAACAAGATACCCTAGAAACTCCAGTTTATCTCATAAAATCATAACAGACAGGGTTTGTGATGTCCCCTCTGCAATATTCTTTATTCTGTCAGTTTATAGCATTTGAAATGACGGAAAGAGATGCGTTCCTTTCATATGCCAGCTAGAAGAACAGAACCTGTCACCAACAGTGTAATGTGCTGTGTATTATCACTCTGACTGATCCAGAGGCCCAGAGACTGTCATCTTTTTAGACTGTACAAGTCAACACAAATAAAACTGAGGAGGCAAATGATAATGTCTGAGATAGATCCAGGCTCATTCTGGCCATTACTTTTTATTCAAACCTTAGAGATGACATGATGTGAAAAATGAGCCTGTGTCTAGTTCAGTGCCCATTAGTGTGTGAGCACATTATCTTCCACTTTTCACATTGAATCTCTCTGTACACAGCATGGCAGTTATATCTATGCAGCCCGTCAGCTTTAGGGGGTTGTGAGTACCTTTTTTTGCTTAATGTATAGCAAATATTGCACCTAAAATGATGTATTGCAAGCACTTTTGGACACATTTTTTAGGAATGGTTCTTTACACACACTTCACACATTTTTTTCCATAGAGTAGAGCTGATACAGGTCTAAACTGGTTCTTTCAGACTTTTAGAAAGTATTCTCACATTGGTTTGCCATGAGTGACAATGAGATACCTGTTTACCTTTCCATTAAAACTAGATTTATAGCCACACAAGTTCCTTACTATTGAACACTATCCAATTCATCTGCATTTCTGGAAATCTAATATATTCATTTTTATGAATGGGAATGAAAAGTGTAATTTTGCAACATGTACAGTATATGCAGACCTTTGTTTTCTGTAATAATTGATTATCTAAGAAAAATAGACTGTTTTTATGCTACTGTCAGATGACAGGATCCTTACACAGTCTGCATATCCATAAAATAAACATCTTTGTTGCCTGCTGATGTGGAGAAATCAATTAATTTTTCATATCACTCCTTAAGTGTCACATTATTTTGGCCAGAGATAGCAAATTGCACTATGAAAATGTGCCTTTCAACAACTCTATTGGATACAAAAACTGACAGACCTCAATGTGTACATTTGCCGCCTTTAAAAATAACAGAAGGAAAACCATGCTTCAGACATGAATCAGTTTCCTGAGGAGTTTTTAGCACGGTCACTAACACTATTAATACCCAAGTAAAATTCCTATTACTCTCCTGTATAACCTTTAATTACCCCCACCACCCCAAAAATATCCCTCAATTACCTTGCGGGCAGAATTATGCATATTTTTAAAGTTCTCCTAGGGATATAACACTAAACGTTGGGTTGTTATGGTTCAGTGGTTTAAATTACAGTGTACTTAATTAAAACAGTGTAAAAAGCTGTCAGTATTCCATATAATTTGAAAGACTTTGATTAGTGATTTTTTTTTTTTTACTGTTACAGCATACTTAGCTTTGCCATTATGTTGTCATTTACTATCACCTTAGCATTGAAAGATGCTTTCATGGCTATAGGAAATGTAAACAAATGAGAATTATTATCTAAAGAAGTCAGGGCCTAAGTCCATCCTGTTGCTGGGGATCCTTGACTTATTGTTCTTGAAGAGGAGCAGAAGCAAACAGACTTTGTGGTTGGCCATTTGTTTCACATCAGAAAGTGTAAAATTTCCAATCTAGGAATATTGTTGTGTTTAGTTAATTTCTTACGTCAGAAAATGACTGAGACACCATGACGTGTTCTTTCTTTCTGAGAAACCCTGGACGTACTATAGTGTTTGTAGGAACAGTAAAGAAGAATAATTCAAAAGAGTGGAAGGAGCATTTGTTTTAAAATACATTAATTTTCTGTATGTGTGGATTATTACTACTAGTCTTACCCCTTTGGTTAAAAAACAAAACAAAACAAAACCCACATACACAAAGTAGGCAAACTTGCTGCTCTTATGTACAAAAACTGTTGAAAACAGCAGCCCACTTTATGAATGTAAGATGTTGGTTTCATCATGTAACTGAAATATTGTTAACTTATCCAGCAAGATGAATGGTTTGGAAGAGCGTAGTATCAGTGGAAAGGGCCTCATGGTCAGTGGATACTAGTGAGTATGTGTCTGGAGAAAGTAAATTATTGCTAGAGCACATAGGAAACTTAAGTATTCACACCTCACCTTCTTATAAATCAGTTCTTTCCTTTCATATACAAATGTTATTAAGGGTCTGTCTTAAGCAAAAGAATTATGAGTTTATGTTGACGTTACAGGCTGATAGCCCATTCTTAACTCTTTATATTGGGCATAGACATTGCAGAAGTAGGTATGATCTGCAGTATATTATGCACCATTGTGTGATCTTGTGATTACTAAATTCTGTGCTATTGATCTTTCTCTCTTTATAGCACTGCCAAAGGATACAACACCGAAAATTCCATTGTCTGGTGCTAGAATTTCATCTTGAATTTTGTGTGTATAATAATCTTTATTACATTCTGTGTAAAATAGGGACAATTACACGATTTTCCATTGATACCAGTGTGATTACTGAAATGTATTATCTACACAAACAAATAGAATACTTAAATAACCTACAGGTTGTGATTCAAACCTATTCTTAGTGAAGAATTACAGAGGAATTGGCAGCTAAACTGTAAATTTTCAATCCTTCATTAGAGCAATGCCAAATATAGAATCATGTGGGAAAATGTGTATAAAAATAGAAAACTAAATATTTAATTATTTTATATTTAAAATAATCAGTTTTCCTCTTTTTAAATGATAGTGTTCTACAATTATTTTGTTTAAATAAATTTTGAGAAAATCATATTAGCAGGATTTATTTTATTTCCTTCCCGTTTCTCAGACAATTTTGAAAACTATTTCTGTAATCAAGGAGACAGTAAGAGCACCCAGATTTCTTAATACAAAGTTCAATTTCAGATGGTTTTATGCTCATACTCAAAAATTATTATTTCCCTTTAACTCTGACCAAGCTATTTCAACATGTACAAATCCATAAGGCCTGGTACTCCCATAAATGTACACCTAAAGATTCTTTCTTTCTATAATCTCCTCTTAAAGACAATGTCCTTGTTAGAAGACTTCCAAAAAATGAAGTTTTCAGCAGTAACTGACTCATAGACTTTAAGGTCAGAAGGGACCATTATGATGATCTGGTCTGACCCCCTGCATGCTGCAGGCCATAAAACCGTCCCTACCCCTTCCCTGGACTCTGCTGTTGAAGTCCCCAATCCTGTTTTTAGTGACTTCAATCGGCAGAGACCCTCCTGCTAGTGATCCCTGCCCCATGCTGCGGAGGAAGGCGAAAAACCTCCAGAGGCTCAGCCAATCTGCCCTGGAGGAAAATTCCTTCCCGACCCCAAATATGGCGATCAGTAAGACCCTGAGCATATAGGCAAGAGTCTCCAGCCTGACCCCTGTTAGCCATTATACTATTTACCTACCATTGCTTGGTTTTCCTTGACTACTATGTTTGACCATTAAACCATTCCCTCCATAAATTTATCTAACTTAATCTTAAAACCAGACAGGTCCGTCGCCCCCACCGTTTCCCTCGGAAGGCCGTTCCAATATTTCACCCCTCTGACGGTCAGAAACCTTTGTCTAATTTCAAGTCTGAACTTCCCCACGGCCAGTTTATATCCATTCGTTCTCGTATCCACATTAGTACTAAGCTGGAATAATTCTTCTCCCTCCCTTGTATTAATCCCTCTAATATATTTAAAGATAGCAATCATATCCCCCCTCAGCCTTCGCTTTGTCAGACTAAACAACCCAAGCTCCTCTAGTCTCCTTTCATACGACAGGTTTTCCATTCCTCTGATCATCCTAGTGGCCCTTCTCTGCACCCGTTCCAGTTTGAGTTCATCTTTTTTAAACATGGGAGACCAGAACTGCACACAGTACTCCAAATGAGGTCTCACCAGCGCCTTGTACAACGGAAGCAGGACCTCCTTATCCCTACTAGATATACCTCGCCTAATGCATCCCAAGACAGCATTGGCTTTTTTCACCGCCACGTCACATTGTCGACTCATAGTCATCCTGCGGTCTACAAGGACCCCTAGGTCCTTCTCCTCTTCTGTTACTTCTAACCAATGCGTCCCCATCTTGTAACTAAAATTGTTATTAGTCATCCCCAAATGCATCACCTTACACTTTTCACTATTAAATTTCATCCTATTTCTGATACTCCAATTCACAAGCTCATTCAAGTCTCCTTGCAGGATATCCCTATCCTCCTCCGAATTTACAACGCCTCCCACCTTCGTATCATCCGCAAACTTTATCAGCCCACTCCTGCAATCGGTTCCGAGGTCAGTTATAAATAGATTAAATAAAATGGGTCCCAAAACCGAACCTTGAGGCACTCCACTAGTAACCTCCCTCCAACCTGACAGTTCACCCTTCAATACGACCCGCAGCATTCTCCCCATTAACCAATTCCTTATCCACCTCTGGATTTTCATATCGATCCCCATGTTTTTCAGTTTAACCAATAATTCCTCATGGGGTACAGTATCCAGGTATATTAGGTCCACCGCATTTCCCTTATCTAATAAATCCGTTACTTTCTCAAAGAAGGAGATCAGATTCGTTTGGCACGATCTGCCCTTCGTAAAACCATGTTCTAATTTATCGCAATTGCCATTAACCTCCAGGTCCTCAACTAGTTTCTCTTTCAGAATTTTCTCTAACACCTTGCACACCACAGATGTTAAACTAACAGGCCTGTAGTTATCCGGATCACTTTTTTTCCCTTTCTTGAAAATAGGAACCACATTAGCTATTCTCCAGTCTAACGGGACCACCCCCGAGTTTACAGATTCATTAAATATTATCGCTAATGGGCCTGCTATTTCCCGCGCCAATTCCTTCAATGTTCTCGGATGAAGATCGTCCGGTCCTCCCGATTTAGCCCCATTAAGGTGTTCAAGTTTTGTTTCTACCTCGGATACGGTAATCCCCCATCCTGAATGCCCCTCTGTAGTGGTGCTAGTATCCCTAATACCTTCATTGGCCTCATTAAACACTGATGCAAAATATTCATTGAGATATTGCGCCATGCCTAGATTGTCTTTAATCTCCTCTCTGACAATAGTCTTCAGTGGTCCCACTTCTTCTTTCTTTGCTTTCTTCTTATTTATGTGGCTGTAAAACCTCTTACTATTGCTTTTAATTCCCCTCGCTAGGTCCAATTCTACACGGCCTTTGGCCTTTCTCACTCTATCTCTACATTCTCTGACTTCACTTAGGTACATTTCCTTACTGATCCTTCCCCTCTTCCACTCTTTGTACGCTTTCTGTTTTTTCCTAATCGCCCCTTTGAGTCGGTCGCTCATCCAGCTCGGTCTAAATCTCTTGCTTAGTAATCTTTTTCCCTTTTTTGGAATACAGGCCTCCGACAGCTCATGCATCTTTAACTTGAAGTAATCCCAGGCTTCTTCAGCCTTTAGATCCATTAATACGTTTGCCCAATCCACTTCCCTTACCAGTCCCCTTAATTTGTTAAAATTGGCCTTTTTAAAATTATAAACCCTAGTCTTTGACTTAATTCTGTTACTCCTTCCATGTAGTTTAAACCGAATTAGCTCATGATCACTGGAGCCCAAATTGTCCCCTACTACCACTTCCTCAACGAGGTCCTCACTACTTACCAGAATCAAATCTAAAATGGCCTCCCCCCTCATCGGTTCAGCTACCACTTGATGGAGGAATTGATCAGCAAGCACATCTAGGAACATCTGAGCCCTATTATTGCTACTAGCGTTTGTTCCCCAATCTATATCCGGGAAGTTAAAGTCCCCCATAATTACACAGTTTCTATTAGTAATTACTTCTCTAAACACATTAAATAGTTCCTTATCCATATCCTGGGTCGATCCCGGCGGTCTATAGCACACCCCAAGCACTATCCCCGGAGAGGCTCTAGTAGTCCTTTTACCCAGTGTGAGTATTGCCCAGATGGACTCTGTGTTATCTAATCCATCAACTATTATTTCTTTACAGCTTATTTCACTATTGACATACAATGCCACCCCCCCACCTTTACCTTTGTTCCGGTCTTTCCTAAACAGCGCATACCCCTCCATACCTGTGTTCCAGTCGTGACTGCCATTCCACCACGTTTCCGTTATTCCTACGATATCTGGTTTCAGCTCTTGGACCAAGAGCTCCAATTCCTCCATTTTATTACCTAGGCTTCTGGCATTGGTGTATAAACACCCTAATGTATGTCGTTTAGCCTGTCTCCCATTAGTAGCACTATATGTTGTGGGCCTCCTTGTGTCCGTCCCCCCTGTCCTTCCTATGTCCAATCTCATCTCCCCGGCTATATCTCCTCTCATTTTACTCACCTTTTCCATACTGGACTCTGGCGTGGAGATTAACTGTGCATCTCCCAACCGTCTCCCCAAAATTTACATAGTACCCCATAGTACCATATTGGGCATGGCTGTAATAAGTGTTCCCAAAACATGTTATAAACATTTACAGTTCAATATAAAACTTTAATATGTGGGAACCATAGGATTCTTCTTAAGCATACCCAGATATCAGCTTCAGATTTACCCAGAATTGATTGAATTACACACTTGAAGATGAGTATTTGTCCCAGTACATTTGAACAACTATACTGTTATGGCTGGAATAATCATGATTTTGAAGTGATTGTCTAATTAGCTGCAGTGGGCACCAATAGTCCTCAATGGACTATTTCCTTCAAAATTCAGAGTGAAATACCAAGCAATATGAATAGTTACTTTTATAACAGCGGAGGGCAGCATCATATGTTGGCTATAGAGATCTCACTACTACATGGGGAGGAAAATAAGAGGACAAAAGCTTGAATAGCTGTTTTATCACCTATGCAATAATAATGACAATAACTCCACTAACACACCTTTCCCCTGGGATAATAGGAAGTAAGAGAACTGTGTGCCCTTTTACTCTCTTGGATTATGACATTAATTTTTATAACTATAAAACTAGAACAAAATATCTTGGTCTTTTCACACCTACACCCATGTAACATTGGATAAATAAAGCCTTTTTCTATCTAGTTATTCTTGTCAAAACATTTGTTGAAAGCTTTATTTATTAACCTCTTACAGTTGCTACTTTGTAGCTTACGTCCTCTGCTAAGTAATTATTTTATTTTATTTGGTCTAGTCTCATATTGGCATCCAACATCACAATCAAAGTTTGAAGAAACTTTGAGATTCCCATTTGCTAACTCAACTAAGAGCTGGTACATTACAAAAGGGTGATGTGTTTGATAGGCATTTAATCTTCCTCATAGAGGTCACAGCACCATGGAATTAGCTTTGCAGACGGTTTGCATACAAAGGAAAGATGCAGTAAGTGTTACTATTATATAGTTGAAAGGGTCACTGGAAAGAAAAAGGTTGCTGTAGGCAGAAGTAATAATGAATGACCCATTTTGAGATACCCCAGAGTGTTTGCTACTAAAATATGTCCACTTGTCCAAATAAAAAATAATATAAATAAAATAAAAGAAACAAAATGCTGGTCCTCCTATCTATCTGTTTGCAAAATTTATGTAGGAGCAAACTACCTATGTGAGTGTGAACCTTGCTTAAAGAAACATGCAAACAAGAGAAAAACATGTAACACTATGATGCAAAATCAATGCACAGATGATGAGCCCGGAAAAAAAATTCTAGTGAAATGAGGCAGCTCATGCAATTACGATGGCATGTTTACTGATGATTCAAGAACCTTGAATCACTGGGGGATGCAGTTTTACCTTCAAAGATTTTATATCTTGGGGGTGGTCACCTGATCTAAAAGGTCTAATTGCTTGGGATGATTTTCCTTTTAAAGTAATTTATATTGCTGAAAGGATGACTCCCTTGGGGATATATTCTTTGAAATTGTTGCTAACACAGAAAAGATTTTTCCTTCATTCAAGAATATCTTTTTTAATTTTGCAAATTCTCAAATTGCAAATGAACTTTTCCTTTTGAAGAATTTTATGCCTCTGGAGGGATTCTTCTTGCCATGAGAACAACCATTGTATAAAGGGCGAGCTGGTTCTCTCCTCTTACCCCTGTCGACAAAATCTGTGGCTCTACACTGCACTATGAAGCATACAGTAGCATCTACAGCAGACATTATGTAGTGAATCTTAATTAGGCATATGCAGGTAGTTCAAAATCTGCTCAGGATAGATTACCTGAATGAATACTAGTAAATTATCCTTTTATTATCCCTTTATCGTCCGCTGGGGAGATTGGATTGGATAGCAGGCATCTGATACTTTTACTTCCCTGGACTAAAGTGGAAAAGCAGCAAAATGGTGAGGGAAAATAGCACACAGGGGCACTAAAGTTATATGTTTATGGTAGATTGCTTAAAAAGAGAAGAAGAGACTATTGTGACATATCATGGCATCATGGAGTCTGCATAGGTGGAGAAGCTCCAGGTACAGTAGTGGCTCACAGCAGGTTGGGGTTTGGTGTCCAGTGAAATAATGGGTAACATTTTCAAAAGCATCTAAGTAATTAAAAAAGCTAATTGATTGTGTCTCATTGATTTAGGTGCTTTTGAAAATGTTACCCTTGTGTGCCATGGTATAGGAGTGGCAGTGACAAAGCTTGGTGAAAGTCTTTTCTTTTTAAGTGTTCACTGTATAATTTGAACATGGCATATACTGATTTTTTTGCCTTTTCACATGTCACTTAGCCTCTTTGTGCCAGTTTCCCCTTTTGTCATATGGGGATAATAGTCCCCAGTGTACTAAAAATGACAACAGGACTTTCTTCACAAAGATTTTAAATGTCTGACATACTAGAAGAATTAGAGTAGGATGCTGTTGCGGACACCATTTTGGATTCAAGCTGTATGTACTCTCCATGGGAGCTTGCCGAATCTAGCTCCATGGGTGGGAATGTCTCGCTCTGAAAGTGACAGCATTGCAAATCTAAATGAAACATGATATTGTACCCTCAGTAATCAAGAGGAAAAGATTTTTCCACTTGTCCAAATAAAAAATAATATAAATAAAATAAAAGAAACAAAATGCTGGTCCTCCTATCTATCTGTTTGCAAAATTTAATATCCCCTCAACCCCCCAGAAAACAACCAATACATTGGTTGCTGGCATTTTACAATGTGTTGTTTAAGGGACACATGGATATGGTGTCTTCCCAAAACATTTGGCAAAATTCTTTTCTTTTTCTATTTTAATCCTTTATTTTCTGGGGCTTACAGACCAGAATGTGGGCAGTTTCCACTCTTATACCATTTTTATGCATTTGAGTTTGCTCACTGCCAATCATTACCCTTGGAAATATGTGGAACAGTCAGAGAGATAGCATTGGCAAGAACACTGTCCAACAGCAATCTTTTTCATAGTGCCTTTTCCCTGCAGACATGAAATGTCTATATCTTAAATGTACAAAGGTTGGGTTGGTTGCTTATCCTTTATAGTATATGGAAACAAGTTATTCAGGTGGGACTGCTGTAACCCACAAACGTTTTAAGATGGTGATACCTATATGGAAAGCCCTGACTTTTTACAATGTATTTTGCTCTTCAGGTACCCCCAGTATTCCTATCAGAGTCCTTGCCACACATCCTCAAGTTCTGGCATTCAACATGCTTTTGCAAGTATAGTTTGAGTTCTGAGTGCATTTTTGAATCCTTTATTTCATCTTAATCTGTTTTCTCATCCACAGTGTGAACTTGGCAAAATGGTCAGCACAACTGTTAGAATTCAACTATATAATGTCCAGTATAAGAGAGACAGAAAGAATTCCATCATAGATTATTTATCCAGATTGTTAAATCCCTGCACAGATGGTTCTGCATAAGACAGTGACAGAGAAGAGTGGCTTTTAAAGCCAATTAAATAGAAACCTTGTCCAAGAAAGATTTTCAGAATGCCTATGCATCTGAATTCATGACGTATTATACTGTGTATTTATGCAATGTGTCTCTTCTCAATGGGAAGAAACAGGATACTTAGAGCTTCCTGCTTTGCTAAAGTATATAATACATGTTGTTTCTTATGAAAAATGTCTCCTAGAAAAGGACTTCCAATTCATCAACAGCTGCAGAATGTTTCAAGTACAGAAAAAAGGCCATCTTTGTTTCAATAAAATAATTGTCATTTTCAAGTGTTTCAGTCTAATCCTCAATATATACAGCAAGCTATGATTTGTATTAAGATATCTTGTGAGAGAAAGGAATTAAATAACATCCAAAGGGAAAAAACAAGCTAAGTATGTTAGTACTTTTACTTCTCTAGTATTACTGCTGTTTTAGGTTATGTAGACTGAAAAGCTGCAGTAAAAATCGAATATAGGCCAGGGTATGAAGAGAAAACATAATCACAATCACAGCTGTATGGTTTATATTATAGGAGTGTCTGAGATGAATTAGAGAGGAGATAACATAGCTGGGGAAGTCAGGGATAGGACATGTCATAGATGTTGTATATTACAAGGGCTTGATCCTGCTCTCATTGAAATTAACAGCAAAATGTATTGATTACATTGGAACAGGAACAGTACATAGGAAAATCATGTTAAGCTTAAGGATTCAGATAAAAGTTTTTAAAGTTATGACAAAATGTAATCAAGCCATAAAACAAAGCAGGCATGACAGAATTCAGAACAATATAATCAAAGCCTCAATCCATTTAACCTGCAAGTTGAAAGAACAACCTTACTTCATCCTGCAGTGGTGGCAATACAAGGACTAAATACATTAATTTTCACATGGACTGGAATTGATGTTATCCATACTTTATTCATTCCTGGATATATTATACACTTACATTGCCAGCCCTCTCCCTCATCCACTCTGCTCCACCAATGACATGTCTTCTCTCCATTTCTCCTTTGGGTGTCTCCACATTTTCTCCCCCTGCACAGAATACCCTTTCTGGACCAGTCCACAAGGCCACTCCCTTCACTTCATTGAAAACCCTCCTGAAGACCCATCTGTTCTGCAATTCCTACAAGTAAGTATAATGGCATAATTGTAGGGTAACTTGGGATTGTCTATACGTAACACATACTCTTAGAAATCACTATGTTATTAAGACTGTATTTTTAGGATATGTCTAATCACCAGTTGGTGGCCACTTAACTTGATTGCTATCCCCCTTTCCCTTTTGTCACCCATCTGTCTTTTCAGTTTTGGTGCCCAAGGAGATAAGGAATGTGATTTATTCTTTTTAGTTAGTAACTTGATACTTCTAATTTTGCTGCATTTTGTTCTTTTAATCCCCCTTTATTTTATTGATGTAAGTTTTTGTAGCTGAACTAATGGTTTCCTTTTCTCTTGTGTCTTTTTCTAAGATTCAGTGATTGGGCTTGTCTTTGTCTAGAAGCAGGACATCCTTCAATGAATTGCCCCATTTCCCTGCTACCTAATGCAATGGAACTCCTGGGCATACATAATTTCATGTGAGAACTGGGGAAAGAGGGGAATGAAAGATAATGAATTGGGACTAGAGAGCACCATGGAGAAAGAAATTGGTGTGGAGCCTGGTTATTCATCTACTAACAAATGGGCTGCTCTGTTTTCACTCTTTCAGATCTGAGGAGTGTTAGAGATGCTACTGAAGCTATGAAGAGAGGGCAGCAGTAACCCTGGTAAATGAAGTTTGTTAAATGATGGGATTGTTTATCTTTTTCATATTTCATTAGCGCTTGAATTCACTTCTCCAGCATGTATACACTTAGCATTTTGAACATTAGCACTGTGATGCATTAATTCTTAAACCAGGCCTGGGAGTTCCCAGACATCCACCGCATCCTGGCCTCCACCCTATCTCTGCTGAAACCTGGTAAGCCAGGAAGCTAATAGGACTCAGATTCAGCCGGGACACCACCCATGGGATTGCCTGGCTCCACCAATTGGTCCAGCCACACTGTTTAAACCAGAAGGAGGCACGGGGAGTTGTCTGAGCAACAAGGTGATTTCCTGTTCTGACTACATAGGACCTTGCCCAGGCCTGCTTCCTGCACCCAACCCTCTTCCTTACTCCTGCCTTGCTCCTGGCTCCTGCCTCACCCTGACTTTGCTCCTGTTCCAACTGTGCTCCTTTTTTGTGCTTGATCCTTGCCTCTCCTCCAATTCCTGCTCTTCCACCTTGCTTTTATCAGTTACCAGGCCTGGCTCTGATCCTGTCTCTGGCTTGGCCTTTGGCGCTAGCATTTGGTATCTGACCTTGGCTCTGACCCTGACCTTCAATTCCTGATTCTGACTTGACCGCTGGTTCTGGTAATTGGCAGTTGACTTTGGTGCTGACCCTCAGCTTTGTTTCCCACCCTAGATTCCTGTTCTGCCCACTCGACCTGACTCCTGCTCTGACAACTAGGCTAGACCACCTACATCCCAGTCCATAACAACATGAAAACCTGGAGTTAAAAAGCAAAACTCTCTATATGCAGGAATACCAGCTCTCAGACTGGGTCCAGCAAAGTCCACATGCTATGCCTATTCATCACTGATTGAACCTCTGGAAGTTTAGAGCAATGACTTGGTAATTCAGTATTCACCTGCTGAGCCTTGCGAGTCATTACTCTGAACTTCTGCAACATCCTGCATTACGCATGCATGCACTGCACTATCATTTACAGATGCAGTGAGAAGAAACCAGATAAGATGAGTCTTTGGGAGAAGGAAAGGCATATAACAAATACAAAAATTAAAACACTCGGGAATAAGGCAAATACTGAAAGTAAGAAGTGGGAATGAGACAAATATTGGATTAAGACAAATACTGCTGCAGATTCCAATGTCAATTCTAATAGTGATAGTGAAGATTGGAGTCTGTTGACAGTTGAAGATGAAGAGCTAAGGCAGGAGGCAAAAAATCTTCTAGAATTTAATCCTGTGTCATTGTATTATTTGACCCAGTTGACTCAAATTACTGGGATATAACCGAATAAACTTAAACATGAGCAGTCCACTTAAATACATGAGAATCCAGTAAATTAATGCACATTCTTGATAACTAGAAGTTGACAGCTATGACAATCTTTGCATGTCATCTAGATGCTCTAATATACTTTATATTGTATATTTTGGTATTTGGACATATCCAAAATAGGTGGTGGGAGGGATGGGGGACTTCTTAGAGTGGGAGAGAAATAATCTGTTTACTGAAATGTAGTGCTGTAGAGAAAGAGAGAAAACTTTTCAGATCTGAAATAGGAAAAAGCATTTGTTAAATAGTAATTGCATGCACAGTAAATTATTTAGAAAATTACTGTTCAATTCCATATATGAATGTCATTAGGAGTCCAGGTTTATCATAATAAAAGGCCAGATTCGGCCACTATTATTCACATTGAATAATATCTTACTCTTGGTGCAGTCCCCTTGAGTCAGGATGTTAGAATCTGGCTAAAAGTGAGAAAAGTGATACTCTAGTGTTTTAGGTCACCTGTGAACCATTTTATAATACCAGAAGGGAAAAAGGATAACATTATTTATCAAAGAAGAAATAGGGAATCCCAGAAATTAGGGGTATGGTTTATGAATGTGGATTATGAATTTCATGACTGCGCATACTAGTGACAGGCTATTTGTTTGAAGAAAAAATTATTAAAATTGATCTTTATCTCAACTGGCAACTTAAAAAAATACTGGCACATCCCAGTTTAAGTATTCAAGGGGAGATTTTTAAAGGCACAAATGACAGTTTGGTGTCCGCTTTATTCCAATAAACTTCTTGTGTCACATTTGAGGATTATCCCAGGCCATAACAAAACAATAGTCTGCTGACCAACAAAAGAAAAAAATAAACAAAACCATACACATCCATTCATACACATACTCCTACATGAAAGTTAACTCTGTGGTCTATTGGAAGAAGCAAGCTTATTCCTTCCAAATTGTTCAGTCTATATCAGAGCGCTCCCCTATCAAATAGTTCAAAAGATGCCAAAGGAATGACCTAAAATCATCTACTGTACCATTTAAAAATTATCTGTACATGCATGATTTCTTCAAACATACACATAAGTGTTTTTGGGGGGATATGCGTGGTTCTGGGCATTGTGATTGAGCAGAGGTGCTTTGTGGGGGAAAGAGGTGGATATATAGTCATAAGAAATGTATACAGAGTTATAGGGTTTAAGGCTAGAAGAGACTACAAGATCATCTGCCATGAACTTAGCTGACAGCACTTCTATGCTAAAGACAAAAGCCACATGGCTGTATTATTCTGACAATTTTTCATGGTGACTTGTGAGATACTTTGAGAAGAATTTCCTTTAGTTCTAAAACTGTAAGCCTGATTCTGAGTCAACTAAAGACACTTTACACCGCTCTGGTGGTGTAAACAGGCATTTAGAGTGTATGCTAATTACATTTTCACTCATTTTAAGGTTGCTTTACAATGCCAGGCCAGTGTAAAGTAGCTTTTGTGAAAAATGAGAATCAGGCCTTGTGTATTGATCCCTTCCTGGAAGCACCTGAAATGCTTGCATAGCAAATATCTCAGGCATTGAGCTGACACAAGAGGATGCTTTCTCCCTCTCTCCAGACTTTTGACCCTTTCTCCTCTTTAACCTCACCCATTATGCCTGAACCACATGTGGGTTCACTGAACATTATGTACAGTGTGGGTTCACTGAACATTATGTACAGTATATTAAAAAGCTATGGTATTATGCACAGTATTGTCTATTGTGTTGTTTAGGCCATAATAAAGAAATACCTAACCTCCATGTGCATGGAATTGTGTCTGCATATGCAGTTTTCTGGGTAGCCCTTGGCTTCTGTTGCTCTGATAGTCTGGACTTTAGTGGGTATATTTTTACTTCCAGAAATGAAACAGGTATACTTCATGTATATACATGTATCCTCAGCCACCCCCACTATTTTTTCCTTCAGTAAAACAAAAAGCCACATTAAAAAACGTTCTAGAAAACACTCCTTCAGTTCCAGCCAAGGATGATGTTCGTGCAGCTCCCATGTCTCTTGTTACTTATGGTTAGTCTTCTGCTCCCCATATCCTGTCTGTCTCCTCCTATTCACCTGGACACCCATCTGGAGTAACCCCTCCTGCTGATTAAAGAATGAGGGATTAGCAGTCTCCTAGGAAAGCTCCATTCCATTTGCCTCAACTGAATGGATGGATGGGATTACATTACATGAGCTTTATGGATGGATGGGATTACATTTGGGGAAATAGGTGAATCCTTAGGGTGCCATCAAGCTTATGAAGGACTCCCATGCAGAAAAGAAATCATTTTTATAAGTCTGATATTTGTGTCAGGAGACTAGAAAGAGAGATTTATTAATGTGCTTTGTAGTTGAGAATGCGGAGACAAGGGAGGGATAGGTGTGTCTGAGTAGGGGCATACTAGAATGACAATTAATTTCAGCTGAAAATAAACAGCATTCTATAAAAGTCTATTTTTTGAAAGTGAAGAGGCCTCTCATTTTTTGTCATCTGAACAGTTTTTTGCTTCTAAGCATTCTCAGATAATGAATGAATAGAATAACAATATTCACACATCTTAAATTGTCAGTGCATAAAGGGTTCTGTTCTGATCCTTTGTATTTATGTGAACATATTCTGTTTCTCCAGATCTTCTGCTTGGCTTGATGGGTGTACATGCTGCATACTATGTTTCTTTTATGACATGGGACAAGCATTAATCTGTAGTGGCATCAGGGTGGGGAAGTGCACAATTCAAATTGTACATGTGTATCCACGTTCATATTTACTCACAAGGAAGCACCTATGGTACCATTTGCTTTTTTACTGTCAGGTTGCAGATCTGGGTGGTATATCTTCATCTTGGAGCCTTGAGCTTTATCTTTCGGATTATCTACATCCCAGCATCTTTGACCAAAAACCAAACAATCAGTATATCCCAGCTTGTAAGTAAATGTGGACACTGGAAAGTTCAAGAATTCAAAAACTGTCTTATTGCTACTGTCTGGACGGATCCCAACTGTCTATTCCTTCTTTATTCTATTGAATCACTTTCATCATTGTGACAGGTTTCAGAGTAGCAGCCGTGTTAGTCTGTATCCGCAAAAAGAACAAGAGTACTTGTGGCACCTTAGAGACTAACAGATTTATTAGAGCATAAGCTTTCGTGGACTACAGCCCACTTCTTCATATGCATCCGAAGAAGTGGGCTGTAGTCCACGAAAGCTTATGCTCTAATAAATCTGTTAGTCTCTAAGGTGCCACAAGTACTCCTGTTCTTTCATCATTGTATTGTCTATGTCTGTGATACTCATGGCCATGGGCTACTGAAAGCCCTTAGATTTTTTGAGTCAGTGAGAGGCCAAGAATGCCAAAAGTCTGATAGAGAGACAAATTTTAAGTGGCCTTTCACATGACCCAGAAGAATCAGGAGCCAAATTTTCTCTAGACATTTGGGGTTATTTTGAGGACTTCTCTTGAGATAGATGATTGTCGAATATGGTTGGTCTCTTGTACAGGACATAGAACAGTTATGTATCTACCTACAATAGACTGCATAGAGATTCATGTGTAATATATTTGTGTATATGCACACATACACACACACATATACACAGTGGTCACAGTTAAAAGGTTTCTTTTGTTTTGAACAATATTGCGCGTTTGAAAAATATTCTGTATCCTTAAAATAAGGAACACTGGCACAAGTAATATCTCTCAAAAATGGAAGAAACTTTTTAATGTGCCCATTGTAAGTGTGTGTGTGTGTGTGTGTGTGTGTGTGTGTGTGTGTGTGTGTGTGTGTAAAATATATTGTGTGTGTTTATACTCTGTCCTCTTTAGGACTGCTACATTCTATATGAAAAATACGAGGAAGAGGTAGTCAAAGAAAATACCAACAAATAACATTAATTATAGCATCAAAAATTTATCACTGAAAAACAATTAAAGACCAGAAGAAACTTTCTTTTAGGTAACTGTCAATGTTGGGTATCTGTGGAGTTATACAGAAAATGAAGGTGGAAAACAAATAGGCATAAAAAGCT
Source organism: Chrysemys picta bellii (assembly GCF_011386835.1). Classification (NCBI taxonomy): domain Eukaryota; kingdom Metazoa; phylum Chordata; order Testudines; family Emydidae; genus Chrysemys; species Chrysemys picta. The sequence continues at coordinate 29,663,579 of NC_088801.1, read as the reverse complement.
ATTTAGGGACTGTGAAGAATACATATTTAATAGTTTTGATAAAGGTTTAAGTTCTGAAAGAAATGCAGCAGCAATATTGAGAAAAACCTACATGAAGTAGTGAAACCGAATGAGAAATTGATGCTTTATTTATTAGACTGCAATCATCTTCATAATATGCTTGAAGATAAATGGTTAGGCATTCTTTCAGGAAAAAAAGCATAGCAGAATGTTGCATTTGACATAGTGATTATTGATAGTGATGATAAAGTTCAAAACATCGAACAGTGAAAAACCCAAAAGCAATACTAAAAATGGTGGAGTGGAAGTGGAAAATTATGTGAAATGTTAGGGATGTTTCATTTCAGTACCTCTGCCTCATTATACTATCAGCAAAATGTAAAATACATAGACTAGATAAATGTCTCATTAAGTCTTTCACTGTTCACTCTGGGTGCTTGGTGGTGTGCTTGAATAATGAAAAATGTAGAAGGACTTTTATCACATGGGGATGGGGGCAAAAGATAGCAATTTGACAAAAGGGTTTTTTTTAAATTTGGTCTATAGAATAATATTGTATGGAAATGTATAGTATGGTACAGTATAATAAACATTACAAAAGTGTGATCCATAAAATATCTGATACAGTTAAAAAATGGTTGTACAATACTAAGCTAGAATCTGTGCTGTTCTACAAGTAAGTGGAGATGAGACTTGATGTGCTCTTCTGAGCATTTGAACACAATATGCTTAGAGTTTAGCAACATTTTTCAAGCCTGGGGTATAAACTTAGGCTCCTAAAACCATATTTAGACACCAAAATGTAATCTATTTTTCAAGATGTTAAGAACCTGTAGCTCCCACTGAATTCAAAGGACTGCACATATTCTGCACTTTGGAGAATCAGGCCCATGGCCGGCTCTAGGCACCAGCGTTCCAAGCATGTGCTTGGGGCAGCACTTTTCAAGGGGCGGCAGTCTATGTTGTTTTTGTTTTGCTTCAGCGGTGGCACTCCGGCTTTTTTTTTTTTGCTTGGGGCGGCAAAAAACCTGGAGCCAGCCCTGATCAGGCCACTATTATTTAAGTACCTAGCTATGGATTTAGGAGCCTAACTTTTGCACAGAGACATAGCTGTGTACTTGGTTCATATCTTTAAGAAACTATGGGAAAAGCATCAGTACATATCTCATTAAAGAAACTAGGAGTTGCTCTATGTAACTGAAAGGTGAATTTGGCTCAACCATGGTGACATACGTTAGCTTCATACCTGTTGCATAAGCAGCCCTGACCCTGTAAAAGAGTAAAGGGTGTGCCTAATTTTGAGCCCAAGACTAGTTCTGCTGATTTTAACAGGGCTACTCATGTGCTAAAAATTAAGCTCATTAAGCAAATTAAGTCCTTTGCAGACACTTATTGTATTGATTACCTATCGGTTTAAACATACCAATGTTTGACTTAAGTATATAAAGCTGGCTGTAGTGAATTAGGTGCTTCAGATCAAATTTGGCAATTACTTACTCATATAAATCTGCTCTGGGCTGATGACAGAGGAAGCAAGATAGCCATATGTTACACTAAACTCAGAAATACCACACACATAAAATCTCTCCTGTTAGTTATATAAGTGTCCCTGATAATATTATCTTCTGGGATGCTGAAAGGAACTTCTATGCAACATGCTATGGGAATGTGCAGAAACATCAATAAATTCAACACTGGCCTAAGGCTGAAACTCATTCTGCAGAAAGTCATCTTCAGATCACAATGGGCATATGCTAGAATGAAGAGAGTAGGAGTGAGAGATAATATAAGGTGTTAGAATTATGGATAGGCCAGGAATGGATATCAGTTACTCCCACTATTGAGATGCAACTTAGTTTATTCTTTTGGGAATGCAATAATAATTAGAATTAATCAGATTTTAAATAGTGATAGCCTAATTGCCAAATCTTTACAGTAGAAGATTCTAGCACTGTGTGCCCCAGGAACATTTTCTGCTCAAAGCAGGTGCAATTACTAAAAATACCCTATTACTTATAATAGTGGGGAGGGGGGAGGTAATGGGGGAAATCCACAACAGGTTTGACTATTGTAGACTAGTACAACTTATTGAATAAGTCATTGAGTTCTAGAAGAATTTGTACTTTACCTAAAGGTAAAATAGAATTATTTTCTGGAAGTATGGGTCTTCATTATAGAAATGTAGTGGTTGCATTTTTCACAGAACAATTTTTCTAAGATGTTTGCTTTAATAGGGACTACAATTTGCAATATTGCAAGGCATTGAAATTATTCAGGATTTTCAATCTTCTTCACTATAAACTGTGCTACTACTGCTATTAAGTTCTTACATAATGCTTTTCATCCAAAGTACAAAGGGCAAGTACTATCTCTATTGTCTTCATTATATCCAAGTTCATTGTAAGTGGATGCCCTGTCCACTGTTAAGAGTACAGTTGGTATAGTGTATTCAATTCCAGATTCAAAGAGTCATGACTGGTTTTGACCAGTTTATAGAATGGTTGAAATATATTGAAAATTGAAAAGTTCGAGGCAAACAATATGGGGAAATATACATCTTTGATGAGTTCTAGCTAAGGTTCAGATCTGGGTCAGAAGTTTGCAGCTTTATATCTATCTCTGTAAGAAGCCCAACCAAAACTCGATATCTGACAATCTTCAAAAAATTTGGAGTATTAGGAATCCGTTCTGGAATTTTGCAACTTTGGGCCCAAATTTTACCAGGTTCAGAATTTTCTGATAGTATACATGTGCCATTTCACAATAAAAACAAGTGCCTATGGGGAGATAGAATCTTAAACTTCACTAACTGGAAACAGAGTTGAAAGTAAAAGTAATTATTTAAAATTACAGAGATCCAGAGTAATTTTACCTCAGAGTGCACAAAGTCCTATGTGGTCACTGTTTAAAGGTCAGCAAGTGCCAAAAATTATCACGAAGTGCTACAGTCCTGAAGCCGTGACATTCCACCTATGCTGAAGGTTATTCTCTTCCCTGCAAATTGAATTTTATTGAATAACATTGAGTTTTTGTACAAAAGTGACTCCCTAAAAAAAAGTGGAATTTTAAGGCTCCAGGTCTATATTTGAAATACCATAGTGGTTCCCTGTACTTGGTATGACAAATTTCAGTTACATCTCATGCTGTGTAGTAGGTGCTTATAAATGTTGACTTTCAATGGTGAGCACTATATCAAGCTCTCCTGGTTGCTATGTACATAGTATCAACAATTATAGTCTCCAAGTTTCAAGACAGGATAAATTTGTAATTTTTGAATCCAAATCAGGACAAAATACTGTCCATTTGTTCCAATTTCCTAAGTGTTCTTCAGCTTCTTAAATGTTTTCCATCCTGCCATCTCCTTCCAGACCCAAACTCTGCATACTTTATGCCCTCAGTTTTCTTACAAAGAATAGTTAGTTAGTGATTTCTGTTGGCGCCACAGTCCTTTTTCAAGTCTTCTCTTTCAACTCATGCTGTTTCTCTCATCCTCAGACTTCATGGTAGTGCTTTCTAATTCAATTGTGCTTAAATTTTTAGCCATCTAGAAAGGTGAATTAATATCCAAACCATTTTATGTAATGCAGGGGTCTCAAACTCAAATGACCAAGAGGGCCACATGAGGACTAGTACATTGGCCTGAGGGCTGCATTTACTGACACTTGCCGCCCTCGGCCCCGCTCCCACTCCACCCCTTCCATGAGGCCCCACCCCTGTCCCGCCTCTTCCCACCCCTTCCCTGCCCCCATTCCAATCCCTTCCCTGAAATCCCCACCCCAACTCCGCCCCCTCCCTGCCCCGAGGAGGGGCAGGAGGGGTGAGGAGTGCGGCAGGGGGTCAGGGTGCAGGGTGCGGCAGGGGGCTCAGGGCAGGGTGTCAGGGTGCAGCAGGAGGCTCAGGAGAGGGGGTCAGGGTGCAGGGTGCAGCAGGGGACTCAGGGCAGGGGGTCAGGATGCAGGAAGGGTGCATCAGGGGGCTCAGGGCAGTGGGTTGGGGTGCAGGAGGGGTGCGGGGTGCAGCAGTGGGTCGGGGTGCAGGAGGGGTGTGGCAGGGGGTTCGGCTGCAGGAGGGGTTCAGGGAGATGGGCTCCGGCTCCCTGCCTGCCCTGCCCCCGTGCTGCTCTGGGAAGCCAATGGAACCTGGGGGAGGAGGGGCGCAGGGGTGTGTGTGGCTGTTGCTTCAGGCACTGCCCCCAGCAGCTCCCATTGGCCGCGGTTCCCCATTCCTGGCTAATGGGAGCTGCTGGGGGCGGAGCATAAAGAATTTATGTGAAAAGTCTATTATTATAATAACGCTAATTTGTTGTTTTATACAGGTATACTGAATATAAAATACATCTCCAGCAAAGATATTGCTGATAGTTTTTCTTGAGGAAGGTTAAATTGTAGGGACTTAAACAGGTTGACAATGTCACATGAACAGATTAATGGAGACCAAACTACTGGAGTTTCTGCACCAAACTAAAAAACACTACCAAAGATAAATTACTAGCTAGATAGTAATAGGTTAGTTTTGTTTATGCTGTAGCCTTTCTATGACATTTTTGTCTTCTATTGCTTCCAGAGAAGTAGATGGACTTGTATAAAATTTAAACCTTGTTGTACTCTGCCTTTCCAATACATTTTTTCAGTTCTCTTAAATATATTCAGAACACCAAAATCACACTTCTCTTGGTGGCAGAATTTAAATGTATATATTTTTAAAATAATTATAAAAAGATTGGTCTTTCTAAAATTCCAATGGATTACTATATCTATCTGTCTACACAGTGATGGTTTTAGAGGTGGGCATCTTAATCTCTGACCTCAAAGATTTCTTGTATGTAATCCTGTTTGAGCTCAGAGTAACATCACTCAATACAGTAGGTATCACTTACATTATGCCCATTTAATGTTTGGCTGCTCTGCTGAGACGGCCAACAAGAACTCTATCTTTAATCTCTAGCTAAAAATAGCAAACTTTCTTTACAAAGATATGCAACAGATACCCTTCTGCTGCTGCAGCCCATTATATTGTATTTTGCTCCAATCACAATTGTTCTTTGAGCCACAAAACAACTTTTCATAAACTGTTGAAATGAAAAATCAAATCTAGGCATTTGTAACATAAAATAAATACTTGAGAGAAAAAAATATATTTCTTCATTAGCATTACTCAAGTAACTAAAACACACCACTGGGATTTAAAGTGATCCATTTCCTCAATTATTCTCCTGCTCCCATGCCAGTTGGTGCACACACTCTTGCTACATGTGTGTTTGCGTGTGTGTGTGTGTTATGGAGGAAGGCTGAAAGACTGGATTGCTACAGAATAAAGCATCTGTTATACAGTGGGGTTTAACAGAAGAGAATTTAATAGCATATTTCAACTCTTCTCTTTGCTGAAAAATCTTACTGTCCTAGGATAGTATTAGGTCCTGATTATGCAACTTCTTTTGTATGGTTGGACAGGCTCCATGAGGCAAAAAAGTCCATCCATGTGTAAGAAATTGCAGGATCAGGGTCTAATCTATTTATAAATATTTTTCATGACTCGTATGTTTTGCAAACCTATTCAGTACAGATTACATTAGTAACGTGTAATAATATTTAAGGTTATAAAAGGATTTCAGTTGCAGTCCAGTCTCCTGCTTTCACTTGCTCTTAACCTCCCAAAACATTTTCTTTTTGAGCTTTTATTTTTCTATTCTTGATCTGTCCCTGAAGGGAAAAATTGGGGGTAATTGTATCATTATTATTATTTATTTATTTATTTATTTATTATTATCTATATCACAGTAGTGCCTAGAGTTCCCCACTGAAATTGGGGTCCTATTGTGCTAAGCACAGTACAAACACATAGTAAGAACTAATTCCTGTTCCAAAGACCATGTTTAAGTGATTTGGGGTTATGCAGTATATACATTAGAAATGCAAAATGCTAAGAGTTCCAGTTCAGTCTGAAATTGTTTCTCAGTGAGGTGTAGCAAGTTTAATAATATAGGAAAAATATTGGATTTAACTTACAAATGAATTCTGAGTTCATAAATTAACATTCTGAGTAGCATGGGGCAAATGAGGATGAGACAGACATCTGGAAATTTTGACCAAGTGGCTGCAAATTTATTTAACCACACACTCAAAAGGCAAGGCAGGGAGGATTACTTCTGAGGGGTGACCTATCTGGGCAGAATCAAAGATGGAGAAGGGAAGGTGAGGCTGCTCCCTGGCTACACCTACCCCTAGCCCTTTGAAACTCTCTTGTAGAGCCCCTCAAACTCTTTAGGGCATGACCCACCTGCTTAAACCAAGGCCTATGAGCCCTTCTATTGCAGGGACTGCTAGGCCTGAGATTATGGGCCTGTTACTATGCAGAAATAACACTGAGCCTCATAGAATTGCTCAGGAATTCATTTCCAGGAGAAGTTAATGCCCTGTGTTGAAGAAGGGAGCTTAGCCTCTACCCATGGTTCCTTGAAACCCTGTCACACCTTGTTTCTGGCCATCCTTAATGAAGGGGAAATCTATATTTCCATTGCCAGGACTTACTGCCTGAAGCTGTGATCCTGTGAATCTATAAACATGTAACTGTGTCCTAGACCCATTCTGAATCCTTACCCCAACACCAGCTCTAGTCTTGCCAAATTCAGGCAAACTATTGCTACAGTCCAACAAAAGACAACAAACCCAGAGGCTAAATGCATCTATGCAGTTAGCCAACAATAATTACAAACCTGCCAGTGTAACCCACGCCTCCTGGGTGTGGTGTTCTGTTCCATCTAGTGGCACCAAGACCACATAGAGAGTGATTAATAGGGAGTCCGGTGGCACTTTAAAGACTAACAGATTTATTTGGGCATAAGCTTTTGTGGGTAAAAAACCCACTTCTGCAGATGTATTGAGTGAAAATTACAGACACAGGCATAAATATATATTGGCACATGAAGAGAAGGGAGTTACCTTACAAGTGGAGAAACAATATTGAAGGCCAATTCAGTCAGGGTGGATGTGGTCCACTCCCAATAATTGATGAGGAGGTGTCAATACCAAGAGAGGGAAAATTGCTTTTGTAGTGAGCCAGCCACTCCCAGTTCCTAATCAAGCCCAAAGTGATGGTGTTACGTTTGCAAATTAATTGTTGCTCTGCAGTTTCTCTGTGAAGTCTGTTTTTAAACTTTTTTTGTTGAAGAATGGGTACTTCAAAATCTGTTATTGAGTGTCCAGGGAGATTGAAATGTTTTCCTACTGGCTTTTGTATGTTATCCTTCCTGATGTCTGATTTGTGTCCCCTCTGATACTTCGAGAGAGATTATGAGTCTGCTCTACGGCCTTAGCTAACAGCAAATTGTTTTTTGGCTCATGCGGTAGAGGCTCATGCACTAGTCTAAGCTCCAGAGGTCCCAGGTTCGATCCCGCCCCCGACGACCAGAGTCTGTTGGTGTTATACCAGCACCACTCAAACAGAGTTCCAGTGTCCAGCGGTGCCAAAGAGAAAGTCCCAGCATCTGGAGTCTCTGAGTCATGCCACATTGCCTGGAAAGCGCAGCCATCACCAGAGATCACAACAGAGGTGGAAGGTAGGATTACTGGCAACAAAGGGAAGCAGAAAAGGGCCTTTTGGGCTCGTTTATAGATTGCTTTGGCTCACGGGCAGCCAACACAAATGCCTATTACAGGTAATATGAATTTCCCAATGAGTGGGCTCCTTGTAAGAGAAATACAGAGCATTCAGTATCTCCTACCGTACCATCCACCCAGAGACATACAGATTATTCACAATGAAATTCAAAAAGCTCAAAATTTGGACATCATCACATTTCATTGTAAAATCAAAAATTGGTTCTGTTTTCACAAAATGTTTGTGCTAAAATTGGCTCATTTCAAACTAAATTATTTTCACTGTGAAAAGGTGAAATTTCATAATTTTGTAGCCAGAAGGTTGATAAGATGCTCTTTTTGTAGCAATTCCCCCCACTTTTCTTAGGATGATTTAAAGGGAACTGTATTTCCTTTAGAAGGGAAAGGTATTTCTGTGGGAGAGTAGAACTTGGTCCTATATAAAGAAAATGTTCAAATCTAAACTGTTGGTTTAGCTTCTTAAACTGATCACACACAGTGCTGGTGACTGATGGTAGAGAGGCTTAATAGGAGTGGCAATATAAACAGCTCACAAAGATTAGGAGGTTGCTGAGAAGATAACATTATGAACTTAGAAATTACTTTCTGAAGTATTTTTGAACCTGAGCAATCCTTTTCAGGTGGTTGGTACAGTGTCAGTACAGTTTATTTCCATAGAGAAGAGGAGTTGAAAAAGCAAAATGTGGGATTTGTACCTATGTAAGAACAGGTATCTGAGGAATTCTGCTATTCCAGACAGTTTTTCAGAATTGATGTATCATTTAGAACAGCAAGAAAATGTGTTCTGTAGGCAAGTAGATCAGTTAAACTAAACAGCACCAAGTTATACTTTGTAAGGTTAGTACTGTGCATCTCCTACTGGAACTCAGCAAACCAGTTAAATAAAAAGAGACTAAACATGAATCTTCATTCAAGACCTTAACCAAATATTTTTTGAGGTTCAGAAATGCTGGATAGTTATTTTTGCCCATTGTTTTCTATTTTGTGTCTCTACACTTCAGGATTCCAGTCCAAAGCAGGAAGGCACGTGGTTTCAGAGAGAGAATGTTCTTGTGGCATTTCCAACACACAGAGCAGGTTGTCACGGTTTTCATGAGATGCCCAGACCGGTGCTGACATTCAAGAGCTCCAGGTACTTTGGATTGACATCTAAACTTTTAGCTGCTTATCTGAACTCCCAAACATCTATTGTTTCTTCTTTAATGAAAAACGGGTGACTTCTTTGACCAAAAAATATCTTTGCCAGTTTTAGTAGAATTCTCTGTTATCCCCTAGATGGATATGCCTTGACTCCCACACAGTGGAGTTTCTTTGTGCTGCATAGCTGATCTCTGGGGTTGTTATTCTTCCCTTTTGAAAATGAAATGGAGTAGCCTTACTCTTCTTTACTCTCATACTTCAGCGTACAGTAAGTAAGCATCTCTGCTGTTTTACACTGCCAGAGAGCCAAGAGAACCATTTTAGTAATTGGGGACACAATCAGGATTTTGTGGCTTTCAGAGAGGACTTTTTTAATTTTGAGGGGACTATGTGCCTATAGGGAATCTCATTAAGCACCCTGATGCAAATAGCAGATATTTGATATTTGCACTACTCTGGTAAAATGAATTTTAAGAACTTCCCTAGTGTTGTTACATGTAAATTTGATGCTAAGGTCAATAATATCAATGTCATTAGAACACTCTTGAAGACAGAGTGTCTCTAAATTGTTTCCCAATAGTGCAATATAAATTAGATTAAAATGCATTATTGAATGTTGCACTAAGGTATTATAAAGCAGTTTCACAAGATAAAAATGTGTTTTCATGTCTATTTTCCAGAAAATATAACTCTATTTCTTTACTACGACTTTGCCTTTTATAGACAGAAATGCACCGACTTCATTCAACAGGATTAAATTGAGATTCATTGCTAGTTTCTTCCTATGGTTCCTGTGCATTGTAGACCCTCAGTTACAATTTGACAGTTGTTTCTTGGTTTTTCAATAAGATGTCAGCACAAAGTATTATCTAAGAAGATATGGATGTTAACCAAAACCTTGAATGTAAACACACCCACCTTTCACAAGGGCTAGGAATCTAAACTTGGGTCTGGTGCCACAGTTGACCCCTGTATAGTATTGGTAATGTACACATAAATAATTATCATCCTAATGTAAAGGGCTAAACCAAATTCCCAGATCTAAACATCTCCTCCACCTATAAATTTTAGGACATTTTTTGTATGCAGTGTTATTGCCATGATGGCCCTAGGTTATTATTAGGGAGACAATGTGGGTGAGGTAATATCTTTTACTGGACCAGCTTCCGTTTGTGTGAGAGACAAGCTTTTGAACTTGCACAGAGCTGAAGAAGAGCAGTTAGACTCTGAGTAAGACCCACCAGGTCGACATCTGGGAGAATTCTCTGTAGTATCTCAGCGTCCTCCTTATCTCAGCGTCCTCCCATCAGCAGCCACTGGAAATATTTGCTACTAGCAGTTGCAGATCGTCTACATGCAATTGTAGGCAGTCTCATCATACCATCCCCTCCAGGAACTTTCAAGCTCAGTCTTGAAGCCAGTTTTGGTGCTCCAGTTGAATGTATATTGGAGCAGATGTGTGTCAGTTTAAAGGCGCCAACCCCTGGTTGGTAGAATGAGATAGAAAAAAAGGAGCCACAGGTATAAGTGATTTATAGCTTACATAAAGAGTAAAAACTTTTGTGAAACCACTCTGTGGGTTTGCTGGTTACACATTATATTGTAATGGGCACTGTAGTTTAGGCTAAAGAGAGAAGCAAACCAAGGCTGACATAATTAACCAGATGAGCATAATTAATCTCCCCCTGTGATTATCCTGAAGGAGAAATGTTCATGGATGCAAAAATGAAATATGATGAATGAGTGGAAAATGCAAATGAATTCAGTGGAAGGTCTGGGGGGTGGGGAGGCGTATGGAATATTTGTTGGAAAGGGAGAGCTGGACTGGTAACTTGGGGATGTGAGATAGGCTATAGAAACCTTAGTAATGTAATGGCAAGGAAACTAAGTAACCAATTAGGATTCCCAAACTCCTACACCAGAGTAAGCTACAGCACCATGATTGCTCATCTGCCAACAACATCTCCACACATTGCATAGGGTGAGCACTTGAATACTCAAAATGGCAGCCTTTGCATAAATATTTTAGTAATTTTGGAGGGGGATTGAGATGGGGGCAGTGATATTGTGCATTGGGGTAAGTTTTCATTCAAGACTGAAACTAAAGCCTGTTTATTGTGATATGGAGCTCCCTGTTCAATTTCTAATAAAAGTAATGACTGTTTAAGACTATGTCCCACACAAAGGTCTTAATTACAGGTATAGGGAATATAAAACGTTTGTCCTGTTTTCCTGTCTTCTTCCCCTTCCTTCTCCCTCCCCCAAAACCTAAGATTTCTATTTCCCTTTGATTAAATGGTTCTCCAACAGGCTACCTGGGTCACTTCCATGCTGTTCCTTGGAAGACAGCCAGCATCCCCAAAAGACTCAGCACCATCATGAGATGTTGAATACATAGTTACAGTGGATTTCATATTTCCTGAAATTAACTTCCCTATTCATCTGTACACTGAATTGGAAAGCAAAAAAAAAAGTTTGGTCACAACACCTGCCAGCTAGTAGCATTATATTAAGTGCTTACTGGTTAAACATAGCTTAAGATGCTTGAAATGTGCATTAAATCTTAAACCCATTATTTACCCAGCTGAAAACCCCCAAAACTTGGTTCTAATGAGCATATTAACATTTGTGAATGGTCTGCCTTTCAAATACATTTTCAGACTAGGTATTTAGTGTCTGCTTCTATTATTCAGTGAGTTCTAGCCTATACAAAAATAGTTGTATGAGAAAAATTTAAAAGACCTTTTACACTTATATTGCTACCCGGGGGAAAACATTCAGTGCATTCAGCAGATTTTCCTTCAGCATGAAAAGCTATTTAAATGACTATTACTTTAAAAGGGTTCACAATCTTCCTTCTCTGGGCTCTCTCATCCATATTATATGTATTTATTTTGAGTTTCTAAAATAAGCCCATCCTCTGCTCTGGACACAGGCACAAATATTATCAAAACAGCAACTACTTAGACCCATGTACAAATAGAACAGTGAATTTTCCCAGATCTCACTGGCTCCTTCCACAAAGCTCTGCCACTGCCACTATCCAGTTTCTCCTCTCCCACATCCAGAAAAAGCATGGAAGAATAAGAAACTTTGCAATGTGACCGGAAGAGCAACTGATTTGGCCTCCAGCAAACTGAGCCGGCAAGCCATCTCCACATTTTGGAAGCCCTCACTGAAAATGTCCTGCTGCCAGCCTCCTCCTGAGTAAACCAGGAGTTGTTAAATTGGTCACCTCAGGTGATCTCAGATGCCACAGGTGACAGGGACAGTCTCTGAAGTAACTAGGACACAAGTCATTTAAAGCTTTATTGGTGTAAAAAACCAGCAGCCAGAAACAAACACACACTCAGAACCCAAGTTTAAATAGTTGTTTGATGATAACCAATTCCAGAATAATTTATTGGATTAACTAGTGAAACCCTGGTGTTCCAGCACAAACATAATTCAGTGTACATTAGTTCCAATGTGAAGGATAATTTGTGTAATTTCAGGTTGGAAAATAATAACCAGTTATGTGTTTGGCAGTTGAAATACTGAATCTTGAAGCAACAGCATATCCTTAAAGCTAGTCCTAGATAAATGGCTTCACCTATTATGACCATTGGTGAACATTGACCATGTGCTGGAAGCGTGAGCTCAGTAAGTGCCTCCCCTTGCCAGAATCTCAGCACCAGGTCTGCTTGTCAATCATCTGGAGATTGAAACTGATATCCTTGCTGAAATCCATAAACAACTGGGAGGTCCCACTGTAAGCTCAATGATTTCCAAAATGTATTCAAACATTCAGTTGGACGTTTTATTGGTAATGTTCAGTGTGTGTGAAATGATAAGGGAGGCAGGAAGGAAGTCACTGATATGCATCATAAAGATGGATCAGGATTAATCAAGGCAATATTTTTTACAACATTCTGTGAAGTGGTGCCAGCTGATTTAACTCCAATCCACGTGACACACACAGAGTACCATGCTCTGTCTTATCCAAATGCAAGATTTGTCAATATCAGATAATAAAAGGGAAACACAGAGGAGCACAAAATATACCAATAGCTAATTCTGCTTGTTATATTCTTTATTATACTGTCTTCTTTAATGTAATGTGTCTAAGATGCCATCAGGCAAGAACCCATTGTGAATAAGCTGTCAAGTTTAATTGGGCCATACTGTTAAAAAAATTCTTTAATAAATAAATAAAGAAAGAAAATAAAACTGTCTCTGTGTGACTCAAAAATAGGAGGCTCTGGGAGCTCTGAAAGCAATTCCAATAAATTCAACTATGCAAAAATACCCTATCCTTAAAACACTATAATGTATTTAAAGGATAAATAAATAATTGTAATTCTTTATGTGGAAGTTAAAATCCAGTGTGGGCTGCGGCCTTAAATGAAATGATCTGTTCTACTGTTGTATGAGGCTTGTAAAAATTTCTGTTTTCTAACAAAGGTGGCTCATTTCTGCGGAATTTGAATATATCTAAATCACTGCCAGGCTCTGAGGACTAAAATCTGATCTGTGTTAATGCTGTTGTAAATCAGTCATGTAAAGCATCCAGTTTCTATAAGTCAAGTTTTCTTTTTAAACCCATTATTGCTATTTCACCAATTAGAAATGTTAAAATAGCCACTATCTTTGGAGGTCCTGCAAAATACAAATACTAATTTTGCAGGTCTTACAATATTCTGTGCTCCCCGATGGCTGTTTAACAGCAGCCAACTGATCAACCTCACTCCCTGAAGAATGTTAATTATAAGCCCATGATACTAGTAACAACAATGATTTGGCATGACAAGGACATGCGTGAGTTGCTGCCCAGGCACTCTGCTGTGCTAAGTTCTGCTCCTTTTAAAACTGCAGAAAACAAATCAATATTTGCCAAATGGAAAAAGTAATAACACTTACAATTTTTATAGGATGTGTGAATATCACCTATGAGGGCACAAGTGCTTAGAGTTGGGTGACATTTTTCAGTGAAACTTTTTTGATGAAAAAAGGAATCGGTGATACCTCATGTATAACTTTTGTTCATTCATGTAGATTTTTGTCAAATTGTTTCAGTAAAAAACAAAATCAGAAAAAAATGGAAATGGTTTGTTTTGATTTTTTTGAAATTAAACATTTCAGTATTTAATACAAAACAATATTTTGTTTAAAATTTTCATCTAATTTTATTTTTTGAAAATTTAAAGGGTTAAAAAAGGCTCAAAATCAGAGCCAAACATTTTATTCAACACATAACCAATCTTTTTTACATTTTTGGTTTGCCCAAAACTTCAAAATATTTTGTTTTCATATTGATCCAAAACAAATTTCCCCCAATTTTTAGAATTGCCAGTGAACTGAAAAATCTGTTTTTCATCCAGCTCTACTGGTGTCCTTAGTCCCTCCTTTCTCCCTGCACTGAAATATCTTCAGGCCCAGTCAGTCCCCATCACACCATGAGATTTTGTCCATATCACTCAAATTCCTCTCCTTATCATGGAGGTCTTTGCCAGGTTCATCTTGAACACTGAATATTTCATAACATTAGCCATTCTCAGGAGATTTTCACCACCAACTTCTTGCTTGAATTCAGCCACATCCACGCTAAACCAGGAAACAGCTCCTTTCTGGTTTTGGATCCAACTTGGCATATACACCACAGAGGTAGATGTAGGTGTGGGGATTCAGATCTGAACCTTACTTCTCAGCATTTATACCATGCCCATCATTATAGTATCAGATGTACTCATCTGAAATTTCAAATGGATTGGATTTGAAGATATTTTGTGTTTCTCCCCTGTATTAATGAACAGACTAAATTAGTGGTTCTCAAACTTTTTTTTTTGCGGACCACTTGAAAATTGCTGAGAGTCTTGGCGAACCACTTACTGATCTTTCCAAATTTTGTGTGTACCATTAGCTAACTATTGTAAAGTGCTTTGGATAAAAGTGCTTTATAAAAAAAGCCCTTAATAATACACGTTTTTTGTTCTACAAATAAAAGCACATAACTCATATTTTAATATCAGTAGTCTTACCTTTCAAATGCGATGGATGTGCCCTCTGTCCCCTGCTGCAGGAGCCCCTGAGCTGGGGCTGGGAAAGAGAAGGGTCTCTCCCTCGCCACTGCAGCCACAGAGCTGAGGCTGGGAAAGAGAGCCGTCTCTCCCTGGCAGCCACAGCCCTGGAGCTGGGGAAAGTCACCTCTTTCTCTGGCCACCGCAGCCCTGCACGTCCCAAATTCCCCCCAACCCCTCTTCTCACCCTACTGCCCCCTCCCACCTACACCCTATTCCCCCCAAGGCCACCACCTCACCTTACATGTGCATTTTCTCCAGGGTCCAGGCACCTAATTAGTGGAACCAGGCCTGCGCAGCTCCACTAATTATGTGGGTGGCCCTTCATTTTCTTGTGTGCAGCCACCCAAGCATGCCCCTTAGAGGGAACTATCTGCAGACCACTTGAATGGCGCTCACGGACCACTGATGGTCCATGGACCACAGTTTGAGAACCTCTGGACTAAATTAAAGTTATATAAGATTGTTTATGATGATGATTATGCTCCCTTAAAACTGACTGAATTATTTGTCTTCTCCTTCTGTGTAACTGAAGTATAAAGGACCCTGATCTATTAAATAATTGTGTAATATACTAAAGGGAAAAGAACAAGAGATAGTTTACTCTATATGGGTTTGAATTTTTCAAGGAGCTTCCTAGAACTTTGCAGGATTGGTGTGTTTATCTATTGTGCATATGCATGTGTACATACAAAATGTACAGGGAATTAGTTTTGCACTAGCAGAAAGTAATCCAAGACACGAGACTGCTTATGTTTTGAAAGCAATATGGGATATGTCACAGATGTTAATGGAAGGTAGGAGAAGTAATATTAACATAACTGACCAAAACACAGATGGAGAATTTCTTTGTTGTTAGAAGAAAACTGTGTAAAGAGGACTTTTCCCAAACAAAGCTGATACAATCTTCTTTTTCTGTTGCAAAAACCAGCCAATGTCCTAGGCACCAAACCTGAAATGAATTCCTGATATTGGTAACTACCACTGCACAGAGCCTCATTGACTCCAGTTGTGGCTCTGTGTGTGCACAGAGGAGTTATTAGCTTGAAGCTCATTGTAAGTTCAGAACCTTTCTAAAATACAGGAAAAAAACTGCAAATGTTGCAAAAGGAAAGCGGTGCACAGAATGTTGGGTTTTTTCTTCCATGCTCTGATTTACATACATATTCAATAAAAAGTTGTATCTACTACAATGCAACCTCAGTAAACTCCTACAGCATTCCTCTCCATCATGTAGTTTGTATAATTTTCAGAACAAAGCAGCCCTGCAGCAAAGCCTTCGATTAATTATTAAAACATTCTGAGAATTGCTTTATTCATCCAAAGAGCTAAATAAGGACCATATAATTCTGAGTTATTAACATATAAATGCAAAAGAAACAAAAGTCCTGATACAGATATTTTGTACAAAATAATTGTTTCCTTACTTTAACAAGGTCAAATAAATAGAAAGATATAAACTTTTGATGCACTTCAGTTCACACTGTTATGCATTCATCAATATTCCTGTAAATAAACTCTTAATAGCATACTGAGGGTATCAGGAAGAAAACAATAAGGAACAAGACCTATAGTAAGAGAGAGCTGAACAAGAGTGAAAGAAACAACAAATGTTGTTAGAAAAACAAACATACACATACTCCAACAAGAGGATCAGATATAGCAGCATAATACCTTAGGACAGTGGTTCTCAACCAGGGGTCTGGGGCCCACTGGAGGGGGCCGCAAACAGGTTTGAGGGGGTCCGCCAAACAGGACCAGTGTTATACTCGCTGGGGGCCAGGACAGAAAGCTGAAGCCTTGCCATGCAGGGCTGAAGCCCGGGGCCCTGATCCCTGCCACCTGGGGCTGAAGTCGAAGCCTGAGCAACTTAACTTTGCGGGGCCTCCTGTGGTGTGGAGTCCTAGGCAATAGCCTTGCTTGCTACTCCCTAATGCCGGCTCTGGCTTTTACATGCAGAAAAAAGTTGTTGTGGCACAGGTGGGCCGTGGAGTTTTTATTACATGTTGGAAGGGGCTTCAGAAAGAAAAAGGTTGAGAACCCTGCCTTAAGGTAGTGTGCCACATGCACAGCAAGATGTACAGCGGTGACACATTTTTGAAAGGGATATAGACAAATAGGGGAGAGTTCGGTGGGGAGCAACAAAAATGATAAAAGGTTTAGAAAATAACACCATGAAGAAGCATTATGAGAACTGGGCATGTTCAGGGTAGAGAAAAAGAAGACTTAAGAGAGACATGATAACTATCTATAAAGACATGATAAAAGGTTTGGAAAATAACACAGTGAGGAAAAGTTACGAGAATTGGACATGTTCAGGGTAGAGAAAAAGAAGACTGAAGGGAGATATGATAATGCTCTAAAAATGCATAAAGGGATGTTTTGAACAGGACAGGGATCAATTATTCTCATTAGTCAATGAGGACAGAACAAGAAGGAATGGGCTTAAGTTGCAGCAGGGACAATTTGAATATTGGAAAAAAAAACTTTATCAAAAACTGTTGGCCCATAGACTAATCAGACAAAGGAGGGTATGGAATTGTCATAATTGGAACTGCTGAGAGCTAACTACATATTCATCTATTACAAATGGTTATAGAATAGGAATCTGGGTGAAGCTGAGCAGAAACAATTATGTACACCAATGCAAGGAGCCTAGCAACAAAAGGGAGGAATTGGACTTACTGGTGCATTAAGTGAAATCAAATATTATAGAGATAATAGAAATATGGTGGAATACTAGTCATGACTGGAGCACAGGTACTGAAGTGTTGTGTTGTTCACAAAAAGACAGAAATAAAGGTAAAGTTGCTGGAGTAGCATCATGTGTAAATGATGAGGTAGACTGTAAAGCAATTAGAAGTGATGGAATTGCTAAAACAGAGTCTGTTTGGGTCAAAATCACTTTGGGGAAGAAAGGCTCCACTGGAATAGTGTTTGGGGGATCTGCTACAGACCCCCAGGATCTGATTTGGTTATGGATAGAGACTTTAATATTTTAATGAACTAACTACCACTGGGAATTGTGTGATTATTGGAAATTTCAATTTCCCAGACATTGATTAGAGTACAAATGCTACTAATAATGGTAGGGCCCAGATATTCCTGTATGTGATAGCTGACAGATTTCATCACCAAATAGTCATCAACCCAACAAGAGGTGATGCCATTTTAGATTTAGTATTGGTAAGGAGCGAGGACCTCGTAGAAGAACTGGTTGTAGAAGACAGCCTTGGTTAAAGTGATCATGAGCTAATTCAGTTTAAACTGAATGGAAAGATAAACAAGGTGAAAGAGAGGCTGGGGATCCTGGAACAAACAACACTGATGTAACAGAACTGCAGTCATTTTCCCTCTTGCTGTTCAGAGTCGTTTGCTGTGCGAGGGCAATTAGAAAGCCTTGCCATAAACCCCCTCAAGAACATCCATGGAGGTTAACAAAGTTCTATGCAGGGCCGGCTCCAGGCACCAGCGAAGGAATCAGGTGCCTGAGGTGGCCAATAGAAAGGGGCGGCATGTCTGTCCATTGTTGGGGTGGCACGTCCGGTCTGTGGTGGCAATTCGGCAGCGGATCCTTCAGTGCCTCGCTTCCTCTTCGGCGGCACTTCGGCAGCAGCTCAATCACTCCGCTCAATCGGGCTTTTCTTTTCTTTTTTTTTCTTCGCCACTTGGGGCGGCAAAAAAGCTGGAGCCGGCCCTGGTTCTATGAGTTAAGGACTAAAAGTCATGAATAAAAGGACAATGGAAAACACATATATAAAATAACTACTTCCTGAGACAAGGAAGAGTTGGAGAGAAGAGCCATGTTAATTGTCTCATTACAAACCTATCATCATTATTATTAGTGATCCTCACACTTCAAGAAATTTGTTTGTCTTTGTAAAAGACACTGTAACAAAGAATCAGATTGATCTATAAAATCAAAAGTCATAACAAGCATAATAACAACAGACCCATTAAACAAAACTCCCATTAAAATCATTGGCATGATTACTAAAAAATCATGACCACTGTAGAAACTTCGATAAGTGATCCAACCAATGCCATTATATTTAAGAATCTCTGAATAAAGGACTTACAAATCTGTCCATTGCACTGTGATACTTGATTGTGTGAGTTGGGACATGGCTGCTAGTTTACTGATATTGGTGCAAACTCAATGAAGGTGTGAGAATGAAAGTTTGGTGTGAACACACACTTCTATAGCTAGTACTTGCATTTGTTTTATTTTTAATTATTATGAAAGTGGAGAAAAGTCAGCGTTGAGCCTATGTTTTTCTTTTTGCTACTTGCTGAAAAACACCACCTAAATCAGTGGTAGGGGAATTGTGACATGTCCAAAATAGTGTCAGAATAAAGGACATACTAGTACAGGTCTATTAACCATATTCTAGTAAAGGGTGTTTGGGTTTTTTGGGGGGGGGGGAGGGTGCGGGGACTGGTCCTAAAAGGACTATAAGAACTCCTAGACTCTTCAACTTTGTCTTTCTGATTTCTGTGAGAGTTAGGCACTGATGGAGAATGTATGTCTCAGTAAGTGGGAATTATCCTTTGACTTCTGTCTTTTCTTCCTCTTTCTATAGTGCAGTGTTCTACAATGCAAAATAAATAAATACATTAATTAAATAAAATAAAATCAGACCAGCTTTTCACTGAAAGTGAAAAGGTACACCACTGCCCTTCAAATACTGGGTGGTTAAATACTGCAAATAACTGAATTTCAGGGCCCTCATCTGCAGTCTTTTAAGGGCAGTTCTCTCTGCGAATAGTCTGCAGGTGTAGTGTAGTTGACTTTTATACATCTACATAGCTTTGCCTGTTTGCTTACCTAGTCCTTTTTCATCCATATCTCATCTGTAAAAGACTTAGGAGCTGAAGAATATAAGACTAATGCTAAGATATTTTTCAATGGCATGAAGTGACCCTGAAAGAGTAGATCTCAATGAAAGCCAAGATGTTGCTTTCTATTGTTTCTGACAATCTTTAATTTTTATGACTTATCTCATCATTCTGTAGATCCTAAAGATTTGATTTAAATAAAAATGCATTCCCAATACATTTTGCTGTCAATTTTCTCTAATTTTTCTATTTGCTTAACCAATATTACTCTAGTGATATTTACTGAGTCTGGTACTTTCAAAGGAGTCTAAGGGAGTTAGGCACTTGCATATGACCCCTTTCCCTTCCCACACTGAAATTCAGTGGGATTTGGGCCTTTCTCCCTTAGATGTCTGAAAATCCCAACCTTAAAATGTTTCCTCAGTTTACTTTTTTGCATAAACTGAAATTATTGTGGGGGGTCATTCAGTGAATAAATCTTTTCATATAGAAATTTTTGTACCACCTTCATCTATCTTTGATGAATGGTGTCAAACATGTCTCAGGAAAAATGTACTACAAGTAAAATTTACAAATGAATTATCTTTTGGAAAAACAAACCAAACTTTACCATTTGTACCAAGTGTTGGAATTTGTCATCCATTATCGTTTTTTTGTTTTTAAATAAAAATGACTTCCTTAATAAAGAGAATGCAGCTCTGAGGTTAATTACTACTTAGTTTTAGTGCATTTATGAACATGAGGAGGGGGGTTGCATGAGAACATTCCATTACTAATGTGCACAACTTTATTAACAACTAGTCACTTAATTCAAGCTCACAAATATACAGAGACAAATGCATACATAGCATCTGAAATTCTCTCTCTCTCTCTCAAATAGACCTGTACTCTTTGAATTCTCTGTGTGGGTGAAATCAAAGTGCAGAACAAACACTGTTTTGATATGGCTTTGAAGATGATAACAGCTTCTAACAGAGAAAAAGGAAGCTTTGGGTCTGCAAGAAAGCAATGATTGACATGACATACAGCCCAAGAAAAGTTTACCTTTTAATGAGCATGCAGTAAGAACCTCTCCAAGAATGCTTCTTTTCAGTATAAAACATTCTAGCTACAGTAGATTTCAATCCTTTATTGCAGTCATTCATAAAGCGACACCCTTTCTTTTAAGCAAAAACATCTTTTGAATCAAATGAGCGCACTTTAGGATCAAGATCTGTACAGGAGGAATTATAGCTTGCCTAAGGACTTTTTTATTCCTAGTACAAAGTTTTTTAGTAAATCCCTATGCTTTCCTTGAGTGGCAAAGCTTAGCTATGCATTCTAGTAAATATTGAGATAAAGTGGGGATGGGAGGGGAGTTAAGTCAAATTTTGACCATTTATGAAAGGCTTTTTAAAAAATTAAATCTGAAGTTTTAGAGGTATTTGTGTGTAATAGTACACTTTATCATTTGTCTTTGCAATTGAAAATTAAGGTCATGGAAACAAATTATGCATGTTCAAAATACCATATGCACTATCATATCATGGGGAGAAATTTGAGAAAAATGTAAGTGCACATGTTCATATTTTAAAGGACTTCTACATACATATTCTATAGTCTCTGCTTTATGCACCTCACAGCTGACTTGGTTCAAAAGGGACATTGAGAGTAGAAATGGACCTAAATGAGGTACTTCTGTCCTTATAGCATTTTCTTCAAAAAATGTGAAAATCATTTTGTTAAGAATTATGGTTTATTCTATTTCTACAGGGAAAGTTTCAGAAGCATTTTCTGTGGTAACCAACCATTTAGGCACTTTGTAGACTAGGTGACTCAGCAGGTGTCAGCAATTTTCTAGTTGGCACTGGTTAAAATTCTAAATGCATCAAGTTGCATAA
Source organism: Chrysemys picta bellii (assembly GCF_011386835.1). Taxonomy (NCBI): domain Eukaryota; kingdom Metazoa; phylum Chordata; order Testudines; family Emydidae; genus Chrysemys; species Chrysemys picta. The sequence continues at coordinate 29,642,048 of NC_088801.1, read as the reverse complement.
AGAGGATGGAGGACTCAGGTTGCAAACTTCCATAGAAACCAAAATAATGGTGTGACCAGCTCTTATTAAAGTCAAGGGAAGTCTTTCAACTGGAGTTGGTCCTAGCACTATACTAACAGTAGAATTAACCTATTTTTTGGACACAGAATCCAAAATGGTGAGGCTGTGAAGCAGCAGAGAGTACTGTAAACTCTTAGTTTAAATGCCTAAGGTGGTGTATTACACAACTTTATATTTACCTGGAAATTGCACTTTGTGAAAATCAGGCTCAAGAATATGGACAAGGCTTCTTCATTTCCTTCAAAACCTGGTTACATAGGAAGCTTCATGAGTCATCATGAGGGGCCTTTCATCTGAAAGAACCCCAACCTATCCCCCCCCCCACACACAGAGTGTGTGGTGGTTCAGGACAGTGCATACACAAAAGACTAAGTATTTTATCAACAGGGTTTATTGTTTGGCTTTGTATCTTAGACAGAATTGTGATGTAATGATCTGGGCCCAGGATGGGGAGGCAGGGTCTCTGGATTTCTAAATCTGGCTTCGACTTAGTGTCCTTGGGCAAGTCTTTTAACTTCTCTGCCATGTTTTCTTCATTTTTGAAATGGGGATAATGCTTAGTTACCTACCCACAAGGATTAGTTGCTTTAAGGATTAACTGATAGCTGTATACATGCTAAATATGAAAAGTTATATATAATGCTATTTTTTAGGAACAAAAACAATTAAAAAATGAAAGTAGACATCTAGACTCTGAAATACATTCTCTACCACATTACAACTGTAGGTCTAGTGTATTTGGTATAAACTATTTCACAGCCTCTCTTAAATACAAAATGTGGCATGTTTAGCTACCATAATGCAACACAGTGCTAGCCATTTAGTTTTATTCATTTATTTTTATTTAGGAAAGTTTTCTGCTGGTATCACAAGTCCTAAGAATTCATTCCTTTATATGCAAAAGCATGATGTTCCTCATTTGAGATGCACAAGCAGTTTGGAACATTGTCAGCCATGCTATGTCTCTGAGGATAATCTCTGGGTTTAATCTCTTCCCACATTAGAAAATTCATAGGTGGAGGCAGGTTTGTTGTCTATCTTGACAAAATGCATAGATCTCCTCTTGGTGATCTTTTAGCGCTGAAACATTCATTAAGCGTCTATATTGCTGTCCAGTATACAGCAGTATCGCAAGTCTCTGATAAGGTGTCAAAGATATTGTGAATTTCCTCTCCAGCATATCTCACATTCTGACAATGTCTGAGGATGATAGAATGTCTTTAACTACTTGCTTTCTGTATTTTTTATCCCCATTTGAATCCTGGAAAGGAAAAAATGGCTTCATAGTTTTGCCACACAGTAGTACTTCACGCATACTGGTGAATTTTGCTTTTTTTTTTCTGAGTATTTCCTTTTATTTCCATAGTTCTTGTAGCTTCCACACTTAAAGGGGTTTATACTCCCTTTAAAATATGCAACTGCAGTTGGCACTGAGAAATGTACTTGCATAATAAAGGGCAGGGTCGACAGGGCAGTTGACTCACAAGTAAAATTTTTTTTGTCTTTCTTCAATTCCCTCTTTATTATACATTTATTCACCTATCATGCAATGGGATACATGTGAGACTACCCTTTACTCTGGCATGGATTCCACTGACTTCAGTGAGACTCTGCACGGGCTCCATGGCAGGACTGGGGCCTTTTAAAGCACAAATTGATTCTAATATGTGACTACTCTAATGATCTGCCACTGTGGGGAGATGAAATGGTAAGTTGTTGCTGGGTATATTATGATGAAATGGATTGGGTTGCATAATAAATTAAGTGGAGTTTTTTGGGTACGAGGGGCCCCACTGCTCTTCTTGGTAATGAGTGCTAGAATTTTCTCAGGGAATACTTCTAACCAGATGGGCTTTCAGTTCTAGAACAAGTCACCCATCTGGTCCGAAATAGCTCTGGTTTGCTCACCTTCAGGGCTTGCTACAAGGGGCATCTATTGATATTAGTTGATGTAGAGGGTGGGTTTTAGTGGGGAGTTTGATGAGGGTTAGCTCGGTGAGAGAACGGGAGTTGTGTATTCTGTGGCTACTTAATTTTATTGAGCATGGAACTTATGGCAGCGACATCTAGACCCTGAAATAGGCACCCCTTCTTAGTTCTCTACAAATCTAAATAAAATAAAGTATACCATTTAATTTACTATATCTCCCATGTGTTTGTTTTTCCATTTCTTTCTGTGTCCCTTTCTTTCACTCTATTGTTTCAATCTTGTCTTTTTTTCTGTTCACAGACTATCAATAAATTGGTGAGGATTTTCCCAAAGCAGTTAATTGTTAGTAATTGTTCAAGTGTTTTAAAATGAACATATTTAAGCCTATAGGGATGGTGTGATTGTTTTGAATAAGTGTTGCTTTGTGTGTTTGATGTTTTGAATTCCATATTTTGGTTTTTGCAATCAATCTCTTGAACCATTTGGCAGGTTTACTGCTCGCAGATTGGCTGTCTTGAATTTTATAAACAGGAGTCATGTTCGAACAAGTCAGTGGGCTTTGACTCTTTCCAAGAGGAAAGAAGAAGCATGTGGTGGATACAGAGATGCAATAACAGGAACAGAGAATCTCGGGATGCTATAGAGTTCAGAGCACAGGGAAAGTTGTGGAACTCTCTGGGGCAAAGACCATGTAATTCCTTAAGAGAATCTTGAACAACAGAGAACAAAGATTTTAAAAGTAACCATCTCATTCCTCATTCACATTTCAATCTCAATAGGAACAGAACAGAACAAGGCTCTTAAAAAGCATAGCAGTAGAAGGGATGTAGCACTGAAAGAAAAAGGTGGCATAAAAGAATACGAGAAATCAGAGATTATGAAAGAATCAGGAATGGAGGCCTAGAAGCAGATGAGAGGAGCCTAAGAAGAAGGTTAGGGTGATGGTGTTTTAGCCAAAGAGTGTGAGAAAGAGAGCAAAAGTTGAAGCTCCTAAAAACAGAGCATAAAGCTAAAGAGCAGCAGAAACAGATTCAGCTCTTGATCTGTGTGATCACAGGGGCTGTGCCTGAAAATGTTGTTTGCATGCCAAAAGGATACTTTAGAACAGTTTGGTTTAAATATTATTGGTATCTACTGGTATGTTCTAGACTATTGTAGAGTTTGTCTTCTTGCTCCTGCCAGGGTATCACTCCTTGTCTTTTCAGTAGCAATTTCAACAACATGGGTGTGTGTTTTTTCCAAGTGATTTTGTTTGGAGAAGTAGGAAAGATGGTAGTATTCCAAACTATAGATTACATTATTTTTAAATCTGTAGTTTGCAAGAAGTAGTAATGCCCCTTTTAATCTAGTCCAAGTTTATGCCTGCCAATCTTATGTTAGGAGGATAAATATTATTATTTATTATTTAAAAAAATGTCAAATAATGTATTTGACATTTATATTGAGATAGCACCTAAAGGCCACAACAAAGTTGGGCCCCAATGTGCTAGACAGTGTACAAACACATAATAATCACAGTCCCTGCCCCAAATTGTTTATGTACTAGGGAAGAGAATGGAATCACTACATTTATTTTCAGTTGTTACGCAAATATGGATTTGAACCATGGCCTTCATAGGCAAAAAATCTAACGCACTAACCTACACCATCACCTTGTTTCCCCACAGCTTTTAAATGATTAACAGGAGAGGAATCTGCTCCTCTTCAGCCAGCTCACATGGAGATGTATGAACTTCACTCCATCCCAAACAGTATTCATTCTCCCAGTCCCTTTCTTTGGCCAAGCATAGTGCTCACTCTGGTTCCAAACTAACACAACCCTATTCAGACTGCACTAATATTGTACATACAAAACATATATAGTAACTTAGCATTCCAGGGAAGATTCCTTTCAATAACATACCAAAGAAGAGTTCCTTCAGCACAACATGACAATCAGTAATTCTTAAGCCAGATCTCAACTCTAAACACCTCTATACCTCAGTCTGAGGTAATCTGAGGCCTAGATTACCTCACTTCCACATGGCAGCCCACATAGCGGCCCCAGTGGCTACATCTCACCCACCATGGGATGGCAACTACAGGGGCCAATCACACACTCACAGGGACTGGTATGGGGATCCTATCACCACTCCTCACTGCATGGACTGAGTCTTTCCCTTGCATAGTCCACTGCTGCCTGTCTTCAGTGGGAGTTTTATCTATGTAAGACTGTAGGATCTGGCCCATAGGCCTGGCCCCTTGTGTGTATATGAATGTAGACATACACACATTCCTTGAAGGATTAATGTTGGGAATCATGCTGAATTTTCTTCTCCCATGTCACCTTACCAAAGCTTTTCCCTTAGAAGGGATAATTTGTCCCAGTGTTTACAAATTGTATTTTAAGTTTTAGAAAAGTACAAAACAAACAAAGCTGCAGAGAAAAAGGAGCAACTTCACAAATTAACTTCTATTCAAGAATAGATCCTAGGAAAATATTTCTTGGTAAGGGTGGCAAAGCTGTAAATGCTAGAAAGAGATAACGTGTCATAGTACCTCATGAACTTAGAGAAGTTCACTACAGTCTACAGATAGCCTGAAGAGAAATGAGCAAGACAGTGTGTTTGACCCCTTTAATGATGGAAACAAACTTTTTAGGCTTTCATTGTTATAGCTTTTGGAGAATGTTATGCTCTGCTAAATGAGCTTCTCTTTTAGTGGATCCAGGCAGAGCAAGTCTGAGGCTACAGTTCTGGATACTTTAGATTCCCTTGCTCCATACCATCAACGCTGCTTTTTGTCTCTCGTCCCTCCTGCACTAAACTGTGTATGGTATCCTACACAATTTCTGTTTTGCTTTTTCTTCTGTGATCCCATTCTCCTTTCTCTCAATGGCACGGGAGTCTCAGCAGCATTACAAGCCCCTGTCAGGTCAAGAAGTAAAAGACAAAAGGCACCATTTAAACCTAGGTCTTCTGCTTGGAAGTGCAAGTCACCAAAGCGGTCATAAAAAAGCTGATTTTGGAGTAATATTGAGTCATGAGGGCTGCAGACATGTAGTTCTGTAGGGCTAGGCATATTACTGACCAACAGTCCTGCCATAATTGTATGTAGCATTCTGACAAGTTGGATTTTACAGCTTTTTCCTGATAAACTATTCAATATTTTGGGGATAAGAACTTAGGATGAAATAGTTTTCTTTTATTGTGTGAAAACAGGTTTGATATTTTGGGGGGGCTCAAGATGTCCCCTAATTGGTTCATTGTCTTTCACATAGCAAAGCAGAAGCAGTGATATATTTCAACATTCTCACCATTGATGTTTGGTAAAATACAGATCCCCGCACTGGCAGGGAAGCACAAACTCAGAGGGCCTCTTTGGCCCTGCAGTTTTCCCTTGCCATCTCAAGAAGCTACATTGAGCAGACTTCTATGACTAAATCTTCCTTGTAAACTGACAAACATAACTTGCTCCCTGTCTCTCCTTCAGGGCAATACTGAGGGACTTCGCCCCCAAAGCAGTTACTGAAGCGACCAAGCAGAGCCAGTTCCCTTCCTCACCACATCCCCCAGAAGTGGGGATAGAAGTAAGGAATACCAACCAACAAATGAGAGCCTCAGCAAGACCTCATTCTGTCTACGCACATGGCCATCACCACGTGCCCAATGTCACAGAAGCATCAGTGGACGCCCATGGAGGGAACACAGTTCAGTGCAGGAAAATATCCAGTGCAGCTGAGGCAAAACCACCAAACACTGTTATAAAGTCCTTGGGCTCGATTCCTGCCACCCCCATATACTAGGGTTGTCTAAGAGCATCCATTTCTTCCTCCTGTCTTGGAGAGTAAAAGAAATCAGGCTCCCTGATTTTTTGTAATTTTTAGTGAAAAGGGGATGTGTAGAACCCTAACTCCTGGTAGACATTGTCACGGCACATGTTTGCATAGAATGAACTGCTTAGTTTCTTGTGAACAGGCATATTATAGAGAGCAAAGCTGGTAAACTTTATTTATTTTTACAAATATATATATATATTTTTTCCCCAAAGCTTGACATGTCCCTGATGCAATCAATACTAAGTAACAGCTAACTGTGCAACAGCTAACAAAACTCAGCCGTCTGCACTTCTCTCACAAAACTCCCCATCCAGACATGATCTCCACCAAAGCAATCCCTCTGCATCAGCATGAGCAAATAAATGCACCTCGCAGCATGCCCTAAAAGTCAATAGAATATGACTCATTTCAGTTTATTCTATACATCTGGAAATGGTAAATATTTTAGCTTTTATCAATGAATTAGGTCTTTATTAGCTGAACCCTTTGTGAATATCCCCCAACAATCTCTTCCTGCTCTTTTGAAATTTCCTGCCTTAACTTTATTGAAGTGTAATTTGCCATATATCAAAATCCAAAGCAATATTGTACAACATTATTTGTAGAGCTAGACCTCAGCTGAAAAATTCATACCCAGATTTCAACACCCCTCATCTCCACACACAATCAGTTCAGTCCAATCTCTAATTATTTTGTCATTATCAGTACAGACGCCCCCCCGGGTTACGCAAACCCGACTTACGCAAATCTGCACTTACAGAAAAAATTCCATAAACTAGAAATAATTTTGGTGGGTTTTGTGTGTGTGTGTGTGTGTAATGGTCGAGTACACATTTCTGACTTATGCAAAATTTGAGTTACGCAAGGTATTCCGGAATGGAACGCTTGCATAAGTTGGGGAGCGTCTGTAGTAGAATCTTGCTAATTTGTTCTGTGAGACTTTGTGAATTACCTGATATTTTGAGTTAAAGGGCAATTGAACAAACACTTATTATTATTTGTTCAGCATATAGGTGTGCATGGCAGTTTGCAGTCTAATAAAAACCCCAGTCCCCTCAGAGAGAAACTTACATTCTGTAGCAAGTTCACCATCACAAAAACAGTCAACAAGCAAGGATGCATTTTGTTCATTTATTTGCCAAGCATAGTTTAGTTTAATTATTTATAATGCTTGCTTATATACTAACAAATGTATTCTGTAGTATGTTTTGTAAAAGTAATAAAGTTTTAGTAATTAGAGACTTCACTAGAGACCTCTGCTATTAAGTTTTTGCTGAGAAGTTGGGAAAAACGGCAGGGGTTTGAGCTTTGGGGAGTGCAGAACAGCAAAGTGTGATTTAGCAAGATTTTGCTATATCTGAAAAGAAAAGAATAGAGCCCAGATCCTTTGCTAGTGTAAACTGGAGTATTTCATTTTCATCAGCATGGCAATTTTCATTAGCAGAGGATCTGGCTGCAGGTTTGTTTTTTATACTTGACCACTTTAGTATTTTACTTGGCCAAACCCACAAGGACATGCTACATGCTAACCTATGAAATGGAGTCTGAGTTTTGATAATAAAGGGTTTGGCAAAGGTAGTGTTGCAGTTTGATGATATATGCATTGTAGTCTCAGCCCAGAAGAGCCTGTTGTTTTGAGACCCTGAAATGATGTGTCTATTTGAAGGCCACCGTATAGCTGTTACTCAGTCAGTAAAGCTTGAAGTATTAGGGTATGAAGCAGAGAGTTCTGCTAGTAAAATGTTGTTGGATGTGCTCTTCTATGCTTGCCTGGATTTACTTTCTGAAAGACAGTACTCCACAATGCTCTGGAAAGGTTTTGAGTTACATGAACTTTGTGGATGGAACCCTAACCTAAACTTCTCTGGGTTCATATAATGTGACAATGGCTATGTATTTAACCAAATATCCTACTGCTCTTCAGATCTTGAGGCTTTTCCCCTAAAAGTGAAACAATTTACAATAATGGGAATCAGATGGCTCAAGAGATTGCCAATGGGATACAGAGTATTACAACTATGTGTCACTGATTCTATTCTAGGTCAGGTGGAGAGCAACCAAAAGTTGCTGCTGTCTGATGGTTGTGTGCTGTCCTATGTTCAATGAACTTGGTCTATGCAAGATTTCTAAACCCTGCATTTCCCACAGAATGCAGAGAAACGATATGAGCCTCCTGGAAGTGGAGGGGAATGATTTGACGATATGAAGTTTCTGAGGGCTTGAAACTGAAGGTTCTCTTTAAAATCTCAGTTGCATGTTCTTGCACTATTTTACAGGAAGAGAGGATTGAAAGAGGATTATTTGAAAACTCTGAATTGTGAACCTTGAATTGTTCCTATAAATACATTGTTACAATTACAAGTGTGTCTCAAATGTTTTCCTCCTAGACGGAAGTTAAAGTGGATTAACACCCATTATCACTGCACCTTTGTAATGAATTAATATTCACAGATTTGTTTCCCACAGGTAGAGCCATAATTTGAGTGCAGTTTGTTTTGGCTTCCCACAGACTGAAACTGTAGATGAAGGGCAATATTAAAGTATGCTCAGACGCCCTGTTATTTTCTGTTGAATTTAGACAAGCAATACATAAAAGATATTTAACAATTTCCTAATCTTGGCAGAAGATCAAAACAAACATATGTAACAATTTTCAAGAGAAACACCTGACATGCTATGCCAAATCAAGGCCTGATATTTCACTTGTACAGAATATGATGTTTATTCACACTTCATTCTGAGACTAGTATTATATGCTGCACTGTTTAAAATTAGCAGAAATATTTAACTACATCTTATTTGGAACTTGATTAGAGGTCATTGGGATGCAGATTCAGAACAAATATAATGTACATGTGAGGTCATGTGTACTGTTTCCTTAAATCTGAAGCAGGAAGATGGCTCCTGGAGTTGATTATAGGCTGAAATGCTACAGTAAAGCAGGTAGAGAGAGTGGCAGAGCAGTTTTAAAGGACAATAGTGTTTTCTTTATTCTGATGAAGTTTCTTGTTCAGTGTTAGAAGAAGGTAACACTTTTTGTGGTTCTTTTCTTCACAGGACAGTACATGGAGTACCACAGCTCAGACTCAAATTAAGAGAGTGTTGCTGCAAAGTAATTGAGGGATTGTGGCCATGTTGTCCCACAGGAAGGCTACTCCAATTAGGAGACTGTGTGAGTTAGTACTTTGGAGTTTCCATTGTAAGGGATACTGGATTCCCTCAGCCCTAATTCTTCAGAAGTAGCATGGGATCAGCCCTCCAAATCAGTAGATCTCTTGAGTTTTGTGGATAGCTTGTGCCTCCATGCTGGCTCCTGATCCAATCCAATCACTTGACAATGGCTAGGCAATGGGCCTCCTGACAAGCTAGTCAGAATTGCTTCCCTGTTTACCTTGTTCACCCCTCTCCAATGAAGACATTGCCTACATTTATTTATTTTATTCACGTTTTGTTACCTTGTCATATGTTTAGATTTAAAACTCTTTGGGGCCAGGGACTATATTATTTATATGTACATTCAGTGCCTAACACAATGGGATCCTGATGCCTGATTGTTGTCTCTAAGTGAATGTGATGGGGCAGACAAGCCCCATACCAGTGGAGAAAGGGTTAAGGAGAGTTTTGGGGCCCAGCTAGCCCCGCCCTGCTATACTTGCAGCCAATTCCAAGCCTGGAGGGGACTAAAAGGAGAGAGCCTGGCTCAGTTCAGGGCTGACTGGCCAGGAAGGAGGGACAGAGTTTTGTTTGCAGAGTTGTAAAGACAGACCTGCTAGCCAATGCAGCCACTGGGGTAGAACTGCTAGCCCCCCAAGAAGCGAGCAATGCTTGAATCAGAGACTTTTTAGGAACTAAGCCTGAAGGAAAGGGCAGAAGGCCCACCCTTTCTCTCCCCCTCACCCATCCCGGAAGACTGGGATGGCCCAATATTGAGTTACATTTGCTTTTTTTGTAAAATGTTTTGGGGTGGAGACCCTCAAGTCCACCCGTCTGGTGTAAGACTGAAGGGATAACTAACTGTTGGGCCAAAGCCTGCCTTGTTGGACACCAGATGTACAGACTTCTTCCCCATAGGGAGACCCATGTTGTGTTGGGGAACTGCTCCAGCCATACCCTTACAGTGCTACTGCAACACAAATAATAAGTAATTATAGTAATGCTTTTACTTGGTACCTTCTGGGTCTTTAGCAGCATGGCTTATGTAGAGCTGTGAGGCTGGAGTCTCCTCCCATGACCAAAATTCCTGAAACCTCCTCTCAGGGGGAACATTCTCATCCAGAGGGAGAAAGGGAGTTGAGCTGAGTAAGCTGACTGGGTTATTATTAATTCATTCACCATGTTCCCTCAGAGTAATGGATAAGGGAGGCATACATCTGTGGAGAGTAGTTCTCCATGTAGCCTAGGGATGACTGGCCGGGAAGGAGGGACAGAGCTTTGCTTTCAGAGTTGGAGACAGGTCTGCTAGCCAGAGCAGCACCTGGGGTAGAACAGCTAGACTCCAAGGACCAAGCAACACTTGAATCAGAGGCTTGTTTAGGAACCAAGCCCGAAGGAAAAGGCAGATGGTCCCTGTCCTCTAGAAGATTGGGGATGGCCCAATATTGAGCTACATTTGTAAGTTTAAACCCCAGCAGTGCACCTATGAAGGGACTTCTGCAGGATCAGAAGGAGAGAACTATGCTGTAGAGGCAGCACTCCTGCTTCCTGCCTAAGCTGGGACCCAGCCCGTTTTTGTTCCCTCTACCACTCTATGACTCTAAAAGGGCTTGTCTCCTGAACAGTATAAATTAGACCCAGAAAGCCCAATACTTGGGTCCAGCTAAGCTGTGTTTGAGTAGGACCTGGTGTGGAGGGCAAAGGTGGCTGTACTCAACCTTTATACTTCCTCTGATCCAGGGCATGGCTGACAACCATTATGGCCAAAGCAAAGGTTAAAACAGTCTCTGGGCTGATTTAACTTGAGCCTGGCTGCAACGACCCCCAAATAACAATTCTAGAAGCTGAAGACTGCTGGAGCACAGTAGTGCTCTGGCCACACCCCTAGTCCCCCTTTTAGTACTTAAGGGCTTCCTGCTCTCCTTGCAATCATACAAATGTATGTTGTTTAATTTAATTAAATTGTATTTCAATGGGACTATAAACATGAGTAAAGTTAAGCATGCACATACATATACTTTGCACAGAATCTAACACCTTAATGCTCTTTTATACTTCATCATGTAAAGCACCAGGAAGTACTGATCATGTAAAACAACAAACATTGAATGCATGTCCATGCCTCACTACTCTAGAGCAGTCTTTGGGCTGGGGTCCACGTCCTTTGGGTTGTTCAGAGTCCTTGGAGCCATCTGGGCTCAGGAAAGCAAACAGACAGGCCCCATAAGGCTGCATATGGTGGGTGACCTCTTTCTCCTGGAGCCCTTCACTCAGTTTCTGTGATCTTTCTCTTTCCTGCCCCATGCTTCCTTTTCCTGGCTGGCTTTAAGTACTTTAATATTTAAGTACTGTCATTAATCTTTAGTAATTCCCATTGTATCTGTTGGGGTGTACATGATACAAGACCTGTCAGCAATGGTGGATCCACATTCATATAGGCATTCATAATACAACTTCACAATATCAATCAGAATTAATACATTGTACAGATGCAGTCCCAATTGTTTTTACTTTAGTAATACTTTCTTAAATTGTGGTTGTATCTGAAAAGTGATTGTAAAATTGCATCTTTAGTGTGTCTCAGTGGTTTCCAGTTAATTTTCAGCCCTCCGAATTCATCTGGGATATGAAAGCCAAGTTGTGTTTGTTCCTTCTCATATATAATCTCCAGTAATCCTGAACCAGTTTTTGTGTATTATAGGTGTAGTTATGTGTAAAGTAGAGGTATGACTTGAGAGGGTCAGATTCTGTATATATTTCAGTTACACCTTAACTGTATCACTGCTAGTTCTGGTTCTGGGGCTTCAGTCGGGGCAGGTGATGATGAACATAAAGGAAGGATCTAGGCCAGCTTGGATGAGTTTGCTGGGGTAACTTAGAAAAATCATTTTTTTACTTGACCTGAAAATAACTGAGTTACAGTAAATGTGGAACCCGCAATTACATTTTTGCAGAATCATTTTTGCAGAGCAGAGATGGTATATGTTAATGAGAACTACTTGTGAAATCATTTAAGTTTTAAACAAACTCTAAATTAAGCATTGTTATGTGAGTACTATACAGCATTGGACAGATACTGCCCATAAACCTGTGCAACCCCATTATGGCCAGTAGGTGTAGGTGACAGCAGAATCTTGGGTGTGAAAAACAGCTTCTAGTGGAGGGATGAGACGAGAAGAGAGAGCAGAAAAGCAAGAGCACTCTAGAGAGGAGCATGAGGACAGATGCAAAGGATGTTTTCTGATAATCAAAGTGCAGTCACTGGAGATCAGTGATGAAGAGGTAGGAAAGTGTTGCTGAAGGCTACCCACTCCTCACTAATCTCTCACTTTGCTTAGATTACCAGATATCATACTGCCTCAGCTCCTGGGCTTTTGCTTTCTCTCTGATGTGGTTCCATGTAAGAGATCCAGCATCTCCATTCTGTGTGTCTTTCCCCCCCCCCCCCTCACTGTCTGATGGCTCTTGAGCCTGCTATGCTGCCATGGGAACCTGCATGAGACAGTAGGCTCCCATTACATTTATTCCCTTTCATCCCTTTTTGAAAATGAATTAAATGTGTTGTGGTGAGGTTGGCATGAAAATGTGTCCTGACTCAAAAGACTTGAAATTTGCAATTTTTGATGTTCAGATATGAAGCTGTAAGCCAAAAATATGTAGTTATGAAGATTGACAGCCAGAAAAGCTGTATATTCAAAACTTGTGAGTTCATAAATATTTACACATTTGTATGATCATTACTGGCAGTAATTCTCATTTGCCAATTAGAAACAGGCTGAGACTGAAATAGCTGAACGGGTGGAGAATGCCTGGATGATCACAGAATCACAGAAATTATCGACTTACAAAATCCGCTACAGCAGCTCATGTAGCCCACTCTCTGGGATTGCAGGATTGTTTCCCATGGTATATTTTCTAGTGCTGGTGCTTTGTCCAATCTTATACAGCCAAGAACATGTAAGGATGATACATGGAAAGAATAGCAAGAGGCTACAGCCTTGTTTACTGGACAAAACAGAAACAGTCAACACAGCAAACAAAGGATTGTTCTTGTAGAAAGGGCAGACACAGCCAATCTCCCCACCATAGGATACTACTTGTACTGGTTTATAATAATGACATTATATACTAAATTATATAATGAAATAATGAAATAAATATTATACAATATGATGAAATAAATGTGTACTATTATGTTCCAGTCTAGCTAGTCCATGGGCCAACTTGGCCAAACCACTATCCAAGGCCTGGCCTTGTTGGTTTACAAGTTTAGACCAGCGAACACTCCTGTCTCAATAGGGCTACAATGTCCACAGGCCAGGCCCCCTCTGCCAGTCTCTAATAATGAGACATCACATTTCCTTCAATTACCAGATTGAGAGATAAAGACCACCTCCCCCAGTCTAATAGGCTTGCAAATTTCCCTTACAAGAACTATCTTGTCAAAAACTCACAGTTATGAATTTAATAAATTTCCTGACCACAATTTCAACTTAGTGATACAGGAAAAACAATCACAATATATTAGTAACATACAACAAATGCAGAAGACATTTATATAGTTTACAGAGCCAACTGAAAGAGCCAATTCCTCTGCTCAAGTGTATGGGCATGCTGGTGGGAGGTATGCTGGAAGGAGAGAGGAAACAAAAGGACTTCTCTTCCCTTACAACTTATCTTAAGAGGGGATCTGGTCAACCCCTCCAACCAATCTTATGCCCAGAGAGCATTCAGTCACACATCCCAGTGAGACTATGGTTGGCTGGAAGCAGATGTAGGCCCAGGCTATCCACCTCAAACAATCCTGATAGGAGCTTTTGACCACCATCATTCTGATTAAGGCATGGCCAACAGGCTGGAGTAAGTGTTGCAAGTTCTCCCTAATTCTCTTCCACGACTGTTGCACAATCTAATAGATTTTCATGAGGGTCCTTTTCTTATTTCTTTTCTTAATTTTTAGGTATGCTCCTTATATCACAATAATAAATCCCTTCCATCCTTTTGATTTACAGTTTTTGAATACATGTAGATGGTTATTATGGCCTGCCCTTTAGTTATCAGTTAGCCAAGCTGTAAATATTTAGCTCTTTTCATTTTTCCTCCTAAAGAGATCCTTCTAGTTTCCTAATTATCTTTGTTGATCTTTCGTTGATCTTTCATCGAACTAAAGATCCTTTAGTTTCCCTACATATCTTCAAGTGCTGAAATTAGGTAGCCCACTCTATGTAGAACATACTCATATATGGGTTAGGTGTTCTTTATCCTACACAAACTAACTGAAAAGATACTGCTGAAATGGGACCACCTGGACCCATTAGCATTCAGGACCAGTGCCATGATACAAAGGAAAATTCTAATACTTGAAAAAATCTGAGGGAGAAGATAAGAGGGGCAGCAACAAGCTATGTTGCAAAAGGAAGAGGGAGAGGCTAATATTGCTCTCTCACCTTTTATTAATGGAAACGTCTTTTCAGTGCTCCATCTGCATTAGGTGGAGGTTACATTGTACATGAGGTTCCCCTAAAATACTTTCAGTATTTCAGTCATCATGCAGGAAGTCACTGATGTACAAGTTCTGGAAAGCACTTCAATCTGTAGCAGGAATCAGTAGCATCTTGTTGAAATTTGCATTATGTCATTTTATAGTGGTTATGTCTTGTTGTGTCTAGTGATGCAATGTAACCTGATATAACCCCAGTTGACATTATGCAACAAAAATGTCTTTTATGCCATTCACCAAAGAGAATTGAACTGTGAAAAGTAGATATTTTGAGCCTGGAATGGTTCTTTAATGTGGTATCTTGGAGCAGATACTTGTGTCTAATTAGGAAACTGCACAAATATAACAGTAGTTTGACTAACACGATATGAATTTTCATTTGCACACGTGGTTTTTGGAGCCCTGCCATTTCTCAAAATAGTAAGTTTATTCTGAATAGCAAAATAGTGAGATTTTTCTAGTTTAGCTCTAGCTTCAATTTGTGTCTGACTTGAGAAAAATGATAAAATTATCTAACCAAAAATCTTTGATCTCATTAATGAGTTTTTAAAAATTAAGACAATATTAAAACTAAGCCAGTAAATTAATCGCATTGTCTGCACTGAACTGACTAGAGACTTAAATACAACTTGTGGGCCTGGAAAACTTTGATATACAAAGCTGTTACTGACACTCACAGATTTGTTTGTTTCACTGGTCCCTGGCTTCATTTCAAATCAGGTATTGAAAATAATGAGCGCACATTGATCTGGAGGTCTGTTTTAGATATCTATAAAACTCCCCCAGTGAGGAGAATTAAGACTTAAAAAGAGCAAGGATCATTTTCTGAATGAGACACTGAACTGGGACTCTTTTTTTAAATGGAGATATCCTATCTCCTAGAACTGGAAGGGACTTTGAAAGGTCATTAAGTCCAACCCCCTGCCTTCACTAGCAGGACCAAGTACTGATTTTGCCCCAAATCCCCAAGTGGGCCCCTCAAGGATTGAACTCACAACCCTGGGTTTAACAGGCCAGTGCTCAAACCACTGAGCTATCCCTCAGGAGATCTGGGTTTGTCTTCCAGCTCCACTACAAACTTCTTGTGTGACTTTGGACATGTCAGTTCCTCAACTATACAATAGGGGTAATAATGCTTCCCTATCTCACAAGGATGTACTTTATGTATATGAGATGCTCAGATACAATGGTGATGAGCACTGAACAAAAGCTTATAAATAAATAAATTAATTAAAAATTAGAGCAACTTCTGATTATAAGGGAGAGCTCTGTGCGAATCTTAATTGCTGTAATTGACATTCAGTTACTATGGTGATTGGTGGGACTCCTAGAAATACCTTTAATAGATGACAGATAAATGGTTATTTGTATATGTATTGTCACCATTAGAGTATAGCAGTCCCATTAAAAAGTGACCATTTACTCACAACTTGTACTCAGTATTATGGAATATGCTGCATGTTGACAACCACTGTAAATACTCAGATATTTCAAATAACTATTTAGGATTATAGGTAGAACCACCCTGATAATTCCATTTCTACACTCATCCGATTTCTAATGATGGTACGCTGAAAGAATAGCAAAACTAGGGTGACCAGTGTTCTGTTTAATACACATTGTGCTTGTAGAAAAACTGTTCAAACAGATAGATGCTGAGATGGCCACTTTATTTACAGATTTGAAAAACAAACAAACAATTGATCATGACCAATTATTTTACTTTGTTTTGATTTATAAACTATCAACTATCCAGCTCCAAACATAAGACCATTAGTAAATCAATACAGCCTCTATATCCCTCATCCCAGATTCTCCCCAAATGCTTATGCAAAGAGATGGCAGCATGTGCAATAGGTAACAAAATTGGATTGTGATAAACCAAAGAGAGAGAGAAATTTCACAGTGGAGGGGTCCTCACAAGAATGTCTTGCTGGCTGTCCCCTATCTTTTATATCAAAGAGAATCCAGCTCAGGGAAGTGCAGCAGTATGATCTGGGGAGAGAGGGTTCTAAAGCATTTAGGGTTTATAGGCTAAAACAAATATTTAAGATTGAACCTGGAAACTTACAGGCAAACATCTGAATCTATAAGGTCCTGTAATAAGGTGTGAGAAGTGTCTTTGGTCTCTTGATTTCACATGTAAAGATTTCTATACATGAGTTTTCATGCAGTGTATACTACAATCTTACCATCTTGAGAGAGAATTTAAACTACCGTAATATTTCAAACTACACTAAAGTTTCTAAAGAACACAAGGAGGGACACAAATGTTTGTAATTTTGCATGCATTGCTACATCATTTCAGTGGTAACACTGAAGATTAGTCAGCCTATCCTTCAGGTGGCTTATATTTTATTACATACCTTGCCAAGACTGCTTTAAAAAATAAACATATCCACAATGTACACACAAAACTCATGTTTATCCTGAAATACATTGAGATTAACAAAGTGACACTGAAAAATGTTCTATCTTTGACCACTGCAATGAAAACTTTGATTTGCAGTGTGTAGTATTTAACAGAGCAAGCATCATAAGCCTACAAGAAGAACTGCAGCTGGTTTCATTTGCAGTATCAGAGCTGATTAATTTGCGCTATAGCCATGAAAACCCATAAATAAATAATGTGCAGAACCCTTTCCCCCTCCACCAGCCTCCTTGATTTACAGAATTAAACATGCTGTTTCAGGGAATCTTAACCTGAACCCTAAGCAAGTTTGAATCAAAATCCTTTTGTTTTATAAACTGTCATCGTGTTTTTAAGCCCTGCAGAATCATTATTTGGATTGTGTTCCTACTTTTAAAGAAAATCTGTTTATCGTATTTAGTCAAGCATTTTATGGAATACGCACACTCTAAAAATATAGCAATTTCAGCAAATTTAATTTCATTTTAAAAGTAATTTACAAAGTTTTATAAAAGCACTGAGAAGATTTTTTTTTTTTTTTTTGGTTTTGGTAAGGGAAAAATATTCAGTATGGATTACAATGAACTTCTTCAGAGCATGCAGCTATTTGTACATTGGTTGTTTCTTATGAATCCATAAGATATCAGTTTATCTACTTTGGGAATTTTGATTGTACAACAATCTTTGCTAAACCACTATACTGACTTTTATCATTTAAATTCATGAACATTTTTATTGGTTTTAAAGACTCTCAGATTAAACTGTGGCGGTATTGAGGCAGGAGGAGAGCTGGAAGATTTTGAAAGCAAGCAGTAGGTTTTTTTTTTCATGTACAGAAAATGGATAGTACTACTCTAGTAATGTAAAGGGATCTAATTGAAGCTGATAGGATCTAATCAGGATTTCAAATCCTAGACTAATCTAGGATTATAAAAAATTGACATTTTAAATAAAACTAGAGAAATGTATATTGTTGGATTACAATTTCTCATGTAAATAAAACAATAAATATATAGAGATATCAGTGAGCTATATAAAATGAGAGGAGAACAAAGTTCTTATTGATATGTAGGCTCAGTTTAAATGAAATTTTTGTTTATAGGCCAAAAGATTTGGATGTGAAGTTTTGTTTACATGCTATATGAAATGAACGCAACAATTCAAAACCATGTGATTTGTCTGGCTGTATACTGGTCCATGCTTTTTGCCTAAACTAATAAAAATAAAAGAAGGATTTTAATAATTGACTTATTTATTTCAAAAGCTTCCTAACATTGGTGATCTCCATAGGGAGCTTGCAAATTATATTTGGGTTGATACTACATGTGCTAAAACCACATCGGAATAAGGAACTGTTAATTATTAGGAAAGTGGTCTCCTTCTTTCCTTTCCTTTCCTTTTCCTTTCTAACTATGGCAATAAATCTTACCTTGTGAGATTCCCCGCCCCCCCCCCCTCCATAAAATGACATAGCTACTGTAATCCAGTCTGAAGTTGGGGCTGAATTTGCTCCATATGCCATACATTTAGACATTAGTAAATTGAAGTTGAGTTCATGTGTGTAACCCTTGTTTGCCTTCATGCGAGAAACGTTAACAAGAAATATCTATCTTGCTAACACACACTTCATCATTTAAAAGTTTATTCCAAAGGATTAACTCCTTGAGTGCCCCACCCTCTGGCACTTCAGGGCCTCAGTAATTAAGTTCCCTTTTTCGACAGTCGAAAATATGGATGTAAAGCATATGTTCAGAAACCTAAGAGGAAGCCTCATGCAGTGAGCTCTGAAAAGGACGTAAAAAGTTACAATCAGAAACTGGAAAACAAAAGATATTAAGGAAATAAACAAATAAACCAGCAGTTCTAGCCAGAAGGTGTGTCCTTTAGCTGCATTATTCATTGCGTGCCAAAATCATTTGCTTTGAAATCTTACTAAAACAAGAAATATTTTACAGTGAGATTTGTAATTATTGTCAGTATCTCTGCCACCTGTGTGTGTCTATATATACATATGCATGTGTATGTACATATTTGTGTTTTTGCAATATGTACATATTGTGGTTAAAAGCTTTACTGTTTATATTATCTTGCTTATAACCAGGTGTAAAAATAGAGTGATACTTGTCTGTAATTAAAAATGAATTCTGAATTTCTACATGTTTAATACTGTTTTTTTTTTTTTTTAATGGAGGATTTAACTTAGTCTTTGCATTTTCATGTTGGGCAGGAAAAGCACTACCGAGCAACAGCACAGCAAAACAAAGCTACTGCCATGTGTTTAATACACTCAAGAAAAAGGATTCTCAGGCTTCCTGAGCTGGTCTTGTTGCTCTTCTACAAAATAAAGAGGAGCCTCTTTAAATAGTAATGCCACTTAACTTGATTTATAATGTGAAGTGTTAATTGAACTGAATCATAAAAATATCATGTGTTAACTGTAAACTATATGTCCTGTTACCCAGTAGTCTTTTTTTCTTGGCTAGAATTACAGGTACAATTTAAAAATACTAACCATTACCACTAAAAATCAGATGCACTTTATGTAGCACTGTTTTAGTGTCTAAAAAAAAGTTTTTCTTTAAGATGGTCTCTGGTACATGGAAGGAAAAGAACCCTCTGTTTTTTACAGAACGATGACTGCCAGAATATAGCAAGCAATGTTTTAAGGGAAAAGAATCCTGGCTGTAAATGTGCACAATATTCCACATTATATATATGTCATTTCTGAGTACTGTTGGAACGATGCAGTGTCAAATCTGTATGACAGATTGAGGTGAAAGCTGGGAAGAGAGAGCCTGTGAAGAAACAGCCTTGACTGAGTCAGGCACCCTATAGAATTTATCCTGCAGGCTATAAGTAACCAGTTTCATCACATAAAAGGAGGAAAGGAATAGGGATAATTGTCTACTAATTTAACTATCTCAGTTGGTCATACTACTATTTAAATTACATTTCAGTGTAACAATGCCATCTAGTGATGAAAATCAAAATGATGCTTTCAACCACATCACATGGGAGCAGGATGCCGAGCTACAGTTAGGTGCTTAACTATTATAAAGCTGTTCTATATAATATCTTGATGGTTAATCAGCTGTAACATCTGGAATACAAAGTAAACAAACATGAAACCTTGAACAAGTTTCCTGCCCTCAGTTTTCTGACAGAAGGAAAACCTTTGTGTGTGAAAAGCTCATGTAAGTTAAAACACACAATCAGTCTCCATTAGCCTGGGAACTGAGCTCAGAAGAAACAACTGATATCTGTTTATTCTAGAGAGCTTTCAAATAATTTCCACCTAGGAACAAGCTTATTTGTTTGATCTTTACTTTTCAAAAGTATGCTTTATAAACATATCTTTCACTAAACTGCACTTATATATACTTCACCTCTGCCCTTACTTGTTTTCAACTTTCATGGTGTAAACTATTAAACAAATCAGACAAATCTCCGTTAAACAAATCAGGAGACCATTTTGGTCACACCACATATTGCCTCTGTATTTGTTCCTCATTCTTTCCTCTGGCCAAATCCTTTCACAGAACTGCTTTTCTAGGCAAATATCCCCGCAGTAAAAGGAATATATGAGTTAACCCAGTTGCTCACGCTTATTTTGTCTAAAATGCTCATTGAATAGGAATAGTAAATACCTGTGTTTTTAAGATTAGGGGGCCTCAAGAGAAAATAAAGCAATTATTTCAATAATGCTTGTGTGTATGTGTTCTATATTTTTCTCCCATGCACAGTGTGTGTTTGCATTCTAACACTGCTGAAATTTGGCAAAGATTTATTTTTCTCTCTGACAGATCATAAGGAATGATCATAATCTGGAATAAAGAAAATAAATTATTCATATAAAAGCAGGCAAAATGAAACCTTGCAGCCCAGAAACTTAGAACTTACACAGTAATATACAACTTTCTCTTGTATAGCATCTTTCATACAAGGCTTTCTGTAGTTCGATGACACAGTGCAATATTTAGTCCTGATTACAGTAGACAATGGTTTAACGATACTGGTCCAGATCTTACATTCCTAACCAAAGCAAACATCTTTTTCACAACTTTAATAAATTCTTATTCGGTATGCATCCGAAGAAGTGGGCTGTAGTCCACGAAAGCTTATGCTCTAATAAATTTGTTAGTCTCTAAGGTGCCACAAGTACTCCTGTTCTTTATTCATTTCAGTTTGTGAAGGTGGCCTCATGGATGCACTAAAATTTTCCACTTTAAAAAAACCTCACATGCATATATGAGAAATCTAGTTTACCTCTCTATACTTTCACTCTACTCTTCTAAACAAAAGCTAATACCCTCCCTATTCTACCTTCCTCCATCCCACTCAAACTCACCCCTCAGAAAAAGCCTGGGAAAATAGATAGGCTTTGCAGTATGACCTTGACTGCAGACTAAGTGGAGACTGAATTGAGGGCCCTCTCTCTATAAGAATGGCCTGTCTTAATGCCCAGATCTCAGATGATCTGAACTATTGGAGATAGTGAGAGGGGGTCTCTAAGACAGGAAGCAAGTGTAGATTCTAGATTACAGGTGTGATACTGTTTGGCATGCCATGCCACTGACCATGTGAGCAACTGATGTGTCCATGTGGTCTTCAGGTTTAATACCAGGTAGAGTGTGTTGAAATACTGGATTGGAGGTTACAAAACAACTCAGTTAACATTAACGCTCCACATCCAGAAGAATAAATTACAACGTCCTAGACAAGTACAGCTGAAAGAAGCAGTCTTAGCCATTGCTGTTCTGTGGATTCCTGGGATTCAGTAAGACCTTCAACAGGCTAACACGTAAGTAACAAAACTGGGATAAATTCCCATAATCAAAGGAAAATATATTATTACCATTTCTTATGGTGATTTCCTCCAAACTACAAACATATCTGTCCCATCTGGAATGAGCCTTATCCAGCTAGCTGTCAGATAAGCTCAACTTTAGCTAGGCACTGGGGAAACTCTACTGACCATCCATGGCTGATGAAATAAGACATATAGTTTAGTTGAATGATATCCACATACCAATGGACCCCTGAGCTCAAGCCATCTCACTCTCTGTCCTGCTGACCTTAGTCCCATACACCTTTGTTAACAGAACTGATCAGAAAATGGAGTTCGGGGGTGGATCATGACAATATTTAAATCTGTTTTCCTGAAGATTTCATTTCTATTACTTTTAGCCAGCTGTACATATTAAACAGGTTGAGTGACATTATGAAACACTGCAAAATCCCATGCGAAATAAGTGTTAGGGCTTTTACTCTCTGACTGTGACTGACATGCCATTGTACCCATTTCTTCAGTGCTGCCTTATTATGCAGGCCAATATGCTACAAGTCTTATCAAACATGTGGTGTTGCGATGGGATTTATAAACCCCACACTGGTTAAGGGTTAAGAAGAGGTTAAGGATCAGCTCAGGTCTGAGGTGACTCTGCTCTCTCGTACCTGTAGGTCTGCCCCAGCTGGAAGAGGACTATAAAAGCCAGACTGCTCAGAACGGGGGCAGACAGGATAGGAGGACAGGTCTATCTTGCAAGCCTCTGAGTAAATGTCCTTGCTGCAAAGGAAGGGACCTGCAAGCAGCAGCTATTCCAGCCCCTAGAAGAGGAACCAGGGAGGAGAGGTACCTAGAAGCTTTCTCTGTTGGGCTGCAAGAATCCTGAGAGGTCGAGTCCTCACCTGGGAGCCTGACTGGAGATAGGGGCTGATCAGGAACTGCAGCCTGTCTGGAATCCCGAGTAGAGGGGACTGTGACAGACCCCATGCAGGGCGGGAGGGTCCAAGCCAGGAACTTGGGCCAGTGTGAAGATGGGGCGAGCCAGTAAAGAAGCTGTTTACCAGCTGAACCCTCCTTGGCTAAAGAATCAGTTGTTCTTGATATTTTCTGTTAGACTTTAAGGCTTTGCAGGCAAGTGAGTGGTAGGAAATGGCCCAGGGAGGCAGCCTCAAAGCACTCCAAAGTATTTGATATTGCCACCTCTCACAGGACCCTAGGTCAGAGCCTGGTGGAGAAGGAGGGCTTGGGCTTGTGATGTTGCACTCCATAAGGCTTTATGGAAATATGCTCATGAATGTACATATGACGTAACTGGAATATGTTTTATGCTACATATACCATGTAACATATCTCTGTAAAGGTTATGATCTACTGAATCTATTCCTCCTATTTGTGTTCATGTATCATTTTTGTGTTCGAAGTTATGAATATTGGCTGTGTACTTGCTTGATTTCTAAGTAGCCTTAGTAAAGCATCTCAGCTTCTTGAGAAAGGAATGTGCAAGTTAAGTGCCCAATCAAGAAACAATTAACAGACAATGGATCTTGGAAGGCTCCAATCCATATAAGAAATCTACTTGAGGACGTTCAAAGTAGCATGTGAACCATGGCTGCTACCTGTAAGTTCTGAGTCATGCATGGACATGTGACTTTCCCATGTGACTCCAAAACTCCAGTTTGTAGCTGGGATTCTACACAGGGGGAGGGAGGGGTATCCACACACAAGAGAAAGTCTATTTAAACCCCTGGGAGACCCCTCCATTTCGTCTTCAGCTGGCTCAAGAAAGAGCCTCTCCACCCCAAGGATACCTGAAAGAAACTGGAACAAAGGACAGTAACTACAGGGGAGGTGAGTGATTGCTGGACCCAGACTAGGAGGAGACTAGTCTGCAAAAGAAAGCTTACTGGAACACCTCTGAGGGTGAGGTTTTATCTGTATTCAGTTTTCTTACTGTGTTAGGCATAGACCTGCATGTTTTGTTTTATTTTATTTTGCTTGGTAATTCACTTTGTTCTGTCTGCTATTACTTGGAACCACTTAAATCTTACTTTTTTGTATTTAATAAAATCACTTTGTACTTATTAATTAACCCAGATTATGTATTAATAGCTGGGGGGGGGGCAAACAGCTGTGAATATCTCTCTATCAGTGTTATAGAGGGCGAACAATTTATGAGTTTACCCTGTATAAGCTTTATACAGGGTAAAATGGATTTATTTGGGGATTGGGCCCCATTGGGAGTTGGGCATCTGAGTGTTAAAGACAGGAACACTTCTTAAGCTGCTTTCAGTTAAGCTTGCAGTTTGTGGGACGTGGTCCAGACCTGGGTCTGCATTTGTGGCCGGCAAGCATGTCTGGCACAACCAGGCAGGGTTCTGGAGTCCCAAGCTGGCAGGGAAGGCTGGGGCAGAAGTAGTCTTGGCACATCAGTTGGCAGCCTCAAGGGGGTTTCTGTGATCCAACCCATCACAGGGCTCCTCTACCAACAACCCTTTTTGTGGACTGGCATAAATACCTTTCTTCCTGCCTCCCACCCACTTTGGAGATAAGGATGGGGTAGAAATGTTGTAAGCCCTGAGTCAAGGGTGTGCAGAAGGTGGGTGGAAGATCGTTTCTGTTCTGGGGACCTTAGACTATATATATTTTGTTGGACTCTGTTACCCTGGAAGGAGATGAACCCAATTGGTGACTTGGTTGAAGGGTGGAGAAGCTACCTATTGAAAGGCGGCCCACCACAGCACTGGGATGACTGCTGATGAATGATGTTGGAAATAAGGGAGAGCTGGGACCTAGTGACCTTACAACTAGCCCCCATGTGAATGTTTTCCTGCACACCCAGGCACACCCAAGGAGAAAGCCTCCCCAAAAGGGTGCTCTGCAGGGGTTGGGGAAATGAAATGTTTCCCCAAGGCAGTGGAGCATCAGCAGCACTTCTCCACAGCTACTTTTGAAGCCTCACAACTACACCATGGTGAGTGAATCCCTGCTCTTTGCACAACTACATGGATCCACTGCCCAGAATGTGGCCCACGCCACTGAAAACATACTTCCAACATGGATGTGGATGGTAATTCTGGATAGCAACTATCAGGGCAGGATTTCTGAAGTCTGGCCCAAGGCCGTGCAACTGCATCAGTACCACTGTGTTATGGACTGAGTGTGTCCTTGAAGGTGACCGAATTTAAATTATAATAAAATAGGGGGAAATTCAGATTGTGCATACCACTCACTGACTTCAAAAAAAGTTGATATATATTTGAGGACAGAATTTGGGTCACCGTGACTTAGTGCATTTTGAATTTATAGATATTTTCAAAATCTCAAATTGCTGCTCCAAGCTTCTGGAAGAAAATAATCACATTAAAAACCACATACACACACCCCAAAATCATCATGATTTTTGATCTAATCTGTCTTTAATGAAGATGGGCTTAGTACCTAAAGAGAGTCCTCACTACTGTTGTAGAAGAGCATATTTTTAGTGCAATGCTTGGTGGAATTAAGACCCAGAGTTCCTAGTGACAGTAATGGGAAGGCATCAAACGAGCAATAATCACCATACTTTGCAGTTACATTTTGAGGGTTTTTTTGTCCTATCTAACCAATTGGTTCAGTACACTCTGAAGGCAAGGCTGCCCACTTGCAAGCATATTATATGTAGAGCAAGTTACACCAGCATTGAATTTCCTCTGCCAGTAGCTCTGAGTCAGAATCTATGCTGGCACAGACATGTAACTTTATCTGGCCCTCAGTCTTCATTTCAGGCCCCCTCCTCTTCCAAAAATATGACTGATTATTATTAGACCACTACAAAACTGTCAAACTGGTGCGGCACACCTAATTTCCCAGTCCATTTAATACACCAGTGGTTTTCAACCCTTCTCATACTAAGACATTTCTCTGATTTGGCATAGGACCCTCCTCCCACATTTAGTGATATGGGAAGAGTGGTAATGACCCCGAGGTTGAGAACCTCTGCCCTATATTACCTCTACCCAGGGCTGAATTAAGGTATAAGCATCAATATCTTTAGTTAAAAAGGAAATTTCTAGTCCTCATGATTATGAAATAAAGCTTGAAAATGTACCCTGAGAATAACACTGACATTTGTTTGAGTCTGCAGAAAGTCTGAAATAATAACTCTGAGAGGGAGAACTACCCCAATCATCTCAATGGAGTGTTAAATTCAAGATCGACTGCTCTTGGGCTCTGTCAACACCATCTCAACAATGGAGTCTGACAGAAGACATGTACAGAAGGCTCAGCCCACTCACCCATGTGTATGTGCCGGCTGTTTAGGTAAATACTGGAAGGTCCTCCCACCCCCTACTATTCCTGCCTCTCCTGGGGGAGAAAAAGGAACCCCATGCTCCCACCCCTGATTCCTAAGAGGAATAGGGGCCTCCCACTGCTGTCAGAAGGAAATGCGGGGTCTTGCCACCACTTGTGTCTTTCCACATGGGAGAAGCAGCATCCCACTACTGCACAGCAGCAGAGCAAGGGGAGGATTCCATTTCAACCTGGATTGTCTTAATATGGCCCTGTCGCTACGATAGACCTGCCTTGCTTGTACGCACATCTATGATGCTATGTAAGTAATTAATAATATTTCAACTGAACCCCTGCACACATAGCTGATGACTTTTGCAAGTGAGGTCCAACTCATCTTTGCAAAAATCATGTGAACTAGTCTAAACATTTACTACAAGTCTCCGGTACACTTCTCACTATAGTAACATCCGTTGAGTGTGTTATCTTGTTATTGTATATAACATCAAACTTTACCTTAGATTTTGGACTTCACTCAACTTTGCAGTTGCTCCTCAAATGGACTTTCTTAGGTTAAACAACAGAGATAATGTTGACAAGGGACAAACAACATTAATTAATTCACAAAAGTAATCTTTTGAAAATAGTTGTTTTCCTGATTACTAACACAGTATTCAATAGTGATCTAAGCTGTGATCTCATAGAAAACATCAGCACTGTTTCCCCCCTCCTCTTCCAAATGATTTAAATTGGTCTGGTGCTTGTTAACTGCAATAGATTCACAAGTAAGATATGCTAGGAACGGATAGGATTGTAGGCACCAGGCCAATAAATATGGTAGGCTGTATAGCCTCATATTTTGGGGAGTAGTTCCTACTATGTCTCACTGAAAAAAATGACTGAAGTTGGTTGGTAATTGCTGCAAAGGGGGAGAAATAGCTCAATGGTTTGAAAATTGGCCTGCTAAACCCAGGGTTGTGAGCTCAATCCGTAAGGGGACAATTTAGGGATCTGGGGCAAAAATCTGTCTGAGAATTAGTTCCCCCTTTGAGCAGGGTGTTGGACTAGATGACCTCCTGAGGTCCCTTCCAACCCTGATATTCTATGATTATGTTTCTATACTGCCTTGTCAGAAAATTAAAAATATAGAGAGTAACATGAAATATATTTCATTTTAAAATATTGCATTTGTAAATGACAATAATAATTAAGAAATGACAGTTGTATTTCTTCTTTGGCATCTTTCACACTGTTGCCACCGTACATTGTTGTTAATTTATTTTGGACTACAATACCTGCATCTTTTTTTAAGCCTTTGCTTCTCTGTCTCCCATCCCCACTTATATATGAATTATGTGTGTGTATCTATACATCTACCTCTGTATATGGTGTCACGGGTTAGCCAGGTAGCATTATACTGGAGTGAGCTGAACGCTTAGGGTATATCTACCCTGCTAGCAGAACTTGATTTAGCAGACCCTGGGTTTGCTAACCTAGGGCTTCAGCATCTACACTCATTTGATTCCCAGATTAGGAATTGTTGTACCCTGGGGCCCAGCATTATGCAGGCCCGAGTCTATCTACCTATATCCCAGACTTCGTAGTGCCTTCCCAAAATGTGGCTGCTCTAGCCCTTTGTTCCTGGTGCAGAGTGGGAAAACTTGACTGTCCACCAAACTTGAATGTCCATAGGACAAAGAAAGTCAGCTCATGGAACTGTTGAATACTTTTGGTGGACTCCCAGAACACAAGTCCAGAGGGGCTACATTGCAAAGCAATAGGACTTGAACCCTGGGTCCTGGATTGACTGACGCTTGGACTCTTCATCCTGTGGGGTCCTAGGACACTGGTCTGAACCCTGGTTTAGTGTGAGCTGTGTAGAAAGAAGAGGGGGATTAGGCTTGAGCCTGAGTTCAAACCCTGGGCTTACATTGCAGTGTAGACATTCCCTTAATACTCAGTTCTCCAGGGAGTTGACAGAGAGTGGCTTGGTAACTGGGCCCTGAATTACTACTATATTTACAAGCTGAGTAATTAACCTAATCTGGGTGCACATGTGTACAATTCCCTTTATAGTTACAAAGAGTTCTGTGTGAGTATCTTTGGGGGAATAGACCCCTTATTGGATAAACTATATTCCTTACAACAGGACCCAGCGTCTGACTCAGATTTCTAATAGAAAGTATACTTTTACCAAGAACATAATACCTGTGCAGGAGACTTGCTGTTCGTATTCATCTTAAAATGTACTACTCTCCATTTCTGTATCAACTTTAAGACTCTACATGGCTCTTGTGTTTCCTACTCCCTCTTATGGGCCCTACACACTGCACTTTGCTGTCTCCCTAAAGATCTGTGGCCCCAAAGCCACATACACTAAAGTACATATTGAAGCTTAAGCTGGTGAATAAAGCTGGTCAAAATGGTTTTTTTTGCAAAATTTAAAAAAAAACATTAAAATTGTTTTGTGTTTTTTGACCGGTCAGCAGAGTGGTTTTCATTTTTTTTTCAAATTCTAAATTTTTAATGAAAAAAATCTGCATTTTCTGGACAGCTCTTTTTGTGCGAAGTCTCCTTGACTTTGGTGACTACTCATGGGTTTAGGGTAAAGCCTGTGCATAAGTGTTTGCAGGATCGTGCCGCTCCCTCTCAACTTTGTGCCTTCTTTCATGTTGTTGCCTATTTGTAGAACAGCCTCCTTCTTCTCATTCACTAAGCATTCAGCTCTTCCCTCAAATCTCTCCTTAAAACTCACTTTATTCTTCTAGCCTACTCCTGCTGATCTCCCAAGGGTCTGCTTTAACTCCCACACATTATTCTCTAGAGAGCTGTACTGAAGCTAACCACGTATGTTTGTGTGCTCCTCAGGACAGAGTGCACCTCTTACCATGTGCACCAATGTTGCTCTATAAAAAATAATAATAATAAACTTTTCATCTTTTCTTAAAGTATCTGATGCATTCAATTTCTGACATTTCTTCACATCTTCATTTGTTTTGATAAAATCTTGAAAAACAACTTTAGATAAGATAGTGCCATGTAGTCTGTAAAGTGAAAGCACATACTCTGTGTGTGTATTTTTTATGCTGTAGCTCCATCCAGCAATGACTGTAGGAAATTCATGAAGACCTAAATGTTATTCATAAATGTATGTAATGATCAGGTGGTAATAAAAAAGATCCCAACTGTCGATAAATGCCTTGATGGATTTAAAAGGAAAATAATACTCCAAGAAGAGATTTTTCCCCATAAATACAAGTTCTAATGTTTTGCATCCACTGGGGATCAGGTTAGAAGAAAAAAAACAAAACAATAGTTGACTCAAACGTTCACCCAGAATCTGAATTGAACTTTTAATGGGGTTCAAAAAAATAGTCTGATTAAATTCCTTTCCTCTCATATGCCATCATATCGCTGAATTCCCAAATTCCACTTTTTACCCAACATTGAGTGTGATTCAGAAATGAATGTTGATAATTTTGTTTAGATTTTTATATTTTGCAAGTTCATACAATTTTTATGAAATAATAAATCTGCATAGCATTATGTAGTTAGATATTATCATACTTCAGACACAGAATATTTTCCCTTTATACTATTTATAAACAATGACAGTGCTACCTCTTGAAAATTAAATCCTCACCATTGTCCTTAGAAAAATGTCTCCCAAATGGATTTTGTTTCTTTTTAATTCACTGACAGATGTTGTACGGTATACAAACAACAACCCAATGTCATTCATGTCTATTGTATGGAAACAACAGAATGATTTTGCTCAAATTATAAATGGGAAATTGTGGGGTTGGAATAATGACCAAAATGGTACTGGAGCTTTTGAATGACACCGAATAGTGTATTTTAAGAAGAGCATCTTTCAGATAGATTGTCCATCATTTCACAATCTTTAAATGGGAAATGCACAGACACAGAAGTTTTGGCAAAACATCTCAAAATTGTTTTTTTTTTACATGTACAATAGTGAGTTTACAGCATTAAAAGAAAAATCTTGATCAGAAACTATCTAAAACTGATGAAGATGTTGCTTCCACAAGGAAGGAAAATAATTGTTCACGATAGTGCAGGAGATGACAAAGGCAGTACCGGGAATTGTAATTATAAAGAGAGTACAAAAACTTCAGCAGAATAAAAGTAAGTGAAGGTAAAAGAAAGGTGCATTTCAAGAAAACAATCTAGACTTTATGATTTCTTTAGGGAGGCTTCAAAGCAATAGCCATTCATGAAGGGATCCCGCACTTCATTGAATAGCCTGGCAGCCTCAAGACAGGATTGAAGGTCACTTTCAAAAGTGACCTCAATTAATGAGCATGCATGAGGATGGGAAGATTCCACTGCCCTCCTAAAATATTTACTAGTAGCTTCCCACTAAGTGGAAGCTCACTCCCTTGAGTTGTTTAAAACTAGACTGGTCAAAGCGCTAGAAAATACACTGTAGTGACTGCAGGCAGTCTTGCACTGGGATTTTCTAAGAATGGACCAACGGTCTATTAGATCTTTTCATCTTTAATTTCCATTCTACTAAAGCTTGTTCTCGTTTAAAGTTTATAATTTGCAGTAAATTAAGGCTCATAGCAGTAAATAACTTTGTTTTTCTCTAAAATTCAGTGCAACTTCCTGTACAGTAGTGTAATTCAGTTTAGTATCTGTTGCCATTTGTACAGAGGCAACTGATGCGAGCTGATTGTGGTGAATAGTAGGACTCTGAAACTCCAAAACATACCAGTATATTCCACAAAACTGTACAAGGGAATGCCCACTCTTATATTTTATTAATTATATTTTATTAATGTAGTCTGGGATAAGACTGATCTATCATCACTGCTACCAGCATGTTCCGACACAGATTGGTTTTTGAGCTACATTTCTTTCAGATTAATGTTATGTGGGAAAATATCTCCCCCTAGTGTTTAGGTCAGGTCATTATATTTTATTAATGTAGTCTGGGATAAGACTGATCTATCATCACTGCTACCAGCATGTTCCGACACAGATTGGTTTTTGAGCTACATTTCTTTCAGATTAATGTTATGTGGGAAAATATCTCCCCCTAGTGTTTAGGTCAGGTCATATTTTTTCCCCATCACAAACATTAGGTTTGATTATCTATCTATCTATCTATCTATCTATCTATCTATCTATCTATCTGGTCTGGAAATCGCTAACATCCTTTTTGGTGTTGTCTTCTCCCACTCTCATGCTTGAATCTTATGGTTTCTGCTGGAAGGGTTGTGACTGCTCTAGGAGAGGCCATCATGTATATAGGAGGTCAAGGAGAGTAAAGGGAATGGAGATCTACAGAGTAAGTCTTGGCTAGGGTTGTGGTGGGGCACTACACGAGATATCAAGGAAGCAAAAGTGCAGTCAGTATATTTATGGAAGTACAAAAGGTGGTGGTCTCTGATCTAAGTGATCTGGGCTACAGTTTTGGTGACAGAAATAAAACCTTGGGAAATACAGTTTTTCTGAAGTAGTTAGCACTCCAGATCCATAGATGGATCCTTGGTTTCACACCATGCCAGTTTGGGAAACAGCAGCATTTCCCCAGCTGTCTCATGAGGTAGCCTGACTCAGTAAAGAGATAACAAGAATGGAAACAAAGAGCTTTCTTGTTCATGTATCCTATCCTAGGATGCAGGTTGAACTATGATGACTCCTAAAATGACGGGGGATAGCATGTCTTGCCTCCTCTTCACCCTACAACAAGTAAGATGCTGGGGGAGTAGGCCACCTTGCACCCCAGAAGACATCTGAACAGAGATTGGGGGCTATATGATGCTGGGACCCTTCTTTCTTAGAAGTCTAAAACAAGTAAGTAGAGGTCCTGGGGATACTTGGTGGGGAAGGGGATCTGAGGGCTTGTAGAATGGGTAGGATAGTGAAATGTGTTAAGAAACTGGTGGAAACCCCACTATGCATGCAAATCTGCAATGTGAAATGGCTAGGCCTACTTCTGATGATTAGTGGCCAGGCAAAGAGAGGAGTTATCCTAGAGCACTGTTTGCTTGAGGACTGGGAAGAAATACCATCCCTGAGTTCCTGCTGTCAGATCGCCTCCCCCTTCAAGTAGAAATCTGTCACTCCAGAGCAGGAGCTCAGCCCTGCCGACATGGAGATAGGGTAGTGGTTGTAGGGCCATGTGCTTGGTTCTGCGTCAGACGGCTGGTATAGCGATGGGGCTGCACAGAGGAGCCACACGGCTGTGGCCTGAACATTTGTTCCTGTTGCTTCTGGCAGGAGCCAGTTCAAATGCAGCCTGAAACCAGGGCTGGGGTGCAGGCTAGGACCTGAGGAAGCAGCCTGCAGACAGCAGAGGAGTCCTGACTAACATGGTCACCACCACAATGAACACATGGCAATGCCGCAGAGACTGGGATTCACCACTCCGTGCTCACACAGCACCCAAGAACTATAGAGTAAGTCCTCCCTTCTTAGAAGCTCTTCATGCAATCTTTGATTTCCTGTGACATGTTTCCTGCTGGGGAGCAGAATTAAAAGAGCCTAGGGCAGGGCAGGTGCAGGCTGCAGCCAGGGAGTAGCAAGAAGGTTTGTCACTTTATTTCTGTACATAGTTTCTGTCCTAACAAAGGATTTATCTTGAAACCATTCTGCTTATTAGAAAAATCCTATCCCACCCAGCACTACATGAGGCAGCAGGTAACTTGCTTTGGGCCTTAGAAACTGGGCCTGGAGGGCTGTTTGGGCTTTTAACTGGGTTACAGAGTGTTGCTGTGGTATCTATTTAGACATTTGGGATGGGTGTGGGGGGTATGTGTTACTCCTCATAGCTGCGCTCCCCCCATGGTGCAATGTTCTGAGTGCTGGGTCCATTTCTGGCATTAATTCCTGCCTCCTGAAAGGGTGTGGGAGGCAAGCGGGGTTCTCTCAGACACATGGCTTGGGATTTGGGATCTGCATGGATTCATTCCAAGTAGTCTCAAAGTTTTTGAGCTCATGCTAACCTGAAACTCCATGCCATCTTAGACCCCTGAAAATCTAACAAGGGGTTTTTGGTTTACAAAAACAGTGCGAACCATAGTGAAACCATTGGGTTTCACACAGTTCTTGTGTTAATTTGCATGTGGAATACCCTAAATTGCAGACTATTTATAATTAATTTCCTGTATATTTGCAAAAATGTTTGAAATGTCTGGCAGATAAATGAAAGGAAATGGGGAAAACTGTCAATGGAGTTGCTGAATGACTGTTGCCTGCCATTAATTTCCAAAGTTATTTCTCTTACAGTATGAAAATGTTTGGTATGTTAGCACTTTAAGTTAAGTGTCTCAAATGTGCATTTAATTTACATTTAATAACACCATTTTCCTTATGAAAACTCAGTCAATTATTGAAAGCATTTCTTGAGGTTTAGCAATTATTTAAGAGGTGCATTTACTGTAAAGTAATTAGCTCAAATGGCAAGTTCATGGAAGTAGCATATTTAAAACAAATTTAAATATTTGTTAGTAAAAGGAAATATTGTATACCTTTATAATTTGATAATATTTAAATGATCTCTTATAAACTTTTAGAAACATTTAAGAAGGTAGGTTATGCATATTTCCAAGAGAATTAGAGATTTAAAAAAACAAGAACTACCTCTAGATGGAATGTAACTAATTTAAAATTCCCAAAGCAATAACTTAGTGTGATCACATTAAAATGAATCAGTGCCCCAGAATCCCTTGCATACCAGATCATGTGAAAATTGAAAGAGCAGAAGGAGGAAGAGGGCCCCCGAAATACGATATTTTAAATAATGACTGCCAGGGCATGTTGCATTAAAATATATACACAAAGGAGTCCGTGTGAAGGCAGTACAACAAGGCAAATATGATAGCCTGATGCTGGCCTACCAGAGGGATACCTGCCAATACAACAGAAAAAATTCTTCATTTCTGAGTCACTTCACTCCATATACCAGTTCCCAGCATGTCTGTTCTTTGATATCACAGACAAAGGCTATGGCACCTTGGAAGATTCTTGTAGGAATCCCAGGCCCCAGTCTCTGTTTTCTTGTCAAGTTTGTGCTGGTCTGTGCTGCCAATTAGGTTTCTCATCAGTGACAGACTGGAATTACTACTTGGGCTGTACCCATACACCCCTCACTTGATATGATGAAAAGCCAACTACATTAGCCTTCAATCAAATTCTGCCATACTCTTAACTCCCTAGGCATCAGCATGTTAAATGACTTTTCTTCTCTGGCTCGGTTGCTTTCATCAGAAAGAAAGGCACAACCTTTCTTTGTTTGTTCAGTCTCTTGCTTTGTCTTCTGTGCTTACCTCTCTTTATCTGTTCCTTACACTCTGCTTCTGTCCCTGTAGTAGGCTGAATATTTGGGCCAACCTGTTTATAGGCTTTTGGCATTCAAACAGGCAGGAGATGCAGTCATCCCTTCCCTCCCTAGTACAAATTCCAATAACTCTGCTTTATCTTTGCAGCAGGGAGTCGCTTGTCCCTTAGGAAAATGATTAAACCTAAAATTCTGTTTCCCATCTCACTCTGCAGTTGGTTCTAGCTCCTTTTTCAAGCTAAGAAGAAGCAGAAGGAAGGTGGCACTTGACTGCAGCTTATAACTTTACTGGAAACTGCCAGATGCTGTGGTTACATATTAGGTTTGTTTTACTGAACGTATAAGGAATTAGCTCTTGGAAGGAATGCTTACTGTCAGCTACGGTGCCATTTGTTTGAAAGACTTAGCATATCATCAGTACTCTTTTCTCTCTTTTTAACTGATACAATTCTACTGCTTATAGGTTATACCCAAGCAAGCAAACAGTATACAACTAAAAATTTTATACAACTGAGGCTGATAGTGAGGAAGAAGCATCTCCAAACTGATGACATGTACTGAATGAGGAGGAAAGGCAGCAGGGAAGTTGTTGGCTCCGGTGAAGCAGGTATGAAAAAAACCTACTCACTGGGAAGAGGCTTTCTGAGCCACAGTAGCTAGTCAAAGGGAGTAAACTTGGCTCCTGATTCTAAACCTTAAAGCCTCAGATTCTGAGAACTGAGCTGCTCAGTAGAGCCGTAATCTATATTAGGCAACAGGGGCTGATCTAACCCCCAAACTAAGATGGTGATACTGTATGAGCTGTCTTCAGTTGGGTAAGTGAAAATTCCTTCTTCTCTAAGGTCACTTTATTTCAGCATAATGTAATATACTGGCAAGTGTGTGAGATCACATTTTCCTCCAGTGGAAGGATCTAGCAAAGATAAGGCCCTGCTACTTAGGTTATGGCTACACTTTGAGCTGGAGGTGTAATTTCAAGATCAAGGAGATATTCCCACACTGGCTCTGATCGAGCTAGTACACTTAAAATAGAGTGCATCTGCCATGGAACTAGCGGCAGGAGGGGCTAGCCACCCCCAGCAGGTACCTAGCATCATGCATGGAAACATCCGTGATGTGGCTAGCCCTTCCCACCACTCACACCACTCCTTTTGCTTAAGAGACCAAGGCTTTTGATGCTGAGGGCTCCAGTTTCTATCTCCATTAATGCATGCAGCCACCTTTCATTACAGCAATGGACTACTAGGAATTGGGAGCAATGCTTTATTCAAAGATTATATTATATGAATGGTTCTCAAACCTCTCTGTTGGTCGTATTACAGATCCTCTTGTGGACAACGTCTCCTCCCAAGCTGGCACTCCTGAGTCCACACCTTCCTTGTGAACAACTATTTTGTTTGGGTATGAAAACGTAGGTAGAGCCCATCCAAATGTTACAGTGATGGACACAATAGAAGTACCTATATAGGGCAGTATTAAGGAGAGTAAAAAAACCTCACTTCAGTTAAATGGGTGCAGCTACGTGGTTATATCCTTTTTTTTTTTTATTCCCTGTCCCTGCTTTCATTCTTGCCTTCCATGCATACTTTGTAGTTGTCCTGTTTTTTTTGCTCAGGGTCTAGGGTTTTATATTAATTATTCTGATTTTTCCCTTTATTGTCTGCAATGCCAATTACTTTAATCTCTCCGGGTCATTTTACAGTTTGGTGCTGTAAAAAACACTTGCTAAAGAAATACATGAAGCAGGTGCACCTAATTCAAAGAGGGGCTTGTTTTTCAGTTCAGGTGGTCAGAAAAGTCTCTGGAAACCTGAAAGTGTCCTGGACTGGGCAGGAAGTATCATTGCTTGAAGACTGACTGACATTTTGGGAAAGAAACATTCCATGAACCACCTGGAAATGTTCCAATGACCACTAATGGTCCAAGGGCCACAGATTGAGAATGTTTATCATCTTTCTCCCTTTGTATGTGTATCATTTGTCTGCTATGAGAATTGCATGGCCTGAGATAGCACTATAAATGCCTTGCCTAGAAAGAAACTGAGATGTCTATGTTCCAAGCTCTTAGTTCCTACAACAAAAAACAGTCTTTGAGGGACATAGCTGTTGTAGAAAAATAAGTCCCCATACAAAAATTTTATATTTGTGTCTACAAATTATGTGCTCATACACCATCAGATACCTGCATAAATATGACTGAAAATGCTAAATTTGTTTCCTGAAATTGAATGATTCATAACTGAATAATAAAGGTCAAAATGAGCTCCAAAACTTAACAGATCAATATTGACACGTATTTTCACCATTGAGATTCCTAATACTAATCAGAGATAATACTCGGCTATAAAAACTAGAAAACAACTGAAAATGGGTATCAAGAAAACGTGAATTTGAAATGTATCTCTTGTTGTAGAATTAACAGAGAACTTGGTTATCCATGGTGATTTCACTTTATCAAATACCAATAAAAAGTTACACCTTAAAAGATGTGTTCATTGTGACTGAGGAATTTATATTTATAGACTCACTTGAATGTGATGACAAAGTCTGACATTAACAAAAACATTAAAAGTAAGATTGTGGCTTGGCCTAATCATCCACACAGAAGAGAAAGGTAACCTAGAGCAGCTACCCATGTTAGAGGTTACAGTGTCTGGAAGAGCAGCATTCATAAGGCAGCTATTCCTTCTTTCACACAGAAGTGTGGTAGGCAGCCAGGATTACATACCTCTAATACACCAACCACTGCAGCTGATAGGAGGAAAAGGGGAAGTAATCCAAATGAGGTGGAGGCTGATGCAGATTATTCCCTCCACCACCAAGAGCAAGCAGGGAACCAGGGTCTGAATTATGTCTCTGCCTCACCATTCAGTCCCTTCTCTACTGCTGGGGCAGCTGCCTCTTTCACAGTGTGAGCAGTAAATCCACAACAGAGCCTTAAATTTTCTCTTTCCAATCATTTTCTTGAAAGAATTGTGGTAAGATTTTAAGCAGGAAACATGAAGAAATTTCTGAGGGAATTTTGATAAAACTTAAAATCTGAGAAGCAAAGAAACTAGCTTGAATAAAAAAATACTCCCACTATTACCAGATCAGTGAGTTTTATGTTTCTACAGAAAACATGAATAGCTACATTTTTTTTTAACTTTCATCATTTGTGTTAGCTGGACTGAAGAATAACAAGACAAGAGCTGCAATCAAACCTTCTCCATTGGATGGAAAGTTTAATATCTTCCAAAATTTCTTTCCAAAGAGAGAAGCTGCTATGAAAACTCTTTCCAAGTACCAGTAAGAGATGGAAGAGAGCCAGCAAAAGAACTAAGGGCCACATGAGATTCTTTTAGAAAGCTTGGAAGATGTATAAATCTGCAGAGATGTGTATCAAATCTGGATAACAAGCTGAATTGCAGCACATTTGGGAAAAATGAGGGAAAAACCCTCATTAGAGGAAAGAGTGGGTTATAGCTAAAAGGATGAACCAGGAACACTTGGGAGAGGCAGCTTTGTTGAAGAAACCAGACACAGTAAGAGCATTAATTTCTCTGAACTTCTCAGGGATAATATCACCTTCAGCAAAAGTGTAGCTAAATCTGTTAAGCCCAGCACAGAGCTGCTCAAAATGTTTTGTCAAAGGTTTTTATAAGAAGTGTTTTGCCAAAAACAAAATTTCTCATGGAAAGAATAATTTAGTATTTGACCAAAGCTTTTTGGTTTTTAGAAAAAGAGAAAACAAAAAATTGGGGCATACAACTGACAATTTTTGATATGTTGTACAAAAATATTCAGCTTCTCCCCATCTCTTGCTTTCCCTATGCTTTTCTGGTGGGGAAAAAGTGAAAGTTTAAAAAGAGAAACACTTTCATTTGAAAAATAGTTTCTTTTTCAAAAGAAACACACAACAAAAATGTTACTTTCTCCATGAAAGTAACACTTCAATACTTCACAGTGATGTCACCTTACTACTGTACAAGGTCTGATCTTTACTAGTGAAGTCAATGGTAAAACTCCTATTGAGTTCAGTGATGCAGAATCAAGGCTTAGATGAATGGTAAAACTCCCACTGACTTCACTGGGAACAGATTTATATTGTTTATGGAGAACTAAACTTAAAACAATTCTTTAATTATATTGCTTATACCCTAGTCAGACAAATCAGAAGCATACTCCCTAACCCTGAAGAGTTGGATAAGAACTGAAATTTAACTTGACAATATTCTTTCTAGTATCTAGAATATAGTGCCTAAGCAATTATCTATAGACATTAAAATATAAAAAGTGGACTGCAATCTCTGTTATACATTAAACATTATGGGAAAGAGAAGTTAATTTAGAAATGTAATGGTGTTGCCCTGCCATTATGTTCTCTCTCATATATATCTATAATGATCTAGGAAACATGGCATATGAGGAAAAATATTGTTTAGTCTGGAGAAGAGATGACTAAGTGGGGACATAGTCTTTAAGTACATAAAAGGTTGTTATAAAGAGGAGAGTGATAAATTGTTCTCCTTATCCACTGAGGACAGGACAAGAAGTAATTGGCTTAAATTGCAGCAAAGGAGATTTAGGTTAGACATTAGAAAACACTTCCTAAGTGTAAGGGATAGTTAAGCACTGGAATAAATTACCTGGGGAGCTTGGGGAATGTCCATCATTGGAGGTTTTTAAAAACGGGTTAGGCAAGCACCTGTCAAGGGTGGTCTAGACAATACTTAGTCCCTCCTCAGTGCTGGGGACTGAACTAGATGACCAATGGAGGTCTCTTCCAGTTCTATATTTCTATGATTCTATAATATATATACACACACATCATTTTGATTTTTCTTAAGGAAAATGAAAAAAATTCAGCAAAACTAAAATTTTGTCACAGGAGAAAATGTTTTTTGTGGAAAAGACATTTTTTATTGGAAAATTATTTTGACCAAATGTTTGACAACCTTAGTAGCATTTCCCTAGCTCTGGACAAAGAATATCTGATACCAAACAACACTATCAGACACCAAAGAGTGGCTTGTTTATGCCATTTATTTGATTGATTTTATTAGGGCTTTGTGACTGGATTGCACCTTATTAAATGTAAAGAAGCAGATTTAGACTATGCTGTTGCCATAGTAACTAAAGCAGTGGTGGGCAACATGTGGGCTGCATGCAGCCCATCAGGGTAATCCACTGGCAGGCCGTGAGACAGTTTGTTTACACTGACCGTCTGCAGGCACGGCCGTCCGCAGCTCCCAGTGGTTGTGGTTCGCCATTCCCAGCCAATGGGAGCTGTGGGAAGCGGCAGCCAGCACTGAACTAAAGTATTTAGTTTGGCGAGTGTTTACTGACAGCCATTAGTGCCATATAAAATTAATTTTATTAACTTTTTGCAGCATATAGCTTGTGAAGAGTCTCTCAAAGGAAGTGGCAGAAGGTCAATCTCTTGGGATATTTAAAACTAGACTATAGAAAAAGATTAGAAGAAGTAGGTAAAATATGGAAGGGAGATAGACTTAAGTCATCCAGTAAAAGTCTATAAGTTTATAAAATAAAGAGTTAATATAACAGTTTTGATCACCTATGTAATTAGATGATAAAAATAATAAACGCTTCCATTACCATATCTGAAAGAGGAATTTCCTGGAAGGATTCTCTGCTGTTGGAAACATCACATTGATATACAGTAAACACTGCATTCAGTCCAATAGTGATGTCTCAGTTCTGGCTAAAAATTATATTTGAAAAGGAAACAGTCATAAAACTAAAATGAGAAGGCATTTACTGGAAGGGGATGTAAAAGCAGCCCTGACCTTATTTTCCACACTAGGACACAGTTGCTGCAACAATTTTTGATCCTTTTTATTAATCTGTTCTAGTTTGCTTCATTTTTCTTTGCTGTACACAATACCGGATTATTGATCAGTCTTTCTTTGGAAACTTTCTTCTCAAAAGTGCACTTCACTCCTACCTCTTTAAAGAGGTGCATGGCTAATATCAGTCCAGCTCCTGTTGATGATGAGGATCAAATGATTAA
This sequence comes from Chrysemys picta bellii, assembly GCF_011386835.1. Classification (NCBI taxonomy): domain Eukaryota; kingdom Metazoa; phylum Chordata; order Testudines; family Emydidae; genus Chrysemys; species Chrysemys picta. The sequence goes on along the minus strand of NC_088801.1, from coordinate 29,601,800 downwards.
ATGCTTTGATACCATTTTGAAAATGGAGAGGTATTTGTCATTATATTAACCTCTGACAGTACTGACTAGGAGAATTAGATCCTAGAGCTATCCACTAAGGGGTGCTCTAGCCAAACTGATAAAAGCACCAAGATAAAATATGATGAAAATCTAGCACATATTTGAAGTTATATTTTAGTCTTGCGATCTGTTTGTCATAGATACAAATATTGCCATTGTAGGAGCACTGCCCAAACCACTGATATGCTTATATAATTAGTTCTAGAAGAAATAATAATATTTTGCTGTGAGAGAGTAGACATCAGAGGCAAAGCTGTTCAGGAACTTATTGTGTGAATGCTACTATCTCAGGGGAATGGAGCTGTATAAGTATCATCTATACAGAGGCAGAGTGAAGATAAAGCTTCTGACTTCAGAATATTTAGGTCACAGTACTGCAATGGGAACCTCTCTAGATGTCTCTTGTGGTGCTAAGTTTTATTGTAGAGTACACAGTAGTAATAATGAGGAGAAGTAATGTCCCCAGAGAAATCTTCAGGAGGGGTTAAACTTTCCTGAAGCACAATTCCTGTCCCAGCTGCACAGGGAAGAGCCCATCCCCGTCTTTCCTCCCCCCCATTTTTGTTTGGAGCAATATACCCAGCTTCCTTAGTAAAATGACATTCTCAGTTATTCTTTCCTCTGGGTACCAAGTAGATCTACAATGACACCTCTACTTTCTGTATCATAACGTTGGCTTCTACATAACTTAAGGACTTATGCTGATATCATATGTCTAGCTGCATTGGTTATTCATCACATGCACAATAGGATCTAATCAATTTTTGGTATCACAGAAACTGCTTCCTATATAGTTTTTTAAAGGTAATTTTAAAAGCTTTTCTAACTTTATATATAATTTATAGTTTGTTTATATTGGAGACTGTAATAATTCTCAAATTGGAGTTTACTTTCCAAAATTTGTTCATAAGAACTTTCTTGGGCCTCTGCAAAGTGCCTGAATTTTTCCCTTATATAAACAAATAAAGCTATCTGATATGTGTATGAGCATTCTATTTAAAAAAAATTAAAATGGTGCCTTTGCATTTGAAATTTGAGAATTGCATTAGATTAGTGTCTTTAATGAAGGTGCTCTTATGTATTTTGGGGAGATAAATATCAGTTTCAACATGAAGTTTTGTGTCATATGAGGTTTAGCAAATGAACCTTTTCTTAAGAAAAAGGTCCAAGAGACTTTCATTTGCACTCTAAATTCTTAATACTAATATTAATCTTCACACTTAATATTGACTCCGCTACTGAAAATTTACTGCCAGATACCTAGATCAGTGTTATGCTGTAGTTGTTCAGAACACTCTTTTCTGCAGCAATACCATGTGAGCACAGTGTGGCACTACAACCACAGATTCTACCTTCTAGTTATATAAAATATCTGCACATGGCATCTCTTTCTGCAGCATATGCTTCATGGATCTTTTGACTCTTGGTGGACAGATTGTATTACTTCGTGAGTTATATTTTTGTTGTTTCCACTTAGTCCTTTGGGCAGTAGATTACTAAATATTAAATTTTCATCCAAAAGAACATATGAGCAAACCGCAGATGCTAGAGCCTTTTAATGCAGCCCATTGGCTTCAGCTCCATGGTACGTTTTTAATGGTTATGCAGTTCACATGGCCCCACATTATTTCCTTCTAAGGGCTTGTCTTTGCACAGTTTTTGCACTTTAGTTTAGTTAAATCTTGTCGATCTAGTTAAATCAGTGTAAATCATTAGTATTGGCACTTATATTGTTTTAAAACTGTTCATATTAGTTTCAGCTGATGTGAGTGTGTTGACACTAGGGTGTTGTACTGATTTAACTAAATATGTTTAAAATTTTATTTGATTAAGTCTGCACAAAAATAAAGTGTAGACAAGTCCCAATTGGTATTGTTTGGACTATAAGTTTTGTCTTTCCCATCTCATGAAGATCTTCTTACCAAGCTGGCTGACTCTAATAACATTTGGTCACTTAACCCGTGCTGGATTTTGAACTGTTTATTAGACATACATTTAACTGAAGGTGGTTGGATTTTTTTTTTCCTGAAGAACACTTTGAGGTCTTGGTGAAGAATCAAAAGCCAATATATTTTGTCCAAACCCCCAAATATTTCAATTGGTAAATGTCACCACAGTGCCTCGTGAGAGTTGTGGTTTGGGTGCCTTATGCTCCTAAGTCTCTTCTATAGGCTGGGTTTCTTTGTATTCATTAACATAGAAATATCAGAAGTGGAATGTTAGTTTTCCACAGGAAGAAAACATTTTTCACAAAAATCATTTTGTCAAATGCTATTTTTCTTTGAAAAGTAGTTGTGATGGAAATTTTTTGACCAGCCCAAACTTTTGACACTGATGCCAATCCATATGTTTAGTCCAGGAGTAATTGCTTTAGGGCTAATGCTTTCACTCTCCTCCCTCTAAAAATCTTGTTGAGCCAAAGTTATGGTGAATAGATTGTCCTTTGAAACAAAAGTAAAAGAATAGTTCTGTATACTTAAAAGAATTCTTAAAAGTCAGAACCTAAACCCACCTAAGTCATCTTCATGCAGCTGTTTTGCACTCATCAAGGTCTTCAGCAGAATGGAGTGGACAGGCATATATCTTCAACAGCCCCAAGGACACTGAGATTTGTGCAGATCATAAAGTCAGATAGAGAAAGAGCCTTTGAAATGTCATCTGATCAGGGAAAGGATTCTGACTGACCTCTACTACATTAATATTTCCTTTCTGCTGGGAGTGAAAATGTTACATAGTCATATGTCACTGGCTAAGTAGATGTGTTTCAGGTACATATTTCTGGATTGTAGTTTTAGATGTGAAAATTTATTGATATAATTGTTCATATCTAATCATCTGTTCTTGATACAGATGAACTTTTATTCTTGTAAGAATATGATCAAGAATATTTTTTCTCCTGTATTCATGCTGATAATATACTGTTTGACTTCTGTTGGGAGTTGAGGTGAAATTCGATAATATGATAATAATTACTGTACTGTAAACCAATGTAGTAACCCAGCAGGGGGGAAAAAAGGTTAGTCAGCAAGGTCTCTTCTCAGAGTTTAGATTCACAGATCTTTAAGGATAGAAGTTCAAGCCAGTCTTTTGATCCCTTCTCCCTCCCTCCCTCCCTTGGTGTGGGCTTTTTCCTCTGAAGAGCTGTGACTCTTCCCCCGAGTACCTATACAAGGGAAGGGGGAAATCTTAACTCCTGATTTACTGGAGACTAGGTAGTCACCCCTGCACTGTATTATAACATGCATGTAATAATATAGTTATCAGTGTTTTTGACCTGGAGAGATATAGATAAGGGTGTATTGTTTGAAAAATAAAAATTAATAAACTTTAAAAAATAAATAAATGGTAGAAATTGAAAAAAATTACAGTTCACGTTCCAAAACCATATTTAATTCTGTGTTGATAATGCCTTCTATATACCATTATCTTTTGTGCACAACTAGTCCTCATTGATTTCCATCTAAAACTTAGTTCTGCGCTGTTGAATATCTGATATATTTCATGACTACTCTTCCAGCCTATGTCAGATTACACACACAAAAACTACATTAAAGAACATTATTAGGACTGCAAAGTCAAGCATGCAAATGCTAGAAAATGCCAGGAATACAGTAGCCTTTGCAACATTAATTCGGTCCCCTTGTATGCCTTATGATAAAGTCTTGAATTACACAATGACACACTATTTTTATTGCTATTATTTTACAAAAATATTTGCTGAAAGTTTAAAATTATGAAAATACTATAAAAGGGGAAAAGTCAAATGATGGCAGCATTACAGGTGGTGAGCATTTTAAGTGGTACATAAGTATACTGACACTCTCATTTTTATGAAACTGCAACCTTTAATATTTACAAACTTCTTCTTAGTTATGGCTACCAAAGTTCTTAAAAGGTCTGCACAGGAAGAAAATAGAGATTGCAGTTATTGTACAAATTCCTAGGGTTTTAAATGCACTCACAATATCTAAATCTCCTTGGGCTTAGTAAGCATTATTAACGATAATGGTAGAAAACCAGAGTTATTGGCTAGTGATTTGATTTAAACTCATGTAATGTTCTGTAGTCTAGATTTTGCAGTTTTTCACATATTGTACAAAAAGTACAACTTCATATTGTAGTAATTCTTTACAACTCATGGTATATAAAAGATAAAGAGGTTTTGGAAACAATCTTTTTGGCTTTTTATAGAATACGAGCCCTTTCAAATACCTTAGTCATTTTATGTTCTCTTAGGACCAAGTCGTGCAGTCAGGCAAAATTTTCATTGGTGTCAATGAGATTTCAACTGAGGTAAAGGCTTTTGGACTGGGCCTTAGAGACAATCACATTATTGGTGTTAACAGTTCAGACTCTTTCGAGAACAATCCCGTTATGGTTTATAGTTCCGTTTGGGTTTTGTATTCTAGTATTTGAAGTGGAAGCTATTCTAGTCTCTATTTAAATTCAGAAGTCACTATCCTCTTCAGCCTTTAGCCAGCTAAAATTAAAAATGGAGTTGAGAGAGGGGCTATGTTCATCTTTTGCATCCCCAAGAGTACCATACCTCTGGGTTTGAATGGTATGCATTTAGGGCAAAGACCTACCCTTGCACTATGTGTCTGTAACTTAAAGCCCCTCGTACCTGAGGTCCTGCTTTATCTCCCACTGAAGACAATGGGTCTCTTTTTTCATCTACTTTAATGGGATCTAGATCAGGCCCTGCAGAAGGGGCGCTCCTTTATTTTCTGTATTCTTTAATGATAATGTATATGTATTAAAGTAGTATCTGTACTGCTCTAAGTGCTGTACAGGAGTCCTGTCCCTGTCCAAGTGAGCTTGTAATCTGAATAAAATGAAAGCAGAAGGAGGGAGTGGGAAAGGGTGTGTATAAATCAATGAGCTAGCTTGGGTGGTACTATAGCTGTCTTTTAGGGGTCTTTGTTTTTTGGAGTGTGTTTGTTTATTTGCTTTTTTTAAATGATGTGACACAGTACAAATGGCAGGTCTAAGGAGAGGCAGGGAGGGTGATTGTGGGTGGACAAGGGAATGGGAAGAATTAAAGATGGAAGTGTGGTAAGGAGCATGAGGAGTAATCGATCAATTACATCTGCAGTTCATATGCAACAGATGTGAAGTTACAGCAATAATAGGTAGTTGCAGGAGATGTTGAGGTAGCTGCTCCTGCTTCTCTTGGCTGATGAGTGGGGGCAACTCTGATGGCTTAGGTCTTCTAAAAGCCTCCCTCGATGGCCCTTTCTACTCACCTGGGCCACAGTGTGTGAGAAGAGTGGAGAAGTCTTTTCAGCTACTTCCCAGGGGCTGTAGAATCGGTTTGGTGTGTGGGAATCAGGGAGCTATCTTGACTGGACTCTGCCCATGCCCTCTGCTACTTCTGCACCAAGCTAGCAAGCAGCGGTTATCAAATAAACAAAGAAGGGAAAACAAAGTAACAGAGAGAGTAAAATGACAGAGGTGAGATTAGGTACTTATTAAATCCATAATAATACAACATCCCCGTTCCTTGCATCAGGGTTAGCAATGCCTTCCCTTCCAGGCCCCCATTCTTGCTGAACATGCAAGAACTGGTTGCAAGTGGGAGCTGAGGTGGTAATACTTCACTGTCAAAATCCTGGACTTCTTAGAGTCTAGGCCATGACCTTTAGAGGAATGTCTGTCTGTGTTTGCATGGGAGGGTAATCCCTTTCCTTCTGGACATACTCCTGTGAGTATGTCCCTCTCTTCTGGCTTGGTCCTGTTTCCCATGGCACTGTACAATATACCAAAAAGCCAGGCAGCCTATTTCTTTAGGTAATTTTCTTACTTTTAAGCATTTTTCTTCTATGCCCATGGAAGACAGATGGTCTTAAAGTGCAACATATAAGTGTTTGGGCAGTTTCCATTTCTTGCTCATATACTTTGTGGAAAAGTGTGACGTGTTTGAACATAAGTTACACTTTTTATTAATTATGTACCATTATCTTTTGTGCACAACTAGTCCTCTCACTACTCTGTACTAAACTTATTATTGAGGTTTTTTTTATTATTGCTGCAATGGAAGGACAACAGTTTAATAGCTACAAAAAGCTACACATCTCTGGTCTTTACTAATCTGGTGGGAACCTTAAATGAGAATGTGGAAAGAGGATTCCCATAAAATGTCTAGTGGTGATGCCAGTTGGGTTACAATAAAAAATGGAGAAGAACTTTACTTTACTTAAATGGAACTTAGATGCTATGTTTGTTTTACATATACACTCCATAGTAGCTGTTTCTGACCTAGAGAGACTGTTCTTTTCAGAACAATAATATAGTTTTGAATAGACAAGTGAGAGCAGCTTAACTGATCCATGGCTTCCCTTTTTCTAATACCTCATACCTAAGGCTACGATTTAGTCATAGAGGTTGCAGAAATCACAGAATCCATGACTTCCAGCGACTTCCCTGACTTCAGAGGTGGGAAGCTGCAAGGGTGGCGGGGTACCCCGCAACTCCCAGCTGCCGTGGATGGTTCCTCGCTCCCGGCTACAGCGGGTGGTGGGGGAACCCCCGAGCTCGCGGGCGGTGGTGGGAGAACCCCTGAGCTCCCAGCAGCCAGGGATGGCGTGGGAACCCCCAGGATCCTGGGCACCAGGACCGGCGGGGGAACCCCCGAGTTTGCGGTCAGTGGCAGAGGAGCCCCCAAGCTCCTGGCAGCCGGGGGCAGCATGGGAACCCCTGAGCTCCCAGGCAGCGGGAGCAGTAGGGGAACTCCCGAGTTCGCTGGCAGTAGCAGGGGAAACACCGAGCTCCTGGGTGGCAGGGGAACTCCCGTGCTCCTGGCTACCAGGGGTGGCAGGTGAACTCCTGAGCTCCTCTGTGGTGGTGGCAGGGGAACCCCTAAGCTCCCAGCCGCCATGGCACCTAGAGCTGCAAGCTGTGGGTGGTGTGAGTATCCCCCAGCTTCTGGCCCCTATGGGCAGTGGGGAGCCCCTGGAGCTGCAGGTGGCAGGGGTACCCTACAGCCCCCAACTGTTGCAGGCGGCTCCTAGCCCCTGCACAGCTGCCCCCCTTCAGGCGGTGTGGGAACCTACAGAGCCCCATTTTGTCCCAGACATTCTTAGTAAAAGTCAGGGACGGGTCACAGCTTCCGTTAATTTTTCGTTTTTGCCCGTGACCTGTTCGTGACTTTTACTAAAAATATCCGTGACAAAATGTTAGCCTTACTCCGGCCCTTCACTGGGACTTTCACAGTATTTTTGCTTCTACTACTTTCAGCACAGTCCACTGCATATCCACTTTGATTCTTTGTAGGAAACAGCATTTTCAGTCCCTTTTTGCCCTTTCAAATATGATCTCACTTGTTATATTGTTGCATTGTTTGCATAAGGAGAAAAACAGTAATGTCACTGAACTGCTTTTCTGGGCAAGATATGCAAGATACATCAAACAATGTTAAGCTTGTACCTAGACATCTCATTTTGCCCTCAGCTCATTTTTCTTGCATTTGTAGTGTCTATAGTCTGGATAATGTTTGCTTTTACTAACTGAACAGCTCTTAACACAATCCACCAGTTAACTATGTAATTCTGTCAGAACTTCCTTACACGTTTTCTCCATTATTTACTGACATAATTATAATAGGTTTTTAATTGCTTCTCCTGATCATTTAGACTTTTCTTTATTGCTCTAGTATTTTCTTCAGTGACCTCTACCCCAGATCACTTTAGTTAATTTATTTTTATTTTGTTTATAACATCTGTGAACTCCCAATGAAAAAGTAATTGTTTCAACATGATGCTTTTGCTGAGAGATGGTTGGTTTTAACAGTTTAATGTGAATACAAAGTACATAGAAAATAGTGTCTCAACTTCTAAAGCATGCAAAATACATGTTAGGACCCATTACTCTTTCTGTAATCACTAAGGAGCAAAGGGAAAGTGAGAAAATGAGATGCGAAGGCTGAAAACTGAACAAACCTGTGGATGGAGGCTGGAGCAGAGACTGGTACCTCAAAGGGGAGCCAAGGTAACTCTAAATGTATAATGATGTAGGTAGCGAGATGTAAAACAAGCCCCTTTTACTCAGAAGAGCAGACCCACTCTCTGCCGTGTCTGTCACCGGTGGACTGGTGTACAGGTCTCCCTCCCTCTTCCCTACGTGTAGTGTAAAGAATAAAAAACTGGCAATAGGTAAAGGTGAACACAACAGGTAAGTGTATTGGGGGGATAAATTTACAAATCAGGGAAGGGGTAATTGTGAATAATCAGTAACTAGATAAACAATACAAAACAGTGAAACAGCAGCTTTAAAACAGGAGCATGAAGCTTAGGCCCAAAATACAAATCACCCTGGCAATAACACATATAAACCCCCAACTGAGGAAACCCTATTTATCTCACTATGTTGTCAGCACGTCTGTGGCGGCGGTGAAGTCCAGGACCTGCACTCGTTGGATAATTGGAACCTGCAGAGGAGGAGCACTGGAGAGTCCCTCAATGTCTTAGGGTGGAAGAAGCGTACCGAAACCCTCTGGTGATGTTGTATCCAGGAACAGGAGCAGGTAAGATGGAATGTCTTCTTCCCTTTCTCTTCATCTCAGGCATGGTGGTGGCCCTTCAACGATGCACTGGTGCTGTGAATGCCTGAACTGCACATGCACAGTCACTGGGATGCACCACTTGTCAGTGAGTTCAGTCCCTTTATGCCTTTAGTGGCGGGAAAATATGGTACAGTCCCAGCAAAGGCGGGAAACAATCTGAGGTAAAATTGTCCTTGGAAAAAACGGTTGGATCCAGTTATGAATGGGCCATGATAACAGTAAACAACAAGATGGTGGTCACAAGATGGCAGTTCAAACTCCATCTTGAATTGCTGCTATATATTTACAAACTATATATGGGATTTAATGTATACATATTTTAACAGACTATAACAGTATAACAAAACACACCCAGCAAGACCAAGGCCAAGACTATAGAGGGGTATGGAACAAAGGAGATACAGAGCTGAAAGAAGACTGAATAATCAGAGCAGAAGGCTTGGAAAGAAAGAGGGGATTGTTACCTGAAAGGAAGGCTATGTGCATGTTGTCTTAAGAGAGTAATAGGCTTTCACAGAGAAAGAGAGAGAATGGTGGAGAGGGCCAAGAAATAAAGAGAACGATCAAACCTGAAAGAGAGAGCAAGGGACAATGTATCATGAAAAGATCCAACTGGGGGATCTGATAAGCCAGGGAGGTTTTAAATCAGAGACTTTTTTGCCTAAAATATTATATAAAGCAGGGGTCGGCAACGTTTAGTATGCGGCTCGCCAGGGTAAGCACCCTGGCGGGCCGGGCCAGTTTTATTTACCTGCTGATGTGGCAGGTTCGGCCGATTGCGGCCCCCACTGACCGCAATTCGCCGTCCTGGGCCAAAGGGGGAGGCGAGAAGCGGTGCCGGCGAGCGATGTGCTGGCCGCGGCTTCTCGCCGCCCCCATTGGCCTGGGACGGCGAATTGTGGCCAGTGGGGGCCGCGATCGGCCGAACCTGCCGCGTCAGCAGGTAAATAAACTGGCCCGGCCCGCCAGGTTGCTTACCCTGGCGAGCCGCGTGCCGAACGTTGCCGACCCCTGATATAAAGGATAGATCTTGGAAATGGATCCATGAAGGCATATCCCTTCATCCTATGAAGCCCCACTGACTTAATTGGGGCCATGGGACTCTAGTTACTTCTAGTTACAGGATCTAGCACTCTTCCCTGCACCTATGACTTTACATTCAAAATGTGGTCAGCTTCTAGTAAATGTAATTACTGGTTCTAAGAGCTGCATGATAAAGGCCTTAAATAGCGATGATAGCTTCTAAATTCGAGGCCAGGTCCCCATCGAATGCAAATTACCATTGCCCCAGTGATGTGAATAAAATGACACAGATTTACACCATCAGGCAAACTGTCCTGAAATTTTTAATTACAACATATTTTTTTAATAAAATAAAAAAAAATAAATTAAATTGGTAAAATCATATGGAGGTTTTTGAACAATTATGAAGTCTTTGAAAATTCCACACGTAACTTATCCCCAAATAATGCCAAGATGGAGTTAATATGATCCCTCTAATTAAACTTTTAATTATAAAGTATATGTGATATGTTAATATTTAGTGCATAATTATAAAATTGTAATGAATGAAGCTGCAGTCTGTTGATATTATAGAAATTCTGAACCATTTTACAACTGAACAGTTTAGAGCTCCTTATTCTTGAATACTGGATAATATAACCTATATCATAACTATTAATATTGTTTAAAAATAAAAACAAATTCTAAAGAAGGAAAGAGTGGGACTGGCAGTTTCAGAGAGTAGAAATGATAGCAAATATTGGAATAAAATCCTGATGTATCTGTTTTTAAATAATTTGTCTTTGTACCTTAGTTATATCTATAAATGTATAATGCTGCCTATAGTACCTCACAGGTTATGTTGAGACTTAAATAATGTTTTGACATTTTAAGATCCTGGAAAGGAGTTATAGAACTGCAAAAATGATGCATAGTTGCACACAGCTACCATAGCTATGAGCTGTCGGTCAAAAACATGACTAAGTGTGGATGATTGCCCATCAATTAATGTTCAGTGCCTGTCCTCCTAGTTTTAGTTAAAATGATTGAGAGGTTGATGAGAGCCTCTGACCTCTGCCAATAACTCTGATCTCTCACAGCAGGACTTCAGCCGGTGTATGGTATTGATTCCACTGGTGGACAGTCTTCAAATACATAAGGGGGAAATATCAGCTCTGTAGGCTTGGCAAAATTCAATTTTCTATATAACTGTGATGGACAATATTGATATTTATTTTTAAGCATTTTTCTATTTTTATGTATAAATTTTCACAGTTGTGGGACATTATGAGTGGGCCATATGATAATTATGTAATGACAGTAGATGGGATTCAGAGTGTTAAATGTTTATATAAATGTATAAAACATAAATTGCCAACATCACATGTCAAAATATACAAATTAAATATCCTTTAATCAAACTCTAATAAGTTCTCAAGCAGCATTTTTTTTTGCCTATCTGTAAAATTTGATTATTGCTAAAAATATCTTGGTTGGTCTGTGTGTGTATGGCAAAATTGATGTTTACCGACACTTACTGATAAAAATCTAATCCTTCCTATCCTACCTATCTGCTACATTTATTACAATTGAGGATGATTGGGCTCTGACTTGTCTGGAAAGAGTGGACTGAGTCAGCTCCAATCCCTTTTACGACCATTCCCAAAGGAAGACAAGGCAGGTGAGGTAATATCTTTTATTGGACCAGCATCCCAAATGGTCACTTCTCCCTCTGCCTTGAGAATTTTTATCTATGAACCACAGTAGGGATCAGCTCTGCCCCTCATCTTACTCAACATGTATGGAAATCCCACAGGGGAGATAATACGGTGACATGAACTTCAGGGCCAGCAATATACAAATGACAGGTCTAAATTACCTTCACATACCAAATACAGACAGCACCACCACCTGCATGGAGAGTAGCTTACTGAAAGTGAACTCTATAAAGATACAGGTGAAGTATGTGAGAAGAGTAACATATCTTTAAAAATTGGACGAAATCATAACATCACTCTCAACAGAGCACATCTGAAGCCTTGCTGTGAAAGAAGCACATATTGTCATGGGCTCCTTCTTGCAGCCTTAACTGTTACAGCCATAACCAAATGGTATATGAAGCCAGAAATACCTCTTATCATGTGCAGTTGCCCAGGTGGCAGTGTGAACACAGACTTAGCTGCCTGGATCCAGGTGTTCATATCTTCTAGCCTCAGTTGCTGCAGTCACTACACAAAGAGAGAATAGAAAATAGCAGGTAAAATCTTCATTTGGTGCAGTTCTAATATTAAGAAAGTAGAATCTTTAAAAAAGAAGAAAAAAATCACCCCCTACAGACTGCACATTTTTGGATTTAAAGTCAAGCTTCCATCTGCAGATGCTACCTGTTGCACATGGTAATGTCGGTAGCAGTAACATACTACCCTGTGTGTTTGAATGTGTTAGGGTTCCTTGGCTAAGGGGTGGGAGACTACCTAAAGCACTTACATGTTATAACTGCAATAGATTAGTCTGGGAAATATCTCTGAGAGAGAAAAGACCGGGGTATGATTTCAAACAAGGTTTCCTGGATATTATGAATGAGTTCAGTATAAACTTTGAAGAGTGCTTTTATAAAGTAATTTTTACATGAGAACATGTACAGCTTTTAAAATATAATAGTAATTTTGAGCTTTGTCATTTTGGTAGATGAATGGAGTGGATATATTATGAAGTATAATAAGAAACATATACTATATTTACAGTACACTAGGGAAAAGAGGTATTCATAGTGATGACTCAAAATGTTTTTTTAAAGAGAAAAATACTGGCCCGCCCAACTATAATATTCAATGAACCATTGTATAAACTTGTAAAATGATTAGTCCAAATCAACCTATCCTTCATTCAGTGATGGAGAATTATTTTAGCAATGCACCAGCTGTCTGTTATAAGCATATAGCAGCACTGACACATGTCCAGTGGGCAGTGACAATTGATCAGCAACGTTACCACAACTCCCCTAGCTTTCAGGATGCCTTCTGCAAAATGTACGTTTGGAAAGGTGAGTGAGATCTCCTTTATGTGGTAATAGTATCAGCAAGAAAAATAAGGATACATGAAACCAATCTTCATTTTTCTCCAGCAATGATGCCTTCCAGACAATACTAAGCAATAGGCTAATAGAAACATTTATTACCTACATAGATTTGGTGACTTATTTAGCCTGCTAGTTTGGCTAAGAGATCAGCCTTTATGTCTTGACCAAATTTCCTTTCAACTTCTATATTTATGTTCAGTAACTTGATAATATACTTGCTCAAGAGGTGAAATTGCACCACTTGGAGAACGGGGAGAATTTAACAGGAAAAAATGTTTGATTATATAAACTAGCATTTAATTTGAGACAAATACAGAAGTCCTAAATTTTTTTATCTGGTGTAATAGTTACAGAATGAGCTTTAGATCCCTTTTTGTCCCTCTCAAGTGCGCCCCTCAGATGATAGGCCTGACTCTCTTCACCTCTGTCAAGGGTGGGATCATGTACTTCAACCACTCTGTAACTGGAAGTTCCCCTGTTTCCCAACCATGTTAACCCACCAAGCCCAATTTTGTCTGTCAGCTGTAAACCCTCTTACACCAGGCACCTGTGACCAGCAGCTGATTAACGTGACTCAGAAACAGATTCTTCAAAACAAAACATTGTTTATTCATTCACCCAAAGGTACATAGAGATCAGATATTGGTTACAACACCAAAGACCCGTGTACCTTGTTCTTAACTTCCTTGCCAGGGTGGGGTAAATTCCACTAAGCCCAGACTGCCCTACTTCTCTGCTAAGAGTTACAAACAGCCGCTTGCACTAGCCTCTGAGTGTGTCTCTCTCAGATGCTCCACTCCAGCTGCTGCTCACACAAACCCCCTTTCATTCTTAGGTCGGAGATCCTTCAATGATTTAATATTCCTGTGATGGGGTGTGCACCCCCCACTGGCCCTGCAAGAGCTGAGTTAGACCAGGTGGGCCCAATCAGCTAACTGGACTGCAAAGAGAAGAGTTTTAGGCTTGAGACAGCTAATTAGAGAGGAGCTCACCTGTGAGAGACAGGCAGGGCTTCTATCAAAGACAGAAAAATGGAAACAGAAGAAGTGGCAGGAAGAAGGCTGCAGTCATTTCCTGGAGTGTTTGAGGAACTGTAGAGACTAGTTTCCTAAAGTTACTGGCAAACCCAGAGGAGTGGGAAAGGCCAGGTAGTATGGAAATGGCTCAGGGAAAGGCAGCAAGGTGCAGGGAATGGACCTTGGCTGCTGTGTAGAGGGTCCCTAAGCCTGAACCTGGAGTAGAGGGTGGCCCCAGGATCCCTTGCCAGCCACTGTGGGAGTGGCACTGTGAGGGAGTGTAGCAGAAGACTGCCTCAGAGTGTTGGAGAGCAGGAACCTTGATGCACTCCCTTCTGGATGGGGAAACCACAATATTGGCAACCAGAGAGCTGAGTGATGAAGAGGACAGTTGCGTTTCCTGAGAGCCAGAGAGGGGCTGCAGAGAAGAAACTGATGTGGTGTAACTGCTGGAAGGGGCATTGGCCTGACCAGCTAATCCCCAGAATTGCCAGCAGGCAGCACCATCTAGTGGTGAATAAAGCACCCTGTCACAACTCCCTTTGATTTTAGGCTTGGGTCTGAAGAATAAACCTTGCTAGGCTGGCTGGAGCCAGGCATGGACATTCATTATGTAATAGCTTCAATGGGGGATGGTGATGGTTGATAAGGTACTCCATCTCCTTGCTCTCATTGTTTTGTTTCCTGTTTGTCTCCACTCCCACCTCATACTTAGATTTAAATTCTGTGCAGTCAGGCAGGATAATCCCAAACAAATAATCTGACATGACTATAATAAAAAACTATGCACAACTCCCTCATTCTCCACACCTTGACTTTTCTATATGTCAGTGCCTTTTTTGTAGAGGTTTTAAGGACATCATCTGCAGAATCTGTTAATTTTTAGCTAGTAGTAGTAATAATGTATAATATCAAACCCTTGCTTTTTTTTATTACTGTAGTTCCTAGAGCCCCCAACTGAAATCAGTACCCTAATGTACTAGGCACCCTATAAATACATAGTCAGTGACAGTCTGGAAGCACTTACAATTAGACCTGGTTAGAACACTTTTGGTGAAATTAAAATGCATGTGAGACTTGCTACCTTGGTGGTTAAGGGACTGACCTAGGCTGTAGGAGACCCTTGCTCTGCATGATCAGGAATGGAAAAACTCTACTCTGAATCAGCCAGAGCAGCAACCGGAATCTGTTTTTTTTTTTTCCCCATCCCTGGCCAGTAGCCCAACCACCAGGCCCCATCTCTGTCCAGTTTTGGTCCTAAAATGGACATTTAGGCCCAGTTCCCTTTTTGTGAAAATACTGGAACAAAAAAAACGAATCCTTTCCAATGTGGTATGAAAACAAAATTGAAACCTACTTACAATCTAAATAAAAAAGAGAGGGTGAAGGAAGGAATTGTTATCCCTATCTTTTAGAGATTTGGAAGTGAGATTTTTGTGTGTGTGTGTGTGTGGTTGAGCTGGTAATTCAACCCAGATCTGCAAAATCCCAGTCCTGTGCCTTAACTACAAGAGCATCTTACCTCTTGCTACACGAAGTGCTAGAATTAGAAAACAAACATGATCATTTGCTTTTTAAAGAAATATTTTGCTATTGAGTAGTGCACCATATGTTGTCTTTTTTCATGCTTTAGTGAGTTACATTGGTGAGATATTTTACTTGATTGACAATGTAGCATGTTTGTTGTTTGAAAAGGTATTCTAGAGAGACAACATTTGCAGTTATTTAGCCAAGCAATGCAGTGATTTCAGATGTTTGTTCTTTTTTTAAACTTAGCTATAGAGTTGGTATTACATGTTACTAGGAGATGTGCTAAATGCACACCTTAGTCACTTTCATGCTTCTCAGTCAAGCAATGCAGCATCAGGTGTACATGCATTGAACAAGTAATTATGAAAATGATTAGAACTTGTTTGACTATGCTTCTAAAAGACACTGGGCACTAGCACTTCTAAAATATGGTGATTCAGCTTCACTAATGTAGGATTGTGCACGTGTTCTATTTCTGTCACTACAATGAGGACACTTCAATAATAACTGAAAGAGAGGACTGGCTTAACAGCACGTGTGTGTGTGTATGTGTATATATGTATATCTATATATATATATATGCTGCCACAAATAACATGGCATGGAAATTGTTTCATATGTTTTCATTTTTATTGAATATTTGGTTATCTACAGTTAAATGACTTTTTACCATTTTGACTATGAAGAATTGGTTGCTTCTTCATGATTGAGGGAAGCTCTGTAATGTTGATTTAACATTGATAGCCACATCTGTATGGGGAGACTTTGGCAAACCAGTAAAATACCTGAAACCACTATGGCTTAATGTTAAAAAGGCAACCTAGTCAGCAAGCTGTAAATTGGCCATTCAGCAGTCTCAACTTGACCAAGGCAGGAGTGTGGCACAGAATCCAGATAGACATATTGGGGATTTGACTCTTGCCTAGAAATTGTGTTGAAAGATGTCTGAGACAGCATTTTCTAGCAGTAGTTAACAGCACTCTCATAGAGAGCGTGGTTGGAATATGTGTAGTGAGCCCTCAAAACAACCAGCCATGGTATTGGATGTTAACGTACACAGAGGCAAATGACTAAAGCAGTGGCAATTGCTGGATATCGATGTGGGTGAATGGTAGAAGATGCACCCACTTCTGCCTTCATAGGCCATGTACATGACAGTGAGGTTTCTGCGGCATAAACATTACTATCATGTCTTCTGCTGAAGTGCACTTTTTTCTGCACCTGCCTTGGTCTGCTGTGGAGTGATAGCTCAAGTCATAGAAACCCATTTCCCTATCTAGCTTTTGAAGGTATAACCATGGTGCTTACAGGATTGTGTTCTGATATAGGAGTTTGTCAGTAGTATAAGCTGTCTCATAGCTGCACATAGGATGTCTCCAACAGATTAATTACATTTTATTTAGCCCTGTGCGGTGGTGGGGAGTTGTCTTTCCCACCCCCTCTTTCAATTGGAGATACAATTCCTACATTTCAGTTATTGCTGTGTATATGTGATTTGTTATTGGCTACCTTACCCACAGGTCTATTAACATTGCTCTAGGCTTGTGCTTTCACAGGGTATTTATGGATATGAATAGTAACCATTGACCACACTACCAGCTCCAGGTACCTGTAGGCTAGCACCATTTGAACAGGGTTTTTTTTGTTTAGCACTGGGGGTCAGGACCCCTCAGGGGTTGCGAGGTTATTACATGGGGGGGGGGGGGGAAGGGGTTGTGAGCTGTCTACCTCCATTCCAAATCCCGCTTTGCCTCCAGCATTTATAATGGTGTTAAATATATAAAAAGTATTTTTAATTTATAAGGGGGGGTTGCACTCAGAGGTTTGCTATGTGAAAGGGGTCACCAGTAAAAAATTGGAGAGCCACTGGTTTAGCAGGTGTAGAGGACCTTTGTGCCATGACTTACCAGCCCACTGATGGCTCTTCGTTATGTCATTTTGTACCTTTTCATATAGTAGGGATAGCAGAGCATCCTATAGAAATAACCACACCCACTTTTTATTGCATCTGCTTTGGCTTCGGCTTCTATGCTGTAGTGGCAGTCGAGGACCAGCATGTCTCCTGTACAACTGGGTTATGTGACTAAAGGATTGCATCTGCAACTACTGAATCCCCAGCAGGCACTTTATTCAAACATTGCACAACAATTACATTGCAGAGCAGCACAGAATAGATCGAACATTCAGGACAATCAGAAGCGCTATCTGTAAATTATCAGATGAATTTAAATGAATAAATAGTTTATATTTAACAGTGAATGCCACAGTGTAAGTCTTTACTTCAGCTTAGAAGGTGTCGTCTTTCAGTATATTGGAGGTGAACAAAGGCTAACCACACCAATGTGAAAAATGTTTCAAAATTATATTTTAATTTCCCATTGAGGCAAATTAGCTTTAATATTTAAATCCACCAAATGTATTTGAAAATATTGTAGGATTTATT
This sequence comes from Chrysemys picta bellii, assembly GCF_011386835.1. Classification (NCBI taxonomy): domain Eukaryota; kingdom Metazoa; phylum Chordata; order Testudines; family Emydidae; genus Chrysemys; species Chrysemys picta. Next base: position 29,584,110 of record NC_088801.1, on the reverse strand, counting down.
TTATCAGAGAATTATAATTCATCCCCTAAGGATTCAATTACAGATAAAGCTTTGTGTACAAGGTAGAGGATGCAGGGGAAGTTCTGTGGATCTGAATTAGACAATGGCCGCTGGAACACACTTTCAGTTCTTTACCTGAAAATGATTCCTCTGCATTCCATGTGGCAAAACTAGAACAGGCTGATGTTGATTAAGTACTTCTTTCATCTTCTCTTAGCTATGTCATTGGAAAACCAAAGTAACCCAGTATCTAATGACTTTATTCATTTTCTTTAAGAGATCAGAGGTAGTTCTTACTACATAACCACTTCTCCACACAAGTAAAATAAAGGTAATCTTAAACATGTATTCTAGTTTCCTGACTGTTATATTAAAACATTTTCCATGCAAAAGGCATAAGTAATAGGATCGTCTGCAAATTTGGCATGTGATTTCCAAAATTTGAGGGATGTAATCTTTATCAAACGCTGCATATTAAGCTTGGAATAGTATAGGGTGAAAAGATGGAAATAGATTTCCAGGCTGAAAAATACACAATGGGCAATATTTCCAAGAGTATTTTTGCTTTGCTTTCAGTCTGTGTTTAAACGTTCTCCTGTGAGGAGAACAAATAGCTGTAATTATGAGAGACAACTGTCAAAGCAATGTCTTAGTCAGAGATTCCTTAGCTGCATAAAAAATAAACCCAGTTTATCATGATGAGGCTCAACTCAGCAAAACACATAACTTCCCAAACCTGAGAAGGGGAAAATGTATGTATGAGTTTCCTTCATCCCCAGGTAGCTCTCCAAATGATTCAGAATACTATGTGGAACCTTCCCCCTCCACACATTTCCTTTAAAACTGTAAATGTGTACCTATTGTGTTACCACTGGACCTACAGCCAGCAATCTTCTGAATGTCTGAGGATTATGGGAAAGGAGAAAGGGAGGCAGGAGATGGATAAGAAGAAAACATTCTTTAGTTGTGCTTTCGGATTGTGCTGTTGAATAGATTTCCCCCAGCATCTCACTCCCAAAATGGTAAGGTGTGGGAAAGGAAAGTTGCAGGTCCTTGAAGAATGGAGATGCCTGGAGTCTGGATCACTTGGAGGGACGGCTAGAGTTATGTTAACTAAATCATCCCGGTTTTGTGCACATTCCTAAACCTGAATTCATCGTTCATGGACTCAAAGACTCCAATCCACCATCATTTTGAGTTGTGTCGCGGTTCAAGCTAAATTATTTACAGAGCTTTGGTTGATACAGTTGTCTATATGGCATTTAGCTTTTCAGTCTTTTTTTTTTAATCCCCATAATCGGCAATAGCTGCAATTAGAAAACTGTTTGACATTTCTACTCAGTGTAACATTCCTGTCTATCAACTATGTGGGAGATAGGAATCTTACTTAGCGAATGACTGCTAATGTTCCTTTTCTACTATAGGCCAATGGACTTTTTAATAGTGCTAACTTGGCAAAAACTGTTTTGAACTAAAAGTTCAAAAGTCTAGAAGTGGATTTGGGAAAGCTAAAACAATGTCTTTACAGTTAAGGGGCAGGAACATATACAACTTCAATTTCTAGCTTTGTTATGCAGTAGTTTTGGCATGCAAAGGGGGTTACATGAATAAGGTGAGCAGGCTTTGAGTGAATGGTTTATTGACTTCAAAGGAATAAGCAGAATTTGGATCACAAGTCATTCATGATCAGAAGCTGGGAGAATACAAGAAAATAACATTTGTTTTGGGAGGAGGGAAAATTCAGAAAATTGGACTCAAATGAGATTGAAAGCTGACTACAAAACTAATTTAAAAAGCAAACATTTAAGCTTTGTTAAACTGCTTAACCATTTAAATATATGTTAAGATCCTAAGATTGGTTAAGGCTTCATAGAGTAGCTTTCTAGCTGCCATTATTTCCTTGTTTTTCCTGTTCATCAGTGAGGAGCATTCATTTTGTTTTTGATGCAGAGTACCTTTTATATGAGCAAGACAAGATCACCACAAAGGGGAAGATTTACAGTTTAATGAAAATGTGCTTTGAACCATGAATTGCAAAACACATTTTTTTGAGATAATAAATACTGATAAGCTTGTATGTATAAAAGAGAAATAATTGAATTACGGCTTCTGTGGAAGTTTGACTTCATTTGTGTTTCCTGTAATTGAGCCCCAAGATCTATTCAAATGGAAAAGGGGCAGAGGTGGGGCATCAGTTACAAAAAGCCACTTTCCTGGACCCAGAAGCTATATGCAATACCTATCTTAAAAATGGGGTAAACATGAGTACAGAGAAGAAAATGGAGCACAGTAAAAAAACAAATGCAGAGGGCTGATAATTTACAAGTAATTAAGTCATGTTATGGCAAAACTGTAAAGATTTTAAAGGCATAAAAGGGCCCCGCGCCTGTGCCCAAGGTTTTTTACTCACCCGGGGGCGCTCCGGGTTTTCCGTGGCACTTTGGCGACAGGTCCTTCACTCGCTCCGGGTCTTCGGCAGCGGGTCTTTCAGTGCCGCCGAAGACTCAGAGTGCCCCCGGGTGAGTCATCCCTGCCGGGGCCCCGTTGAAACTATTCAAATTGGGCCCCGCACTTCCTAAAGCTGGCCCTGCCTCCTCCCCTCAGTGTAATAGAGATAATAACACTCTTGACAAGGACACACATTTAAAAATGAAACAGACTTAAGATCAAACTAGTTTTGCAAACCAAAAAAGTTACTCCTTTTTGTCCAGAGCAGTTAGTCAATTTTCAGAGTCTGGCAGGTTGTTTTCATTAGGAGAAATTGATTATGGAGTCTGGTATTTCTTTGATGCAGTCTGTATATTCTTTGTAAATAAGCAGAAGTCCTGTTTCCTTGAACATCATAGGAATGAAACAGGAGATCATTTGTTTGCTCACAGCTCTAAGTCTTTTTCAGCTAGCACTTTATCAGAAGTGTTCTCAGCATTTCTCTAAGGGTAATGCTACCAGGCTTCTCTCGCTGTGCATGGGGCTTCTTCTGTGTTTCTGCTGGATTCTCTCTTAAGCTTTCACCTGCCCCTGAAGATGTCTGCATTACTTAAAATTTGCCTCCTTGTGTATCTGCATTATGATAGTCTTTAATTATCTGATCATACACTCTCTTTTCCCATAGGACGCCATGCCTCATTCAATATGTGGGATGGATGGTGCTTAGACAATGAATCCCTGTGTAGTGAATGAAGCTCTCTGTAGAATCTCTGCCTCATTTGCTCAAGGTGTTGGAAGGTGTGTAGAGTACAAGGTAAGGGACTATAGAAAAAGTCTTGTGGTGACTGTCCCACATGAGAACTCGCTTAAATTAAATGTTTTGTGTGACCTGATCCAAACTTTCTTCATTTTATGAAAATCTTCCAGATTTTCTCATAGAGCTGGAAGGTCATCAAGTTCAGTCCCCTGCTTTCACTAGTAGGACCAAGTACAGATTTTGCCCCAGTTCCCTAAATGGCCCCCTCAAGGATTGAACTTACAACCCTAGGTTTAGCAGGTCAATGCTCAAACCACTGAGCTATCCCTCTCCCCAACCCGATTAGCGACTGGAAAAAAATTTGAAATCTCAAATTCCTCTTGGACAGGGAACTGTTTTCCGATCCCAACTGTCATCCTGAGTTCTGATCCTGGCTTTGCCATTGATGCATTATGCAGCTTCAGGAAAGCCTCTTTGTCAGTTCCCCTATCTGTAAAAGGGATAATAAAATATCTCACATTGAAGATAAATGTATTAATGTTTGAGGCACTCAAATTCTACTCCCATAGAAGGACCATGGGGAAATGCACAGTTCTGTATTCTTACAGGCTTTGGATGGCAAACTGTAAAGAAGGAAGATATCACAAAATGATGCAGTATTAATCTTGAACTGCTGTCTTCTTTCCTGGGCACCATCCCTACTGTTCACTGAATGAGGCAGGGTCCTGGGGAAAAATAGCATGTGATCATGTAACTAAAATAGTATTTTAATGCATATGCACAACAGGGTTGAATTAAAGTTGCACTGGAGTAACCTTAATTATTGCATTTCTCAGTTTTTGAGAGCTTACTTTGGAAATAACATTAGCGTAGTGTTTTTGTTTTTTTAATGTAATACTGTATGATTTTTTAAACTGTTCTTGTGCTAGAAAAGTACAATGTATTGGGTTCATTCACAATGTCTTTGTTTTTAATTCATCACATTTAGCCAACTTAACTCATGGCCACTGAATGCAGGAAAGCCACTAAAATTAATAGCCCTGGGGTACTAATTTTTCTGCTGACATTTATATTTTGAGAGATACTCTTGTTATAATATTTATAGCAAATGCAAATTCCAAAATTGTATACAAGTTTTGATGAAAATAGAACTTTACATCCATATAGGCAAGTAGTAGTAATATCAGAAATGTTTTGCATGCTTAACCAGTAAGGGACTAGCTTCCCTGACCTATTGCAACTAACCATCAGAGAGCCAATATTGAATATTCACAGGAAATTAAAATTATTCCATGTTTTTCTTTCTTTGTATTTGTTAAAGAATGGATAAGTTTCAGCAAATTGTGATCTATACAATTATTGAACTAATCATGGGCCAGTTCTTCAGCTGGTGTCTTCACCATGCTGACTTACAAGGGTGATATGTTGATTTACACAAGGGGAGTATCTAGCCCTACTCGGTAATCACTCTATACTTCATGCAAGGAATGACATGTATTTTGCATATTGCATTTTAAAATGTCTTGCCAACACTGCACAACTGTTTCTACTGCTGATGGCACTACAGTGATGATTGTGGTGTAATGATAGACTTCTGAAAAAAGGCTATTGTAGATGCAACTATACAGCCACATTCTCAACCCCTAATTTAAATAGCTCCACTTGTCTACCCCCTTTTATCAAGCACTCCAATATTCTGTGAGATGCTATTTATAAGCTGCTTCCTTTTGAGTATAGCCCTCCCACAGACTAGGAGTTTTCAATATTGAATTAAAATATCTGTTGATTGATTTGTAATGACATTTAGCAATGCGCTAGGATATTACAGGTGCTATTGGTCTGAAACAGGCAGCTTCAGCCTGTTCTCGCTCAGGCACAGGCTCCTACAGGCATTTGGGTGCGATTCAGATTAATGGTGTTACTGAAATTGAGGGGGGGAGAGAGTAACCAGTATATTTTTCTTATCTTGTAAAATGCTCTGATTCCTCTAGAACTAATATAAACTTATTAGATCCAGGTTCTGGAAACCAGGCCTGGAATCCTCTTGTGATTTCTCATGCTTATGCATTTTCTCCAAATTGTGAACAAAATGCCCTGGGCTGAAGGGAAAATTCTGAGCCTAACACCAGGCATGAGGTGGTAGCAGGCCAGATATTCAGAATATATGAGGGAAGGAATCTTCTTCTTGTGATGAGGAGCACACTGAGTCAGCTATCCATATCGCTCCTGCTCCACTTTGCAGCAGCAGATCCTCTGATCCTGCCCTGACTGATGCCCTCTGCCCTCCTCTATGCTGTCACTGGAGCAACTCACACTGTGTGCCTCATAATGTGACGTGACATGACTGCAATCCTCCTGGGAAGTGGCCTTGCATATGGTTCACCTGTCCCAGAGGAAGTGCTCCGTTTCTGTGGACAAGACTCCCTCTGCAGTGAAGCAGGGAGTTGTTGTTTTGACCCCTAAAATCTCTTAAACTTTCACTTGCTTTTTCTGACTCAAACATCATATACTAGTTTCACCAACAAATTTTATGTGATGCAGCCACAGTAATTACCCTCAAGCTCTTTAAATTAAAAATTCAGCTCCAGAATAATTGGGTGAAACTTCCTCTGAAATCAATGGGAGTTATTTACTTGTGCCAGATGTGAATTTAGCCCTCTGTTTCCAGCCATAGCCTCTGTGCATCTCAAAACTAAATCCAAGTGGTTTTTATAGTTTTCTTCTGCATGAGGTATAGTAAAGCACTCCTATAATTTCCCACCAATGCATTAATCAATAGATCCCTTTTATTCTAGGTCAGCATCCATTTGCTAGATTGCTAAATCTTGTCCAACTAGTATCATTTTCTTTTCAGAAAACTTTTGACTTTTGTTATCTTTTCACCATGTTGCCTACTTTTGATCTCAAGCAACTTGTGTTAGCTTCTGAGCCAGTGTCCTTCTTTGTGGTTGAAATTCTATCTCCAGACTTGACATGAGTGAATTATTTATTATCAGTGGGACTGCCCATATTAGTGCTGTCCAGTGTGAGTACAGGTTGAAGAATCAGGTCCTCACTTACTTCTAATTCTCCCATGATAACTGACAGTGCTACATATTTGAGTGTGGAATGATGAGCATGGTAACACTATGACCTAACCTTCCAAGTCTACAGTTAGGTATTCTTCCCCTTTGTCTGTTAGGTTTTATTCTGTGATGGCAAAGCACTATTTATCTATTCTAGGTATTTATAGGGCTCACAGATATATTTATAGGGCTCACAGATAGAAAACTGAGGGAGAGAGGTTCTGGCTCCAATCCTGCATATACTTTTATGCTCTTGGTTAACTCTATCACCATGAATAAATCAATGGGATTACTTGTGGTAGTGAAAATAAGCACATTTAAGTGTTTGCAGGATGAACGCATAAGCAGTCTGGCAGAGCTCAGATTTTGAGTCCCAAGCCAGTGCCTTAACCATAGGTGCTAGAAGTAGGGGTACTTGGAGTTGTTTCCATAATATACAGGGTTTACATTTTGGTTCAATGGCTCTCAGCACCTCCACTATACAAATTGTTCCAGCACCCGCTGGCCTTATCCACAAAACTATTCTTCCACTCCTCTTTTAACATCACCTCACTTTTTTTGTCCTTGGATTCTTATTGAACTGCAAACCTCTTCTACAGCTTCATAGCATGGTTAACCCTTCCTAGTGCAATGTCTTTTAAACTTCTGTGCAATGTATTTAAATTTCACTTATCATGCTTTCTACTAAAATATTCTAAAAATCACACTTCTTTATTAGCTGGTAATAGGAAAATATTACAGAACTATTTTAGTGAACTTCTATTTTGGGTACCAACTTTTTCTATAAATACCCATCAAATGATTTTTAATTTTTAATCTTCATTGTTAATTGCTGCTCGTATTAAACTTGAACTTCTCTTATGAACTTTACTGACTCTCTTCTCACATCCTTCTTTCAGATTTTCCAGTCATTGATACAGTGACACTCATCCAGAGTCTAGCAGATGTGGGTACTGTCCTTTTTGATCATGTCTGCTTTTGAGAAATATCCACTAGAAAGCATCCTATTTCTATGTCCAAAATAAAACATCTTTAAAAGTTAGTTGATTTCAAAGTTTTTGCCATCTGCTGTACTCCTTTGTGTCCAATCTGTGGCTTGACAGAGCAGATGTGGTAGGATAGATTTCTGATTGACACCAGTGCTAATCTCAGACCAAGTTCCTTCCATTTAATTTATAGCAGAGCAACATGAACCATCAGAAAGGTCATGTTTGATGAGGATCAGCTTCAGAGAAAACCACAGCTCATGAATAATATTCTATAAAAAGAAATGGAAAAAGCTGAAAGTGCTAGAAAGGGAAGTGAACATCAGCGTTTGATATGGTAGACTGTTAACTGATGTAATGGAAATGAAGATATCTTTTGCAAAAGAAATCTTCGTGTACAAGTGAAAACTGGCCAGCTGTTCCTGTGATGTCATCTGTCTCCATAATTTAGTTTAAAAAACCTCAAAAAAACCCACAAAGCAAACTCACTTTAGTATGCTTCATACGATTCAGGTTTTAAAATTTGTCCATTTATCTTGGTCTTGTCTTTTTGGCAGATCCTCTGCAGACTGTTCTCTCCTTCTCAAGAATTCTGCCAAAATTATGTCTATTCTTTGACTTGCTATTTTTGGTAGCTCAGAGCATTCATTCCATGTGGATCCAGAATACTGCAAAAAAGGAACCAATTAAGTGCAAGTACCTCAACCTAGATAGGGTACTTCTAATAAGTTTGAATGTCTGTTTGAATGATCCAAATGGAATAGAAACCAAAAAGCAAAGAACAAACACCACTATTTTGCAGCTTTAAATATGCATACTGGCTATATTGACTCCTGATGTCTGAAAGTGGATGTGATGCTGTTTTATTACACCATGTTTCTAATTGTTTGCCTCTAGAAAAATGACCCACAGAGAGGGAGAGACCCAAAATAGTTTGCAAGAATCCTATGCTATAAAAGGTAGGGAGAGCTCAGTGGTTTGAGCATTGGCCTGCTAAACCCAGGGTTGTGAGTTTAATCCTTGAGGGGGCCATTTAGGGGTCTGGGGATTGGTCTTGCTTTGAGCAGAGGGTTGGACTAAATGACCTCCTGAGGTCCCTTCCCACCCTGATATTTTGTGTTTCACTAATATATCTGTTATAAAACCAATTGGGATAGAAATTTCCCAAACCTTGAATCTCCTAGAATACAAACATCATATGTGAGATTACAAAAGAAATACTTGAATCTAATCTGGGTGCCAATGAAGATATTAGTTTTGGCAGATGCCACATCTAGGTCCCATTTACTCAGAAGCTGAGTAACTTGAAACATGATGGACACCCATATACACATGCTAGCTGAAATGCTACCAACTTTTACAACTAAAATACAGGAGTTGGTAAAAGACACTTGTTAGGATATAGAAATTCAAGTTTTCAAATGTTATACTTGTAGATGGCCAGAGATAAACCAAAAACTAATTCACCATCACTGGTCTGTCTGTGCTGGGTTAATACAGTTAGAACTTTAACTCTTAAAGGACAAAAATAGAGATTATAGGCAAGGTTACGTTTTTGTCATGGAGGTCACGGAAGTCATGGAAGCTCTGACTTGCAGAAACCTCTGTGACATTCTCTGCTTCAGCCCCTGGGGCCTCAGACTGGAGCTGGCAGTCAGTGGGGCCCCGGCAGAGTTCCAGCAACAGGGCGACAGCCTCCTCTGGGTCCCCCTGCGGGGTTCCAGTGCCGGGGCAATAGCCTCGTGTGGGGAGGGAGGGCGGGGACCCTGCAACTCCCAGTCACCACAGTGGTGGTGGGGGGAACTATGGAGCCGCAGCAGCAAAAGTCACAGACCGTTCATGGCTTCCGTGATGTATTTTGTTGCCCGTGACCAGTCTGTGACTCTTACTAAATATAACCATGACAAAATCTTAGCCTTAATTATAGGTCATAAACTGACAAAAATATGCTCAAGAAAATGAAGGATAACTGGCATCCTTATGTCTATACATGCATACACAAATAACCAAATAAGCCAACTTGGAATAATCCACCCACATGATAATGGGTAAACATCAGAAAACTAGACTGACAACTGCAGCTAGTTAATTTAAACCAAGTAACGGTGGCTCTATTAAGTGATAGAGCCTACTTATGGAACCAGAAAAGCTATTACAAGAGGACAGAAGAATTGCTTCTTTGAAGGGTGGTGACCAGGTAAGAGTAGTAAGAGACAAATACAAAGGTGTCTAACATTTCTCTCTCATCCCATCTGGGACAGTTACCTAGGCGAAGATCTTCAAAAACAGAAGCTTAAAGCAAGTTTCTGCAAAGCTTCAGTCAAACTCCAAGAAACCCATGTTTTGGCTAACCATAGATCAGATAATTAAGGTCTGACTTCCTTCATTTTTTTGACTCATTTCCTCCTGCACTCTCTCTGCCATATCTACAATGATAATATTGTTTGTTAAATCAATACCTTATTAGCTGAAACTGTACCTCTAAAGAAACTTCCCTCTTTAACTGCCTCTTGGGATTTTTCAATTCATCATAGCTAGACCCTGTTTTAAAAACTTGCTATGGATAAATCTATAGTTGGATTATGTTGGAGCAACACACTGACTCCAGGCTTTTCTTCTTTGTATATTTTTAATGCTGCTTTCAGGTCCTTCTGCTGGGAGCAGTGGTTGAGAAATCAAGGGAGGCACAAAATATGCCTAGATATCCTCTTGAAAATTTTATGGCTTGATGTTTGGTTATGAACAGCGCAGCAATTAAATATTGAGAATTGAAAGCTTTATAAAGATGATAGTTTGCTAACTAGGATATAATTGAGTAAGTAAATATGGAAGCATAAAAATGATTCTTTATATGCAAAGAAAAACCTCTAATGTAATTTCTTATTCCATGTTATAATATTAAAGTATGTTGTCTCCTAGAAGTTCTTGTAAACTTCTCCTGAACTGTTATAAAAAGTAGTAAAGTGATATTATACATCATTCAAGTAAAATTGCTTTGCAAAAGACAGGAAAACCATAACAAAATAGCATTTTCAAATCCGAGAGAGGTCAGTAGATCCCTGAGCTGAGATGACAGATGTGTGTGAAAAATGGCTTATCTTTCTATTATGGATTGATACTCTAGAACTCTAACCCATTATGGATAGGACTCAGGTGTGCTGAGGTTTGCTAGAGCAAATAATAAGCGCTGCAGAGGCAGAATGAAAAAGTTAATATTGACAAAATAACTCAATGGTAGATGGTCACGTTTTATTTTAAAAGGAGAATGGTTTTTCTAAACTCCACTTTGTAAAGAGGGCTATAAAATATACCATGAAGACATGACAGCAGACCTATAATGATGGTGCTTTTCAGGTTTCATTAATACTTCAATATAATTCTAAGAGAGCTACAAGTGCAAAGCAAGTTAGACAGGAAATTCTGGCCACTGTGACTATATAAATGAATGTTCCAAAAGCTCATCAATTTTGGAATGTATTTTGATACCAGGTAGCACTTTGAATTAGATGCTCTAAATAAGCATTTAACAAACAATTACAACAAATAGCTCTGGTTTGTTAACTATGTGGTACAAATTGTTGTTAACTGTCTTATTTATTAGTTGACTATGATAATTAGGACTCTAGGCAGCAAAGACACTAAATTTGGACAGCTGACTAGGTAGCTGCAATACCTGGGAATATGGCTAAACTGCCATGGAGTTGACTTTATTAAACTGTTGTCAAACAAAGAGCTTTGTGGCAGTGTCAGACATTCATGTCCCTCTCTCTTTTTTCTGCACCTCTTTACCCTAAAACCAGCATCACTTGAGTAACTTGAAACAATAGCCATGTTTGAAACTTTTGCACTTATCTGTCTTTCCCTTCACCAAAAAACCCCAAAACAAATAAGCTTTGATTTGCCTACCTCACAAGGTGAGTAGTGAGGACTTACACTTCCTATAGTGCTTTGAAAACATTAAACCACTAGGTAAAGTGCAAAAAGCTGAGAGACCCTTTGGTGACTCTAAGCATTTATTTATTATTGTAGTATCATTCAAAAGCCCCAGTTACAGTTTGGACCCGATTGTGCTATGGTCAGCACTACACTGTAAGTAGGTATTTTCTGCCCCCAAAGAATGTACAGTGCAGAAAGGGTGGGGGGTGTTAGCTGCCATCACCCTATTTGGCATGTTCGTTCTGTGGATCTTTCTATATATTTTATTTGTTAAACTTCAGTTTTTTTGGTGATGGCACTCAGAGTGGAAGTGGGGGGTGGGGAAAGGAAAGAATTGTTAGAGAAGGGAGAAGTGAGGAGGATAATGGACAGGGAAATTGAGAGAGTAGCTGAAGGCTTGTGATGGTAGGAGTAGGTAAGGAGGATGGGAGAAGAAATCCCAGAATCCAAGTTTCAGAGGTCAGTGAAAAGATGGTCAATTAGAGGCTTTCGAAAACTCTTCCTGGCTGCAGCTCCAGGTCCGCATGTTGGAGGGTAGGAAGAGAGGCCAAGGCTTGGTGCCTCAGGACAGTCCCTTCTGGTGCTGGTAAGGAGTGGGCTAGAAGGCCCTATTTCCTCAGCTGTATTAAGACCTGTATAATTTGCAAATGGTTTCCAGTGTGCAACAGTAATTCTATTGGTCCTACTGACTTCATGTTGCATAGTATGTGATAGTAAATAGTTTGTGCATAGACTGCCATCTCCATATACCACTCCTTTATAGTTTTCTTTTCTATATATATTTTCTCTAACAGGGCATATCTGTTTTGGGGAAAAAACCCAAAGAGACTTCCCTAATACACACTCTACAAAAAAAACTGCGGCTACTGCCATTATTTACACTGTGGGCAAGGGGAAGGAAGTCCATTGGTCCCAGTGTCTCAGGAGGATCTCTGGGTGATGGAGGCATTGGGAATCTCGGAAGGCTCTTTGTGAAATATATATATATATATATATAGTGTGTGTGTGTGTGTGTGTGTGTGTGTGTGTGTGTGTGTGTGGAAAGTGATTAGCTTATTACTGTGCTAGCCACTATATAGCACGAGTACGTCAATAGATAAATATAAACCCCTCATCCATGGTGCCCTATTATGGTCTTCAATTCTGACTGATTAGTAGGAATGAGTGAGGTGTTGATGCTCAAATTAATAAACTTAACCAAAACACCTTTTCATATAAATGTACAGAAAACCATTTTGTGTTGAATCCTTTCATACTTTGCAAGTGTGGCCTGTGTTGTACAGCATGTACCTATGTCTGAAAATATAGAGCTCCATCTCCAATGTTCAGTGCTCCTTGTGGGGGGGGTTTGGTCAGGTATTTGGAAGCGTCAATGTCTCCTCTCAAGTCAGGCATTAATGAATTTTCCCACTCTTATCATTTCTGGTATTTTGCTTTCTTTTGGGAGTGAATTTTTGTTGTTTGGGGTTGTCATAAAATCTTTCCTTACAGTATAAAGGAAAAATTTTTGATACTGCATGAGTAAAGAGACCAGAGGTGATTGGTAGTGTTGATCGTTACTTGCTTCATAGAATATTGTGCAGATGAAGACAGAGTAAAATCTTTATATTGGCTACTTTTACCTCCAATTTTTGACCAAGAATTGCCTCTTTTAGGGATGAGAGGTCTTTAGTCATTATCCTCCTACATAGTGGGGATTGCAGCTGCTTTGTGGAAAAGCCACTATATATTTGCCTTTGTGCGCTCTTTGCTAAGGCTGCCAAAGTCATTTAATTTAAGGGAACTCAAGCTGAACTTAATTTGTCTCAGATTAAAGCACTTTATTTACTAACTCCAGAGAGCCATTGGTGCATCTCCTGCTTCAAAGCAAAATATGGTTTGGATGTTCCCTTGGAAGGTCATCAGATTGATTTGTAACTCTCTGGGCCGTCTTCATCACTGTTCCAATCCCCTAGTCTCTCTAAATATTCACCTGCAGCCAGGACATCTTTGGTGCATCAGAGGAGAGGGTGGGAGGAAGATGACTAAGCCACCTTTCCATTCCCCTGATCCGAAGGCAGACTAGGGGACACTGTGCAGTCTGTTAAAAGCATAAATTCTGCAGAAACAGATCCTATGGCTCTCTTCTAGCCTGTCCTTATCATCACCTTGTATGCCTTCCTACCTGGGGCCAGCAATGAGCATTTTCCCTCTATTGCCATTCAGCTAGCTGTTTTCCCACACAGCCCCACTATGGGCCTTTTTAGTGAGGTGGGAAGCTTTGCATTGGCTCTCCACACCTGGATGAATTTCACCCTTAGTACTGTGTGCAGTATCTGTTTTTCTTCTGGGTGGATTAGTCACTGTACTATCAAAAACAGGATTAAATGTTACTTAATTTCTGGTTTTTGTTTTGCACTTTTTTTTACAGAATTCAGTAGAAATATCTCAAGAACTTTGTTAAATTTATAAGTACTAAGGTTTCCCAAAGCACAAACTTTGGCATTAAATTTAATATTTTCTCTCAAAAGAAATAAACTGATTACTTTCTGCATTTTTAGTGGACTACTACACATTTTAATACCTCTTGTGCTAGCCCTCAAATTACAAAATCTAGGGTTGTTTCCACAGCCATGGTTTGCTTCAAATCTCAGTGTCATCCCAAATCTTCACCTTTTACATCAAGACTAAGCTTTTAGTTTCCTGATGTTTTACAAATATTTCTGGTTTCTCTCAGTAGTACAGCAGTATGGTCTATACAGCTAGTTTGCCAATGTCGCCAAACAAAATAGCAAAAACAGACATTTTATCACCATAATATGTCTTGCAGAGAACCCTGTATTCTGAATTTCTTTCCTAGCTATCTTAAGGAGTGTGCTAATCTGACGTGGCCTAGCCCAATAGCTTAGAACGTAGGAACATAAGAATGGCCATACTGGGTCAGACCAAAGGTCCATCTAGCCCAGTATCCTGTCTGCTGACAGTGGCCAATGCCAGGTGTCCCAGAGGGAATGAACAGAACAGGTATTCATCAAATGATCCATCCCGTTGCCTATTCCCAGCTGGCAAACAGGCTTGGGACACCATTCCTGTCCATCCTGGCTAACAGCCACTGACTTATCCATTAACTTATCCATCCATTTTTTGAGCCCTGTTATAGTCTTGGTCTTCACCAGATCCTCTGGCAAGGAGTTCCACAGGTTGACTGTGCGTTGTGAAAAAATACTTCCTTCTGTTCGTTTTAAATCTGCTGCCTATTAATTTCAGTTGGTGACCCATAGTTCTTGTGTTATGAGGAGGAGTAAATAACACTTCCTTATTTACTTTCTCCACACCAGTCATGATTTTATAGACCTCTATCCTATCCCCCCTTAGTCATCTATTTTCCAAGCTGAAAAATCCCAGTCTTATTAATTTCTCCTCATAGGACAACCACTCCATACCCCTAACTATTTTTGTTGCCCTTTTTCTGAAACTTTTCAAATTCCAATATATCTCTTTTGTAGGGCTGTCACACTATTTTTTTAAAAATAATTACATACCATTTATTTAAATATTTTTGAATGTTTTCTACACTTTCAAATACTGATTTCAATTAAAACACAGAATACAAAGTGTACAGTGCTCACTCTATATATTACAAATATTTGCACTATAAAAAGAGTATTTTTAATTCACCTTATACAAGTGCTGTAGTGAAATCTTTATCATGAAAGTGTAACTTACAAATGTAGAATTATGTAAAAAAAAAAAACTGCATACAAAAATAAAACAATGTAAAACTTTAGAGCCTACAAGTACACTCAGTCCTACTTCAGTCAATTGCTCAGACAGATAAGTTTGGTTACAACTTGCGGGCGATAATTCTGCCCGCTTCTTGTTTATAATGTCACCTGAAAGTGAGAACAGGTGTTCGCATGGCACCGTTGTAGCTGGCGTCACAAGATATTTATGTGCCAGATGTACTAAAGATTCATATATCCCTTCATGCTTCAACCACTATTCCAGAGGACATGCGTTCATGCTGATGATGGGTTCTGCTCAATAACCATCCAAAACAGTGTAGACTGAAGCAAGTTCATTTTCATCTTCTGAGTTGGATGCTACCAGCAGAAGGTTGGATTTTCTTTTTTTGGTGGTTCGGCTTCTGTAGTTTCTGCCTCTGAGTGTTGCTCTTTTAAAACTTCTAAAAACATGCTGCACACCTGGTCCCACTCAGATTTTGGACAGCACTTCAGATTCTTAAACCTTGGGTCGAGTGCTGTTGCTATTTTTAGAAATCTCACATTGGTACCTTCTTTGCGTTTTGTCAAATCTGATGTGAAAGTGTTCTTAAAACGAACATGTGCTGAGTCATCATCCGAGACTGCTATAACATTTAATATATGGCAGAATGAGGGTAAAACAGAACAGGAGACATACAATTTTCCCCCAAGGAGTTCAGTCACAAATTTAATTAACACTTTTTTTTTTAAATGAGCATCATCAGCATGGAAGCATGTCCTCTGGAATGGTGGCTGAAGCATGAAGGGGCATACGAATGTTTAGCATACCTGGCATGTAAATACCTTGCAATGCTGGCTACATAAGTGCCATGTGAATGCCTGTCCTTGCTTTCAGATGACACTGTAAATAAAAAACAAGCAGCATTATCTCCCCTATATGTAAACAAACTTGTTTGTCTTAGCGAGTGGCTGAACAAGAAGTAGGACTGGGTGGACTTGTAGGCTCTGAAGTTTTACATTGTTTTGTTTTGGAGTGCAGTTATGTAACAATCTACATTTTGTAAATTACTCTTTCACAATAAAGAGATTGCACTACAGTACTTGTATGAAGTGAATTGAGAAATACTATTTCTATTTATCATTTTTACTGTGCAAGTATTTGTAATAAAATAATATAAAGTGACCACTGTACACTTTATATTCTGTTTTAATAGAAATCAATATATTTGAAAATGTAGAAAAACATACAAAAATATTTAATTGTTTAACAGTGCAATTAATCACGATTAATTTTTTTGAGTTAATCACGTGAGTTAACTGTGATTAATCAACAACCCTACTTTTTTGAGATGGGGTGACCACATCTGCATGCAATTTTCAAGATGTGGGCATACCATGGATTTATATAGATGCAATATGATATTTTCTATTTTATTATCTCTCCCTTTCTTAATGATTTACAACATTCTGTTCGCTTTTTTGACTGCCGCTGCACATTGAGTGGATGTTTTCAGAGAACTATCCAGAATGACACCAGGATCTCTTTCCTGAGTGGTAACAGCTAGTTTAGACCCGTTATTTTATATGTGTAGTTGGGGTTATGTTTTACAATGTGCATTACTTTGCATTTTTCAACATTGAATTTCATCTGCTATTTTGTTGCCCAGTCACCCAGTTTTGAAAGATCCTTTTGTAGCTCTTCGCTGTCTGCCTGGGACTTAATACAAAACTAGTCTAGATAGTTATCTGCAAATTTTGCCACCTCACTGTTTAGCCCTTTCTCCAGATCATTTATGAATATGTTGAATAAGACTGGGTCCAGTACAGACCCCTGGGGACACCACTATTTACCTATCTCCATTCTGAAAACTGACCATTTAATCCTACCCTTTGCTTCCTATCTTTTAACCAGTTACCAGTCCATGAGAGGACCTTCCCTCTTATCCAATGACAGCTTACCTTGCTTAAGAGCTTTTGGTGAGGGACCTTGTCAAAGGCTTTCTGAAAATCTAAGTACACTATATCCACTGGATCCCCCTTGTCCACATGCTTGTTGACCCTCTCAAAGAATTCTAGTAGATTGGTGAGACATGATTTCCCTTTACAAAAACCATGTTGACTCTTCCCCAACAAATTATGTTCATCTATGTGTCTGACAATTTTGTTCTTTACTATAGTTTCAGCCAGTTTGCCTGGTACTGAAGTCAGGCTTACGGGCCTGTAATTGCCGGGATCACCTCTGGAGCCCTTCTTAAAAATTGGCATCATATTAGCTTTCCTCCAGGCATTTGGTACAGAAGCTGATTAACATCTGTAGTCTGTAACCTATCATTTAAGTTCTGCAATTTCACATTTGAGTTCCTTCAGAACTCTTGGATGAATACCATCTGGTCCTGGCAACTTATTACTGTTTAGTTTATCAATTTGTTCCAAAACCTCCTCTAATGACATCTCAATCTGGGACAGTTCCTCAGATTTGTCACCTACAAAGAATGGCTCGGGTTTGCGAATCTCCCTCACATCCTCAGTCATGAAGACCAATGCAAATAATTCATTTAGTTTCTCCCCTGTTTGGGGGGAGGGATAGCTCAGTGGTTTGAGTATTGGCCTGCTAAACTCAGGGTTGTGAGCTCAATCCTTGAGGGATCCACTTAGGAATCTGGGGCAAAATCAGTATTTGGCCCTGCTAGTGAAGGCAGGGGGCTGGACTCAATGACCTTTCAAGGTCCCTTCCAGTTCTAGGAGATGGGATATCTCCATTTATTTATAATCCACAATGGCCTTATCGCCTTTGAGTGCTCCTCTAGCATCTCAATTGTCCAGTGGCCCCACTGGTTGTTTAGCAGGCTTCCTGCTTCTGATGTACTTAATTTTTTTTGCTATTACTTTGAGACTTATTGCATTTTCCAGCACGTCTCCCAATAGTAATGCAACAGAGTGGGCTAGCAGCATATACCACCTGCCAGACAGGGCCAAACAACCATCAAATGGGCTTTATGCATGCGTGTAACATCTGTATCTCCAGCAGCAGTGTCCATACCAGTGTACAAAAAGAGATTTTTCTTACCTATAATGCTAGTTTAGTAGTAGTTAGAATCAGGATGGGAAGCTCTCATTGCACCATTCAAAGAGGAGAGGGAACTGTGCGGAAAGGCTGTTGCCCAACCCCAGCAGAAGATGAGGAGCTAATCTTTGCTTCCCCTTTCTCTAACCCATTTTTGCTTCTCAAAATGGAAGCATGCACTGGTCTGAGCAGATCCTCTGTATATCAATGTCCTTGATAAAATTAAGTTTATAGATATTATTGG
This sequence comes from Chrysemys picta bellii, assembly GCF_011386835.1. NCBI lineage: Eukaryota > Metazoa > Chordata > Testudines > Emydidae > Chrysemys > Chrysemys picta. The sequence continues at coordinate 29,565,927 of NC_088801.1, read as the reverse complement.
CATTGCTAGTAATGATCCTACCAAATTCTGTAGTTTCAGATTTGAGGTCAGAGTGTGATGCTATAGCAGTCGACTAGGAAGATTCTGAACTTTAGAAAAGCAAACATTCTTTCTGCTTCCCCCGGTAGAGCCTATGCTGCCTCCACTACTGTAAAATTAGTATGTCTGATATGCTGGTGATGTCCAGGCCAGTGGAGGCTTCCACCATAAAGAACAAAAATGACAGCAAAGGAAGCCATTTTTGCTTTTATACTAATGATTCCTTTTTTCCATCCACAGTGTGTAAACCTGATTTGTTCAGAGATTTAAATGAGATTGATTGTCCCCACAGAAATTTGTATCAAAATTAGTGTTATCCATAAGATTGACCTGCTGACTTTCTGCATGTGAAACTACAGAAGAGGGATTTATTTATTTTAAAGTGCCATTCTACTATTGCTGAGAGTGGGAATCAGTTTCTGTAATCTTTCTTCCAGTTCTACCCATTCTTCTGTTAATCTTATTTTGGTGTGATGTAAATGATATTTAGATTTAATACCATATTTTTGTACCAGATTGCAATCTTCCATTCTTCAGTCAAAAACATATTTCACTAGAGAAGAGCTTGACTTAATGCCTTTCCCTCAGAGGAATTCTATTAATTGCCAAATTAGAAATAATGTGGACTACCTAATTGGAAAAGAGTTCATGTATTTATTACTTATAGTCCAGACCTGCATCTTTTACTGTGCTCATGTCCACACAGACCTCTTTTGATCTGTCAGATTTTCAGGATAGGGAGTTTGTCTTCAGTTGTGTTTTCATACAGCACGTAGCATTATGTATCCTTGACCCTGACTGCAAAACTATTAAATAACAAAACACCCGTTGGGCACTTCAGACTGTACCATCAAATCCACTTTCAGGCTATCTATAGGAGGTAGTATACCCAGAGCCTATAATTAACTTGAGAAGGTTTGGAAACATCTGTCCTGGATGGCAGGCCAAGTAGTTTTGCATAGTTGATGTTAGGGTTGTCACTTAGTATTAAAAGCTGTGATTCAGTTTTACATGTGCTCACCTTATGTTGTTTGCTTTGCTTGAATTGATTTTTTTTTGCTGGTTTGATTCTGAATGTACTATGTCATGCAATGTGACTGTTTTGATTCATGGGAGCAATGATCATAAAATTCAACCTTTCTCTTCTAACCTGGGACCTCATCCAAACCCTACTGAGGTCAGTGAGAATATTTCCATTGATTTTCAGTGTGCTTTGGATTAGTATGTATGTATATATTCTCAAATCTGTATCTATTTCTTCTTGAGTTGAATTAAGAATCTCATTCATAGATTAAGGGACAAACTGTCTCCTTTTTCTCCTAGATAAACCCAGACTTCAGTAATTGTTCTAACACTAATTAGCATGTCCATTTTTTGCATTTTAGCTATGTAGTTGGTTATCTGGCTTTGACTTTAATGATGTAGGATGGAAATTTTAACGTGAGAGAGGGTTCATTGTGTATACTATTTACATACAAATATGACCATTTATTTAAAAATAAATAAATCTTATACGATTTATATGCGTATGCTGCTATTCCAATCTTGTCAAGTTCAATTATTTTAACTAGATGTTGCAGTTCTTTAGCCAGTACAGAACATTCTATTAAAAACGATAGGGTTACTAAAGCCTGTAGGAGAGTTTGCTTCCAAACATGTATGATTGTTTTAAATACTAATGTTAACATTTGGTTCCATAGACGTATCCACCTAAAAATTGGTGAACAAGGCACAAAAAACACATTGATCCACACCCAGAATTCATAGAACAGCTATATTGTAATGCTCTTCTAACCCATATTATTCACTGAAATTGATTGTAATGCAGCAGTAAGAGGTGCCCTTTCTACACTATAAGGCAGTGGTTCTCAAACTTTCCAGACTTCTGTATCCCTGAGCCCCACCACATGGGACTGAAGCATATAACTTAGATTCACAGGGCCGCATGGGGTTCCGGGATAGCAGTGGCCAGGGGCACCAAAATACAAGTTCACTTAGGGTGCCATTTTCCCTAAGGCTGGCCCTAAAAATCCCACATTCTTTCATTCAAAGTAGGGTCCTGGAAACATTTTTGAGGGAAAAGTGTTTTTTCAAAAAAATAAAAAAATTCTAATAATGGCAGGGCTGTAAGCAAAAGGCACACGAGGTCTGTTTCTCCTCACTTATGCCAGTCTTGCACTCCATTAATTCAGCTACATTATTCCTCACTTAATTCTCCCCTCAAATCCATGTAAGCCCAGGTGTCTAAATTAGGAGGTGATGGAAGCACTAAACTTGTATCCTGCACCTACTTCGCTTTCTGAATGTAATTTACATGCCGAAGGGGATGGAGTAGTAGGAGAAACAGGAAGATGTAGGGTAAAGTGGGGCAGGAAAGGGGTGCTGTTTAATCTGTGCTTTTTCTGTTAGTATCTTCTCTACCCATCAGCCAGTATAGTCATTTCTCATATTCACTTGATGAGTTGTCCTTTGTCCCCATTTTTGACCAATTTACACCTAACACTTAACTTACATAACTGTTAAAGATGAATTTGGTTTAGAGATTTTAATGGGAATTGCATCTGCTTACACTGGGACTGACTTTGGCCCAGGGAAGATGGACTAGGAACACTATTCCTATTTCTATCTGAAATTGTTTCTTGTTTTTAAATAAGTGGGGGATCTTCTGAATTGTGCCTATGAAATACAAATTTAGAACCATTTTTTGTGTGTTTGTGCATATGTACTGGGAGAGCAGGGGATGTTCAGGCAATATTATGCATAACTATTACATTCCCTTTCTTCCTGTACCTCATTCTAACTCCTTGCTGAAGCACAAACCAGAGTTCTGTCTTCTAGGAATTTTTGAAAAAAACATTACCTAGAGTTAAACCTCAGGGTTATTATGTGTAAAATCCTGATATATGGATGTTGTTAATGCCAGTCAAGTTCAAAGATACACTTTTAGTAATGCATATTTAATGCACAAAACACATTGTAAATAGTATGTGGAACACCTCTGAATAAGTTTTAAACAAAAGCCATTAAACAGTAAATCTACTGGTGTTCCTTATACAGACTTGTCCCCTTTTTCTTTCTGTTACAAACATTTAAATATAAGGTTTCAGCATAACATTTTCTATACTTCAGCATACACATCAAAATGCATTCTCCTCTGATCTTCTGAGTTGATTTGTCTTCATAATGTGTCCACGGTATGTGTCATTTCTCAAGCTCTGAAGAGTCCAAGTGACAGCATCTCTGTCCTTTAAAACATTTCAGAACCCAGTCAGCAAACAAATAGTCTAGGGACAATCTCTACTTCTAGCAGCATTTTAGCCCTTAGGTGAATAGCTGACTGGTCCTCAGTTGCTGATGGAAACAAAAGCCTGTAGCCCATATTCAAAGTAGCACAGGCACTGGGATCAGCATATAAAATATACATTTCCTGGATCTCTATAAGGGTCTTACACTATAGGGCACCATTTTCTCCCCAGAAGCTCAGCTAAGTTAGGCAAGAATTCACAAATACATACCTCACTAAGTACTGCCCCACTTTCTCTTTCAGTGACACAGAATCCTAGTTTAAGCTGTTAGCTGGTAGCTAAATCTAAGTGCCACAGGGGTGACAAATGTTTTCATTAGCTCTCACTCTAGGTCCATGAAACACGCGTTACTAGACCAAACATCATAATAGAGGACTTCCCTAGTAAATAAAGCTGGACTAGCATTCACCTGCATACAAAGTGAGGGAATCAGCCCTCACTGCAGACACACCTTGGTTCTACATCAATCAGCAGCTGCTTTAAACTCCTCTATTTATACATCTTCCCCAACCCTTGTGCTCCCTGACTGGCTCAGCTCTGAGTGACTAGAGTGTAACCTGCCAGGTTCATTGCTCATGACAAAAACTTCCTGTACAGCCACTGAATGTATCTGGTAATGGTCTGTTCTGAAACTGTTCTTCTGCCTTTATCTTTGCACATATGCAGAGAACGAGTATCCAACTTAGATACATGTCTCATCCCCACCACTTCTTTTCCCCTCCCCTGGAGAAACAGTCAAATGCTTCATTACAGAGAATGTATGTAACTAACTGATGAGGTGTATATTCCTCACAGGTTCTGAATGGGTTAATGTGGGCCTGAGGAGCCAATTAGGGTAGCTGGCTGCACCTGGAGGGAGAGCCAGGCTCAACTGAACAAGAAACCCAGCTGTGCAGGAGTAGGCTAGATTATAAAGCCAAGACATTTTACAGCAGAAAGATTCTGCAATCTCTCTCTGGAAGCAGGGGGCAATGGGGAAGAGGCTAAACACTGAGCTTCTAATCCTGGAAGGAGAGTCAACCCAAGAGGAGTTGTGGGGAAAGAGTCTGAGAAGGTTGTGTAGAAAGAAGCCCAGGGAAACAGCAGCACGAGGGTAGGACTGTGTGGATTTTGGCTTCTTGTGATAGTCCCTTGCCTGGAATCCAGCATAGAGGGTAGGCCTGGGTTCCCTACCAGCTACTGGGAAGTGACACAGGAGCATTGAAGATGCAAACTGGACAGCTAGTCTGGAGAGACTTTGTTACCCCAGAAGGGGACAGCTATATGATGACCTGGCTCAAGGGCTCAGTCATGAAGAGAGAGACGGGTCACTGCTTGAGTAACTGACAGAAGAGGGTGCCAGATTGGGTGAGAGCTGTTCCCCAAGAGGTGCCACCTTTGGTGAGTGAGCCCTGTCAGTTTCACATTGTTTTTGCAGGGACCTGGAGAATGGTGCTGTAGTTCTCCAGGCATAGTATGGCAACACCCGCTGTGTTTCTAACATATGTATCACTTTAAATCATCCTTTCTCTCTGTCTATATGGTAGTGATAAACTACATGGTATAAACCATTATATGAGAGAAGAATATTCCAGCAGCTAAATTAGAAAACTGGTGAAAAATCAATATTTTTTCCATTTGTAGAGTGTTTAAAGTTCACTAAGCTAATGGAATCTTAACTGTCAATCACAACAGGCATTACTACCTCATAAGAACAGTCACATGGAACATTATATTTAGAGATTAGAAAGAAAGACCAAGGTCTACCTTTCCTTTGAAATTCAGTGGAATATGCCAGCTAAACTAATAATCGTTCTTAAATAGCACAAGTAGATAGGGACCTCTAATCCACAGAGGCCCTTTCTTGTGCACTGCACCATTTCAGAGATGGCCTATTATACTGTAAGTGCCTCTCACACTTTTCTTTTGCTATCTTGGTGGAAAGGAATGAGCCTTAATCAATTCCCCAAAATGACTGTGACTCACAATTTGAGACAGTCTTTAAAACAGAAGATAGCAGTAGAAGGGAAATGAAACTTGTATATTCTTTTCATTTTTCAGCTGAGCCTTCTTCATACTGAGTTTGTGTCAGCTGTTCATTATCTTTACCTTGATTTCAAGTGGTTTTCACTCATGTGCGTGTGGCAACTACATTAGTATCTGAGACAAAATATTGCTTTTATAATCGGTAGCAACAGTAAATTGTTAGCCTGCATTATGAAACATAATTATGTTTTTGAAAGATAATTTTAATCCATATTCATAAGTGTCTTTAATGAGGTTCTGGGCATAAACTGATCACAACCTGGAGTCAGCAAGAAATTGCCTCCAAGGGGTACTGTGCAATTAGGAGCGCTAGCTTCCTGTGAAGCACCAAGCATTAGTCTGTCTTGGGGAAACTAGTCTGTTCCAATAAGAGATTACTGTTTGGGGGGCCAAATCTTGATCTTTGTCATATCTGTATCAATCTGCATTAATCTACTAACTTCAGTAGCAATAGCATGATTAAAATCCATTGGAATTGTTCCAGACTGAGGCAACGTGTAACTGTTGGGGGTGGGGGGGAGGGCACACTACCACCCCACATTTTGCCTCTGGATCTAGAACTTAAGTTTTCAAACTGGGGCATGCCCTCTAATCTTGGGGGGGAGGGCAGAATAATGCCTGCTGGGGATCGGGCTGGCGATGCCACCTTCACCCCCTGACTCCCCTTAGAAGCTGTTGCTAAATGGAAGGCAGTGCAGTGTGAGGGGAGCTGTTTTTCCCCTGGGCAGAGCCCCTGCTACAGGAGTGGGTGAGCAGCCTCTTCTCTGGGAATAGGCATGGGGCATTCGCCCCAGGGTAGGTCGCATAGCAGGCAGCGGGAAGCACTGGGACTCCAGCAGCAGGGAAGGAGAAGCAGTCCCATGTAAGTGGGGGAGTGATGGGACTTGGCCCACAGCCAGCCACACTGCTGCTTCGTCCCTCTGTGTTTATGGACACAAGGAGAGTGCCACCACCAGGGGGAGCCACTGCCTCTTCACTGCTGGCCATCCTGGTGAAAGACTATCCGAGGCCTTGCCCACTCCCACTGCCCAGTGGAGAAGAGTCTGCAGTGGCCCTTCTGGATGGGTCCCCTCCGAATATTTAGCTGTTGCTAAGTGGATGGCAGAAATCTTGGGGTTCCATTTACATTAACATAACAAATAAGAATTTGATTTAGCTCCATTTGGGGAAGGGCATTGCTATGGCTAGCATACGCTATAGAAGATTCACTATCTGCAACTAGTGTTTTGTTTACTTAGATCCTAGGAGCCCTAGTCCATAGACCAGGACCCCACTGTGCTGGATGCCGTGCAAACACAGAACAAAGACCATCTCTGCCCCAAAGAGCTTACAGTCGAAGTATAAAACAAGAAAACCGATGAATACAGGCAGACAGAAGGGACACTACAAAGAAAAAAATGAGGCAATATTGGCCAGCTAGTGGTCTTAGCATAACAGCAGCCCACATTGTCAAGTCTGTTGTAGGCATCGGAGTGAAGGTTAATGAGTGAATTGCAGAAGTTTTATGGGGAACTCGCCCTCCCTCCCCCCCAACTATGAGGGGCAGCATGGGAGAAGGCACAGAAGTGTTTGAAAATTTAACACATGGACTGTAATACTTCAGTTTAATCCAGGTTATTGGGCTGAGTGCAGAGGTTTAGTGGCCTGTGATATGTATATGGTCAGACTAGATGATCTGGTGGTCCCTTCTGGCCTCAAACTGTACGGTTTTAGAGCCAATTCATGGCAGTCACAAACCGCAACTGCAGTACCACATTGTGCCCGCTGGTTTAAAGTACTATTAGAAATGTGCTGTGTGTAGGGTTGCCAACTTTCTAATCACACAAAACCGAACACCCTAGCCCTGCCCCCCGCTCACCCTCCCTCGGTGGCTCGCTCTCCCTCACTTTCACTGGGCTGGGGCAGGGGATTAGGGTGCAGGAGGGGGTGAGGGCTCTAACTGGGGGGAGGGTGTTCAGGGTGTGGGAGGGGGCTCCAGGCTGGGGTAGGGAGTTGGGGTGCGGGAGGGGGCTTGAGTTTGAGACGGGGTTGGGGTACAGGAGGGGGTGCAAGCTCTGGGGTGGGGCTGGGGATGAGGAGATTGGGTTGCAGGAGGGGGCTTTGGTTTGGGGAGGCTCAGGGCTGGGGCAGGGGATTGGGGCTCAGGGTTGGGGTGTGGGCTTACCTCGGTCGGCTCCCAGTCAGCAGTACAGTGGAGTTAAGGCAGGCTCATTGCCTGTCCTGGCACCATGTTGCACCCTGGAAATGGCCAGCAGGTCCCGCTCCTAGGCAGGTGTGCCAGGAGATTCCATGCACTGCTCTTGCCCACAGGCACCGCCCCCACCGCTCCTATTGGCTGTGGTTGCTGGCCAATGGGAGTGTGGAGTTGGTGCTCGGGGCGGGAGCAATGCTTGGAGCCCCCCCCCTCCCCAGGAGCCGGACCTGCTGGCCACTTCTGGGGCACAGCGCGGTTCCATGTCCACTAAAGTCTATGGAAAAATTCCTGTTGACTTCAGTGGTCATTGGATCAGGCCCCTTGTCAGAACAGGAAATGGGAGCCCTTGTCTTTCTAGCCTCCTTAAAACTTCAGAGTCCCTCCCAATGAGTTGGATCATAACATTCAGGTCAGAGGGAGGCAACCCAGTTCTAATCAGCTATTCGTGCTCTATCAGAGTATCCTTAAGATATTCTAGAACTGCTGGCAAGAAGTTCTATATTTTCACTACCATTTTTTTTTCTTTGAATATCTTGCAAGGGGGAGTTAAAGAGAGAGAGGTATTCTGCTGCTTCACTGTTTCCACAAGTAGTGTTTTGCATTAAATATTTATTGCCTTCATGTGTCAAAAAGGAAGTGCCATGCTATAGTTCCAGGACTGTCGAGTTTGATAAGTGAGAGTACCTTGTGGATATGGCTGATGTTTGAAATAGTTACATCTTCAGTCAGGCAGTCTTGCCAGAATTTATTAATTGCTTCTACCAGCTCTTCTCTATTGAACAACTTGCCTCTAGTTGAATGTAACGCTTCATTGAATTCCAAGCCAAGGCCACAGAATTCAAATCTGGGAACATGCAGCAAGACTATTGTTATATACATCCAGCAGAAGCATATTGAAACGGCTCTCACCTAATGGATGCTCCTTAGAAAACGATAATGTTTTTCTGTAAATGGCAAAACAGTGTCTTCGAAGGCTCGTTACTTTGGAAGGGAAAGAGGGAGTGAGTTCTGACTATTTTTATTCCATCAGACTTTGGAGAATACTATGAGATCTGCAGAAGCTTTGATCATTACTTGTGGAAAGACATATTGCTGTTTGCAAAAATTGGACTGGGTGTAAACTTACTCCACTAACCTGCTATGCTAGGATGTTTTGGTTTTCTTGGCACAAGTGACTTACCACACTCAGCCTTATAAGTGAAAAAGGAATGAGTTGGCACATAAGCTCTTGATATTATGAATGTTAATAGAATTTTCTTATGACCCTGCTGTTAAGTAGTTGCTTACATTTATGGGCACCAGCAATAATAGGATACCTTCAACTTACCTAGCATTTTCCACAAGAGTATGTGAAAGGACTTCATTCTAATGAAGGAATTAAGCCTCACCACACAGATATAAATTCCACTCCTCCTCTCCACTTTGCAGATGGGGAAACTGTGACACAAAGATGAGGACAAACACATTTACACATGGATGCCTAAAATTAGGCACTTTTTAAGGGACTTCTTTTTGGAAGTGCTAAACTCAATGTCAACTGAAGACTAACACTCAGCACCACTAAAAATTGCACCCTAAAACTGTTAGGTTACCTAAATAAGTACAATGGGATCTGTGGGAGTGCAGTGCTGCTAAAAATCAGGCCACTTATTTAGATAAATATGGTTTTTAGGTGTCTACCATTGGACACACAAATTTTAAAATGTTGACCTAAGTAAATTCACACAAATTCCATGGTAGAACCAGGAACAGAACCCAGATATGAGTCCCTGTCCTGAGTTTTAGCCATAAATCATCAGACACTGTACATTGTGGACTGGATGGCCCATGGGATTGGTACTTGCGTGCAAAGCCTCTGCCTGCTAGGTCACTTTCTTAATTTCCTGTTGCTTCTTCTGTCATTGATTTATTGGGACAATTTCTTTAAATGTGTGCTTATACACAGTATGTCAAATATTTTTGTACAACACTGGATTTGGGAAATGTAACTTTTGAAGGTTCACTTGATATTCAAAGTAAAGTAAAGGCTGATACAGTGCAAAACTATGGAAATGTAGTGAATTTCCATAGAGTCTGAGAGTACACCAGGCAATCAGAGTTGCTGTGTGAGAAAACCTTTAAACCCTGCACTGCTTTTCAGAAAGCAAGTCTGTAATTATTTTAACGTCATTCCTATCCCAACCTTCTGTCCCTTGGATATATGGGTGGGGGGAAGGGACTGAGAGGAAGAAAGGAGTTGACATCATATTAACAGAAATGACACATTTTCCACTCATTCCGCTCAGCTTTCACGGTTCAGAATTATTTCTGTTCTTCTACTGGTCTGTGGATGTAGTTTCATTGACATGATCTCCCTGATTTTGAAATTCATAAACTGCAACTCTTGGAAAGGATCAAGGAGATCAGAGAACTGAAATATGTCACTTATCAAAGTTAAACAGGGAAAGGCCCTTAAATAGTATCCTGAGTGAGCCATTTTTTAATAAGGTAGTTACCATATCACTGACTCAATTCCCAAGCCCAAAATTGATATAACCCTGCCTCTAGGGCAGGAATGGGCAAACCTTTTGGCCCGAGGACCACATCTGGGTATGGAAATTTTATGGTGGGCCATGAATGCTCACAAAATTGGGGGTAGAGGTGTGGGAGGGGGTGAGGGCTCCAGCTGGGGTGCGGGCTCTGGGATGGGGCCAGAAATGAGTTCAGGGTGTGGGAGGGGCTCTGGGTTGGGGCAGGGTGTTGGAGTGCAGGGGAGGAGGTGAGTACTCAGGCTGGGGGTGCAGGATCTGGGGTGGGGCTAGGGATGAGGGATTGGGGGTGCAGGAGGGTGCTCCGGGCTAGGACTGAGGGGTTTTGAGGGTGGGAGGAGGATCAGGGCTGGAGCAGAGGGTTGTAATATGGGAGGGGGCAGGGGTGCAGGCTCCGGGCAGCGCTTACCTCAAGCAGCTCCTGGATGCAGCAGCATGTCCCCCCTCCAGCTCCTATGTGGAGGCTCAGCCAGGTGGCTCTGTGTGCTGCCCCATCCACAGGTGCCGCCCCTGCAGCACCCATTGGCTGCAGTTCCTAGCCAATGAGAGCTGTTGGGGCAGCGTGCAGAGCCCTCTGGCTGCCCCTATGCATATGAGCCAAAGGGGAAACATGCTGCTGCTTCTGAGAGCCATGCAGAGCAATGGAAGGCATGAAGCGAGGCAAACCCACAGCCTTGCTCCCCAGCTGGAGTGCCAGAGCAGGAGCTAGAAACTTGGGACCTCTGGATCATAGATTCCAAAGCCAGAAGGGACCTGTGATCATCTAGTCTGACCTCCTGCATAACACAGGTCATAGAATTTGCCAAAGTAATTACTAGAGCATATGTTTTGATGTAAAAAGGTGAATTCTCCCTCACAGACAATGACCCTTGGTAAATAGTTCCAATGGTTAATTACCCTCACTTTTTTTTAAGCCTTATTTCCAGTCTGAATTTGTTTAACTTCAACTTCCAGCCATTGGACTGTGTAATACTTTTGTCTGCTAGATGGAAGAGCCTATTTTCAAATATTTGTTTTCCATGCAGAAATTTCTAGACTGTAATCAAGCAACCCCTTGACCTTCTCTTTGCCAAGCTAAATGGATTGGAATCTGTCACAATAAGGCATGTTTTCTGATCCTTTTTTCATTTTCATGGCCCCTCTTTCATGGCCCCTTTAACAATATTCTTCTAGAATTATGGACACCAGAACTTAACGCAATATCCGTCAGTGTTCGCACCAGTACCAAATATAAAGTAACTTCTCTACTCCTACTCCTCTTGAGGTAGCCGAGGAATGCACTAGCCCTCTTGGCCACAGCATCGCACTTGGAGCTCATGTTAGAGAGAGACTACTGTCTCTAAATTTTTGAGTGTCTGCTTCCTAGGATGGAGTCCCCCATCACGTAAGTATGGCCTATATTCTTTGTTCCAAGATGTGTATGTTTAGCCATCTTAAAATGCATATTGTTTGCTTGTGCCCAGTTTAACAATAATCCATATCATTCTATCAATGATCTGTCCTCTTCATTATTTAACCATACTCTCAAATTTGGGGTCATCTGCAAATTTTGTCTGTCTTCTTCCAGGTCCATTGATTTAAAAACATTACATAGTATAGAGCCAAGACTGATTCCTGGGGCCCCCAATAGAAACACACCCACTTGATGATGATTCCCTGTTCATTTTAAGACTTGTTAGCCACGATTTAATGTGTGCCATATTCATTTTTTTCTATTTAACCAAAATGTCATGCAGTACCAAGTGATATGCCTTACCTAAGTCTCTATTACATCAACACTATTACCTTTATCAACCAAACTTGTAATCACCCATTAAGATCCCTTTTCATGAGAGCTGCTTCTGCCTGAACTAAAAGATCCAGCGCACTCAGCCAACGATGGAGCAGGCTCATCAATCTCTCATTGGCCAAATTGCCACTAGAGGGGACAGAGCACAACACCAAACAGGCATAGCTTACATTACATTTTATTCGTCTAGTATCTAGTTAATACCAAATTAGCAATGAGCACGCTCAGGTCATTATTATACTGAAATGCATTTGCTATCTTGTCAACTCTTCACTCAAAAATTAATCTTTACAAAAATCAATCTTCTTCTTTTGACGTCCATATATTTTAAAATGTTTTGATCTAACAGCAATCTGTACCCTATTACAAACAATAAATAGGGGAAGAAAAACATCTGCTAGACAAAAAAGCAGAACATTGATTAGTCAATCTTGCTTGTGCTGGCTCAAAGAGGACAAGTGTACAGGGATTAGTGGGGGTAAAATATATTACACAATTCATCATTTTTAATTATAGACTTCATTTATGTGGAGAATAATGATTTGCATTGAATCCTTCAGTACCTGCAAGATGAACGAGAACAACAGTTAAGGAAATTATTAATCTGACCATGAAGCAAGCAAGTTCAAGCACTGCCTACTTCATTACAAAGCAAAAACAAAACAAAGCTTGAACTAGTGGAGTGATGTACTGTACTAAATGTACCATGTTACTAATCTGTATGGATTATGGGGTGAGGTAACTGCATATAAAACCTTTCACTTCTAGGGTTACTATTTCAAAATGCAGCTCACATCAACTGTGACTGAATTGCTGCTATCTGACTTTTTTCCCATGGTTTTGGTGGGCTGCTCTTTGAAGTGTAATAGAATCAAGCTTTGTCTACTTAGGAAATTGGATCAGTTTATAAACTTTATTAAGCTAGCGAACAGGGGTGGCCAACGGGAAGGGGCGGCACGTGCAGGTCTTCAGCGGCGGGTCCCTCAGTCCCTCTCAAAAACGCTGGAGCCAGCCCTGCTAGTGAAAGTGGAGTCCTTATGCACATAAGTTAATCTTAAACTAGAATAGGAGTGTCCATGCAATAGGGCTGCACCAATTTAGTTAAATCAGTACAATTTTCTCATGTAGACAAGGCCTCAGTTCTATTCCTGATGGACAGATGTTGATATCACAAAGCAAACATCGTGCTTAGCACTAATTGGTGTTGCTATAGGGCTGACCTACCTCGAGCACCCTCCTGCAGCACACTCTGGCATGCCAGGTGCATCTGCCTCAGTTTCCTTCCTTCAGAATCTCCAGTAACTTTCCACAAAATTTCATGCCTCAACATTACCTTTCCTTGGGGGCAGTTTATCATCAAAACAAACCATGCAAATCTGTCTCTAACAAAATTTACCAACATAATCCATTTATTCCCCAGTATGCGTAGTCCTTACAATCCCATGACGTGATGTCCCACATACCGCACACCAGTATCATTTGCCACACTTAGATTCCTAGTCATCCTCTTCTGTCCCTCTGCCACTGGAGCCACCCAGCCTGAGTATAACCTCACTCTTCCCAACGGGAACCCTCACAGCCTCTCTGTGGGGAGATCTTCCTCACCATGGAAGGAATCCCTCGCTCCCACTGCCCTCTCCTCTCCTGGATCCAGCTCTCTAGCACAGAGATGTCAATGAATAAGCCCCTCTGCTGCTTTCTGGTCTTCAGCCTCCTCCAGCTCTCTGGACGTGGTTCTCTGGCTTGGGGAAGTCAACCTGCCAACCTCTCCTTAACTTCAGACTTCCCCCAGGACCCATATATGGTCTCCTAGCTCCAGTAGTTCTCATCTACCCCTTTTCTTGACATCTCATGAATCGGAGCTATCTGTGAGACTCTCCCTCTTAGGTTCTCTGATTCTTTATAGCCCCAGGCACTGCCATAGCCTCTTAATAGGCCAAATGGGAGCACCTCTTCTGGCACAGTGGATATACATCACTTACAGTGGCCAGCTGCCCTGTGATAGGCATCCTTATGGAAAATCTGAGCCCAGTTAGAAGAGGCAGGGAAACCAAACTATCCCCTGGTACTCCTCACTCCTATTGCCTATGCTTGCCTGGTAGAGAGGTAAACTGAAGATTTTTGTCTTCTGTGTGATCAAGCCTGTATCTTTCAAAGGCTTTACATTCACTTAACTATTATAATGTGGGCATGTGTACACATGTGGCTAAATAGGTGTACATTCAATAGGTGAATATGGCACCTAGGTGGGTGTGGGGGTGAATATGGCACCTAGGTGGGTGTGAGGAATGGAGATGGCAGCAGGGACAGCCTCTAGCCCTGTTTTGACATGTTACCATTGGCCCTTTAAATCCTGGCAATTGCCTTGTTTGAATGCATTCTGTCAGCTTTGTTGTGGTACAATTCTTTCTCTGTCCCTAATGAGGTGCATTCTCCGTGCAGAAGGGGGAGATCATCTGACCTTGTGGAGAATGTTCCTTGTCATCCTGGGACTAGCGGAGGGCCCAGTGCAAGTCAAGGGAATCTGTGTCTAGGGAGTGCCTAGAAGGGAAAGGGCAGAGAATGGTGAAGGAAGCACATGCCCTACCCCAGGCTCTATGGGAAATGTGCCCCAAAGTTAAGCAAGCCTTCCTTGTATCTCTCAGCATGGTGGAATGCATTCTTAAGGAGAGACAGCAGAGGCCTTCCGGTCAGCCTGGCTCCAAGGAGGCACAATGCGTGGGAACTGGGCAGGGGAGGGGGGATGAGCATTGTGCAAAACACAGTGTGAGCTAGTGAAGTGGTATATGGCTTCTTTGTGTATTGCCTACTACCCCTAAGCAGATACTGTGTTAAGAATCATGGAGCCTCTGTAGGTCAGCTAGTTGTCTCTGACCTTGGCTTTTCCTTGAGTTAAAGAGGACACCTCTCCTCCCCAAAACTTCCTGTTTAAGTCCCTCAAGTTTACATGTCCCCCTACCATCATCTGGTTTCTTTGTTCTGCTTCTGGGAATTTTCCCTCAGAAGGTGGAGGGACTAGCGTCTACCATCGTCAGCCAACCCATTGTCCCAAGTTTCTGCCACCTGCATAAACAACCAGTAAGATTTAGTGACTATCTTCCCTGGTTCCACATACAGGTATTCCATGATGCAGCAATTTAATAGCTTCATAACATCCATCTGAATTCATAAATTGTACATTGATTCCCCAAATCATCACACACATCAAATGAACAAGATACATGTTAGTCTATTGATAGAGCAGATGTCTTGGAAACCCTGACCTAATTAAATTTATTTTTACAGAGCAGCTTTCCGACAAAGTATCTCAGTGCTTTAAAGTGAGAGGAAAATGATAAGAAATCTGCTGGTTAGTGAAAGTACTCTTTGACTATTACAATGCTTTCAATGCACTGCATTTCATTACTTTAAATTGTGGCCTATTCGGTACAGATATGGGCAGAAATGTATAATACTCTGCATAGAAAAGAATGCAGAAATACCATTTTTGTTTTGTAAACATAATAAATATAAATCTTAAGTTTTCTTTTTTTTTTTTTAAAAAAGGAAAGGTGGGAAACATTTAAAATTCTGGAGTTGTCATGTCATGTGATACACATGTGAAAGATATTCAGTGGGCAAAAGAGAAACTTAACCACTTTATTTACTACGTCCTGTTGCACATTGGTTCTCAAAGCCGGTCTGCTGCTTGTTCAGGGAAAACCCCTGGTGGGCCGGGCCGGTTTGTTTACCTGCTGCGTCCGCTGACCACGGTTTGCCGCTCCAGCCAATGGGGGTTGCGGGAAGCCGCGCAGGCCGAGGGATATGCTGGTTGCCCTTTTTTAGCTACCTTTGTGCTTCTGCTCTGGAGCCTATGGATTATTCTCCTGACTAAAGGCTTTTGCTGATGGTATCCCCTTAGGAAGAATGTCTACTGAAGTGTGATATAAGAATGTTCCAACTGGGAGCTGTAGAAGCTTGAAAGATATCCCCATAGCATTTTTGAGGTAGCATCAATGGATGGAAAGTCTGTGCATTATTAATCCTGAGTGTCTAACTACTCCCACGTTGAATTTGGAAGCCAAACCAAGAGGCAGTGAAGCATTAACCTCTCAGAATGGCCAAGGCCCATAGTGACACTAAACAAGTGATAGCATCCAGTGGTAAAAAGAACAAAAGAAAAGGCAAAAAAACAGCCTGACCTGACTGTCATTTTTACACTTACAATTTGATTTGACTTAGTGTGAGGTTTTGCTATGACCCACTGATTAGTTCTCTGCATACTTAAATGTTCTTGAATTTTTGCTTGAGTGCATTGGACACAGAACTGGTGTCAAATTTGGCTTCATTATACCTAACTAGCAAGTGTCGTGTTTTTTTAATAACTTCCCTTACAGGTGGTTGGGATGCAACCCTTTTAGTCTTAGTCAGAGGCAACAGAAGGAGCCAGATTCTGATCCCCACTTTGGCTTCTTTGCACCAATGACTTACTTTGTCATCTTATC
The DNA here is from genome assembly GCF_011386835.1 of Chrysemys picta bellii. Taxonomy (NCBI): domain Eukaryota; kingdom Metazoa; phylum Chordata; order Testudines; family Emydidae; genus Chrysemys; species Chrysemys picta. The sequence continues at coordinate 29,549,563 of NC_088801.1, read as the reverse complement.
GCTCCATTATCTAGTATTTATAGTAGTAATTAAGGAGGGAAGTAGACTAACTTGAGTACCCTGAAAACATACAACTAACACTGTAGAGAGATCAGGGAGAAAACCCTTAGCCCTGGGAACCATATACAAATAAAATAGGGGGTTTTGGTGGTATCAGAAATCATTAAATGGTCTCTCTGAAAGTCAAACCAGAATTCCCTTGTGTTAGTCAACTTAGGGATCTTTGGGAGCTGGCTGTGACATGTAGGGCAGGTTAAGTAAAAGCTGTGGATAAAATAAGAGCATTGCATGTGACCTGTATACATTGCAAAACAAACAGAGCTGAAGTGCTTCCAGAATCTACAACTTAGCCTCTCAAAAATAAAAGTAGCCAATGATGTGAGCTAACCCCATCTTCATGAGTTTCCATATGATAAAAATAATTACTTACTCGGTTTGCTGAATCCCCTGGCAGCCATGAGTTCAGGCTATTATCATACTTTTTCATGTAACACCGCTCTTCAGTGTCTATCATGTACATCAACAGTGGCCTGATGATTATTGATAGTTGGATGAATTGCTATTATTTATGATGCATATTGCACCATAGGTGGGTATCTTGTTTTACACACATCTGAGAAAATAAATGCACAGTAGCCTGGCACTTGCAATGTATAGTCTATTTTAAATTAAGGAGAAATTGTAACAGCCCTTGAAGACGCGAGAGAAAAGAAAACTAGGGGAAATAGAAAACTACTCTTGGCACAGTGATATTGACAAGAAATTCAGGTCATTGATATTATTGCTGTGTATGATTTAATGCAGTTTGGACTAGTAGAGACATTCTAAATTTGATTGGGTAGGATTGTCTATGAAAAAGAAAGTGCATGACGAAGTCCAGAAAATAGTAAAATACTGACTTTCAGCTACTACTGAAATCAGAAGCACAATTCTCCTTGAACTTGATGTAGCTTCTACACCAATACATTTTGGCATTGTAACGGAGGCTGGCAATGTGGCAGGAGGATGTGCTTGTTCTCTATGAATACACAGTATTTACAGATTCACGAGCTGTGATGAACTCCATTCAGCAAACAGCTGAACCTTCCTGGGCTTTTTTAATTGGCAGCTCAAGCATAACAAATTAAACAAAAGTTATATTTAGCGCTATGAATAATTCTGGATTATGAAAGAACATGCTGTACAAGACCCACACAAAAATGTAATAAATATTTGCAAAGCTTCTCTCCACCTGAGTATTGTTTCCCTTGTGACACGGGACTGTTCACTTTTATAGGGTTGATAAGTTGATGTGCAGCAGTTTAGAGGGTTTTTTGTTTTGTTTTTTAAAGTTTATTGCTATTGAGAAACATTGAACAAAGTGGTGAATATTTCAGCTATCTAGGGCACAGCCCTTTTTAGATATTCCCTTTTCTCCTTTATTTTTTCCCCTCATTCATTCTTTGGAGTACAGAGACAGAAGATCATACATTGTGGTAAGGAAAAAAGTATTAGCCAGACCACAAATTGGGTAAGTTTGCCAAAAAGGTTTTATTTCTCCACTTGATAGAAAGGAAACACAAAATGGATGTTTTGTATCACCGGATTCATCATTTGGAATTAATGTCAGGGTCTCTATAAATCAGCTAATTGAAATGATTATGTTCTATCCTAACTGATTTTTTTTCTTTTTCTTTTCCCCCATCCCCTTATTATGGGCCAAAAACAACAGACCTTACTCGGGCAAATGTTTCACTGAATGCAGTGGACTAAATCCTGGTCCCAAAAAGTTAACAAAATTTTACTTCAATGAGGTCTTCAGGATTTGATCCCATTGGGTAATTCACTAACTGCTCCACCTAATGACATACAGGAAACTCTTAAGCCTAGAAATGTACGTACTTGGCGAAGACAAGAGGCCTGAATCTGTGCTCACTTACCTTCGTGTAAATCATGAGTCAAGAGTCAGAATGGTATAGGAGTGGTGGTAGTGAGAGAATCTGGCCCAGTATACACAAACTGCTGTTTTTGTTTTATATTTAGTTTTGATTTGTGGATGAAAATTTGAAACCGGAAACTGAACATGGTGATGTGTTAACTTTTTGGTTTCTGGGAAACATTTCATGAACTATAATACAGAGCTAAAGTATTTCTTGTAAGGAGAAAGATGCAAGGGTGAATAAAAGATTACTTCTGTTATCTAAATTCAAGACTATTTGGAATCTAATAAATTAGCTTCTTGTGATACAAAACCTATTTTAGCAATCAGATTTTTAAAATGATAGGAATGCTGGAGTTTACATACCAGATCTGACTATAGGCTCATAGTCTGACTTCGTGCTCAGTGGCAATTTCTCTTGATGCTTCAAAAAACAGCAAATGGTAAACATGTTCCTCCCCATATATAGACATACATGATAAACCTAGCCATTTTATGAAATACTGTACATGGGACACAAGAACCTGCACCAGAACCGCAATGGTTTCAGTGCTGTCTGTTAATATGGGTGGGGAGGCCTTTGTCAGTAAGCAAGTGAACTAGTGTGCAGCTGGCACTAGATGTTTTCCTTCTGGCTGTCCTGACCCTTGTAGTGGTGCTTTAAATCTGAAGGATTAAATTTGATTTCCCTGTGCTATAAAGACAACTTCTATAAAGTTGTACTCATCCCTGTTGGTATTGCAATGTCCCAAAAAAAGAAGAGCAAAAAGCAAAACCTCACCAGGTCTCATCATTACCCACTAGAGCACAGCCTTCATAAATTAGGGTTACTTCTAATGCTTGCTTCCATTCCCTGTGTATATGTGACAACCACCCTATTGGCTGACGCACTCGGGACTGAACTACAGATCATCAAAGATAAACCATGAGCATCTGTAGCTAGCTAGTTACTGTTGTAACAGACTCCTTTCCATTGAGGATCAGGCATAGAGGGGGACCTATAAACCACTGGTGAATGTGTCACTGTGACCTTAAGAAAGCCTTGATATCAGCTGGCAGAGAGGTCACTGTTTTGTAACAGCAACTCCTATCAGGCCTGACAGCCTTGCTACAGTTAACACATTGCTGTCGTAGTATTTATAAAGAACGTTGTGTGAGATCTTAGATGAAAACTGGGATCATACTGGTCACTAATATCATTAAGAAATGTAGACACTGATTTTATTTAAGATGTTATGTCTATATACTGAAAATGTGTCTCTATAATAGGTGTTACTCCCCAGCAGAGGTCAAAACGTGTTTTTTTTTTTTTTTTTCCAGACAAAGAAATGTATATTCAGATGTCTGCCTAGATTCCTATGTAGATTAAGCATCATAAAGCCAACACGCTGAAAGTCCTATTTACATGTGAAAGTCAACAGGAAAAATAGGTCAGCCAGGGGCGTGTGTGTGTGTGTGTGTGTGTGTGTGTGTGTGTGTGTGTGTGTGTAATGTGAAATGTGAAACACAGGATTATAAGACATCATAGCTCCCCAAACTGTAGGGGCAGTGTGTGTGGAGGAAGGTTAAGGGGTGTGTGCAATAGAGCCCCAGCCAGCCCTCACAGGGGGCAGGGAGGGAGCGCCACCCACCCCTGCTCTGCCTTCAACCCAAGCTCCTCTACTGAGGAAGTCTTGGCTGTGCGGTAATGGGTGGGAGTGGCGTGAGCAAACTCCATTATTGGTAATGGATGGCATGATAGGAAAGGTTTGCTCACCACTGCTTTAGCGCTAGCAGCCCAAAAAGGGACCTACAGGAGAGAAAACAGTGAGTTTGGGGAAATAGAAGCAGCAAAAAGACACTTGTCCTTCACAGAGAGCACAAGGACCATGCTTTTTGCATTCATGAAAGGTGGATCCTGGCCATGTGAGCTAGTGATGCTAGGAGGCTGCTTTTAAATGAGAACTTGCTTTAGACAAGGATTTTAACCTAAGAGTTAAGTTTAGACTCGAAGCCTGATGTACCTTTTTGTTTAACACGTAACCTGTTCTTATTATCTTTACACACTTGCTCTTAAACCTTAACGTCTGTAAATCAACTTTTGTCTTTAATGTAAGTAGATTCCAGCTTGCATGTTGTCATACTCAGTAATGCCTTGAGTACACTGTGAGGTCCTAGTGAGAAATAAGCTGATTTATCTGCTGCCATGTCAGAACATTGGTAACCATCTTGTCTTTGGCATCAAGCCTTCTTTCCCTGCAATAGCTGCTCAAAATTCCAGGTTGACTCCTGGCTTGGCTGTCCCTTGGGACCTTTTAGGGGCAGGAAAGGAAGAGAGGCTTGCAATTGGAGTACCAGCAGTCGGGTCAGAGGGAGGGGGCCCGTTTCCAGTGATAAAGCAAATAAAATGCCCCCCTTCTCTGTCTGAGGTGGAGAGGCTTTTGTCTTCACCTACGTGGGCACCTCTGCTGCCTGCATTGCCCACGCTCCTCTGGCTGCACAGTGGCAGGATGTGCCTTTGTTGCCCCATATGCATCCAGAGCTTCCTTCTAGCAATGCCTGTGTCTAGCCTTCGAGATCCTGCCAAACACTTAAAGAAAAGTTGAGGGAAGAGGGGGGAAATAGGAATGACTGACAACAGAAAGACCTTCTCCATCTCTTTAGTGGCTAAGACCTGCAAATATACTCCTCTCTTGTAAAGTCCTAAAGCTTCTCAAGAGGATAAGCCCTTCAGCTTGTAATGTTTAAGGCTATTTATACGATTTTTATGTAACTTATTCAATTAGGAGAAGAGGCATAAAAATTGTGGAGCTCAAAGTTCTGTTTTGCCAGTATCCAAGATGATATTTTTAAAGTAATTTAGTGCATGCTACATTGCTCCAGTCCTTACTGAAAACTTGCTTTTCCATACCTGTTCTTAATTTGTCACAGAGCAGTTATGTGGCATTGTGCAACATACAGTAATGTAGAATCATAGAATATCAGGGTTGGAAGGGACCTCAGGAGGTCATCTAGTCCAACCTGCTCCTCAAAGCAGGACCAATCCCCAAACAGATTTTTACCCCAGTTTCCTAAATGGCCCCCTCAAGGATTGAACTCTCAATCCTGGGTTTAGCAAGCCAATGCTCAAACCACTGAGCTATCCCTCCTCCCTTAAATCTATCATGTCTACACAATAAGCCTGATTCCCTCTAAAAATATGAAATGGAAGGCACATTTTCCTCTATAAAGCTGCTATTTGTTTACACAAATTTACTTTCATCTGAAATCTGATGTCGAGTTTAATAAATAAAAAATAAATAAATAAAAAAGCAGTGCGTGTCTAAAGTGTCAGAATGGGAGATAGAACCGTGCTAGTATCCTCATTAATGGTAAACTGGATTGCCTGCCTTAGACTAGAATGGAAATGGTTTGTAGTTCCATCCTTATCATTTGCTCTAGTTTCTGTTCTTAGAAACTTTTGCCACAAGCATAGATTAATGTTGTGCTGTTTCTCCTCTAATCTTTGTTATGCTAATAAGCGTGGAGTAAGAATAAAAATACAACCTTTAAAACAGATTTCATTTTCAACATAAGTTGAGAAAATACATTCTACAAATCCTGCATTTTTAATAAGATCATTAAAATGAAGTCTGAACTACGTGCCCATAAATTAATTCAGCATCATATACAGGGTATCTGAGACACAGACAGCATGTTATCTATTAAACCATAAATTCATTGTGTAATTGTCCCCACACTAGACAGCTATTTTGCACTATACCTCTTCAGATACTTGGTAACAACCTAGATATAATGCAGATCAAATTCTGAATGCACTTCATCTTCTGGGTCCCATGGGCTGTAGCACGTGTTTGTGTTCCCAATAACAATAGAATTATAGGACTGGAAGGGACCTCAATAGGTCATCTAGTCCAGTTCCTTGCACTCAAGGCAAGACTAAATAATAACTGGACCATTCCTGACAGGTGTTCTTCTAACCTGTTCTTAAAAATCTCCAGTGATGGAGATTCCACAACCTCCTAGGCAACTTATTCCAGTGCTAAAGTACCCTGACAGGAAGTTTTTCCTAATATCCAACCTAAACCTTCTTTGCTGCAATTTAAGTCCATTGTTTCTTGTCCTATACTCAATGGTTAACGTGAATAATTTCTCAACCTCCTCCTTATAACCTTTTATGTACTTAAACTGTTATGTCCCCCTCCCAATCTTCTCAAGACTAAACAAACCCAGTTTTAAAAATCTCTCAGATCATGTTTTCTAGACTGTGTAACAGTGCTGACTCACTGCTGCGGCACCTCCTGCTGGTCGTGCTGGGAATTAACTCTCTTGGACCACCAGGTACCTTTTACTATCTGTGTCTCACTCGCCATTACTTCCACTTTCTCCACCATCTGGACCCATGTCGTTCCCAGACCGCGGCATCCTCTTCGGGACATGGCCCTCCAGCTGTACCCTCCCCCGCTGTCTCCCCCTGAGTCCTTCCACTTGCCTCAGCGGCTAACTGCAATCTCTAGCCCCTGGCTTCAGGGGCAAACTGCAGTCTGGATTTAGGCCACTCTCCTCATTGGCAAGTAGCGGTAAAGGTGAGGGGAGACCCAGGCCCACCCACTACTCTGGGTCCCCACCCACGGACCCCATAGCTGGCAGCCACTTACTGCCCCTTCTCCTATTCCCACTGCCTATTTTCCCTGGGCCATTTCCCCTGTAACCGTAGCACCTTCCCTGCCCTTGGTTCCGGGCCTCAGTATGGCTGGCCATGGTCAGCCAAGAGCTCTGCTGCCCAGCCCAGCACTGCAATATCCCCAGTGCTCCTTGGCAGACCTTTGCTGTACCCAACCAAAAGAGTGAGAACGCTGTTATTCTCCTTCCCCTTTGCCCTCCAGGAAGCAACTGCCTCTTGCTCTGCTGAGCAGCCCTTTATATATGGGCTGCTCCAGCAAGCCTTCTCCTGATTGGCTGGGTTCTGCGCAGCCTCTCCAAGGCTGCCTTAACCCTTCTCCTGCCTGTGTTGGGCAGCCACCCCACCACTCAGACCTTTAATAATTTTTGCTGCTCTCCTCTGGACTTTCTCTAATTTGTCCACATCTTTCCTGAAATGTGGTGCCCAGAACTGGAGACAATACTCCATTTGAGGCCATATTAGCATGGAGTAGAGTGGAAGAATTCTCATGTCTTTCTTGCAGTGCTCCTGCTGATACATCCAAAAATGTTGTTGGTTGTTTGTTTGCTTGCAACAGTGTTACACTGTCGACTCATTCAGTTTGTGATTCACTATAAACCCCAAGCATTCAAAAGTCATGATCCAAAAACAATATATCATGGTAGTTTAAAATATTATGAGTTTTGGGTTGTTTCTTACTTATCTGGCTTTTTAACATTTAAGCTTCATGTTTTCAAGCTTTTCTTCACAAGAATAAAATAAATCTTTTAAAAATGAAAGCTGAGATTATCCTATCATCTCTCAGGGAGCTGGGGCTTCATGAAGAACACCAAATATTGTGAGGCTTGTAATAAGAATGGCAAGAATTGGCTACACTTCAATAAACACTCACATGCACAGTCCAAAAGAAAAGATTTACTAGGACTGACCGAAAGGAAAGCCTGAAAGTACACCAGGTATAATGGTTTAGTTACAACAAAAATTAACATTCCAGGCCAAGATTTTCAGAATTCCAAACTTTCAGTGATTTGTGGGGATCACTTTCGGATATCACCGCTTGAGAGCTCTTAAAGGGATTATTTTTCCCCCCCCAAGAGGGTCCATATTTAGCAATCGCTCCCTATTGTGCCTTTAAGTCACCGTTCCCACTGAGGGTATACCAGATGTGTGCTTCCCAATGAGAGCTTCAGGATGCATTGTGTATGAATTGGACAAATGCTTCCCAGAGTTATAAGTGGTACAGTGATGCTGTGGCCCCAGTATCACCTTGAAGATGGTGCAGGATCGGCTCTTTAAGCGGAGGAGGAGCAAGCCTGTGATCACCTTCTCTTGGGCAGGCTAACCCCAAAGTGTTTTGCTTTGCATAGCCCTTTCACTAGGTTGAGATTGTGCCTGGTCCCTGTACAGAGAAGCCTCCTTGCATTCTATCTCCTTCGTATACTAGCACAGGGCTGGGCACAGTCTAGTGGTGTGTGTGTGTGTGTGTGTGTATGACAAAAGTCTTGTGTATCCGGAACAAAAGACTGGGATTTTGTTCACTTTATCACAAATGTGCAGTGCAGCTGGAGTACATACTATACAACCACAGATTTGTTACAGAAGTCTGGATTTCAACAAATGACTTCCCATTGCAGCCCAGTTTTCAAATATGAGTGCTGTATTAAAGTTTCCAGAGTGTGAGCTTAGGCATGTAAAAGCAAGCATCCTGATCTAGACAAATTATTTGAAAGCTGGGTTCAGTTAGTTGTTAACTATATTTCCCTGGATGGAAAGGCATTCCTGAAAGTACCCAGTTCTGGAAGATGACTTCCAAGCATGAAGCATGTAAATTAGTAACAAGTAGCCTGCATAAAGGTGCTGATATCTAACTTTGGTCCTACACGCATTTTGGTTGTTCTTCTATTGTATATTAAATCGTAGAAATTTTATAGGCAGGAACCACTGCAATCAACAAAATAAATGAAAGCATTAGCTTTATAAATGTTATCAGAAATAAGTAGTTTTGCTAGTGCCTGGGGATAGGAGGCCAAGAGTTAGTTAGGCTTTTTTAATTTTTCTTTTAAAAAAAAAAAAAAAAAAAAAAAAACACACAACACAAAAAAAATATTTTATTGCTGTTAAACTTTGATCTTGGATTTTCTTCTCTTTTCTGTAATGAGAGATTGTAATTATTACTAATCCCACACTTCTTTTAGCAACAAAATTCAGTTGCAATGTGTTTTTCAATGCACAGTGTATTTCTATTCTGATTAGGGAAGAATGTTTTTACATTAATGCTTAAATTGTAATTTGGGACACCGCTCCCTATCCCTCCTCATTGCTTCCATGCAGGAACTAGATGTTCCTCCACCTGCTGCTCCACACATCCCCTTTCTCTCTGAAATCCCTGAATATGCATGAACAGGAATGAAGAGCTTGTTCAGATCTCCTTTGGGCTTTGCAAGGCCTTAGGCTAGGGAAGAGGTTGGAAGATCTTTCTCATGGCCTTTGGGAAGCAGTCACTCAGTAGCTCCCTTATTCTTGGCCTTGTCTGAAGAGCAGCATCCTGCGGTTTCCATTCTCCAGACAGAGTGGCAAGGAGGAAGAACAGGTTTCCTCCCCCCACTGCAACATGGAGAAGAACGATCTCACCTCCCTCTCCTGAACAGTAGGATTAATGGACTATTGGAAATAGAAGGCTTAGACCTAGAGCTGGTCAGTACTTGGAATTCATGTTCCACAGGAAATTCTGAAACTTCAATGACTTTTTGTTTTAAATTGGAACAAAATAAAGTCAAAATGTTCTGTTTTGACTTTACTGCTACAACTTTAACAATATAATTTAATACTATGTCATAATCGAGATGAAAAAATTTCAAAATGAAATTAGGCCTTATTTTTTAATTATATTATAAAATATAACTGATCTGTATTCTAACTGGTAACATTTGTATAGTTATATAACTGAGTCTAAATTAAATAAAATGAAACATTTTGATGGTCCTGAATCAAAACACTCTTTTTTTCATGGAAAATCTCATTTTTTTTTAGCTTTTTGATCCAAACTAGGATTACATTTTGTTTTTAAAGTCTGAAGTTCTGGTTCCTGACTGGCTCTACAAAAGTATCTTTACATGGTCCCTTGTGAACAGCTTGCAGAATTTCAGTATGAGATTGTGATAAATGAAGGGGAGGGGGGAACTCCCTTTTATGGACACCCAGCCAGCCAGTACTATATAATCCTTCTTAGTAGTTGTTCTCTAATTGCTCTATCTGTAAAGAGTTAAAAAGTCTCTCTGCTATGCATAGATAAAAGGAAGTGAGTGGGCACCTGGCCAAAAGAGCCAATGGGAAGGCTAGAACTTCTTAAAGTTGAAAAACGATTCCCCTTTTATCTGTCTGTGGCTGTTCACCTGGAGAGAGGGGACAGGGCAGAGATATGCTGTAAGAAGCTTGGGCCAGGTATGAAAAATCATCAGTGTCAGACCTAGAAACTACTTATTTTAAAACAGATATGTAAGTAGATCAGGAAATGTCTAGGAAGACGTGATTTAGGTTTATTCCTTTTATTTCTTCATGGTTTGTGGATTTCTCTGTGCTAACCCAAGGTGCTTTTGTTTTGCTTTTAACCTTTAAGCTGTGACCCCAAGAAAGCTATTCTTGATGCTTAATCCTTGTAGTTTTTTCCCCTCTAAATCTAGCAATAACCTGAGCTCACAGATGTATTTTTCTTTCTTTTAATTAATAAAATTTACCTTTAAGAACAGAATTGGATTTTTTTGTGTCTAAGAGGTTTGTGCACATGTTTAAATTAGCTGGTGGCAACAGCTGATTTCCTTTGTTTTTCTTTCTCAGCTCTTCCTCGGGGAGTGAGGGAGGGTGAAAGGGCTTGAGGGTACCCCACAGGAAGGAATTCCCAAGTGTGTCTTCCTGGGCTCTCAAAGGGGTTCTGCACTTGGGTGGTGGCAGCATTTACCAATCCAAGGTCAGAGAGCAGCCGTAACCTTGGGAGTTTAATACAAGCCTGGAGTGGCCAGTATTAATTCTTAGAATCCTTGCGGGCCCCCACCTTCTGCACTCGAAGTGCCAGAGTGGGGAATCAGCCTTGACAGAGATGAATGAGGGGATGGAAGTCTGTTGCTTTGCTTTCCTCTCCCTACAAAACCCCTATTTTCTGATACCAGCAGGCAATATAAATTCCTCAGTGTAGCTGATACAGTATTGCAGGTCCATATACAGTATAAAGTATTAACTATGCTGCAAATGCTAGGGCATGAAAAGTGAAAGACCTAAACGCAGAATAGCAATTGTTGCTCAAGAACTCTTGAGGTACAACATCAACATCGTTGCTCTCAGCAAAACAAGACGTGCAGATGAAGGCCACTTGAGGGAAGAGGGTGCCAGTTGCACTTTCTTCTGGAAAGGAAAACCAGCAAGTGTCAGGCGAATACACAGTGTTGGATTTGCAATCAAAAACCTTCTAGTCAACCGCCTGACTGAGCTCCCTGTCAGCATCTACGAGCACCTTATGACCCTTTGCATCCAATTGGTCAATAAGTCATTTGCCACTATCATCAGTGCATATGCACCAACTCTTGAAGCTGAAGAAGAACAGAGAGAAGCTTTTTTCTATACTGACCTTGATAAAATTTTGTCATCCATTCCAGAAACAGATAAGATAATCCTCTTAGGGGCCTTTAACACAAGAGTTGGCCGAGATTCTAACATATGGAGTAGCACCATTGGGACGGAAGGAGTATGCAAGACCAATTCGAATGGCTTCCTTTTACTCGGCAAATGTGCAGAGCACAACCTTGTTGTCACAAACACAATCTTCAGAGAAAATGACACATACAAAACAACTTCGCAACACCCCCACTCAAAACAGTGGCATCTCCTAGACTGTCATTATAGAACACAGGAGCTGGGTGATTTGGACATCTCTTATGTCATAAGAGGAGGTGACAATTGCTGGACTGGCCACCACCTGATGAGGTCGGTCATGTCCATCAGGATTGCACCAAAACATAGAAAACAATCCAAATCATACAGTTGGCAATACAATATCCAAAGACTTCAATCCTCAGTGCACCGAGAGAACTTCCAAATGCTCCTCAGTGGAAAAATTGGCCCTACGCACACCTGGAGATGACAACACAAGTGTTAAAGAAGACTGGGAAGCCCTAAAACAGACCCTCCATGAGGTTTGTAAGGAATCCATTGGCCTTGCTATCTGCCACCATCAGGACTGGTTTGACGACGACAACAACATTGAGATTACAGCCCTTTTGAACCAGAAGAGAAAAGCTTTCTGTGACTGGCAAAACCAACCACTATCCAGTCAGAAGCAGAGCTCTTTCCATCAGCTCAAAGCTGAAGTTCAAAGGAAGATCCAAATATCAAAAACAAATGGTGGGAGGACAAAGCAAAAGAAATACAAACATTTGCTGACAGACATGATATGTGGGCAGCAATCGTGGCCCAAGCCTGTCTTCCAACACCACCTGCAATGTCTGCCAATGGTCCTGTGACTCAAGAATCGGACTCCTCAGTCACCAAAGGATCCATGGAAAAAATAAAACCTGTGAGAGATCATGCTTGACTTTTGAGGGATCACTCACGATGATAGCATTTTAAGTATAGTTAGTGCTTTATACTATGGCATGCTGGTTCTTCAGCTCAGAGCAAAATAATCTTAGTATTTATTTTTGAAACGTTGACAATATGCTTGGTAATGTACCAACCATAACATAAAGACCGCCTTTGCGTCAAAGTGTCTAAAGTCTAAAATGCAGATATTAAGAAGGTTAACCTAGTGGGGGGAGAAGGTGGGAGCTAGCTCATATTTTATTTATTTATTTTTAATCTGGCACAAATAATGAGCCAATTTGTCTTGAGGCACCCTGGAAGTTTCAGTGGTGATTTTGAAACACAGAACCTAGGTCACTTGATAGTAAAGGCAATGTCACTACAGGTGGAACTTTCAAAAGCGCCTGCACTGTAGGTCAAACGGCTGAATTTGACTTGTCTGTAAATACAATTTTAGACATTTGCCTGGGGGCTTAATACTAGCCCCAAACCACAGAGGCCTTCTCGTAGGTTACTCTGCCACCTCTTAACAAAGGAAGGGAATAACCAACTGAAGCAGGAAGAGAGATAAAAATCAACATTTTAGTGTATTTTATGAGTGGAAAAAATATTGAATATTTTACGTGTGACTTACCTTCCAAAAACCATGCTGGAATTTGTGTGCCATTGGAGTATTAAACCAGGTTTTTATTTACTTGGGAAAGATAAATTCCAGGCCCCTTCCCCACATTCCAAATATGCATTGCTATTTGAAGCACTCTTTAGTGTGGACACTGAGCCTATAGCACTCAGCAGTCCTGCAGTCACTGAAATAGAATTAGGGCTAGACCAGTGCGTCTCAAAGTCAGGCCACCGCTTGTTCAGGGAAAGCTCCCGGCGGTCCAGGCCGGTTTCTTTACCTGCCACGTCCGCAGGTTTGGCAGCTCGCCACTCGTACTGGCTGCAGTTTGCCGCTCCAGGCCAATGGGGGCTGCAGGAAGGGCGGCCAGCACATCACTCGGCCCCCGGTCTCTGGTAGTACAAGTGGCTCTGAGGTGTCACTCTTGCTCCTCCCACTATCCGGTGGCCAGTGGTGAGCTCAATTTCTCCCTTCTGTGTGGCAGTAGAAACAGCTTCATGAGAGACTCATCGAAGATGGAGCACTCCCTCTTCTCTCTAGTGATAGCAGGAGTGGTCTTAGGAAGGGGAAACGCCTCCCAACCAATGCTTTGTTGCCACAGGATCTGTAGTTTGAAGATGCAGTTACCAGACAGCTGCAAAAATGGGCATAGAGGTTCTGCAGTGATCTGTAGGATGCTGCATGTATCTTTGCTGTAGAGGGACACCTCTGGAGCTTACCCTCCCTCCTGTTCTTTCCCAACCTATTTGGACAGATCTAGCTAATTTAAGCAACTGAAGTTGCTAAGCAACCAAATTACTCTCTGCACCACACAGAACTCTCTAACCTTGAGACAGATGTTGAAATGTTTCCTTGTATGCCTTGTCAGCAAATCAAGAAAATCTCTTTTTTACTTAGATTTTTTCCACGTGTAATAAAAATCATGTACTAAAAATTAAATAGGAATAGGAGTTCCTGCTTGGGGTTTTACAGAGGTTTGATTGAGCAATTGAGACTCCTCAGGGTAAGTGCAGCAGGCTTTTACCTACTCTCTTTGAGTCAGATAGTATCTCCCCCAGAGTCATCTTACACAGCAGCAGGTCGTCATAACCCCCCATGCTTTGAACCATGGTCAACATGGTTCCCAATTGACTGATGTCTCCCTGCTCTCACTTAGTAGCTCACTACCATCTGCCCACTCAGAGAGACCATGAAACTACATCAGGCAAGGCCTACCTTAATCCCTGATTTGGAGGAACACTGGGATCTCTGCTTGGGCTGGGCTTTGTATTTAAACCCAAAGAGTATGAGAGAGCTGTCTGCACAACTGGGCTCTATCTGGCTGCTGCTTGGACCCCTTCTCTGCTGCTATAGACTCTGATCTGCCTGATTCTAGGTATCCTGACCTTGAGTGACTCAGTCCAGATTAGTGCAACTGGCTTCTGCCTGATCTATGTTCAGGTTACCAGGACTCTCCTGAACCATGTTGCTAACTGCTAGATCAGGGTGCCTATGTCCTGGCATGACAAGGGACACTTGGACAGATCTTTAGTGCACACTTTCAGTTATCTGTTTCCACTGGTTTGGGTTCACCAGTGTCCTTGTTAATCAAGTCTTGGGTGTGCGCGCAGTCATTTCTACCATGTCAAGATCCACTGTTTTGTTTTTTCCCCTGACTGTTAAAGACTTTTATTTACACACATTTGCCAGGGGGTCCTCTCATGAATCAGTAACTGGATAACAAGACAGGAAACAAAGGGTAGGAATAAATTATCTGTTTTCTGAATGGAGAGAGATAAATGGCAGTGTCCCCTAGGGATCTGTACTGTACAAATATTCATCAATGATCTGGAAAAAGGGGTAAACAATGAGATGGCAAAATTTGCATATGATACAAAGATTTCTGAAGAATTACAAAGGAATCTTACAAAACTGAGTGACTGGGCATCAAACTGGCAAAATTCAGTGTTCAGTGCAAAGTAATGCACATGGGAAAACATAATCCCAATTATACATACAAAATGATGGGATCAAAATTAGCTGTAACCACTAAAGAAAAATCTTGGAATCCTTGTGGGTAGTTTTCTGAAAACATCGGCTCAATGTGCAGTAGCAGTCCAAAAAAAGCTAACCATTAGGAAAGGGATAGGTAAGACAGAAAATATCATCATGCCACCATATAAATTCATTGTACCCCCCCACACCTGGAATACTGCATGCAGTTCTGGTTGCCCCATCTCAAACAAGATATATTCGAATTGGACAAGATACAAAGAAGGGCAACAAAAATGATTGGGGTATGGAACATCTTCCATATGAGGAGAGATTAAAAAGACTGGCCCTGTTCAACTTGGAAAAGAGATGACTAAGGAGGGATATTATAGAGGTCTATACAATCATGAATGGTGTGGAGAAAGTGAATAAGGAAGTGTTATTTTCTCCCTTTATCACGTAACACAAGAACCAGGGGTCACCCATTGAAATTAATAGGCAGCAGGTTTAAAACAAACAAAACAAATTACTTCTTCAGACAGTGCACAGTCAACCTGTGGAACTTATTGTCAGGGGATGTTGTGAAGACCAAAACTATAACTGGGATCAAGCAAGAATGAGAAGTTCATGGAGGATATTTGCTTGGCTGTTAGCCAAGATGATTAGGGATGCAATCCCAGGGCCTTCGTGTTCTAAGTCTCTAACTGCCAGAAGCAGGGGCTAGACAACAGGGGATGGATCACTTGATTAAATCCCTTGTTCTGTTCATTCCCTCTGAAGCATCTGGCACTGACCAGTCGGAAGATGGGATAGGAGGCTAAATGGACCATTTGTCTGACCCAGTATGGCTGTTATGTTTATGTTCACCCTTCCCTTACTTGTCTCTTGTACGGTGCTGTGTTGCTCCTCCACTTTTGTGACATGCATCACCCCTCCTCTTCTGTGTACTGACAGGTATCAGGTTTTAGGCATGCTAATCAGTGGGGCCTGATCTAATCTTGAAGGCATGCTCTGAGGACGTCTACAGGATCAAGCCCTGAACAGTGAGGGCTTCAGCTTGTGCTAGCGCTCCAAGCAGCTGATCAGCTGTGGGGTAGCATTAGGGCTTAGTTGCCTTTGCAAATGCTGACCCAACAGCGGGGAGAGGGAGGCAGCAGCTTGTGGTTTTGAGCATGTCAGTGGTGCCTAGATCAGAAGTTCTCAAACTGTGGTCTGCCAGCTCCATTCAGGTGGTCCACGGATAGTTCCCTCTAAGGTGCACGTCTGGGCAGCTGCACACGAGAGAATGAAAAGCCACCCACCTAATTAGTGTAACCGTGCAGATGTGGCTCCACTAATTAGGTGCCTGGACTCTGGAGAAGATGCACCTGTAAGATGAGGTGGTGGCTTTGGAGGGAATAGGGGGCAGGTGGGAGGGGGCAGTAGGGTGAAGGGAATTTGGGATGTGCAGTGCTGTGGCGGCTAGAGAATGAGGTGACTTTTTTCTCAACTCCAGGGCTGCAGCTGCTGGGGAGAGATGGCCCTCTTTCCCAGCCTCAGCTCTGTGGTTGCTGTGGCGGGAGAGAGAGGGCACATCCATCGCATTAGAAATGTAAGATTACTGCTATTAAAATATGAGTTGTGTGCTTTTATTTGTAGAACAAACGTTTTTTTATTTATATATTTTATCCAAAGCGCTTTACAATAGTTAGCTAATGGTACAAACAACATTTGGAAAGATCATTAAGTGGTCCGCCGAGACCCTCAGCAATTTTCAAGTGGTCTGCAGGGGGGGAAGTTTGAGAACCACTGGCCTAGATGATGGATTTAAGACTAATGATGATGGACTAATGAGGCAGTTAGGCATTTAAGTACCTTTGTGAATTTGTCCCCAAGCACCCATGCCTCCTAGTGAAAGTCTAGGACTTTGAACACCTGAGAGACCTGTCCAAAATGGCACTGTTGTTAGCCATGAGCTTTAAATGTCTCAAATGACGGGGAAGATAACTATTCTGGTAATCTTGGAAGGTTATTCCACAATTCCATCATTAGGAAGTTTGTCCTGAAATCTGGTTTAAATTTTCTTATTTTTTCATCCATTTCGGCTCTTTGATATATGGCAGCTCAGTTATTTTTATTTACATTTGGCTCATGATAAAGCATGACAGCTGAAAGAATTGTAAATCTGATAGGATATAAACAGTGTAAATCTATGAATTGTACAAAGGAACAGTTAATACATAGAATGCATACACACAACATAGCACTACTTTTTGTTCACTTTGGCTCAAATCCTCTGACCCAAGTTTGGGTTGCAGAAAGCCCTACACACTCCAAAAAGCATGAGGTTCCACACCACAGAAAGGGGCAGGATGCAAAAAGCATGTGTGCAGACAGAGAATCTGTTTGTCCTATATGCTGCTGAACACAGTTCTAGTACACCCCAGCAGGAATGGGGGTGGGCCACAGGAAAGATGGGTGGATCTATGACTACGCAATCTACCAGTCGTTTCCATTTGTTGGGGTTTGGTGTACATCAAACAGGGGCTGCTGCAGCCCTGACATTGCGGTAGTAACTGCAAAGCAGTTTTTGCTGTTACTCTTTGGCCTGGGAGGGAGGGTTCCTCTTGCCAAGTTTATTCACATAGTGTGCAGCAGGAATCAATACTTCTGTAATTTTAACCTACTCGTATTTTTATTATTTGACTTATGAAATTAAAGCTTATTATTAAGCACTGTAGATTTGGGAAATGGAAATGAAATGTGGAGCTTTAAATCTTTAATCCTTTTCTAATTTTTGTATGTAACTTAAAAAATATCTAATGTTTAGAAAGTGCATGGCAAACACAATATTCTTTGTAGTTTTAAAAATGAAAAACCGAATTAAAATCACCTGGTCTGTTTTGAATATTTGCTGGAATTTCAGCTACTAATTGAAAATAAAATGACCAATTTATTATAAAACTGAAAATATTATATTTAAACACCAGGAGATGCAGCTTTTATCTAAGCATATTTTTAATCTCCATCTGACGCATTAAATAGCAATCTGCAATGCAGATAAGACTATATTTGCATGCAAAACCTGAATGTTGTCATATCCTTCCTGCTGTAATAATTCTGATACAATCCTCTCACATGGATTCATTAGCTGCAGAGAATCTTTTAGAAAAGTTGAAGTGAAGTATCTTTGTATGAGATGCTCCAGATATTCCAGGGCCTTTGATCATTTTGGTTTACACTGTGTTTTCCCACTTGACAGAGTATTGCCTTGGTCACATTGAATTATTACATCAGCAAATGCAGTCTGTGCAACATAATTTGGAGAGACTGGGAGGGATGATGTTAATAAGCTTAATTTCTAGGCAGTGCAGCTTCATTTAAGAAAATATTCCTGGGAATCTGAATTAGCTAGCGCTTAGCAGTTTAGAGATTCAAAACCCCAGGTCTTCATGGAAAATCATAAACCTTTATCTTGGGCAGTTGGGGATATTTACTGTAAGTTAACCTGTTTAAATAAACACTGACCATAATAAGTTTGAACTATTAACAAGCAGAATTTCTTTATATCATTCATTATCAAAGCAGATGTCTTGCATATGTGGAATATTTCTGAACTGTCAGTGTTCCTTGTAGTCAGAAAAAGGTTCTAATGAAGATTATTGACACAGACCAGCAAATATTTCATCATTACAGCAATAAATTGAGAAATATGTTTATATATCTGTTATGAAACACATTCGGGCAAGATCAGTCTGTCAGGAAGTTTATTTAGTTGTTGACTTGAAAAAGGGTAATTCATGAGAAATTCAAATTCTTGGCATACTTATTTCACAACTATGGTAATCATGTTTGGAATGTTCAGAACACACATGCTAGTTATATTTGATTCAGCACCCAGTTACTGCTCTTAAATGAAGAAAATCTGAGTTTCTCCATTATATTACCTGTGCCAGTCCCCTCCCCCTCAAATCCACAGTTATTAGGATGAACATCTAATATTAAAAGATGGAGTTTCAAAGATGTAACTCCAAAGACGTAACTTCAAGTATTCAGTAAACATTTGTATAAAGTGCATGTGTATTTGAAAATGTGCTACAGCATTCAACTGCAGTAATTAAAATATTCTAAAATACTATTACTGTAGAATACTAGAACAGATTTTGCTTGCCTAATGAATAGTATGTATGTAGTCTGTATTTTTGAATATCTATACAGATAATACACACACGTCCTCAGAACACCTTTGTGGCATAGGAAGATCATAATCACGATTAGAATTTACTGATGGGGAAGCAGACATGCATAGGAATCTTTTAAGTGAATTGCCCTAGGATCACCAACTTGCTATAGGTTATGGTAGATCCATGATTAGCATTTGGCTCCTAGCCTCATGCAGAACCCACTAGATCATGCTGCTTGTCTAAATATTTCTAAGCAAACCTTGTAATGTAACATTGTTCTGTGAATGTTATTGGACACATGGAACAACGTCCTTTTTTATTATTATTATTATTTAGAAGGATTGATCATTCGCAAAATGCCTTTAGCATTCAAACACTCCTGTCTGAGGACGGGACATAACTTTTCTAAACCCATTTATCCCATGTCTGTATCTTTCTTTTTACCTCCACCACCTGCTAGTAGGTCTCCCAGACACAGCTGATCCCAATGGGACTAGCTGAGAGCAAGATATTACACAGTGGAACTTTGGCTTCAATGAAGCCAGTTTATACCAGCTGAAGTTCTGGCCTTGTGTATTATTTGCCTCTTAATTTACCTCCGTGGAAACACACAATTATTGATGCTTTATATATTTGCCCCCACATTTAAGGGCCAGATTTTGCCAATTTGCACCAGCTGAGGATCTGGCCTATTAATCAGTGCAAAAGAAAACAAACTGCGGGGTATAAAGGACAAAGCAGTTGTCACAACCAAAAATGTAATTCTATGGGAGAAATAAGTGACATACATACAAGACAGTGTATTCTTTAACTTTACTGCTGATGTATTAATAGCCTAAAATGTATAATCTTAATCATTAAATGTTCTAATACAATACCTGTATTTAATATGATATTTTAATACTAAACTTGAAAAGCTGTGGATTATTTATCTAACCTGTTTGATTATGCATGTGGTCTAGATCTGCCTGTTACATTATTTCAACTGTAAAATAATGTTCTGCTCATTAACTTAGCCAATGTTAAGGTTTCCTAGCAACACACTCTGGATAAACCGTACTTCTGCATCTCTGGGGTCTTTAAAATAATCTGCAAAGCTGTATCTATACTAAGGTTTGACTTTTTTTTTTCCCTTAAACAAAAGCCCCAAACAAAAAACCACCCTGATATATCTACAACTATATATTTTCATTTATATTATAATACATTTTAAATTAAAATATTCACATGATGATATGGAAATGACTTCAAATTTGGATAGCAGGTCTTTTTACTGTTTACTCATTTTTCTTTATATAGTATCAGTGGTGGTCATGGCACTTTAGAAAGCAAGAGATTACTTTGATCTACTCATTTACCCTTAAAACAACTGGCGTCTTCAGTGAGCAATGCTGCTTCTTTCTCTTGAGTATTAGAAGAAATGATACACAGTAGCTTCACGGTGTGGTAGAATTAATATGCCTAATAATATTCTCCCAAGGCTGCTATGTAAATTCCATATGCTTTCAATTCTAATTCTCTGAGATGAGGGAAATCACACATGGCTCAATTCTGCCTCCTTTACTCTCTCACTTAGTAATACCTTACTTTGCAATTATTCCCATTTATTTGAATAGATCCTCCCAATATGGGTTGACAGAGTCCCTCCATTCAGAGGGGAATATTAGGGGGGGCATTCTGTGCGAGACAAGTATTTAATTTGTCAGACCATTGTGTGGTAGGAGCATCATTAGTCTTTCCTGACCTGATGAAGGTGGTCAATCAGTCTGTCTGTCCCATTCCTACAATGGCCATTCCTTCAGATCAGAGGCAAGGGCATGGCTTGCTTCATTTTCTCACACTAATCTCCAGATGATTGTTACAGGAGAGGGGCAGAGGGAAGAGAAGGGACAGGTGGCTATTGCTGATCTAATCTGGGAAATGCTGATGGAATATAGTCTGTCTCCTTTTTTTTTTTTCTCCCCGCCCCCTGAATAGTCCCTGAATTTTTTGTGACGGGAGGGGGATTGTAGGCCACTGGTCTTCTCAGGTCCCTCGCTTATTTCTCTTACTTTCTTCAGAGAACATCATAAACTTTGTCACATACTCTCATAGATGCTACAGTCAGCTGTGGAAGTTGAACCCCAGAGCTTCATCACCAAAAATAAGGCCACTGTCACTTGTGTTAAAGGAGAGTTCCTTTAGCTGTTGGAAAGTAAGAGGCTGTATAGTCATTGGGCCTGTTGCCAGCATGGTTATGATTATGCTCACTAGGCTTGTGTATTACAAGAATGTGTTCTGTTGTGCCAGTGACATTCTTACAAGCCTAGGCTACATGTTATTTATGTAATTAAAATTTGACACATGACATTTCTTTAAGCCATAGCCTTGTTTTAAGCTCTCCTTTGTGTAGGCAAGTGTACTTCAATTTATTTGACTGAGGCCTTCAGTCCTAAATTTAGACCATTCTCCTGTTAGATGTCTCCTAACTATAGGGAAGTGACCTGAATTTTAATCGGGTGACATAACTGAGTCTCAACATTAGCTTACAGTGAAATAATGTATTTGGAACATGGAATACCAATAAACTTACGGATCATCAGAAATATTATCTGTGCTATTAAGGCATGAAACCAATACCTCACACAGTGAAGAAGTGCAGGAATAGTCAGTAATGGCAGATGGTTTTTATACTGCAGACAGGACAGAGAGACATGTCCCCAACAAAGGCACATATAATAATGAGCTACAGGTACATGCAAGGGACTAGAGTTATGACCCATCCTCCCTATCACACATCTCCCAACAAGGTCATTTTGCTTGAAATGGATGAGTGCTGCTTAGAAATTGATCTCTCTTGTTTCTCCCCCCCCACCTCCAATGTTATGGGGAGGAGCAGGCCATCAGGGAATCTGAGACACAGTAGTGGTTGTTGAAGCCAAAGACTTGGAAGGGAAGGGAAAAATACAGAAGAAAGCTTTACATTTTGTTTATTGTGAAGAAAACTTTAAAATGTTTCCATATGGTAAGCTGGTGAGATGACTCAACAGAAGCTAAACAGCAGTAATCAGAAAGGTTGTCCCTGCTGAAAAATCCTGTTTCGGCATAAATCAAACCATGTAACCATAAGCAAAAAAATTACAAAAATTTCTTGGCCCTAGGTTCACTCACCCCTGGATTTGGAGCCATGCTTTACCACGGGCACTCTCCCCATTCTGCCCCGCCAGAAGCCATTCCTACAGCTCTTCCTTTTGAGCCCCAGGGGAACGATGGGAGAAGTGAAGCTGAGATTCATCTCTTGTGCACTGGTGATGAGGTCGTGCCCGTGTGCTCCTTTGTCAGAGGTATACAAATAGCAAAACAAGTGCTTTCATTCTAGCCATAGGAATATAAGATTTTCCAAACTGGGTCAGACTAATGGTCCATGTAGTCCTGTATTCTTGTTATAGGTGGGGCTGGAAGCCCAGCCTACTAAGGTTGCCTAACACTTCCTATTAAAAGAACCTGTTGATACTTGCTTATCACTCTGCCAAACTGTAACCATTTGGGTCAGTTTTGGTTGGTTGGTTGTTTGGTGGTGGTTGTTGTTGGATGTCTGTTTCAGGCAAAATCTTTCTGGAAAATTTCAGTCAAAATGGTTCAGCATTCCCAAGAACAAGGCTAGGGAAAATACTAGCCCATGCACTCTCCCTCAACACTCATGGAAACCATGCATTGCACCTCATTCCTCTTCTACCCCATCTTGGCCCTACCCATGCATGTGGTACATCCCTAGAACTCACTCTGAATCCCCTTGTACTCCCCTCCCCACACACACACAGTGGCTACTCAGAGCTATGGCACTATAGAAATATATTAATATAATTTAATAAAATGAAAATAAAACTTAAGTACTGGAACTCTGGGTTGAGGTGTTTGCAAGGAAAGCTGGTAAACTGATGGCTCCAGAGCCAAGTGGTTTGCAGTTCCTTTCTTCTGAATGAACTATCCAAATGTTATAGATTCCAATGAGTGGCTAGCAGGTCTCTGAGGCCTGCATTCAGGCTTACTTAAACAGATTTCAAAAGCAATCTGGATAGCTCTTCCAGTTAGAGTTCGCTGACTTTTCCAGAACAACAGAGGTGCTAGAGTAAGGCACATCTGCGGCATATGAAACTGCCACAAGTATTCCTCTTTCTTTTTGCTCTGGCAGAGTTCCTAAGCTCTGCCAGATCAAAGTGGAAGAGGAGTCCTGGACTGAATCAATGGCTGGAGGAGCAGGAGTTCTAGCAGGACTGGGGATGGAAAAGGGGACCAGAAGGCAAGGGCAGAGCTGATTGAGGGGTGTCATAACCATCTGCAGAGCACTGTCCTACTGTACCAGTTACAGCCTTCCTGTTGTTGGGACCCATTTTCTAGCCACTCCATTCCTGCTCCGTGATTCCCCTGCTTCAGCAAAAAGCTTCACTGTATGAGCTTGTGGGTCTTGGAGACTTTGCTAGTGGAGCTTGCAAACTCCCTGTCAAGTGTCCACTTAAGTAGCGCTACACGTGCATGGCACGTATTTGAAGTGACATAACTTACAAATAACACTTTTGTGTGAAAACTGTTTACCGCTACCATTACAAATAACACCTCTGGTTAGTATAAATGAGACAGATTAGAGAGGATATTTTTGTTAGTGTATTTACTTTGTCCATTTGAGAACAATTAAATACTGAGTTTCACTGTTTCCTCTGTTTTAGTCAGTTTTCTCAACTGTTTGGGTGGATCTTGCATAACAGGGATGAGAGAGAAAATGATTGTAAAACCACAAAATTTGTAAGGGAGCCTTAGGGGTAGCTATAATATCTGAAACTACTTTTAGCTCACTTTTATTTAATAATAATAATAATAATAATTTATAAAAGGCTACATGTGAAGTTGATGCCTTGCTTTAAGGGTTTGAGCCAATGGCCACTGAAGTCCATGAGAACTGGACTGGTCTTCAAGTGGAACTTAAAGACTTAACAAAATATTTTGCTGTATATGCAATTTTCAAACAGTGAAATCACAGTTCAGTCAAAAACAGTTGTCTTCAGATCAAGAAACTATAATAGGGAAGGACCCTGAAAAAGACAGAGGAAAAGATAATCCCATATCTATAATGGAAGGAAACATAGTATGATTAAAGGAAAACAGAATCAGAAGGTAGATACTCTGGGTAGTGGCACCAATTAAAATATTTCTTTGGGTGTGAGGGGAATTCTGGTCCCTGTGTGTCAAGTTGCAATGCCACTCGCTGAAATTTGGCTCAGCCACCCATCCGTCTGTCTGTCTGGAGGGGCAGCCAGGTCAACTTTCAGTGTTGTTGCAACCACGCAGCTGGAGTACTGATTTAGTATGGAAAACTGCTGAAAAGTGTATGGGCCATGCCCCCCAGGTTTTGTGGTTATGGAACTTTGAGTTAAATATCCATCAGACATGGGACACACTGGTTTGATGGGAGATATATAATTTAATTTTCCTAGTCACCCTATCTGTAAAAGTCCCTTTTACTCAGTAATTTAAAGTGTGGCTTTACATTGAAAAGCAACTGTGTAAAAACGTCTCTGTACATAACAGCTATGCTCCCTGTGTGGTTATGGAGTCATAGCTGATTATTTTTAGCCCCAAAGTAAGGTTGGTTCGTGTGTGTTTCTACTTTTCCTTTCAGCACAACAAAGCAACACAGCCAGAAGAGTGAGCTGGATTTTCTCATCTATAGCCGACAGAATGGTTTATTAAGGGTCAGGTTTCTGAAGTGCTCAGTATTCATAACTGGGCCAGATTTTCAAAAGTGCCAAGCACCCAACCTTTTGTTATCAGTGGGAGCTGCTGGGTGCCAAACACATCTGAAAATTTGACCACTTATCTACATGCCTAAATGGAGGCTGTTGAGTGCTGAAGTCTTCTGAAAATTTGTCCTTTATCAGTCAGTTACACCAATACAACTCCATTGTTGACACTACATTTGTGGTGTCAAGTGAGAACTTAGCATGAAGACAATGGGTTGCACAGGAGTAAATGAAGTATAATTTTGCCTGCAGAATATATATTAATGGAGGGAGATGGGGGGGGGGGGAGAAAACCCCCAACAGCTTCTCTTTCAGAGCTGCTGCTGAGTTTGCAGTGCTAGCAGTTAGAAAAACAATATTTTTATTTATGAAATGAGCAAGTAACATAAAAAATAATTAGCTAAATATGGATCCCACGTTGAGAATTTCACTTATCACTTTTCAGAAAGGAAACTATTCTAGTTTTGTAGTATTTGCCAGTAGGCAGGAATTTCAGACTATTTACCACTTGCTGTATTGCATGTATATTAATTTTCTCTGAACTCCAAAGTTTCTTGAGGTGTTTTAGGTTTCTAGTTTATTGGGAGCACTGCAACAGTGCTTTAGTCCATCAATAACCCCACTGGGGCAAATCCTCACATGGTCTAAAGCTGAGGATCTGCCCATTGGCTTCTTTGGGACTATTTATAAAATAGGATACTATTCAACATGAGTTAAGTGATCATAACTGGCACACAATTAGTAGTTGTTGCTGTCAGCAAGGAGATCTGTTCTTTCAAGTATGTCTTTATTGAATGCTTTAAAAATGGGAGACTTTTTTATAAATAGAGAATCCTTTGGTTTCCTTCTATTCGTGCTTTTTCTGAGATCCTTTTAAACTTCAAACCATTTTCAGTCCCTGAGTTGGTTTTCTCTTTAGAATGTGGCTTTATCTAGTTCAGACTAATTGGGTTTTTGTCTTGTTAGGTGACTGCTGTGTTTACACTTGCTTATAAATGTACATTTTAATGAGTAATAATAACCACTTTCTACATTAATTAAGGTTTTTCATTGTAATGACTGCTGAGTGTTTGTTTACTGGCTTGCATATTTCATGGTTATCTCATCTTAAAGATTGTAGAAGTGGAGTATTAATCACAAGTGAATGGATAGACCTCTGTGGAGCCCTATTGAAGTTAATGGTGGGGGGGTTGGTCCTTCACAGAATCGGTGATTATGTAGATTAGGTGGCCCAAGCACCGCATGCAAATGGTGGGGAGAAGCAGTGCCCATTATTCTAGCCCAGTGATTCTGAAACTTTATTGGTTTGCATATCATCATCTTAAAAATTTGCTGTGAACATCAAGCCCATTTACAATCAGTGTTGCACATGCCACAGTTTGGAGACCCCTGAAATGTAGTCCATATACAGTCACAGATTGGAGGCACAGATTTCCCTTCCCCAACTTGCCTCCTCAGGATTTTATCTTCATAAAGCCAAAGTAATCAGACTTCTTGCAGGTGCAGTGAATTTCATCCTAAACAAGTAAAGAAAATAACCAAGCAAAACACGCAGATTGTCGTGAAGTGAAGCTGTCAAAGTAAAATGAAAATCCTTCTCCTTTTTCAGCTGTAAGGACTAATGATGTTTCCCACTGGAATAATAAAACTTGACATTCATGAGTGTTGCCTCTTGACATCAAATCTGAGGAGAATGGGGTCTGGTATACAGTGGTTCTACAGTGAGTTTCAATGATACAAGGCTAAACTAAATTGTACAAATGAAAGTGTCATGTCTGTCAAGCTTTTACAAGTACGTCCAGGGCCCTCCTTTAGAATCAGCTTTTTAAAGCTCCACCCATCTGTTACCACAATAATGATGATGGTGTGAATGAGGTATCCAGCTGTATTTAGTCTATTCAAAGCAGAAGTGTAGAAAGAACATGTTTTATATGCAGTTTCACTCTGAAAGCTGATTTTGTAATAGTTTGCATGTTTGTTTCTCAATAATTTTCATATCCTATTTGTTCAGCTCACAAGTAAAAAAAAAAAAAATTCAAACTTTGAGCTCTGCAAACTCGATCTGGGAGTCAAGATGGGTTCTACAGGACTTCTGTACCATCACCAAAAATAGAGACTCCAGATGCCATATTCTACCTTAGTTACACCTGTGCAGGCCCACTGTCTTCAAATTGTGTGCTCTGCTACATCTGTGAAACTTCATTGTTCCATCAGAGCAAAATTTGGTCAGGTAACTGGAACTTAGTGAAAAATGTGGTCTCTGGTTGTGTGAGCCAAAACAAAATCCAGCTATGAAGTGCTAACCAGAATAAAAACCAGCTACGTCCATGCCTCAGAAGCACTTCTACTTTTGAGGTACTCTTCTCAGCTGGACAGGAAAATTGAATATCTTCCCCCATGCCTACTCACCACGCTCCTGCTTTACACTTGCTAGCCAGCCAGCCAGGTAGAGGTGCATGTGAGCTCTTCTGCTCCACAACTTAAAAAAAGCAGGGAGACTAGAAGAAAGAATCTGGAGGAAGCAGTTAGGCAAGAGGAGGTTGTAAAAGCCTGGGAGACGCCACATCCGGATTCCCATTTTGAACTAGTTGAGTACAAGGAAAAGTGTCAAACGTTATTGCACACCCAGGAAAGCTTTTGTTGGGGGGGAGAAGAAACTAGACAAAGGCAAATTTACAGTTACTGCATCCTTGTGGCAGTAAGGAAATTACATAATATATTGTATTTTCAGACACCTACTGTATTTTCAGTGATAGCATACAGTTGTATGCATCATACTCATGGCAAAAAGATTATGAATTTTGGTCCTTTTAATACCCATGTCAGAGGCCTTCCCTATGAATTTGGGGCCAAACTCTGCTCTCCCTTCTACTGATCTATATCAAGAGTAACTACAATGGAGTTACTTTGAGTTTACGCTGCTGTTAATGAGAAAGGAACTTAGTCTGGTATGTAGCCAACCTTACTTGTGAGGTCTGGTGACACCAACGTAGGGCCTTTTGAAGAGGAGGATAAAAAGGGGAAAGGGCAATTGAGTTGATGCTGCTTGTACGGGGGTGAAAATTAACTTTTTGAGGTTCAGTTGCTAGGACCCCAAATGAACAATTAAATGCATTTAATTAAATGCATTTTTGAGGCCTGAAACTACGCCACCCATTGTATCACAACCTCTGAGTGTACGCTAGATGCTCAGGTGCCACTGAGTAACTAACAGAAAAGAATTTTAAATAACAGGGACTCCTTACTGTGCTTAATAAACCTCTTTAAGTTACTGAACTGTTAAGTCAACTTTCCAATTTTTACAGTGGTTATTCCATTTTAATAAGAGGTGAAATTATAATGAGATAAAACTTAATGACCATGTAAAACATAAAGGTGCAGCACAGTCTAAATCATGTGAACCTGTGGATGTAAAAAATCAACTGAAAAATTCCATGAATCTTTCCGAAGACCCAGACCTAGCAGGACTGTTATTTTGCTCAATCAGTTTGATAAAGGAAGATCTTGCAAAACAAACAAAAAACATTAATCAGGGAAAATCCTAATCCAGATGCCACAAACATTACGACTTGTCCCTATCTTTTACTGTGCACATGCTGGACACTAACATTCACGAAAAATCTGGAATGTAAGCACTTCTTAAATGCCTCAGGATGTAGACATAGGGTAAAGTTTTCAAAAGTGTGAAAGTGACTTAGGAGTTTGTTCCATTTTCAAAAGAGATTTAAGTACTTAAAAGTCTAAATTCCATTGACTTTCAGTGAGACGTAGGTTCCTAAGTGTAGCTGAGGCCTGGCCTGGCCTGACGTGAATAATAAACACATGGAGGGAAGATAGAATTAGGAAGATAAATAAATCATTAGGTTGAAAACCAAATGTTTGTGCTGAATAAGATAAGTAAATAGGTCAGTAGGCTAAGAAGACAGAATGTCTGAGCCAACTAAGATAAGAGGGAGAATACCCAGGGAACTATTTACTCTGAACTTGATAACAAGGCATAAAATAAATTAGGACTGTAGAGATGAGGTAAAGAGGAAGTTGAAGCATAGACAGTGCATGCTGCACAGGGATTGGTTCCTGCGAAGTAACCAAGCCAATCTAGCACCTCTCATGAGCACTGAAATTCACCCCTCTGGCCCTCCCCCCAAAAAAGATGACTTTGTAAAACTGTACCAATGCCAAAGGCCAAATTCTGATCTCATTTACACAGGTCTAAAACCTGGAATAACTTTTCTGAAGCCAGTGAAATTATTCTGGATGTATGCCAGTTAAATCACCTTTGGCATACCATACCTAAATATAATGTCACAGGAGAGTGCAGACTAATAATCTTGATTTAACTGCCATGGACTCATTGAAGTCTCTGGGAGTTAAATGCCTCTCAAAAATTTTCCAATGGAATGTTTTTCCATTGGAAAAAGATGATTTGATTAAATTGAAATGCTTTGTGGGAATGTATTGACTTTATTGAAATTTTCAATAGGATACGGTTTCATTTTGATTTTATAGTATGTCAAAGTGGAAAAGAAACACTTAACCCCCCTTGAAATGAAATATTTCAGTAAATCCAAGACAATTTTAAAAAAAAATTGTTTTGTGAATTGTGTTCAATGGAGTAACTCGCTAAGATTAAAAAGGATACTTTATTCTACATATTTGACATTGAGAAATGGGTAACTTATCTTAAAATATGTGGAAAATAAAACTAGAAATGGTAGATCTTGTTAACTTATCTTATTAGTATCTATAGTAGGTATATAAAATCATGAGTGATATGGAGAAAGTGAATAAGGAGAAGTTATTTACTTGTTCCCATAATACAAGAACTAGGGGCCACCAAATGAAATTAATGGGCAGCAGGCTTAAAACAAATAAAAAGTAGTTCTTCACACAGCGTACAGTCAACTTGTGGAACTCCTTGCCTGAGGAGGCTGTGAAGGCTAGGACTATAACAGTGTTTAAAGAGAACTGAATAAATTCACGGAGGTTAAGTCCATTAAGGGCTATTAGCCAGGATGGTTGAGGAATGGTGTCCCTAGCCTCTGTTTGTTACAGGGTGGTGATGGACAGCAGGAGAGAGATCACTTGATCATTACCTGTTAGGTTCACTCCCTCTGTTAAGTTCACCTGGCATTGGCCACTGTCGGTAGACAGGATACTGGGCTGGATGGACCTTTGGTTTGACCCAGTACGGTCATTCTTACGTTCTTATTCCTTGCTGTTAACTTGGTGCAATGGAGTGTTCACTACACACAAGGCAGAGCTGGTTGTTTGGTTAATTAACCTGATAGGTTACACCTGGAGAAGAACCAGGGATTGAAAGGCTGATTGATGGCACCAGTTGAGAAGAAACAGTTGTTAAGCACAGGTTGTAGGAAAGAAGCATAAGAGACTAGGGGCATGGCTACACTTGCGAATGTAGAGTGCTTTGAGTTAAACCAGCCTTCTGAGAGCACAGTAGGGAAAGCGCTACACCAGGGGTCGGCAACGTTCGGCACGCGGCTCACCAGGGTAAGCACCCTGGCAGGCCGGGCCAGTTTATTTACGTGCTGACGCGGCAGGTTCAGCTGATCGCGGCCCCCACTAGCCGCGGTTCGCCGTCCCTGGCCAATGGGGGTGGCAAGAAGCGGCACGGGCGAGCGATGTGCTGGCTGCGGCTTCTCGCCACCCCCTTGGCCCGAGACGGCAAACTGCGGCCAGTGGGGGCCACTTTCGGCCGAACCTGCGGCGTCAGCAGGTAAATAAACTGGCCCAGCCTGCCAGGGTGCTTACCCTGGTGAGCTGCGTGCCGAACGTTGCCGACCCTTGCGCTACAGTCTGTCCACACTGACAGCTGCAAGTGCACTGGCGTGGCCACATTTGCGGCATTTCACAGCTCCTTCACTTTAATCCTGCACTACAGTGCGTCCTGGTCATGGCCTCTTTCCATCATGTCTCTTGATATCTGCCCGAAGGTACCGTGATTCCTACGGCTTTATGGCTGGAGCACAGCTGGGACTGGACAGCTTCCTCCCCCCAAACACTGATGAGGTCCAGCATCTCGCCATTGCTCTGTACTGGGGATAGTCACCGGGAAAGATTCGCTGAGAGCACTGGACGCCTGGCTGAGCAAACAGGAAGGGGATTTTCAAAATTCCAAGAGAATTTTAAGGGCAGGTCTGATGGTTGGTCATCTAAGCGCAGGGCAGTAGAGTTCAAAGTTATGACCAAAGTGGCTAGAACAGGCATTGTGGGACACTTCTGGAGGCTGAACAGAGAGCATTAACAAGCCAGGACGTCCACGCTGGTGCTGTGGCGCTCCAGCGGGGGCGCATCAAACGTTATTCCACTCGCCAAGGTGGATTACCAGGAGCACTCTAGCCATGGAGTCAGTGCACTCTACATGCCTTGCCAGTGTGGACGCGTTGTGAGGTAGGGCGCCCGGGGCTGCTTTAATGCGCTGTAACTCACAAGTGTAGCCATGCCCTCGGAGATAAGAAGTGGTCCAGGGAAATTGCAGTGCATCTGAAGGAGCAGACCTAACTGGTAGAACTCAGAACAGAGAGTGCACCTGGGTTTCCCTACCAGCCCTGAAGAAGGGGCATACAAGCCTGGTGTAAGGACAGTTGACCTTAAAGCTGAAAACTCAACCTCAAGGACAGGCTGAGGAAAAGCCTAAGAGTTGTCAGAAGGATCTTTTGTTGTGTTACATTTTGTTCTATCAGAGGGGCGGAAACAAAAATTTGACCTGGCCATAGGTCATGAGAAGAGGCAGATTACCTCAGGGCCAGAGTGACCATCAGCAGAGGGTGACAGTGAGAAGAGCTGCTATGTCATGCCCAGCCCACAAGATAGTGCATCCACCGAGAGTCCACCGTCCACACTTGGATATTTTTTGTATAATATTAAAATGTATTTTCTGGATAATTTGTGGAATTTAATGTCTCTTCAGTTTGTATAATGTTATGAAATATTATTACTGTAGATTGCCTGCATACTATAAAGGTCAACATAAATGAATAGAATACTTGACAAATTTAAGCACTGAGGTAAAATAAAAAGAGCTCTTGGTATCATCTACTATTTTTATCATTAATTCTTTGTTTGTTGTATAATAGAAAAAATGAGCCTCAAATTACCATATCTCTAGACAATTTTGAGCTTGCTGAGCTTCTGTCGAACAATTAAATGTCACTTGAAGATTTCACATATTTAGGTTTATTTATTGCTATCACTTACTAAGTTTCCTGGGAAATGAATTATCATCTTATAAGAGGAGCCAGTGAGAAGTTAACTTGATGACACTACTAACTCAGATCATTCAAAGACAAAGTGATATCCTTATGTCTTGAAGTATTAATGTGACAGCAAAGGAATAAATTAGAGTTATGTCATAGGATTAAAATATTTTCAAGTTAGATGCTGTGCAATTTGAATGGAAGAGAAGAAAGCCAAAATTAAATTAGACCTGCTTAAAAAATTGAGATAGCATCTCTTCCTTTTCCAAGTGTAAATCTATAATTTCACTCACCAATTCTGATGTACCAAAAATAGATTTGCTTTGCTTCTATTTTATAGTGAGCACAGTCTTACTATTTTCACATGTTGCACCAGATCTTCATTTGGCAAAAACTGGCTTGACTTCAATGGAGCTCTGCCCCTTTATGCCAGTTGAGGTTCTGGCCTCATTGAAATGTTTACCTTGCTATTCTCTAATCTCACTTTCTTTTTATATACGAATTGGTAAAAATGTATTTCTTAAGACTTTGAATGGAAGAAGTGTAGTTATAGTTAAAACATAGGACTAAGGACATGCATAACTCTCCGTGTTAGTTTGCACAACTTCAGCAATCTAAAATTTTCCAGACAAAACTACAAGATAGTTTATCACCGCCTCCCTGTATGCTACAGCCTGCCTAAAAGACCCATGATCCCTTTTAATGCTATCTCAATTTTTCAAACAAATGCAAGGCATCCAGGCTCTGAAGAGTTTGTCATATTTATAGACACAAATATTTGCAAACTGCTTTGAGATCATGGGGTTAAAGGTGTTTATAGAAGTACAAAGCCCTTTATATAATACCCAGACTGAATAAGTGGCATAAACACCCCCTTTTTTCTTTTCCTACTTGTGTTAATAACTTTTGAGTTACAACGCCTCAGGCTTTTTGGCTTTTATTTTTTATTTTATTTTATATTTTTTTTTAATATCACCCAGTTAGTTTATCTTCTGAGTGGGAAAAATCTGCACTCATTCAAAGCAGGTGCAACCTTCCCATAACATACATCTATATGGCTTTCTTTAATTATACTTTTTTTGTCTTCCCACAAACCATCTGCATGTTCCCAGCAGAGAGAACTCTCATCAAGACCGCCTATAACAAGCTTTTATCTTTTTACTTCCAAAGTTCTCCTTACACTCTAATTAATGGTAAAATTAATTAGCAAGTCAAGGTTGCTAGAGGGCTTCCATTGTGAAGAGAATGGCATAAAATTATATATTCGACTTTTTGCCCTGTTTTCCCACCCCCCAGTTGGACAAATGCAACAGATTCATAAATTGTTGCTCTAGTTAGTACATGCAGACTATGACCCATATACTGCAGGCTAAGTCTGCTATATAGTGTTTCTTATTTTGGAGTGAATTTAATGTTCATAAAAGCAAACAATCAACAAAGGCTAGAGCCAAAAATACTGCAGCATGTGGTTCTGTGTTCTACAGTTCTGACAAGGTCGTAACTACCCCTTGCTTAAAAAGGCTCCTCCCATGCCCTATTTCTAACCACCAGAAAACACTTTTCCTTGCATGGTTTCTGAGAAAATGGACAATTACATGTATTAACTTAAAAAAATACATTAATGATCTCATACAAGAAAGCTAAACAGGACAAAAGAGTACATCTGATTTTCAGCCTGGCTACTTCCATTCCATTTTGGAAATGTACAGCACCAAAAATGTATTTCCATAATTGTGCATTTTTCCCACATATGAAAGTTCACGCCTGCAAATATACTTGTCTTTAGTTTGTTCGGTTGTTAAAACCCCATCAATGTATTGGCATTTTCAGTAATACTTAGATGTTGAAATATTTTGTCTACTTTGAGATGAGAATTTTTTTTGATACATGATTTGTCCCAAAGATTTCTGTTTTGATCAATATTTCGAAACATTGAAAAATGTAGTTTTTTTGTTTTGTTTTTTTTTTGACAAAAGGAAGCCAAAAATATTCTGGATTCAGGTTGTTAAAAAAACAATCAGTTTTTGACTTTTCAATGGAGTGTGATTTTTGATAAGCCAAAAAAAATTCTAAAAAATGTTCAAGGAAAATAAAATAAAAAAAATTTTGGCCAGCTTTAGTAATATATCATTTATAAAGTACTACATATTATTAAAGACATAAATGATCATTGGGCTCCAATAGAATGAATTTTTCCTACTGGTAGAGCACCTTACATTGTATCTGGTATCCGAGTAATTGGTAATATGAAAATAACATTTTAATTATGCTAAATCTAACTAAATTATTGAGTTGAAGACAGTACGGTGTCTTCACTGTGAGACTTCAAGTATTTTCATTTTAATGCTAACTATTGTATTCGCTCTCACAAACCCCCAGTGAAGTCCATTGGAATTTTCCCAGTGAGGACCAAAGATAAAATCCTGCAGCCAAAGAAAGCTCTAGACATAGTAGAAAATCTGGAGACAGAAACTGGAGAGGCTTTTTAGAACTCTGCAGCCCCTTGTCTCCATGCCATGAATCGATCCTATGAATCTGTCTCCACAGGATCCTAAAGCGGTGGGGGTCAGGAGTAGGCTGGAGTCATAGTGAGTCTGAACTTTGCAGATCCACTGTATACTATAATCCTCTCTGTATGTGGGCATGTAGCAGGTTGTGCCGGTTTCTTGAGCCATGCAATAGTAGCTGTTAAGCTGTTCAAGTGCTCCACGTAATCTGCCTCTCAGTTGCAGGGTGCAAGTCTACATTCAATCCCTGCTCTGCCCCAACATCTGTTTGTATATCCCAGGAAAAGCCTTTTTTTCACAAGTGTCCAGAACGTCATCTGCAGTAACGACTTCAGGGCTAAGTCCTTATTTTTCATAAGATAGCATGTTGTTTAATGGTAAAAGGTTTTCTTTACAATTATTGATCCAGTTCATTATTTTAAAATTGAGAAATACCAGTAACGAATGGGCAAATTCTCAGTCCTTAGCAACATGTAAAATCTGCTTGCATGCTGATAAAAGCTGCATTAGACTATACGGTTGCTTCAACCTCTTCCCCTTACAGCCCCTGCACTCCCTGTACCACCATCTGTTTTTTTGTAAATGAGAGAGACATGGACCTCAAACGCCACAGCCTGAAGGAGAAACTTTTAGTAAGCGCTAGAGAAGTTTGGCCCTATCATAAAAGTATTTTAAATGGACTAATAGTAAGTCATCTTAAAATAGCACATCTTACATTTCATAACATAGAATTTTACTCTGTGCAGATTGAGCGAATATTTCCTCTCCTGAGGAAAAGATGTTACTACATTTATCATCAAGATTTCAAAAGATAATGCTGCAAGTGATTTGAAGGAAGAGGTGGAAAAATATGTTCACATTGGCACCTTAGAGACTAACAAATTTATTAGAGCATAAGGTGCCACAAGTCCTCCTGTTCTTCTTTTTGCGGATACAGACTAACACGGCTGCTACTCTGAAACCTTTCATATGTTCACATTGTGTTGCCTTTCTGTCTTTCAAAGGCTGAGATAGAAAGCAAATAAATTCAAGCTAAAGAAACATTTGTTAAACTTACTATGAAGGATCTAGGCCATGGGCAGTTTAAGAGAACCAAAATTATTGATCTCTGAACATGCACAATAGTGGCAATGCTTATAAGGTTTTGACCTAAACGTTGATTCTGTTAAGTTGAATTATCATGTGTCGTCTTTGTAAGGTATAGTAAGTGACATTCAGTAATCAGTCAGAGTACAAACAGACCCTGAGAGACTTAAGTCAATAGGGGAGTTTTTCCACTGGCCTCACTTGGGACAGAATTGGGACCTTGTATAACAATATATTTATTTCCCAAGAAAAGATTAATAGAATAACATTTTTAAACTGTCAGTACTTCTAAAGTCAGCTGTATTTTAAGGCAACACATAGCTCAAGTATTTTGACTAACTATTTCCATCATCTTAAAATATACACTCTCCACATATCATGCTGAAACACCCTCAAAAAACACACTTCACTGAATGCCAAAAAACTGAGTGGCAATGGGGATCAAATGAAGCTGTGTGATGTCTTTCTGTGTGAAGCTTGAGCAGGTCTAGGATTCTGAATAAAGTGGTTGTATATACATGTATGAACTAATATTCAAATTCTTTATGCCTTTATGGAAGAGTGAATTAAATTATATCAAATACTTCATAAGTCATAAGCTTAGAGAGCCATATCCTTACAAAATGACCCACTGGAATTTCTATCTCTTGGTTCTAGTCACATTTTTGGTGAACTCTAATGCCTCTATTCAGCAATGTACTTAATGTGTTGTAACTTGAACCAATGTGACTAGTCTGGTGAGTAGTCCCATTGACTTCAGTGCAAATCTGCACATGCTTAAGTACCTTACTGAATCAAGGCCTTACTAAATAGAGATTTTTCAGCCAGTTGCAATGGACCTGATTCTCCTTCTGTTACACTGGAGAAATAATTGGGCATAATTACTTAGAGGTCAATGGAGTTACATTGGTGTAAAATTGGAATGATAGGAAAATTGGGCTTCTTGTTTCTTAAAAGGATAAATCATCTTGGAATTAAACAGCTGCATTTCCAATTTTCAGAATGTAGCATTTCCCTAGGAGTGGAGCTTCAGAGGGTGCAATACCAAGGGACTTAATTGACCTCCCATTATCACAGAGTTTTAGTTAGCTAGAAGTCAAGACAGAGGGTTGCTGTATATTAGATGCGGTCATGATTGTGGCATGTGTTACGGTATCCAGTTAGTGGAGGAGAGCTAGGCCAATGACAGTGTAACCTATGCCAAATGATTGGGCCCAGGGAGTAAATATTGGTCTGTACCAGAAATTTCAAATGGCATACTTGCTATTTCCCATTCCAAAGGCCACAAATCAGTGAAAATGTATTTATTTTTGTTTCAAACAGGTGAAGCTATTTATAGCTGCAATATCAAAGCAACTTTAACTACCAAAACTTGTTTTCTAGTTTAAAAAATACTGCAAAGATATGGACTAGTAACAAGTCAGCATTTTGTGCAATGTGAAAATAGTTCTCAGTACTTTTACCATGGTATTTTCCAAAGCTAACATCATAATTTAATTTTCCGTTGCCTACATCATTGTAATTAGTTTAGTGATCCAACCAAAATGTTGATAATTTGTAGGAGTTTTGTTTCAGTAACATTCTGAATAGTGTCTCCTCCAAAGAGAGGGGAAAAAATTAAACCCTATTCCCAATCTTTGGACAGACCAGGGCTATCGCTCCCTTCCTGCTTCTGTACTCTTAGGACACTAATATGGTCATATTTAAAAACATGGCTATCAATGACAATTGACAAAAAATGTTACCACAATATTTGCAATATCCCTCAGCAGAGGGAATAACTAAGTATATTATAGGATATACTGTAAATAACTGAGTTGAAGCACTGGCAAAGTTAAGTGGTACCTTTGTCATCTGAGCGGTTAGCTGGGGCTCTGCAGGTTGTTTCTGTTAGGAGAAATTGATGATGGAGCCAGGTATCTTTTGAGGTAGTCTCGTGTATTTACAAAGAGTGTACAAAATCCTATATCTTTGAACACATGAGGAATGAAACAGGAAAGAATTTCTTTGCTCACAGCTCCAAGCCTCTATCAGCCAGCTCTCAGCCCATGCTCTTGCTCTCTGTGCTTTTCTCAGGGCTATGATCTCAATGCTGCTTCAACCTGTGCCTGCTTCTTTCTGTGGTGTTTCTCCTGTCCCTCTCTCACATCCATTCCCCCCCCCCCGCCAGCACTAAAAACAATACCCAGCCAAGTCCCTTTCCTACATAGTTCATTGCTCAGTAGTCTCATGTCCCTTTGTTTTGGGAGGTGATGTGCCTGTTTCAGATGGAGGCTACCTTTATTATATAAAAAGATGTAACTTATCTTAAATGAATGGTGGTGGTCACACCCACCAGTTCCCTTGACATTTCTCAAGTGCAGCATAGTACTTTCCTTCCTGAAGATTTGACAGGTTTGAAAGAATTCTGCAGTTTATTTTTATATAACTAGTGTACATAAACACACATTTATTTTCATACATCTGTCCTAGGGAACAGCAGATAAAGTGGCAATTTTCCAATAGTCTTCATTCTGTGTCTCAGCCAAAAATTCACAGCAGAGCACATTACCTCCCCCTCCCACAATCTATCCCTCCTCAATCCACCCCCCGCAATTTTGCTAAAGAGAGCCTTTTAATTGTTCATCGTTGCAAATGTCCTATACTGTTAAGCGATTCCTGTGCTGCAGACAAGTCAGAGGGACTACTGGGCTCTGCAGTTTCTATTATGCTGACAGACCCCAACAACAGATGTTAACAAATCTGTGGTCAGGCAGATTGTTTTTCTTTCTGGATTTCTGGTCACAGAAATCAACTGACTTTTTTTTTAACTTATTTTTATTGTTTGCAATGTGAGTTTTTAACATAGCATGGATACAAATGTAATATACAGTGGTCCTTCTTAGAATCTTACTTTGTTTCTGCTGTTGCTGCTCTTGTGACTTTTGGCTCTATTTCGACATCAATGGAAATGTTATACTAATAATGCTGAATATGGAGCCTAACTTTAGCAAACTTAAATTCAAAACTTTCAAACTTATTTTATTATGGTTGAGTTATTTGTTTAATTTACATCTTCACTTGTATCTGGATCCAGAGTTGGCTCCAATGCCAAAGCATCCCACGGGGTCAAATGGTGTTACCCAGCCTGTTTCTCTCCCCTCCACCCCCCAACAACTCTACCCATGATCTTCTGGGAGATCCTGGCAGATTAAGGGGTAAGTTCGCAAAGAACCTTTGGGGAAGCTAAGGTTGGGTTTTTCTCTCTGTATCCCAAGTACTAATTCTCTCTATCTTTTGCCATGCACCTGCATCAGAACCACAATGGATTCAGTGCTGCCTGTGTTGCTAAGGGTGGGGAGGCCTTTGTCAGTAAGCAAGTGAACTAGTGTGCAGCTGGCACTAGATGGTTCCCTTCTGGCTCTTCCATTCCTATTCAGATTCACCACCTATTTTAAGCTTCCTAATTATTTTCCATTTCTGGGGGAAAATATGGGGTTTGTACTTTTTGAAGACCTATTCTAACAGCCCGCATGTTTTGATTAACACATTGAACAATGGATGTGAGTTTTGAGAGTATCGGCATAAAAATGTAATATTTAAAAAAGACTTTAAAAATAAGCAGTCAGCTGTAGAACGATGAGATCTCTATCAGGTAGAATATCCCAGCAGAACGAGCGATTGCCTAGGGCAGCAAGATGTTATTCAATGAACTGTTGGTATGGGTGACAATGGGTGTGTAAGGGCAGACATTTGCTTGTTTGCCTCTGGCAACAGAGCCCCTAGAGCCAGCTCTGATATTTGTATAAGGAAACAAGTGTTATTTCTTATCTAATTAAAAGTTTGTGAGAGAGACTTCTAGGATTTGTGTATGCAACATGTGATTTTTCTAATTTATTATGCAAGTAAGTGGTGCAATTCCACAACAAATCACAAAAGGCTAGTAAGTTATATCACTGTTCCTTGCAAACAAGATGGTAAGATGATGTGTGATAAATGCCTAGATAGTGTTGCATGTACAGTCCTGGTACCTGTGCAAGTAAACTAAGCATATAATTTCCAGTGCATATCTTTTCAATTTTGAAATGCAGATCTTAGATGTGTGTTATGCCTTTAATGTGCTTTGATAGTAATGTAGTGCTCTATTGCTTGCAAGCACTGGTGTGGGATATTTCTGCACTGACAATAATGGTAGTGCTCATGTCTGCGACTCAAATTTAAAAAGTCACAGTGAAGAATGAAGGTTAAATACTTCTAGGTTGTCAAATGCTGTGCTCGTTCATTGCTTCAATAATACTTTATTTCTCTGCATCTATCATTTTGCTTCACAATATAGTCTTGTACAGAAAAATTAACTTATTAAAATACAAAAGACATTCTGCAATATAAACAGAGATTGAACTCATTGCAGAGCCCAACATGATAAATATGAAATGGAAAGTAAATAATGAGACATCCTGATTGGAAAATTATATTTTTATTGCACAGATCTGATTGTAGATTCAAATGTTTTATCTGCTTTGCATGACATTCATTCTTGATATTTTTATCTCACTACTATGTACAAAATTCTGCTGCCACTTCCCTGGGAAGTGGGAAAAGGGACTTGTGGTGATGTGGTGACATAGGTGTTGGACCCAGTACAGGATTGGCATCCTCTCATACATTAGGATGTGGTACCACTGAGCCTATCCAATGGTACTCCATGCTTGGGTTGAAAATGCATACAAGATACTGCAACTTCTGTGCTCATTCTAGCATGTATCAATAGGCGATGGGCTTGCCAGTGCTCCTTTAAAAATGTTTTATAACTAGCACTAGAGTGAGCTGTTCCCTAGCACTCCCTAAGACATTCTCTCTGCAGCTATCCAGCTCTGCCTACCTCCTTCAGCTCCATGCCCCTCACTGACTGCCTAGTGCCACAGAGAGGACAGAAGCTACAACTTCTGGTTAAATGAAGCTGCGCTTCAGCAATGCAATTAAGGTGCTGTAATAGAGATTTCAGTTCCTTCCACTGTAGCAAATCATTCAGACAGCCTTTATGGTACTGCCATTACATTATCCGGATTTGATTCTTCACTCTGTTTTCAAGCAACCCCCTCATTGGTTTCAATGGGTAATTTGCTTTTAAATGTCAGCACTGGGTCTTTCAGAGGAAAATGTTCATTGGCACCTTCCCTTAAAAAATGGCAGCACATTATAATATTGCCATGTTTTATACTAAAGTGGAAGATGGTATTTGCCTTACTTGGATTATGAACACTATATAAAAGCACTGAAACTCACTTGTATGTCACCTGCTTTAATGACCGTAGTAAAAGTGGACACAAACTTTACTTTAAGAAAAATTCATTATTGATGAGAAATGGGCTCCAGTGCAGAGGCCAAGCAAAATGTCTTTGTATTGGGGAACTTGGTGGTTGATGTTGGGAGGGAAGCAAGATCCCTACCCTTGAGGGCAGAGAAATGTGCCATTGCACAGCTTAGCTGCTTCTACACCACAGCTTCCAGCTGATCAAATTGATTTGGATAAAAGGTAAACTCCGATCTTTGTCTGGCTGAGCCTGGGTTTTCTCTGAGAATCATAAAAGTTTAGGAGACTCTTGGTTTTATTGTTTCACATTTTTACTTGTCCCTCCATTTCCATGTGTTGCCTGATGCAGGAAGTAGAACAGAAATAATGCAAGACAAAACACTCCACATGCAGTTTTGGTGTAAGGAGTCTATTAGGAGCTGTACCTGCCATTACCAAATCTCAATTTGGCCCAAAGTGCAGAAAATAGACATTCATTGAACTGAAAGGAGACACGGATATAATCTGAGGTCTTATTTGACCTTTTTTAGAGGTTCCCTATGAAAAGTTAAATTTTCAAAGACTAGAAAGGTATAAAGATATGGAGGAGATATTTTATATGCTGTAAAATATCTTGTAAATCTTCCCTTTGTGTGTAGGGGAATTATTTATAAGCATAATAGTCCTGTCTCTTGGGTGAATACGTATATGCATTTTGCCTTGTATGTAACTGCATTATTATAAGTAATTTAGGTTTGATCCAAAGCCATTGAAATCAAGGGGAATCTTCCTATTGACTTCGAAAGCCTGGAAAACTCTCCTGGAGAGGGAAGATGAAACTGATAAGATTCTTCCAGCTAGGCAGCTGGAAAGCCAACAAATTCTGTTTTGGTTCAACGCACAAAAAAGTCACCATTATGTTTTTGCCCTGAATTGAGGCACACATTTCCCAAAATCTTCAAGTTTTCCACAAACTGGAAACTTTATTTCCTAGTCAGCTCTAGCTGAATTGGTGCCTATTATGGCAAAGATCTGCTTGAACCAGCATGGCAGAGTCAATACAACCAAGTAGAAAGGAGCTAGATTTTATTCCAGCTCTCTCACTCAAAATTGCTATCCGATCCAATCATACATCTTTATTACCAAAAATGTCATTCAAAAAGAACTTTTATTTTCAGATGCCAGGATTAGTTTGCAAGGCTGGCAATTAAATACAATTTTACTTATAAACTAACCTGAAATTGAACCAATGACAGATAATCTATGTCTAAATCTATAGTGCCAGTTTAAGAGACACTTTTCAAAGTTTAACCATGTTTTAAACATTCTTAAAGTATCTTGATTTAATTTTTCATGGCTGTCTTAATATCTATTAGTTAATATTTTCCAGTTGAGCTGCAAACTATATTGAGTTTCATTAGCTAATGTTTTCAAAATGATCTGAAGATGAAAAGCACTATAAACACTAAGCAATATTATTAAATGAGTACTGTGCTCTTACAAAATTGATTTTGACCTCAAATACATTGCTTCTAAAGAACTATTAATAGCCATTCCAGTTTTGTGGGTTTTTTTTAAAATGCACCAACAAAGTTGTAAATTACAACAATTCTCTATCCTTTTTTATTCTTATAATTTAGGAATGGGTAGAGGAAACCAAGGAGGCTGTTAATATTTCTAAATCAAAGCCAGGGCCGGATCCAGGCACCAGCCGAGCAAGCTGGTGCTTGGGGCGGCAGCTTGTAGAAGGCGGCATTCTACCCAATCCATGGACGCTTTTTTTGTTTTGTTGTTGTTCCGCGCCGACCGCCCTGTAGTGAGCGGCGGCATGCAGGATGGGAGCACCCTGCAGCAAGCCTGGCAGGGCAGCCCACGTCCTTTCCTCCCAGCCAACTGGAGCGGTGCAGAGCCCTCCCGGCAGGAGGGGCCGTGTGGCAGCGCCCCGCTGAAGCCCTGGCCGCCCCCCTTTTCTCTCTCCCTCCACTCCCTCTCCCTCCCGCTAGCCGGGGCACATCTGCAGGGCAGGGAGTTCCCCCTGTACCCTGGCTCCAGCTGCGCCGCAGGTTTTTTTTGTTTGTTTGCTGCTTGGGGCGGCCAGAAAGCCAGAACCGGCCCTGATCAAAGCAAATAGTGTAATAATTCAAATAGATTAAAAAGAACTAAAGTATATTCCTGTTAGTAAATGTAGTGAGTAAACTCTCTTTTGGGTAGCAAAGCCAGTCTTCTGGACAGAGGCCCTTGAATACTGAGTTATGAAATAGTGGTACACAATTGTAGCTGTAGTGACACATTTAGTATCAATACATAAATCCAGCTAAATTTGCAACAGCTAGGTTTCCAGATATATTGGTT
This sequence comes from Chrysemys picta bellii, assembly GCF_011386835.1. Taxonomy (NCBI): domain Eukaryota; kingdom Metazoa; phylum Chordata; order Testudines; family Emydidae; genus Chrysemys; species Chrysemys picta. Next base: position 29,506,474 of record NC_088801.1, on the reverse strand, counting down.
TATTGAAGCAAAGTACGTAGACATCAGGGCTTTCAAAAAGCCTTCCTGGTATCATGTAATATGATGTCTAGTATACTGAAGACAAAGGAAAAGCTGCTTGAATGTTTTTGCTTAACAAGAATATTTTGTTTCCTTACTGAATGAAAGAGTATCAGTAAGCCTGAAGATTTTGATCCAGAAGTGTGTTAGAAGGATGGGAGCGTGTTAGTGCTTAAAATGGTGACAGAACTGTAATAATTCAATGTAGTTCAGACAGTGATGATTTGTATTGCTAAAGATCTTGAATGAAGGCTCTCTCAGTCCTTGAAAACAATGGGGAATATGCTGCATGGAAATGAACCCATGGGATAAAATGGCCAATTAATTGATTGGAATCTGAGTTTTACAGTCTGCATTCTAATTGCTGAGACAGAGCATATTTTAAGACTATGGCTAATGTGGGTTATATAAATTCTAGTACCATAAATATCCACACTACAAAAGTAGGAGCTCATCCTCAGAAACAAATGACTGCTTTCATTTAACTGGACATGAATATGATTTAACATATTCTTTCAGATTCTGCTTTATTGCATCTATTTAATGCAAAAAAATATTAATCTAATATCTATTTTGTTGCCAGTGTCAAATTATCCTGCAAGGATTTCCAAATATATGAAATGAATAATTAAAAATCCATTATATTTTTCAGTTTATGAAGTACTAGCTCACAGAGAAAAGAAACACAAAGCTGGAAGTCCTATTGAAATACAAAATGCATACAGAGGTTAACTTAACTGTTGCATTACGTGGTTTCTCTCAAAAGTTTGGGACAGCTTCTGTTATCAAGAGCTATTAGTGTCAATGTTATGCTATACAAAGCACATGGGATCTTTTCAGTAGGAAAAGGCAAATACGCCGCATTTATTGAAAATACAAGAGTTAGCATATGCTTTTCAGACTCTTGCACTCTCTCTCTCTCTCTCTCCTCTGCCAGTTGATGTTTATAGTTACCAGTCTGTTGTAGCTCAAGTCAATCTAATGGCAAAACACCCCAGCTTTATAGTTGTAAATTCCCATTTGAGTCCATGCATTTTGCAATGTCATCATGTAATCCTTAGTCCTTAAATGGTGTTAATCTTGGGGTTTTCTGCTATTATCATTTGATGGTTATTGTCAGGCTTCCCATCATTATCTATTTGTTGTCTTGCCTTTGGGGGTGCCTGCCTCACCTCTGCGGTCGTCAATGCTGCTAACATGCTTAGCATCGGATATAATGGAGGTTTTCTGATTGTCTCCTGGTTTTTCCAAGTCTCTCACTTTTTTTCTTGACCATCTGGACATTTGTGATGGCTTTCACACCTTATCTTTTCCTGATGCATGCATTCCTCATTCACACAATCTCTTACAGAAACCTTCAAAGGTATACAGACCGCAGTATTTTATATTCAGCAGAATACATTGTAAATCAAGCCTTGCTAAATCTTATAACTAAAACAATTCACATTGGGGCTTAGGCCCTCAACGTTCCTCTAATCTCCTTAACATAGACACAATACAAGATCCTGTCTCTTACTTCCTACCCCTTAATACAAAGAAATGTATATTTAACTAGAGTGTGTAATACATATAGGAAACCATAGTAGACATAACTTATCCTAAAACAAAAGGGTGACCATAATCAGTCATAAGGATTGTTCTGGTCTGTCATTCCTTTCTGACCATACAAAAAGGGTGGCTGGCAGGATGAAATCAAATCATACATTAATTCTCATAGTACAATTATAAAATCCTGCTCCTACAATAAGAACTAATCATAGAACTTACCACCATAAACGTGTGGTAAGATTTTCTTAGTAGCATTACAATGTATCCAGTTGAAAACATAATTAAAGCACATTACTATTAAGACAAGATTTAATAATAGGCACTGATAATCTGGTATAGCTCACTCTTACCTGTTGAAAGGGCTACCGGAAGTTCTTAATTTCATCAGTTTAGACTCAGGCTCAGACCTGCAAATGGTTATGTAAGTGAGTCACTTTATGCAGATGAGCACAGTGGGACTGCTCATGTATGTAAAGTGACTCTCACGCAGGACTGGGCCTTTAGATTAATCTTTGAATTTCACCCAATGGATTTATATAGGGGATATATTTATACACTTAGGCTACCACTATTGGTATCAAAAACCCTGCTGCACCTTTATGTTGCTGCCCTGTTCCAATCCCAGATAAAGTGGGGAGAGTTGAATGCGAGGCTAATGAGCTCCAGGAAAAAAAACATTTCAGAGTTGGTTACTGGAATGTGAGAACAATGTGTCAAACAACAAATATCTCTCAGTTCATGAAGGAGATGGATGACTGTAGACTCAATTCTGGACATCAATAAGAACAGATCGATAAATGCAGATAAGCACTTCAAGCAAAAGATGAATCATCTGTGGTATATGGTCTGAAGTAAATAGGATGAAATTCAATAAGGACAAAGGCAAAGTACTCCCATTTAGGAAGGAACAATCAGTTGCACACATACAAGATGGGAAATGACTGCCTAGGAAGGAGTACTGCGGAAAAAATCTGCGGGTCATAGTGGATCACAAGCTAAATATGAGTCAACAGTTTAATGCTGTTGCAAAAAAAAGCCAACATCATTCTGGGATGTATTAGCAGGAGTGTTGTAAGCAAGACACGAGAAGTAATACTTCTGCTTTACTCTGTGCTGATTAGTATTGTGTATTCTGGGTGCCACATTTCAGGAAGGATGTGGACAAATAGGAGAAAATCCAGAGAAGAGTTACAAAAATGATTAAAGGTCTAGAAAACATGACCTATGAGGGAAGATTGAAAAAATTGGGTTTGTTTAGTCTGGAAAAGAGAAGACTGAGGGGGGACATAACAGTTTTCAAGTATGTAAAAGGTTGTTACACGGTGGAGGGAGAAAATTGTTTTTCTTAACCTCAGGATAGGACAAGAAACAATGGGCTTAAATTGCAGTAGGGGAGGTTTAGGTTGGACATTAGGAAAAACTTCCTAACTGTCAGCATGATTAAGCATTGGAATAAATTGCCTAGGGAAGTTGTGGAATCTCCATCATAGGAGATTTTTAAGAACAGGTTAGACAAACACCTGTTAGGAATGGTCTACTTAGTCCAGGGGACTGGACTAGATGACCTCATAAGATTCCCTTCCAGTCCTATGATTCTATGATCTACACTGCAAAAAAAAAAAAACCCAAACAAAACAGCAGTGAATCTGAGTCAGCATCTACAGACTCAAGTTTGCAGTACTGTGCTAAAAATAGCAGTGTAGATGTTCCTGTTCTGGCACTGAAGCCCAAGAGGGGGGTGCATCTCTCAGCCTGAGCTCCATCCTGAGTGGGAACATCTCCACTGTTATTTTTAGTGCTGTATGCCCAGGCTCTGAGACTTGTTGCCATGGGTTTCTTTTTGCAGTGTAAAGACATACCCCCACTTACTCAAGTTGGAGCGCCAACAAACACTCAGAGGAAATAGCGCTCATAATGACAGATTCCATGGAAAAATCACTGAAACTGCGAACCTATTAACCGATGTATCATATATGCTAGACTCCAAACTATATTCCTAAAGGTGTCAATCATACAGTGCTCTGCTCCGACAGACAGTCATAGCAATGAGTTCTACAATTGTCTCCAAAGCGTGACTGACAGAATACCTAAACATGGTTTTCTCTCTGTGATGATGACTTTAATGCTAAAGTAGGATGGAACAAATGAGGAATGGAAAGAGAAAAGGGGAAACATGGGTTGGGAATCATCAACCAAAATTGGGACTCATTCCAACCCAGTTCTTGCAAATACTGTGTTCCTTCCTACAGACGTACACAGAGAAAGATGGAATTCATCAGATGGCAAAACAAAAAAATCAGATCAGCCACATTTGTATTAGCTTGAGAGTCCAGCCATCTCTCCAAGACATAAGGGCATATTGAGTTGTAGATGTTAACAATGACCACAATCTTTGCTTTGTTAAACTGAAAGTGAAAATGAGAGAGTCCAACCTTAAACAGAAAGCAGAAAGGAAAATCAACAGTACAAAACTGAAAAAAAAAGGAACAGATTTGAGGGACTGCCAAAGACCGAGGAAGGTGAGACACAGACTGAATATGAAGAAAAATAAACAAAGCTCAAACTCTGTGATTCTAGCTGCAGCAATCAGCTGTCTGTCAGAGACCGAGCAAGAACTGGATAAACCAAGAGATGTGGTGTCTGATGAAGGAAAGAAAAGTACTGAAAGGAAAACTCCTGAATGCTAAGACCATTGGAAATACTAAAGGAGGAGCATAAGAAAGCTGGCAGAGCAGTGAAAAGCAATACAAGGAAACATAGACAGATATGTTGAAGACCTAGAAGCTGAAGCTATGATAGGAAACCACAGAGCCATTTACTGACTGATTTAAAACCTGTGTGGAAACTTCAGAACAGAATGTGGGCTAATAAAAAGCAAAGATGGAAAAATGATTTCAACTGAGGTAGAACCGTAAAACAGATGAGCAGAACATTTAAAAAGTCTCTCAAAGTCAGCACCAAATCTTGATGAATCAGGTGGACCTGATCAACTTGACATTAGCATCAGTCCAACAGAGATGTCAGAAGTACAGGCTGCAATCAAAAAGCTGAAAAAATAAAGCAGTAGGAAATGATCAGATCACAGCAGAAATGCTAAAAGCACATAATCCCATCGTAATAAAACGAACAGAACTGTTCAATGAATTTTGAGGAAGACACTCCCTCCTGGCCAGTGGAAACATGGAGTCATTGTCAGAATACTCAGTTGATACTACTGATTGTAAGAACTGGAGAGGCATTATGGTAGTCTCTGTTGTAGGGAAAGGCTTCTGCACTGTTCTACTACTAGGGGTGAAAGCGACAGTGGTTGCAAAGCTTAGAGAAGAGGAGACTGGATTCAGATCCAAGGTATTCTGTGTCGACCACATGGTCACACTAAGGACCATCATAGAAGAATGTATAGCATGGCAAGCTCCCCTCTTAATCAATTTCACTGATTCTTTCAAAAGGCATTTGACAGCCTGCACAAACATACATTGTGGAATCCTAACGAAAATTATCAGCATCATCAAGCAGGGCCAGCTCCAGGCACCAGCCCAGCAAGCAGGTGCTTGGGGCGGCCAAGGAGAAGGGGTGGCATGTTGGGCTCTTCGGTGGCAATTCCACGGCAGGTCCCTCGCGGAGGGAAGGACCTGCCGCTGAAGAAGAAAGCGGCGCGGTGGAGCTGCCGCCGATCACAATCGCGGCTCCATCCCCCCCCCCCCCCCCCCGCCGCTTGGGGCGGCAAAAACCCAGGAGCCGGCCTTGTTATCAAAGCCATGTACTGAAATCTGAATTGTGAACAACCAGATAGTAAACTGATGTGAAACAGGGCTGCAACCTAGCAAATATAGCAGGTCAAGTGGGACTCAAAATTAGTTTTGCTGAACAAAGCATCCTTGAAACCCAGACATCAAGCAGTAACACTACATTAGAAGCAAAAATATCAATAAAGTAGAATAGCTCACTCTGAGCAGCACTGTATTATCCAGTGGAGACCTCAAGAAGGAAGTGAATCAAGGATAGGGACAGCATCCATAACATTTACTAAGCTTAGCAATGTCTCGAAATCAAAGAGATACAGCACCAGAAAAAGACAATTTTCAGTTCAAATGTAATTTTGGTGCCAACATATGGCCACTAGAGCTGGTGATGTTAAACAGAACTAGATGCCTTCATAAATAAGTGCTTACAAAAGATTCTGGGCCTTGGATGGAAAGTTTTCATCACTGATGAAAAGACCCAAGAAATCACCAACCAGCAGCTCACTTCCACCAGAATCAGAAGGCAGTTCTGAATATATTTGGGGCAAGTACTCTGGACGCCAACACAGACTCCCATATGAAGCTGTGAAGTAGAAACCAACTGGTATCTGGAAAAAAGGGTGTTCAAGAGAAACATTCAGAAGAACCCTTAGTAATGAGAGCAGAATAACGGATCTTAGCACATAGGCCTTGGCTACGCTTGGGGATTCACAGTGCTGCTGCGGCAGCGCTGTGAAGCGCAAGTGTAGTCGTGCTGCCAGTGCTGCGAGAGCTCTCGCAGTGCTGCAAGTACTCCACCTCTCCGAGGGGAATAGCTTGCAGCGCTGCGAGCGAGCGTGCAGCACTGAGCTCAGGAGAGTGCGTTTTCACACCCCTGAGCGCAGCAAGTTGCAGCGCTGTACAGCGCCAGTGTAGCCAAGGCCACAGTTTCCAAGTGGAAACAGTAGTGAATGAGAAACTGGTTTCCACCCTGTGCACCAGCATAGGCACAGGGAGGATGTAGTAATTATATCAAAAGAAGTGAAAACTTCACTCATTCATCTAAAATGTTGTCTGTCTGTCTCTCCTCTTCCTTCTCCCCCAGTTCCTCCCCCCTCCAAAGGCAAGAGAATGCAAAGGTGGGGCTGAATTTTAGGAGTTATGCTGAAGGAGCCAAACTTGAGTATTGGTTATTTGGCATGAAGGCCATTTAACACTGTTCTTGACCCAAATAAATGCCTGGTTTTTGAGGGGGGGGGGGGAAATTAGTCCCCCCGTTAAAGTTAGGTTAATAAAGTTGCAGCCTTCTGCTTTAAAATCCATCCCTGTGTGTGTCCAATTTTCATGCATGTCCTGATCAATAGGTGGCTAATGTGAAAGTCCAACATCTGTTTCACTGATTGGATTATCCAAAAAGTACCGCTAATAGACCTAGCCAGCATGACTGCAGATGCTTGCTTTTTGTTCTCACAATCTGTAGAAAAGTCTGTGTTCTCAATACCACGAAGTGGTAAAATATTTATTATTTTAGTCATTGAGGAGTTTGTGCATAAATTTTAGGGTAAAAATGTTCATATTTAAAATTCTTTTGTGAAGTTTGAGAGAATGTGGGTTTGCTACATCATCTTTGGTCTAGCCAGTTCATTTTAATAATAAAATTAATTTTGAATGAGTCTGTCACATTGATATCAGATCTTTATATAAGAACAGAATCAAATAGAAGAGACCAAAAAATAAACTTTACACACAACTTCTCAGATTCTGACTTCCATTTCCTCTGCACATCAATTATAAATGACTCTGCTGATTTTTAAAGTCTTTAACTTACTGTAGCTCTGTGTGAACTCTCCAATAAGCATTAGGATGACTCTTCCTATGGCTCTTGCTGCATAAATTAGCCCCAGCAAAGAACTGAAGATTATTCTGGCCAGATCCTGCTTTGAAGCGATCATCTCTCACAGGGATGAGCTGGCCTTTTTAAAGAGAGAACTCCTCACTCAGCCACCTTGTGATCACCTCCACAGTGGGGGCTAGGGGTGGAGGTGACTTGAGGTATTTGTTTGCAAGATGGATGATGCCTTCCCAAAGATTGATATGCCTTCACTTTCCTTATCCTCCAGGACCCAGAGTGAGCTCCAGGCTCTTCCATACCAGCATGGAAATCTCAGCAGTTCTGAGTTCGTCATTTCCACAACGTGAGCTGGTTTTCCTAGATGTGATGCTGGTGAGGGATTTGTGGAAACTACCAGCCTCCAGTAGGTCATGTGACTCTTGTTTGTAGGATCCTTGGTGGGCTCTCTCTCTTCTGAGCTCTTCTCTACCTCAATCTTGGAGTTGACTGAATTGGCAGGGATCAGGGCTGGCTCTGGCTTTTTGGCCGCCCCAAGCAAAAAATAAAAAATAAAAAAGGGGGCAGCCAGAACGACAAAGCAAAAAAAACAAACAAAAAAAACCACCTGCGGCGCGGCCAGTGCGTAGGTGCAGGGGGACAGGCTGGGGGGGGGGGGAGGGAGCGGGTGGGAGAGAGAGAAGAGGGCGGCCAGGGCTACAGCAGGGGCGCTGCCACACGGCCCCTCCCGCTGCGCTGCCGCCTGCCGCGAGGGCTCCGATCGGCAGGGAGGGAAGGAAGAGGACTGCCCTGCAGGGTGCTCTGGTTCTCTGCGCCACCGCCCCCTACAGGGCGGCCGGAGCGGAACAAGAACAAAAAAAAAGCGGCCGTGCCGCCCTAGGATTGTGCGGAATGCCGCCTCGAACAGTCTGCCGCCCCAAGCATCAGCTTGTTCAGCTGGTGCCTAGAGCCGGCCCTGGCAGGGATGCGGCTCTCAGTTGACAAGTACACACCTCAAATAATCCCATCTTCATAGCTGGCAGGCAATGTTAGGGAGGATACAACTCCCAGAAAAATGGCCTTTTTAGCTGTAGAGAATATAAATGGCTACTTTCCCTTACAAGATTACATTCCACACCTCATGGTAGATCAGCTCATCTGTCTGTGTTCTCTACAAAGCAAATGGAATTAGATTGTAAATACACTGTCTAAATATGCTCTCTGCAGCAACTAGCATAATAAGAAAATAGAGGATACTAGGACATGTGACTAATGAGAGCCCTTGGTCATTCCATGAAAGGAAGGGCTAGGGCAGGTTTAATCATTCAGGTGCTACTTTAATATTCTAGTGACAGGTAAAATGTCTCTGGGACTTTCCTCCTCATCTTAAAACTGAATAACCAGAAAGAGAAGTATTCTGTGCCCTACTACCACTGAGGAGTGAGAAATCCATTTGTACTATTTTACTTAAACTTTCCCAAGATCACAGCAAGGAACTGAGAATCAGGAATACAACCCAAGTTTCCCTGCTTTAACCACTGGTCCATGATACTACTCCTACGTGCCCTCACTTCCAAATAATATGAGCTCATGCCGGTTACCTTTGCCACTTCTATTCCCTTTGTCTATCTGCAGAGGATGTTCTGTACCCAAAACTCCTTAGAGTATATTCCCAAAACAAAACACTACATTAAGTTGTAGTTACAGTTGAATACATATTGATAACATAAGGGTTAAAGCATTACAGGTATGTTATAATTCTCCCCAAAACAAGTCTGTCTTCCTGAGGAGACAGGGTTGCCAACTGTCTAATCTCACAAACCCAAACATCCTTACCCCGACCCCTGCCCGCCCCTTCTCAAGGCCCCTCACTCCATCCTCCCCTCCTTCTGTCACTTGCTCTCCCCCCCTCACTTGCAGGGGGTTGGGGTGCGGGACGGGGTGCAGTTTCTAGTCTGGGAAGTAGGGCCGAGGGGTTTTGAGTCTGAAGGGGCTCCAGGCTGAGTCTGGGGCAGGAGGTTGGGGTGCAGGATGGGGTGTGGGCTTTGGGAGGGAGTTTGGGTGCTGGAGGGGGCTCAGGATGGGGCAGGAGATTGGGGTACAGGAGGGGATTTGGGGTGTGAGCTCTGGGAAGGCATTTGGAGGTGGGAGGGAGCTCAGAGCTGGGGCGGGTTTGGGGTGCAGGAGGGGGTGCACAATCCAGACTCCAGCAAGACAGTGCTTACCTCTGGCAGTTCTCGGAAGCGACCAGCATGTCTGGCTCAGGGGGTGGCCAGGCAGCTCTGCGTGTTGCCTCTGCCTGCAGGCACCGCCCCTGCATTTCCCATTGGCTGCAGTTCCCAGCCAATGGGAGCTGTGGAATCAGCGCTTGGGTGGGGGCAGCACGCAGAGACCCCCTGATTACCCCTGTGCCTAGGAGCTAGGCAGGGGTAGGCAACCTATGGCATGGGTGCCGAAGGCGGCACGCGAGCTGATTTTCAGTGGCACTCACACTGCCCGGGTCCTGGCCACCAGTCCGGGGGGCTCTGCATTTTAGTTTAATTTTAAATGAAGCTTCTTAAATATTTTAAAAACCTTATTTACTTTACATACAACAATGGTTTAGTTATATATTATAGACTTATAGAAAGAGACCTTCTAAAAACGTTTAAATGTATTACTGGCACACGAAACCTTAAATTAGAGTGAATAAATGAAGACTCGGCACACTGCTTCTGAAAGATTGCCAACCCCTGAGCTAGAGGGACATGCCAGTCGCTTCTGGGAGCTGCATGGAGCCAGGGCAGGTAGGGAGCCTGCCTTAGCCCTGATGTGCGGCCGACCGGACTCTTAGCAGCCTATTAATCTTCCAGATTGATTCTGGGAGACTCCTGGCCATTCTGGGAGGGTTGGCAACCCTATCAGAACATGAAGAGTATCGATAAATCTTAAAACAAACCAAAAAAACCCTCCAAAAAACTGAAGTATGGAAATGCACTGTTCATTGTCAGTAGAATAGCAAATGCAAATTGTAAATGATTTTCACAATTCTATGAACAGCTGGAAAAATAATTCTACTTTTCCACACAGACCAGCTTGGTGCACTGGCGCTCAGTGCAATTGGATGTACAAGGGTTAAATTACATTTAATGACAAATCCTGTTTCTGGTATGCAGCATGAGCAAGTGGCTACACTGTTTGACATCTAGGCCAGTTGGACTGGTTTTAAGACTGTTCAAGTATTTGTTTGCACTGCCATTCCACCCCACCCCACCTCACCTCCAGCCATGGGAAAATGTTCTAATAGTTGCTGAGCCACTTCCCCCTCCCAGACTCTCTAAATCTCGTCCTATGTACTGGGGTGTAGAAAGTCCCTAGAAACTTAGCTCTATAGTATACATGGAGTGTGGATACCTGTGCAGACTCCCAGAATCCTACTCTCCTCACAGTTCTATTGTGCCCGGCAGGGCCGGCTCCAGGCACCAGCTTACCAAGCAGGTGCTTGGGGCGGCCTCTTCGGAGAGGGGCGGCACGTCCAGCCGTTCAGCAATTCAGCGGACGGTCCCTCGCTCCTGCTCGGAGCGAAGGACCTCCCGCCAAATTGCCGCCGCAGATCACTGCTTTTTTTTGGTTTGTTTTTTTTTGTTTGGCTGCTTGGGGTGGCCAAACCCCTGGAGCTGGCCCTGGTGCCCGGGTCTCTATGCACCTGTGGAAGGTTGAGTTGGCTTTGGATCTTACTGAGAACTGGATATGCAAAAATATTGTATTTAAATTGTTGATGTGGAGAACTCTGCAGTTTTGTTGCTTGTTCTGTATTTTCCTCTCAGATGTACTGTAAGTCTCGGGGGACGTGAAATGTATTCCCAATACTACACAAATGCTACTAATGAGATTTTAAGCAGTAGGTGTCAGGTTTGCTTAAAAATTATGTGCTGATGCCTAATTATGAAAAAATATAGAATTATAATTATGCCTAAAATACTTCTCACAGCTCTTCCAAAAACCTACACATGGCCACATTTCTGAATCACAGAACGATTAATTACCTAAACAAAGATAAATTGAAGTGGGCGCAGTAGTTGCACTATGTTGGTAAGATACTAAAACAGTACACATGCAAACTCTAGTGCTTGCTTTTTTCAGACAGTGCAAGCTTCCCTGTTAATTGTGTGGTTCACTGAGCTGAATATTTAATGACCTGAGGCTTTTTTCAGCTCAGGTAAATAAGAACTTGCTTCAGTACCTTCACTTTACTCTGTCAATAGCATATATTCTTTAGAACTGAATCTTTATTTTTATGAGCATGATCTTATAGATGGCAGTATGGTATCAGCCACCACACCACAATGCTTCAGGGATTAAGTTAATGAGTAGTAGTGTTCAGTCTGTATTTGGGCCTAATCCCATTCCTACTGAGTTCAATATGATTTGGATCAGACCTTTAGTTACTATATTTAGGGCCAAACCTTCCATTTTACTCAATGAGTACTTATGTAGATTTGAGGGTTTGAGTGGTGCAGCCTTGCACTGGCTCTCTGGATATGAGTGAATTTTGTACTATATAAATAACGATAATCAACAGAGTAAGATCTTTCCTAGCAGAGCATTATTTGACCATCATGCAACCTTAAAACATTGTTTCATAAAGGTTGATGTAGAAGAAAGGTTTCCAGCTGCACAATCAGTTGCATGTTGTTCCACATAAAGAAATAAGGTTATTTTGTTGCCATTTCAGGATGAGTTTAAGATAGCTACCAGTTTTCTGCAGATTCCATGCAATCACACCAACAGAACAATAAAATGTCAAGAATATCCTGAGGAGACTATGAATTTTGAAAGAGCCACTAACTGGGCATTCAAACAATCTATAGAGAATGGCCGTTGATAAGATCTGGAAAAAATGATCTTTGGAGTAGTCTTCAGTCCAAATGAAGGAGATGACGAGCCTTTGGATATGTTTGACATGGTAGAAAATGAGAGAGGGCCTACATTGAACTAGATTGAAAAGTTAACTTGAGATATTAAAACCACTCAAAGTACAATATCTAGATCTACAAACTCCACCTTTTCAAGAAAAAACTGAGAAGTCTACACGTTTTGGTTTGCATTAAAACCCTATCCCAAGAAATGCAGGGAGAAATTGGCAGCTCCTATTCAGTCTCCCCTGAAAAATCAGTGGAAAACCTATTCTGTGCATTCATGGAATCACAGAATAATAGAAATATAGGGCTGAAAGAGACAGCAAAGTCATCAAGTCCAGCTCTCTGAACTGAGGCAAAATCAAGTAAACTTAAAGCATCCCTGACAGGCAGGCCCGCCGACATGGTGGGGCAAAGGGGGCAATTGCCCAGGGGCCCGGGCGATTTAAAAGGGCCAGGGGCCCCCTGGCTGCTGCCGGAAGCACAGTGGGGCTAAGGCAGGTTTCCTGCCTGCCCTCGCTTTGCACCGCTCCTGGAAGCGGCCAGCACATCCCTGTGGCCTCTGGGGAGGGGGTCTCCACACGCTGCCCCAACCCCAAGCACTGACTCCGCAGCTCCCATTGGAGCCAATGGGAGGCAGGGGCAGTGCCCGCAGGCAGCGGCACACAGACACCCCCCTGGGTCCTCTACCTAGGAGTCGCTGCCAGCAGGATGTGCAGGTCACTTTCAGGAGCTGCCCGAGGTGAGCACTGACCCCCCCCCCCCCGTACCCCTGCCCCAGTCTAGAGCCTGCACCCCACACCTCCTCCTGCACCCAAACACTTTCCCAGAACCTGCACCTTGTACCACCTCCTGCACCCCAACTTCCTGCCCCAGCTTGGTGAAAGTAAGTAAGGGTGGGGGAGAGCGAGCAAGGGAGGGGGATGGAGTGAGCAGGGGGCGGGGCCTTGGAGAAAGGGCAGGGAAGGTGGCCAAGCAAGGGTCTTTGGGTTTGCGTGATTAGACAGTTGGCAACCTTAGTGGGTGGGCATGTGGAAGCCCTGGCCGTGCCAGAAGAGCACGCTTAGAAGCGCAGCCAGTGCAAGCGCAGCACTGCCCAAATTTCAGGCAGACCACATCTGCATGGGTGCAGCTTGTGTGTGCGGGGGGGGTCCATTAACTGTTCTGCCCTGGGGCCTGGAATCGCTGTCAATGGGCCTGCTGACAGGCGTCTGTCCAACCTGCTCTTAAAAGCCTTCAATGATGGGAAATGCTACACCTTCCCTTGGAAGCCTATTTCAGCGCTTAATTGTCTTTATCATTAGGTTCAGGTTAAATGTTAGGAAACACTCCCATGCTGCAGATTAAGAATTTACTTCTTGTCGTACCTTCACTGGACATGGAGAACAGTTGCTCACAGCCTTCTTTGTAACTTCCCTTAATATATTTGAAGACTATCAGGTCTTCTGTTTTCTAAATGATACTGAACAATGTCTGCAGCTATAAAAGAATAGTTGGTCCTGCCCTCTTTAACAGTTCCATGGGAATGCCATAGATTCCTGCTGCCTTATTTCCCTTAAGCTTCTTTTCATCTGTATAGACTTCATTGATAGTGATTGGGGAAGTAGGAAGATAAATATTTTCCTGCCCCTGCAAGCCCAGTGGAGAAAATCTGGAAATATTAATGCTACCTGAAGGTTGCATTGTAATTATTGGGGGTACTCAGTGCTGGAGTGCACAAACCCCTAAAGGTGCCAATAATGTGCCAGGTGTGCAGTGACTTAGAGGCAAACACTTTAGGTGTTTCAGCAGCTAGGCCTACTCAGACCCTACGCCATCAGCACTCCCAGCTATCTCCGTGACACCACTGATTTCCTGAGAAAACTACAATGCATTGGTGACCTCCCAGAAAACACCATCCTAGCCACCATGGATGTAGAGGCTCTCTACACAAACATCCTACACACAGATGGAATACAAGCTATCAGGAACAGCATCCCTAATGATGACACAGCACAACTTGTTGCTGAGCTCTGTGACTATCCTCACGCACCATTATTTCAAATTTGGTGACAATATATACCTCCAGATCAGTGGCACCGCTATGGGCACCCGCATGGCCCCACAATATGCCAACATTTTTATGGCTGACCTGGAACAATGCTTCCTCAGCTCTCATCCACTCATGCTCCTTCTCTACCTACATTGATGACATCTTCATCATCTGGACCCATGGGAAGGAGACCCTGGAAGAATTCCACCATGATTTCAACAGCTTCCACCCCACCATCAACCTCAGCCTGGACCAATCTACACGGGAGGTCCACTTCCTAGACACCACAGTACAAATAAGTGATGGCCACGTTAACACCACCCTATACCGAAAACCCACCGACCGCTATGCCTACCTTCATGCCTCCAGCTTCCACCCCGGACACACCACACGATCCATCGTCTACAGCCAAGCACTGAGGTACAACCGCATCTGCTCCAACCCCTCAGACAGAAACCAACACCTACAAGATCTTCACCAAGCATTCTCAAAACTACGATACCCACACAAGGAAATAAAGAAACAAATCAACAGAGCCAGACATGTACCCAGAAACCTCCTGCTACAAGACAGGCCCAAAAAAGAAACCAACAGAACTCCACTGGCCATCACCTACAGTCCTCAGCTTAAACATCTCCAACGCAACATCAGTGATCTACAACCCATCCTGGACAATGATCCCTCACTGTCACAGACCTTGGGAGGCAGGCCAGTCCTCGCCCACAGACAACCCGCCAACCTTAAGCATATTCTCACTAGCAACCACACACCGCACCATAACAACTCTAACTCAGGAACCAACCCATGCAACAAACCTCGATGCCAACTCTGCCTACATATCTACACCAGCAACACCATCACAGGACCTAACCAGATCAGCTACAATATCACTGGCTCATTCATCTGCATGTCCACCAATGTTATATATGCCATCATATGCCAGCAATGCCCCTCTATGTACATTGGCCAAACTGGACAGTCACTACGCAAGAGGATAAATGGACACAAGTCATATCAGGAATGGCAATATACAAAAACCTGTAGGAGAACACTTCAACCTCCCTGGCCACACAATAGTAGATGTAAAGGTAGCCATCTTACAGCAAAAAAACTTCAGGACCAGACTCCAAAGAGAAACTGCTGAGCTCCAGTTCACTTGCAAATTTGACACCATCAGATCAAAATTAAACAAAGACTGAATGGCTATCCAACTACAGAAGCAGTTTCTCCTCCCTTGGTGTTCACACCTCAACTGCTAGCAGAGCACCTCACCCTCCCTGATTGAACTAACCTAGTTATCTCCATACTGATTTATACCTGCCTCTGGAAATTTCCATTACTTGCATCTGAAGAAGTGAGGTTCTTACCCACAAAAGCTTATGCTCCCAATACTTCTGTTAGTCTTAAAGGTGCTTTTTACAGATTCAGACTAACACGGCTACCCCTATGGTACTTGAGGCCTTATACATGCTAACCCTGGCGGGTCCCAATAACAATTCAGATACATGGCTAAGTGAACGGGTAACTTACTAGGGCTGGCAGGAAAGGGAAAGGTTGAAAATACTCTAGTTGCAGAACCTTACACAGTTGCACTTCAAGGTGAGCCATAGCAGTTCTTGTTTTTGGCCCCAGGGCAGTCCAGTCCAGAAATAAGGTTCTTCAAGCCTAGTGCCTGGGGTGCCCTTTCCAGTCAAGTCTCTAATCAAGCAAATATGAGCTTACGGGTTTCCTGAGCAGATTCAGTTAATGTCTCTCTCTGGTGTCCATTTACACTGACTCCCTTCCCAGCTCCTGCCATTCTCCCACACAGACCTGTGCCCAGCTGTAACATCTGGTAGTCACAGCCTGTTCCACATGCAGCTCCGTATACAGTTCCTAGGGATTTCTCTCTGCATCTGATTTCTCTAAAGCTCATGGCTCACCAGGCAGCTGCTGCTTTTCAAATAGAGCCTGGCCACTTTCGGGTTCAGGATCTTTCCTCTTATGGGGAAAAGGAAGTGGAGTGGGCTGATGGTCATTGTACCTGCTTAGCCAAGAGGAAGGGAATGTGCAGTTGGGAGGGGACTGATTAGGCGTTTTAGTTCCCTATTTAGCAGATCTATCACATTATTAATTATTCCATGGGCTCCTTCAAGGTTGTGAAAAAGAAAAGGGGGGGGGAGGCAGTGGCGGATTAATAACTTTGCTGCCCCTAGGCCGGGAAATAATTGCCACCCTGACCCTGTCCCGACTCCACCCTTTTCCCGCCCCCATTCCAACCCCCTCCCCAAAGTCTCTGCCCCCTCCCTTCCCCTATTGGATTCCTTCCCCAAATCCCTGCCCCCAGCCCCGCCTCTTCCCCCAGTGTGCGGCGTTCCCCCTCCTCCTCCTCCCCCCCACCCTGCGAAACAGCTGTTTTGTGGTGCAAGCGCTGGGAGGGGAGAGAAACAGGATGCGGCGGCACGCTTGCAGGGGAGGCGGAGGTGAGCTGAAGCCAGGGGGGGCGCACAGAGGGGAGCTTGCACCCCTGCAAATTTGCCGGCCTAGGCAATAATACAGTGCTGGAGGGAGGGGAGGTTTCCTATAGGACCTGATTTTCAGAGGTGCTGAGTGGCTGCAATTTCAGCTGGGGTCAGTGGGAGAAGCAAGTACTCAGTAATTCTGAAAATCAGGCTTATAGGATTTAGACTACTGCACAGTCAACAAGGTTCAAAAGAGTTACCATTGGTCATTTGAGATCTTTAGCTACTGTTCTACAAAATTAAAATATATGCTTTGCTGTTATCTGTAGATGGAAATATGATGGACAAATGGCTGGGAATAGCCTCAGCAAAAAGAACCTCACTGATCCCAAATATTCTTGAGAAATATCTACATGCAGATTATTTAAAATCTTGTGCTAGTCATTCAGCCACATACTTTGTCTTCCAAGTTGGCTGAAACAGAGCTGATCCATGGAATTGCATTATCTTCTTTTTAGCAATTCCTCATCTTGGTTGAATACCATGAAATGACAGAGTTCAGATGTAAGTGGTCTAACACCCCCAGATGAAAGTATTTACGTTATTGCTCATTTCCTGGTCAAGAGGCACCTGAGAGCAACCTTCACATTGGCCAGGTCAATAGTAAGATTAAGAAGGGACATTTTCTAACTCAGTGTTGCAGCCAACAGGAGGGAATTCTTTATTAGATTTTGTCTTAATGGATATAGAGGATCACAGAACTAAAAATTAATGGTTGATTAGCTACAAGTAATCATGACTTCATCTGGATTATCATGTGCAAGCAGAATAAAGTCCAATCAGTACTATATATGGTTGGTGCTTTAATAGAGCCAATTTCACAAAGCTGAAAACAATTATGAGCCAAATAAGAGGGGAGGGGGAAAAAATCTGAAAAATGTAAATGATGATTGACAATTGTTTAAGAACACTTTACTAGATGCCCCAAAAGCCACAATCAAAGAAGGCCATGTTGATTTAAAAAAAACCTGGTTTGGAGAGGCAGTGAAGGTAATTTAAAAAAAGAACAAATGGAACACTTAGAAGTTGATCATTAATATTAATCAAGTTAGAAATTGTAGAAAATTGATAAGGGAAGCAAAAGGGCTTAAGGAGACATCTATGGCTAGCAAAGGACAATAAGGAATTTTTAAAATATATTAAGAGCAAAAAAAATCCTAACAATGGCATTGGTCCATTACTGGATGGAAATGGTAGAATTATCAATAATAATACAGACGGTAGAACTGTTCAGTAAATACTTCTGCTGAATTTGGGGAAAAAACAGATGCAGTCTCATTATATCACTCTTTTCATTCCACTATTGTCTGAGGCTGTTTATAATGTCTACCTTTAGTAGATTCTATTTAAATCAGCAAGTCCAGATAACTTTCATCCAAGAGTTTTTTAAAAACTGGCACATTAATGTTGATTTTCAACTTGTTTTGGAGCACTGGGGAAGTTTTAGGAGACTGAAAGAAAGCTAAGGTTGTGCCAATTGTTTTAAAAGGATGACCTGGGTAATTACAGGCATGTTGGCCTGACATTGATCCTGGGCAATACAGGGGCTTATATGGGACTCGATTAATAAAGGAGGGTAATGTATTTAGTGCAAACAGATTCTGTCAAACTTGATATTTTTTTTGATGAGATTACAAGTTTGGTTGATGAAAGCAAGTGTTGACATAATATACTTAGTCTTCTGTAAGGTGTCTGAGTTGGTACCACACACTATTTTAATTTAAAAAAAAAAAAGATATAGAATTACCATAGAAATCTACTAACCCTGAAGCACACTATAATCCGAATGGTACTTCGGATACCCTTGCTTGATGCAACTGACCTGTTTAACCACCACTAAGTATTTAACTTAACTGAGGCATTTGCAAGGGACTTCCTACAACACCTGGGTAATGCCAATAGTCTGAATCCTTCCCGGTCAGATCAGCCAACAGGACAGAGTTCCCACTGATGGATGATCTCCTCCTAGACATTGTAGAAGGTTCGTGCCGAGGCTCGACCCTCCTGGGCAGAAGGGGAGCCACACCGACTCACTACCGGTGGAACAGCGGTATAGTTCACTGGGTCAGGGCTCAGGCCCTTTGGCACAGGACTGAGCGACACACAGTTCGGGGGGCTCAGGCCCTCTGGTGCGGGGCTGAGCAATACTAGGGTAGATGAAGAGCTCAGGCCCTCTGGGGCAGTTAGGGAGCTCAGGCCCTTTGGTGTAGGGGGCTGAGCAACAATACAACAGCTCAGGCCCTTTGGTGCAGGGGCTGAGCAACAGTACAACAGCTCAGGCCCTTTGGTGCAGGGGCTGAGCAACAGTACAACAGTTAGGGAGCTCAGGGTCCTATACCTGAGCGTTGGGTGAGTGGGAAGCCTGCCACCCGTGAGCAGGGTGGCAGGGGGGGACGCAGGCCCACCCACTCGACTGCGTCCCAGCCCGGGGCCCTAGCAGTGGCCACTGCCGCTGCGGGTCAGTGGGGTGTCCTGACCAAAATACACTGATCGGCTCATATGCGTCTACAGCCTGACCGGGGTCGGCTACGCCTGGGCTACTTCCAGGTTCCCCCTCGGGGCCTACCTCATCTGTGGCACCAGGCCCAGTCCAGTCCACCAGCATGGGTTCCTCTTGACCGGGCTTGGTGGCAGGTCCGGCAGCTCGTCGGGGAAATTCGGCCAATTGCACTCTGGCGGCTCCTCCGGGTAACAGCAGGGACGGAGGGGCTCTGGTGGCGTCTCGCCTTCGGGGTTGGTGTGGGGGAGTTCCAACGGCTCCACGCAATGATAGGGGTGGATGGGCTCCGGTGGCTCCTCCTCGTAGTGGGCTCGGGGCAGCTCCGGCCAGTTAGGGCAACAGCCTCGGAGGCCTCCCGGCCGCACATCTGCTCCCTGCGGTGGCTGGGGCCTCACTGAGCTCTGGCGGCCGGCTTTTATACTTCCTGTCCCGCCCCTTGACTTCCGGGGGGGTGGGAACAGGCGTCAGTGGCTCCGCCCACTTGGGTGTCTGTAAGGGCACTCCCTCTGCTGGGCAGGAGGGGAGCCACACCGACTCACTACAGACGCATCTCTGTACATAGGTTTCTGGCCTCCCCTGAGGTTTGGATACGAAGGTCATGGAATCCTATTTTTACATTTCTGAGCCATAGCAAAGATTATACTAAGATGGCTTCAGTCATTCACACAATGTTGGTTAATTATATAAAAGTTATCTAACTGTAGACATACCATGTGACTTTATATTAACCTATGCTGTTTGAATTGCAAGAATTCATAATGAACTGCTTGTGAGCAACCTCTAGATTAATAATAATTCAGGGTAATTAATCTAAAATTTTCAAAATCTGTTCATAAACAATTTACCAAATATATAAAGAGAAAATTGGTCAAATGAAATATTCATTGTGAATTATCTCCTTCGTTCTACTGATTAGGTCCCAGCATAAGCAACTATGTATATATATTTTTTTCTTCTCAGTTAAAATTAACTTTAAAGTATTTGTTTTTTGATCTACAGGCATTTAAACATTGAAATTCTATTTAAGGATATATATACTTAAATAAGCCTTCCTACAAATCCTGGTAATTTAAATAATAACTTTCATGTCATATTATTGGCCTTATTAAAACACAGCTATGGTACCAGTAATGCTGAAGGGTCTAAAGCAATGTAAGATTTATCATTTCATGTCTGAGCATTGAGGACTTTTTTTGCTTTTTACTGGATATTATGTAGTTTATTATCTCATCTGTCTCTTCCACTCTACAATATAGACAACTGTGACAACCTTTTGAACTTCAATAAATGTATAATGCTCAGGGTTATATAGCAATAGAAAATTATCATTTTTGCACTAGTCATATTTGTAGCCTTTTAAGCTCTAGTCCTTTTAGCAATTACTTATCATTGAATCATTATTCTAAAAATTCCTTACCTCTAAATCTTTGAAGTGTAGAAGAGATTTTATTGCTTTTTTGGTATGTCAGTAACACTTTCACAGTACATGTGATTTGAAGGTAGCTATCCTATGTATTATAAATGCCCGGAGATTCCATTTTAAAATTTTGCATATAGTTAGCAAATCCATTAAATAAATTCCTTTATTATTGTTATTTTTTATTTATTAATTATTTAATTAAGGTTATTAGTGCAATATTACTAATAAGGAAGCACTGTGATTAAGGTATTGGACTTGGACTCAAGAGATCTGGGTTCAATTCCTGGCTCTGACATAGACTTTTTGTGTAATATTGGGTGGGCAAGTGACTTTTACATCTCTGGGCCTCAGTTCTCTATCTGTGACATGGGGATGACAATTCCTTTCTCTCACCCTTTTGTCTTTTTTTTCTATTTAGATTGTAAGTGGGGACTGTCTCTGTGTCTGGGGGCTGGTTCTGCAATGAAAAGTTACATCAATACAGCTATGTCTCTCAGGGCTGGGAAAATCTGCACCCCTGAGAGATGTAGTTAAACCAATCAAATTCCCAATGTAGACAGTGCTAGGTCCATGGAAGAATCCTTCCGTCTTTCGGGTAAATGGATTAACTTCCTGTCATTGTAGAGAGTGTCTACATTGAAGTGGCATAGCTACAGTGCTGCAGCTGATCTGCTGTAGCTTTTCAGGTGTAGACGTAGCCTGTTCGTACAGTGCCATGCTAGGGTCTCTTCTACAGGCAGGGTTCCTATAGACAACAGCTTATTAACTATACAACCCTGTTTCCTCCCTGAATAAGACATGGTCTTGTGGGAAAAGTGCCATGTATACTCAATCATACGCTGGTTCGTTTATAAGCTGACACCTGCAAGATGGATAAGTTAAAAATGGAAAAAAATGTATAACCTGTTCATAAGTTGACCCTATAATTCAGGGGTCAACAAACTTTGGCTCCCACGCCATCAGGATAAGTCGCTGGCGGGCCGAGATGGTTTGTTTACTTCGAGCGTCCATAGGCACGGTGGTAAACGTAAGTAAACAAAGTGTCCTGGCACACCAGCTGCTTACCCTGACGGGGCGGGACAGCAACTGGTGGAGAAATTTTTGGTGTGGGAAAAGCTGGGGGTCAGGGGAGTAACCCCTGTGACCACACCCCACATGACCCCACCCCTAGCCTGAGACCTCCACACTCTCCCCATCCCATCCCTTCCCACCAGGGGAGGGCCAGGGGAGGATGTCTCTGGCCTGGCTGGAGCTGCTCCAGCAGGCTGGGCAGCGCGGCCCCAGCCTGCTCCGGCGAGCCAGACCGGGCAGCGCGGCCGCAGCATGTTCCAGCGGGCTGGGCGGCCTGGCCACAGCCTGCTCTGGGAGGTGGGGCCGGGTGGCACGGCTGCAGCCTGCCAACACTGGAGCTGCAGCTGCTTCGAAGGCTGCGGGGAGAGCAGCGTGGCCAGAAGCAGAGAGACTCTGGCCCCACTTCTTCCCTTCTGTCTCTGCTGGCTGTGCTGCCTATCCTTGCTCCCTTTGTTGGGGGGAGGGGCTGTGTCCCACCTCTCCCTCTCTATACCCGTTCATAAGCCGACCCCCTTCTTTGGTACTTCCCTTTTTTACTAAAAAAATTCGGCTTATGAACAAGTATATACGGTAGTATGTAATCATGAAATTAAAGACTGTATCGTAATGCCTCTTCAAGGGGGTTGAATTGTTTGCACAAGCAACCCTAATACTGGCATTTTCTAACTTTTGAGCACTTGACCGTGCAACCAAACATCCTTTTACTGTAGTTTTTTTATACACCTCTACCCCGATATAACGTGGTCCTCGGGAGCCAAAAATCCCTACTGTTTTATAGGTGAAACCCCGTTATATCGGGGTAGCGGCGGCAGGACTCCAGCGGTGATTTAAAGAGCCTGGGGCTCCGGCCGCTGTGGGGAGCCTGGGCCCTTTAAATCGCCAGCCGAGCCCCACTGCGCAGCTCCGGGATAGCAGCGGCAGGGCTCCAGCAGTGATTTAAATTGCCGCCTGAGCCCCACTGCCAGAGCCCTGGGGTTACCGCACTATATGCGAACCCGTGTTCTATCAGGTCATGTTATATCGGGGTAGAGGTGTAGTATAAAACTAATGAGAAGACTCTCTTGTAGCAGCTTTACATTAAATATGGTCCTCTTTTTCTAGTCTCATCTCTTAACTGAATATTCACTTTTATGACATTACTGGCACCATCCTGTCCCATCCATGGTACTTAGATATTCTAAAGTAATGAGCATGCTCTAAAAACCTAAACAGGTTCACCTCGCTAAAATAGGAACTTGAGCAGGATCTATCCTTTTTCAGACAATGGAAAACAATAGTTTATCGAAAGATAACCTGAAATCTAGTAATTTGTTTCCTTATCCATATAGGAATTATGAAAGGCAAGTAGACAACAGCACAGCCATACTATGCACCTTTATAAATTAACATAATTCATCACAGTACATGATATTAGCAGCACATTAAACATTGTCCATTTTTATCTAAGGTTCTTTCTATAGTAACTCAAAATGACTGTTTGGATCAGACATGTATATCCTTGCTACGTGTTGTACAAACACTTAAAAAGTGTCTATTTTTCCTCTCTAGTAATAGATCTTTAAGCAAGCATTCCCTTTTACTAGGTGCAACAAATGTTGATAAATCACTAAGTATGAGAAATCTTTGTCTGATATATATTGATATATATTAAAATTCTTGTGTGCACACATGCACATGAGACTGATAACCTGATGGCATGAAGGACTGTATGTTGCCCCATTTATTCCCCACATAGGAGCTGCACAAAGGTAATTCATGACTTGGAAGTCCTTATGGGACCTTCCTGAAGCTGAAGAGTTCTCCCTTTTCGAGCGGCAATTCCTAGCCCTGGAGGAGAGGCTCATCAGCCCAGATTTCTAACTATAATTAAGCACTGATGTGCTCAGCGGTGCAATGCCCAGCAGATCCCATATTTAGGCTCCTAAGTGCTTACATCTCTTTCAAAAATTAGTTAGGTTCCTAAATCTGTTGGGTGTTGCAACACTGAGCACAACAACACCTAAATACCTTTGAAAATCTGGCCCCTAGTCCTTTCCCTTGCACCTCAGACAAAGGGGGCAGGAGGGAAAATTCCCAATTTCAATGGAACATTTTTATGACCGTTTAGTGCTGCTTAGAGGCTTTGACTGTTAGAGTAAGTTGTGATGAGACAAATTAGAAAGAAGGGTGCAGGTGGTTAAGGGTTAGAGCTAAGCATATGCATAAATATGAGGGCCATAAATATTAGCACCACAGATGGTATATGGATATGTGAGAATACATGATGGTTTGAGGTGGTATAAAGCTTTTATTGGCTTGAGGATAGGATTGCCACATTACTCACAAGTGGCATTTTTAGAGGTTTGTGTAGGTGTTATTTTATCTATCTATCTTGTAAAGCCAGGTTTCTTTAGGTACTACAAGTCTACAGAGAAAATATTACTGATTTTGAAAACCTTATAACATCTAAAACATTTCTATAAATCAGGGTCACCAAATGAAATTAATAGTCAGCAGGTTTAAAACAAAATGAAGTGTTTTTTTCACACAATGCACAGTCAGTCTGTGGAACTCTTTGCCAGAAGATGTTGTGAAGTCCAAGACTATAAAAGGGTTAAAAAAAGAACTAGATAAATTCATGGAGAATAGGTCCATCAATGGCTATTAGCCAGGATGGGCAGGGATGGTATCCCTAGCCTCTGTTTGCCAGAAGCTGGGAATGGGCATCATGGAATGGATCACTTGATGATTACCTGTTCTGTTCATTCCCTCTGGGGCACCTGGTATTGGCCACTGTCGGAAGACAGGATACTGGGCTAGATGGACCTTTGGTCAGACCCCAGTATGGCCATTCTTATGTTCTTAGGGTATTGACGTTTTAAGATCTACAGACTTGTAACCTGCCATGGTTAAAAATGGATGCCCAATGCATTTTGAATGGTTGACTTTCAGATTTCCAGTGGGAGCAAGGCAGATGGTTTCTAATCTATATGGTCCACATGATATTGGATCTCAAATATTTCCACAGGTCTCGAATTGAAATTGGTCAGTACTAGACTTTGAACCTGTGGTGGGATATTCCATGTTTGGGAGAAAACATTGTTTTTTTAATTAAAAAAAGGAAGGGGGTAGAAGATTTTTGCAAGCTCTGACAGAATCAAAATGTTAAAAGTTATCCCAGCTGAGACTGGTGATTACAATGCAGGTGAGGAGAGCAAAAGTGCAATATAAACTCATTTATCACATACATTATGGCAACTTTGTTGTTATATACACATATTCCTCCCCGCAAGCAGGCATTTACCCTGCAATGTGGAAATATCAGTGTTCCAATGGATTTTTCAGTATCATCCTTTTCCATTTCATCAGTTCAACAGAAAATTATAGGAAATTTATGGAAGAATTGTTCCTATTTTCAAAATTAATAAAAGTATCCATTTTTATTTTTACCATTACTTTTTTGTCAGCATGAATGAAACCGATTATTAAATATAAACATGAATTTTAAAGAAAGTCCATAGATGTACCACAGGACATTTTAATCAATCAAACCAATTCAATGTGTTCCTTTTCCATAGCATTAAAGAGTCTGCATATTTTATAACTGTAACTGGCTTCTCTAAAAGTGATATATAACCTTACAAAGGAATGAGTTTTATCTTTGTCACTTCTGCGACTCTTAGCTGATGTCCTTGTCACTTTCTTTAAGGGTTAGTATATATCCCTGCAACTTATTTCTTAGTTTCTTAGTGAAATCTTTATCCTTCTACTAGCTTCCCAATGCTCCCTTCCAGCCCCCCAAAATGTCTACTTTAAAACAGGTAACCCAAATTGCTAGAGAGACATATGACATTATGGCTAAAATAGCAGCACAGAAAGAGTGCAGCAAGTGTAACAACATTTGTAATGGAAGCTGCATCTTCTGCCCTTTCTCTAAACAACTGAGCCATTGTTGGGATTGGGTGAACCATTTGGGGCAAAATAAGAGCTGTTCTAAACATTTGCACATGCCCTGACCTGAATCCAAAATTGTTTATAGGTTTACATTGGTCTCATTATGCCCAAATGAAAGGGCCCTTGATCCTGACCCCGCCCCTTCCCTATGCAGGGGGCTGTTACTTTTTATAGGATGCTGTGGCAGGGCAAGTAACCTCCTTTCTTGGCCACCCTACTCTTCCTTTCAAATTTGTTTCCTCTTGAGCCACACCCCTTGATCCAAAATGCCTTTTCCTCCTTACACAATTAATGGGTTTTGTAGGGAGGGACAGTTCTCATGCTCTGGAGCACAATTCAAGGGGAAGCCCTAAAGACCTGTCATTTAAAATGGAGCAGAAGCTCACTTGGGGTGAGACTGTTTTACTTTGCAGCCTACTTCTTTCCTTAAATATGCTTACCAAGAGCAGGAAAGTGTCTCTCAACCCCATCCTGTGGACAGAGCTGCCCACAGCCCAAACAAATTCGAGAGGCGGGAGTGGGGGAGATGATGTCTCCTTGGGAAGATTTTAGTTGCAGTTAAGAGAAGCCAATGTGCTTCCAGACCATCCTGCTGCTAATAGAGGGTCTGAGTAACCGAATGTAGAGTGAGCCAGGGTCTTCTGGTATGCCTGGGAAGCACAAATCGGAATGAGGGGAGTCCTGGTGGTCCAAATAAACATCTAACACTTATCTTGAATTGATCTTTTGATGTTTGGTGTTTACCCATTATTATTCATAAATAAGATACTTCATCTGGTGATAGTGGATATTTTATGTTCAAAATTGCTATTATGTGTGCATTGTAAGAGGGTTTATTTAAGGACCTCCACATCTACTGAAGGGTGCCCTCATCTCCCATCAATTTCAATGGGACCTGAGGATATCTAGCACCTTTGAGAATAGGGCTTGAAGTCCAATGACAGTTTGTGTGCATTAGTAGCACTGGGTCATTCTATATTGGTAGCTTCTAGATCTTCCAACAGCCCTCTTGCCAGCCAGAACTTGCTAGATGGGATTTTCTGATTATCCCTCATCATGTCCATTCAGTCTTTTTAGATTTATAACACTATAAAAATACTGTAATGATTATAATACTCTTCCATAGATAAGTGTTTAGGAACCAGCTAATAGTGTATGGGCCAGATTTTCAAAGTTAGTTAGATGCCTAATGATATTTTCAAAAGCAGGTTTGGTGCCTAACCTGCTTATGCAGTTTTGAAAATACCACTAGGCACTTATCTGCATCTTTAGGCACCTAAATACCTTTAAAAATCTGGCCCTGTGTACTCTGAAAAAACTTCACTGCCACACAGGAGACCAAATTCTGCTCTCAGTTGTATCCTGATGTCAATAGTCATTCCCAATTTATATCCATGCAAGTGAGACCAGATTTTGGTCCTGTGTTGGGTATGTTTTCATACAAAATAAAATGGGAATTAATTTTCTTGTATTCCACACAAAGAGCACTTTTGCATTATAGGTCCACATTAACTGGCATTATGGAAACCGTGCTAAGTGGGTCTGATAGTTGTTGGAGTTTTGTGGGGGTTGGCTTTTGGTTTTGGGTGGTTTTTTTGTTTGTTTTTGTTTTTTTTACAGCAAATGCACAAGTGCATCATGATTGTAAGTGTACAAGCAAGCGTCTGTTCTGACTTCTGTCAGCTGGCTTCAACATTTTGCTAAGAGGATCTTTGTGGGGGACATCTTTTATGGCCATTTAGGCACTGTGTTGGCTCTAGAATAAGAGTATATGATGTTTAGGGTAGACACTAGCCATTATAATAGCTGTTCCATCACCATTTATATATTCACATGAGATCATACTTTGCTGGTCTAATAAAGATTCCATGCCCCAGAGAGGGAGCATAGTCTAAAAGTTAAAATGGAAGATTGGTAGTCAAGGGTTCTAGATTTTTATATTTGGCTCCACCACTGACTCTGTGTGAGCTAGAGTGGTAAGTCACTAAATTTTTAGTGCTTTGGTTTGCCAGTATGCCAAATAAGAGTAAAACTCATCTCTCAGAATGCTGTGATGCATAATCTCTGCAGTTCTTGGATTCAGCCTTGCTGTGCCTTACTGCAGGACCTAAAGGGGTTGGGGAAATCATGGCTTTGCCACCTTTTGTAGTTCCCCAATTATGAGGCCAGCCCGGCGCTGGCTTGGCCAGTACGGTAAATTAGAGCAGTCTCAAGGATGCTGTAATCTATGCCTTGCTGCTTATAGCTGCAAGGTGCCATTCCAGCAGCCACGAATAGCTAGAATACTGGGTGCTCTGACTATACCTCTCTTTCCATAGCCACTCCTATATTCAGACTGTGATATGATTGGCATGGATTCATTATGCCGGCTCTATCCCACCCAGCATTTTCCCCTTTGCTGTTCAGGTAGCTGGTTAAGACAGGTAGCTTCCGCCTTGTTGTGTCACTGAAATGGTGCAAAGGAGATATTTTGTAACAGAAAATCCTCCTTAATGTTCATAATGGTCTTTTATTTGAATTTGTAATAGATTACAGATCAATGGTTGTAATGTCTAATGTTTTTTAAAACGTCATGACTAAATAACTTGATGCAGCAGCAAGCTTTTTGCAAAGCATATTGGAAAGATGAAAAAATGCCTTTAAATTCATCCCCACCCCACCCCCTTTTTTAAAAAAAAAATTACAACTCACATTCTTTACTACAGTTAAAGCATAGATACATTACTTTGGGGGCAAAGATAGAACTGTGTGTGAGATGTGTTTTTAATTCTAGTTGTAGAAGGTCTTTGTAAACATGTATTTTAATTACTGATCACAGCTAGTGCATCTCTTTGAGTTTAAAATTGGGCATATTATATCACTTGGAATATTAATGGAGAACCTAGAGTTTTACCATTTAAGTGAAGCTCACATTCCATGACAAAGAAACAGCAGGATGCATTTATGATTAAGCTCCCTACTCTTTACTGAAAATTTAAGATTTTATCTTTTTCAGGTGGGAAAGCTACTAAATTATGTACTCTTCCTAAAAACACTTATTCTTCAGTAATTAGGCTACTCTAAATGCAAAAACTTTGAATTAAAGGTACCTTGAATATTTAATGCTGCTCATTGTCCTGCTGATTTGTCCTTTATTTTTTCACGAATAGTTCAGTGAAACATTACTGACTACTATTTTCAAGAACAGTGGGGGTGTTTTTAATTCCTGTCAAGACATTTGTTAACATGAATTAATAAACACCAAAATTAGGGTTAATTAACACCTAGCTCACTGTGAGTGCACAAGAGATGGGGAACTTGGTTCTGAGCAGTTATGGGTTTACGGACTGTCTCCACCCCTAAAACAAGAATGTAGAGAGAACTCTATCAGTGGAAATTAGAGCTAGTGAGACTTTTTTGAATTTTGATGTTTTTCAAAAATTTTCATCAGTTAAATTTTTGATAAAAAATGGGATATATTCTTCACATTTTTAAACCAATTAGAGAGGTTTGTAAAAAGCAACAGAGGGTCCTGTGGCACCTTTAAGACTAACAGATGTATTGGAGCATAAGCTTTCGTGGGTGAATGCCCACTTCATCGGATGCATGGCATGGCATCCGACGAAGTGGGCATTCACCCACGAAAGCTTATGCTCCAATACATCTGTTAGTCTTAAAGGTGCAACAGGACTCTCTGTTGCTTTTTACAGATCCAGACTAACACGGCTACCCCTCTGATACAGAGAGAGGTTTGACATTTTAAAAATTTTAATTACAACATAATTGCAGAGGGTGGGAAAAAAATCTCATTTTTTGACCAGCTCTATTTGAAACTCTATTTCATCTCCCCTCTGCTGGCTATTTCTGTAGATGAACAGAATAGGGCCTAGAGTTTCCTTCATTCAATTCATTACTCTTTATTTTCATGTAATTTAGGTTGCTTCTAGCAACTTCCACAGAACTCTATCTGTTGAATCCCCATTAAATGCCATGGTTGAATTTATTTCTAATTAGTATTTCTAAAAGAAAGAGATGAATGTTAATTGTATTTAACATTTCAGGGCTATTTTGGCTACGCAAAAGATTTTAGATTTGAGCATTTACACAAATGTGTTGCAGTTGAGTGTTTAGTCTTTCTGGGCCTTTGTATAACATCCCTTTCAACATTACTCTGGGCAGAATGTCAACAATGTGTTCTATAAACTGCTCAAGAAGAAAAATGTTCTTGTTTTACCTAAAACATGTGTGTATTTGGGGGGGAAGGGCAGTGTTTCTGTTTTTACAAAAGCATGAAAAATGTATATTACTGAATGGAATTTAAACCTGCACACACCACATGCAAAATAAACTCTTAAAGACATACTGCCCAATGTAAATATTCCCAGACACACCTCAGATGGGTGGGAAACTCTTTGACTTGAAGACTACAGGTTTTCTACTGCATCATCCCCCGAGGTAGCCAGGATTTGACAATTCAGTGAGGATGAAATACATGTCTGTGCAAAGGGTGAGCTCAAAGCCTCTGCACCATTTAAGTCCCACACAGGCCCTAGCTCAAGGACTTAAGTGGGACTTAAGTCATGCACATGCCCCTCTACAGCAGGTGAATTTCACCCTGAGGAAGCAGAGCATGGCCTGTTAACCGTGAAGGTGTCCTAAGGCATCAGTTTTAGCTTTTCTGGGGTGACAAAATAAATACTGTGTTACATGTAAGTGAAGGCCATTGACCACAGGTCCTAGCCAGAAAATTTGCAGTACTACTCTGGTCTCCTATGTACATAGTAAAAATGTTGCACCTGGGTACCAGCTGCCATTGCTTCAATCCCTGTACCAGTGCTAGAACAAACCCTTCCCAGAGGGCAGGTGCATAGTAGGACTCTGTAGGATTTAATGTTGATATTAGGGTGGGGAGCATGATGCCACTTTGATGCACCACTCTCTTCTTCAATAGACTTCTTGTCAACTGGGCAATTTTTCTGCTTATTTCGTCTCTTTTCTGGCAAAAAATGGAAAGGTTGATCTGGCCCACTGTTTCCAGTTAGCAACTGTAATTTCATGAAAGCTTTTAGCTAACTTGCCTGCACATTTCTTTTCATTTAAGTTACTAGAAAATTCTTTGAAAGACCAACTCAGCTAAATTTAGGTTTAATCATTTTCAGTACATGCCTTCAGAGCTGCAATAAAAGATATTATTTCTAATAAATAGTTGTAGTGTCTAACATTTTTAAAATGCCATGACTAAATAATTTTATGCACCCCGCCAGTTATTAAAGTGGCAGGTGTTGCGTAGGCAGTTGGTTTACAGAGGGAGCAGCAGTAACTGTAACAGCATGCTAAGAAGTGAAATTAAAAATAAGCCATTCTTATTACTGCAAATAGATGACTAACTTTTTGTTATAAATATATCTACCTATTCAATGTATTATCATTTAATCAGAAAACAAGAGTGGATCTTCTAGATCTGCTTTTAAAATTAATTAACAATAGAAGATAAAAGAAGAAAAAAATACATTTGGTAAACATTTTCTGCAATTACACAGAGATTGTTGTACAAACTGGGTTTATTTTTCACCTTGGAGTTGTGCTGTGTGGGGTCTATTTTAACTGGCATAATAAAAGCAATCAGTTTTGTTTGGTGCTACAGAAGCAGCACAAAATAAATACGGCCCAGAATCATATAAATGAAGCCTTTTCAATTAAACTTCTTCCACAGAGTCCCCTTTCCATCTCTGAGCAAGTGATTCCACAACTATACTAAAATACAGAACAAATCTTTGTTTTTAATTTATGATATTTATAGAAGCAAAATAAGTGATATGCAACATGGTGTGGGTATGGTTTGAAAAGCACCTCTGGCCAAAGACTTTCAAAAGTCACCAGTTACCTTTGGGTATTGAACTTAAAACACTGTAAAGGAACTTAATTTTTAGAAAGCATTGAGTGCCCACCCTCTGAAAATCAGGTCCATTTAAGATCTCTTAAGTTGGTTTCCGAAACATTGAGGCATATTCACTTTGGAAAGCTTTGCCTATGTAAAAATAGCATTGTGAAGCTCCATGCTTGTTGAATATAAATTACTTAACTTTTTTTTTGCTTGCTTACAAAGAGAGCTTTTTTTCTTCTAATTGATAGCATGCTAACTTAGCCAGGGATCTGAGAGTCAAGCTGAGTTTTTTCAGCTCAGGTATACCAGTTTAAAAAAAAAATCTGTGGACCTAATTCTGCTCTGAGTTATCTCTGTTCAATCCAATTTTCTTCAAATTATGCCTTCAGTTACCCTTGGGCATCCACATAAATCTTCAATGGGTTGATCAGATATAACTTCAGGCATTATTGGGCCTTCAGAATCTTTATTGATGATTATGACATGTAAACTACAAGTAAATGAGATGACATGCTGGAACTCCATATGGTCAGATCTTCATGGGAGTTTGGGAATGGAACCACAAGAAGCCAGATTGTCTCATGCTGATCTTGTGAACAGAGCTAGTTGGAAAAAAGAGAGTGGGGTTCCTGAAGGATTTTTCATATTGAAATTTTATCACATTTTTTTGAGTGGGGGGGATGCCGTAAATTCAGGAACACTTTTATTTCATTTATTTTTTTAAAATGTTTTGTTTTGAAATTTGCTGCGGGGGAGGGGGGAATTCAATCAAAAATCACTTATTGTGCAAAAAATTAAATTTGCAATAAAACTTCATTTTTCACCAGATAAATTATTTTGTCTGAACAAGTTTGAGTCCTACTTGGGAATATCCCTGCAAATTAGACCCCTGCAACCCAACGGGACCCAACTACACATGGCAGGTCCAGGTGGGGTCAGGTGGGAAAACAACTGGACCTTCTTGGGATGAGATTGGGTCGGCTCTCCTCTGCTGCTTGTGGGGTTGATACTAGAGTGGCTGCATGTCCTGCTCCTGCTGGCTGCCACCACCTCACTGCACTGTGTGTGCTGTGGAGGATAGGCACCCAGGAGTCAGTGCCTCATGCTCTCTAGCACAGCAGGGAATGGCAGATGGCAAGAGCAGGGCACGCGGCTGCTGCTGCAGTGACCTCACAGGCAGGAGGGGGAGAGCCGACTACATGGACAGGAGGCAGTGATGGTGGCAATGCTGACTCAGGTTTGGGATAAAGGATGGGGTCAGGTCAAGGTTGGATTGGGTGGGCTTGGATCC
Source organism: Chrysemys picta bellii (assembly GCF_011386835.1). Taxonomy (NCBI): domain Eukaryota; kingdom Metazoa; phylum Chordata; order Testudines; family Emydidae; genus Chrysemys; species Chrysemys picta. The sequence goes on along the minus strand of NC_088801.1, from coordinate 29,473,828 downwards.
AGTTTGGGAAGAGCATAAAAATTAGACCAGGGCAAACCTCTACTGCAAATATCATAGGTGAGAGTAATGCTGCCTGAGATGGGATTAATTCCTGCTATGTCCCCTCTGCCGCTCTCAGTATGCACTCCTGGGACAAAGTGCTGTAATAAGGAGAGCCAACTCCTTTAAGAAAGGCTACAGACCATCCCAGTTCCCCAAGGACTTATCTGGGAGATATGGCTCCCAGAGTGGAGGTGGACTGGATAGCAATGCATGCTGGGGAAGGGAAATAAGAGCTTCCGTTCCCTCAGTGAGTGAGATTAGGAAGGGGACAGGATGTTCACTAGTTCTATCTTTGAGAGGCCTGGAAAAGGGCTTGGCTGTGCTAGAGAGCCCAGGAGAGAGCTTGAGAAGAGAAATGTGTTCCTCTCTACTGAAAAGAAAAGACTGAGAGAGGGCAGGAGCTCTGGGTTTCTGCATATATAGAAATGCCAGGGGGGGAGCCTAGGGTCTGGGTAGGAGCTTCAGAGAGCAGCATGGTAGTTCAGTGGGGGGGAAAAACCTGATCCATGAATGGGGTAGAGACCTAAAGACATGCTGCAAAAATGGGTGAAGAAAGTGACTCATTGAAGTAGAGCTTGCAGAAAACCTAGGTCAGGCATCTGCTTCCTCTTAGGGTGGCGGAGTTGGATCTTTCAGAAGAAGAGGCAGGAAATTGCCACAGCATGTGGATGGGAGCTGATCACAACCCTGGCAGAGACTTGTGCCCAGAGCGGCTAAAGAGCTGGCTGGATCCAGTTTGGGCCCTTTCAGCTAAGGAAAGAAAAGCTTTGGAAACCCTGATTATAAGGGGTGAAAGTTGCAGATCTTAGGGAGGGGGCCGTGTCCAAGAGAGGTGAAGAATGATTGGAAATTGAAGCACAGCTGTGGTGAGGAACAAATGGAGAGGTTGCCTCACTCTAGGATGAGGTAAGATCTGAGATGGGAGGCTCAGCCAATGACTGCACAGATAACTGGAATCCATGTTGCCTAAGAACATAAGAATGGCCGTACTTGGTCAGACCAAAGGTCCATCTAGCCCAGTATCCTGTCTTCCGACAGTGGCCAATGCCAGGTACCCCAGAGGGAATGAACAGAACAGGTAATCATCCAGTGATTCATCCCCTGTTGCCCATTCCCAGCAAAGAAGTGGGGTTAAGGCAACAAGGCAGTACTGGAGAAGTCATATGCTTGTACGCTGGTTCTGAATCTACAGGTTTGGGGATTCCCTTCCTGGCAGCTCTCTTCTATAAGCAAAGGGCAAAAATATTCTTGGGAGGTGGGGATGGGGAGGGCTAAGCTCATCCCACAGTGGTGACTCCTGTCCTATGGGGCTGGGCCCAGCTCCCTCCTCTGGTTTGCTGGCTCTCGCTGATCACAGTTTCAGAGGAGCTCGCCACAGCATCACTTGATGTGTGTGTCCTTATGTAGACCAGGCCCTCCACCTGCAACACCCCACTCGCCACCTTCCTGGTTCTAGCACTGCTGGCTGTAACGCCTCAGGATCTCCTCTTCCTCCATGATTCCTCCCTCCCACCCCAGGACTAATCTCTTCCCATCCCAGAGAATCTTCTCATGAACTGCTGCTCAGAAGCCAGCGCTCCCTGCTGGGACTGAGGAATGCTCCACCTGCTGGGAATCCAGTGCACAGGAAATGCCTGCACCCCCCCACCCCACGCCATCCCCTTCCTGGTGTTAGCACTGCCAGATGTGGGGCTTGCCTGCTGAAATGGGCATGTGCGTGGGCAGTGGCTCAAAAATATATTGGGGGGCACCCCCCTTTTTGCCCCCCTCACCACCTATGATCCCCTGTATTGTTTGATGTGGGAGGTCAGGCCTCTGACCTCCTTGCAAATGTACAAAAGCAGGTGAGAATTCTGAGTTTCCTGGCTGCTGTGGTCCTTCTGTGAGTTTCTTGGTGGCAGGTGACTACTTTGCCTGTCGTAGTTCATGATAAATGCAAATAGCGCTTAAAACACAAGTTTTAAAATGTGATGCAATTTGGATAGCCTCATAAGATAGGTCACCTAGAAAAATGTGTACTGTACCAACTTGAAATCAGACAATGTAACTTAGGCATTCACCAAAAACAAGTGCACAGCTTGTACTTGACTAAAATATGCCTGGATGTCAAAGATCATATGCACAGCTATTCTTCTGAAATTTTGGTGAAGAACAAAGGAAACTCTTAAACTGTAGTTTATCATCTCATTGTGTATTATTTTTATAGCACTCCTAAAAAATCTATGATATAATTTAAAAGCATAATGATAACAAGAGTAGAGGTTGAATATCAGAAGTTGTAATTTTGACCACTGGGTAAGAAGAGAGGATGGTCGAGGCTCATAATTGCTCCCTAGTTGGGGTTCCGTCATCGCCTCCTATATTAAACACATAGGAAGGAAAAATGTTGTAGGGAAACTCAGTTCACATTTATCACCCCCTAAGAAGAGAATAATTTGTGGGTTGGCATTAGGTCTCCTAAATGCGTGTAGTCTTAGGAACCAGAGGGAATTTTGTCTGCCACTTTGTACAGTTCCCCCTGAGCAATGCAATCACATTCCTTTCTACTTTTCCCCGGTCCACCTTTTCCCCCTCAGTAATTTGGTTCATTCAGGAGCTATATTGTCATTGACTCCCTACTTGCACCACCTTCTCCTCATCAAAGTGGTGTGGAAGGGGCAGAGCAGAAGTTAATTATTCAAAAATCTTGCTAGAAATTCCAGGAGTGAATTCATCAGCAACAATACCTTCTCCTCATCAAAGTGGTGTGGAAGGGGCAGAGCAGAAGTTAATTATTCAAAAATCTTGCTAGAAATTCCAGGAGTGAATTCATCAGCAACAATACCTTCTCCTCATCAAAGTGGTGTGGAAGGGGCAGAGCAGAAGTTAATTATTCAAAAATCTTGCTAGAAATTCCAGGAGTGAATTCATCAGCAACAATGCTATGTATATTGGTTGTTCATTGGCTCTGCCTACCTATGGCTATGTAATCCTTCAAAAATTACCCTGCAGAACCCCAAACATGCAACACTTGCTCATAGGAGCTACTACAGAATCAGAAAGTATGAGAGCATTGGCTCCTCTCTCCTAGAGTTTAGGGACCATGCAATCAATTTCTGCCCCATAAAGGAGAGAGAATAACATGGCCCTCAGATGCCAGAACACTAAAAGGATGGGCATGTCTCTCTGCCCTATATTTCATTTTACTGTAATCTCACATAGCCTGAGGTTTTTCAAAGGAAACTAGTAGTTAGACACCCAATTCCTATTGTATCTCAGTGGGGATGGAGCATCTAATCTCTTGTAGGTTTCTTTGGAAATGCCAGTTTTAAGTAATAATGGAGTAAGGAGGAAGTTACAATATTCCTGGCAAGTTAAAGCATATGCCACTTTGAAAGTTCAGAAAAGGCGGTGCAGTGGTTAGGAACTAGCCAAGCACTTGCAAGACCTAGGTTCAGTTCCCTAGTGTGCCACAGGCTTCCAGTGTGAACTTTGGGCAAATCTCTTGGTCCCATCTATAAAATGGGGATAATCATACTTTCCTACCTCACAGGAGAATTGTGAGACTAAATACATTAAGGATTATGAGATGCTCACATGTTATGGTGATGGGGCCATAAATAGCTTCAAAAAGTTGCTGAGTGCTTTGTTTGTGACTTGGCCTATGCTTCAGTACTGCTTTTGCTCAGTGAGCTGAACAAAGGAGGGGGGTTACTAATTCTAGTATTAAAAACAAAACTAGAATAACATTTTTATTGTCTCTTCCATTTAAGATTTTATACCTTTCAATGTCTCATTTCACTGGCATTCTTTTTGTCTCTACTAAATAAAGGCAGTCTAGACATGCTGCCGTAATACCACCTTTTCCTAAAGTAAAAAACAATTATGGTGAGGTAAGCCAGGCAGCAACAACAAAAATGTCAGCTATACAGAGAAAGGGGAAAAAAAATAGAGATGCAATTATTAATTTCTGGCAAGAAAAACAGAAAATTATTGGAAAGATATTCCAAGAAGAACTGTAAACCCATTCAAAATATTAGGATTCAGAGTGCATGCTTGAAAAATTAGTGCTCGGAATTTCTAGACAGGACAGAAGGCTAATTTGGAAAACAAACTAATCAAGAATCTAAACATGTGCCATAGAGTCTAAACCTATTAAGTTTGTGTCTTCCTCAATTTAAGGCTTTATTGCAAAATAAAGAACTCATATCAGTAATGTGTGTGGAACAGATGTTGATCAAAGACTATTTACCTGGATAGCTGAATCAGAGTTGTTTTTCCTCCTGAAATCCCAGATGATAGATCTCTGGAAGAACATACCTCCTATAAAACGTAGATTGATAGATTATAGGTTTTTAAATCCAGAAGAGAGGCCATTATGATTACAACTAGGCAAAGTATTTCATCTGAAACTTTGTTTTACTGAAAAATGCTGATTTAGGGTGACCAAAACACTTTTTGCAAATTCATGTCAAATTTGCTGAATTGTTTTGGATGAAAACCAAAACATTAATAAAATAAAATGTTTCAATTTTAAATGACTCTGTTTTGAAATTTACTTCAATTCTATAAAAAAAATGGCTTTGGAGCAAATGACACCGATGTTTGTCTCAAAACAAGATTTTTTTTTTTTGGCGGGATGGGGTATGGCAAGTGAACTTAAATCAGTTTGTAACGCAGCTTTAATTATGATCAATCTGACTATTTACATAATACTGGCCTACAATTACTCCCAGTAATTCCTGCATCAAGACCATACATTTTGGTTAAGCTTTTTAGGCCTTGTCTACACTACGAGAGTAGTTCGATTTTACTTGCATCGAATTTTTGTAATCGATATTGCAAAGTCGAACGTGTGTGTCCACACTAAGGACAGTAATTCGACTTTGTGCGTCCACACTAACGGTGATAGCGTCGACATTCGAAGCGGTGCACTGTGGTCAGCTATCCCACAGTTCCCGCAGTCCCCTCTGCCCATTGGAATTCTGGGTGTAGCCGGCAATGCCTTCTGGGTAACAAAATGAGTCGAGGGTGCTTTTGGGAAACTGTCGTCATCCGTCCATCACTCCCGCCCTCCCTCCCTGAAAGCGCCGGCGGGAAAACAGTTCGCGCGCTTTTCCAGTCATTGACAGCGCGGACGCCACTGTACTCCGAGCATGGAGCCCGCTGCGACCATCGCTGCAGTTGTGGCCGCTCTCAACGTCTCGCAGCTTATCATAAAGGTTTCCCTGAGGCAGATGCAGAAAAGTCAGGCAAGGAGGCTACGGCACCGCGGTGATGTCCTGAAGTCTGAGAGTAGCACAGACCTGTCAGAAAGCAGGCGACCCAGCGCCGAGGACATCACAGTGGCAATGGGTCATGTTGATGCCGTGGAACGGCGATTCTGGGCACGGGAGACAAGCACTGAGTGGTGGGACCGCATAGTGCTGCAGGTCTGGGATGAATCCCAGTGGCTGCGAAACTTTCGCATGCGGAAGGGAACTTTCCTGGAACTTTGTGAGTTGCTGTCCCCTGCCCTGAAGCGCAGTGACACCCGGTTGCGAGCTGCACTGAGTGTACAGAAGCGAGTGGCCATAGCCCTGTGGAAGCTTGCAACGCCAGACAGCTACCGGTCAGTCGCGAACCAGTTTGGGGTGGGCAAATCTACCGTGGGGGTTGTTGTGATGCAAGTAGCGAAGGCAATCGTTGATGTACTGCTGCCAAAGGTAGTGACCCTGGGAAACGTGGAGGCGATCATAGATGGCTTCGCAGCGATGGGATTCCCAAACTGCGGTGGGGCCATAGATGGAACTCACATCCCTATCCTGGCACCGGACCACCAGGCCACCCAGTACATTAACCGAAAGGGATACTTTTCCATGGTGCTGCAAGCACTGGTGGACCACAGGGGACGTTTTACCAACATCTACGTGGGATGGCCGGGCAAGGTTCATGACGCTCGTGTTTTCAGGAACTCTGGTCTGTTTAGACGGCTGCAACAAGGTATTTACTTCCCGGACCGCAAAATAACTGTTGGGGATGTGGAGATGCCTATAGTCATCCTCGGGGACCCAGCCTACCCGCTAATGCCCTGGCTCATGAAGCCCTATACTGGCGCCCTGGACACTGAAAAAGAACTCTTCAACTACCGGCTGAGCAAGTGCAGAATGGTGGTGGAGTGTGCTTTTGGCCGTCTCAAGGGGAGATGGAGAAGCTTACTGACTCGCTGTGATCTCAGCGAAACCAATATCCCCATTGTTATAGCAGCTTGCTGTGTGCTCCACAATCTCTGTGAGAGCAAGGGGGAGACCTTTATGGCGGGGTGGGAGGTTGACGAAAATAGCCTGGCTGGTGATTACTCACAGCCAGACAGCCGGGCGATTAGAAGAGACCAGCGGGAAGCGCTGTGCATCCGGGAGGCTTTGAAAGCAAAGTTCCTGAGTGAGCAGGGTAACCTGTGATTTTATAGTTTGTGTACTGAGAAGCTAAACCTGCCCCCGTTTCTTTACCCAGGTAATGTTGACTATCCTATCCAGTTACATACCCCCTTCACCCCCCCTCCAACACACGTGTCGAAATAAAAATAGTTCTACTTTGTTAAAGCACACCGTTTTCTTTAATACTGTTTTCGCGGGAATTTTTTAAAACTGGGACGCAGACTGTGGTGCGGGGCGGGTCTAGTGTTGTGATGCGAATGCAGCTTCTAAACTCAAGGATTGACAGGCTCCGCTGCGGTGGGATGCTTGTTTCAACGGAGCCTGTCACCCCTCCTGATCGGGACTGTGTGTATGGGAGGTCTATTTGACTTTGTGGCAGGGGGAGGACGGTTACAGATCCCATGCTGTGTGGCTCTGTGATCCTGTCTAAGGACCGGCGCTTAAGATCTGTAACTGCCCTCCCCCGCCACAAAGTCACAGAGCAACCCACCCCCCCCAACATTACATCAAAACAACCTCCCAGACTAACCGGGGCAACTAGTCACTGCATCACTGCACTGTGTATGTGCCCTGCTGCTGTGCCTGCCCCCGACTATGTACCCTGCCAAAGGAGACTGTCCTGTCCAATTTCCAACCCCCTTTCCCCTCCTCCTCCAAAAGAACATGATTGAAACAGTAGTTAACAGAAACGAATTTTTTATTATCAACTACACATGGCATTGGGAGGTGAAACTTGGACGTGGGCTTGTGTCAGGCGGGAAGGAAAGAACTTTTCAAATTTTGGGAAATGAGAGCCTTCTGCTACTAGAGCTCTCTGCAGGGGTGGAGTGAGAGTTAGCAGGGACTCTGCCGCCTCTCCTTCTTTGCACTTTGGGTGAGGTGGGTATGGGACTTGGTGGCGGGGGAGGGCGGTTAGAGATGGACTGCAGCGGGGCTCTGTCCTCCTGCCTCCGTTCCTGCAGAACATCCACAAGGCGCCGGAGTGTGTCCGTTTGCTCCCTCAGTAGTCCAAGCAGCGTTAGAGTCGCCTGCTGGTCTTCCTGACGCCACCTCTCCTCCCGATCCATGTTGGCTTGGTGCATTCGGGTCAAGTTCTCCCGCCACTGGGTCTGCTGTGCTGCCTGGGCTTGGGAAGAGGCCATAAGCTCAGAGAACATGTCCTCCCGTGTCCTCTTCTTCCTACGCCTAATCCGCGCTAGCCTCTGGGAGTGTGATTCCAGGCTAGGTTGTGAGACAGTCGCAGACGGGGCTGTGGAAATGGGAAAAAGGGAGTGAATTCCTCTGAAAGATAAATGTAGTTGTGAACAAAGAACATAGTCTTTCTCTGTGAACAAGACCATGCACAGCACCTTTCACATGCGCACTCAGCACAAGGTCGAATTCTCGGCCTTCGCATTCTGTGCCTGGGGTCTTGAACAGCACATTTGAGAAGCGAGGCAGCACAACGGAATTTCTGTTGCAGGCAGACATGGTAAGCCGTACACTTGTGGCAGTTTAAAACTTTTATATTACCACTGGCCTCATTTCACATTTAAATCAATGTCAGTCCCTGCTGCCAGCAATCCGGCAAGCGGGAACTCTGCCCCTGTCCCACCCCCTCGCGGCTGTCCCCGGGAACGATCCCTTTCGGCTGCCCCTCTCCCGCCTCCACCGCGTGGCTGCAAACCAGCGGTTACAGTTCTGTAAAGGAACGGGAAAGCAGTCCCAACACTAACATTCCCCTACCTAATTAAAAGCAGGTCACCATGGCCGACATCACCCTGATGAGGATCTCCGAGAGCGACAAAGAGAGAATGCTCCGGGAAAGCCTCCAAAGACCAGGGCCGTATGCCGCCCTGCTGTGCAGAGCAATGATCCCCGAGTACCTGATAATCTCGTGGCGCGGCAACGTGTCGTACTTCGGAGGACCCAATAAGGCCGCTCTCCCCAAGAACCTCATGCAACGGCTTTCAAGTTACCTCCAGGAGAGCTTCATCGAGATGTCCCAGGAGGATTACTGCTCTATCCCCGCACATATAGACCGCATTTTACTGTAGCTGCAGTAGCAGGGAATACACAGTAGAGCGGCTTGTGCAGGACAATCACTGAAAACCGGACATTGCTAGATTTCTTTTCAAAACTTGCACTGCCCCTTACTAAACCGTTAAGCGCCTAGGGCACACTAATCATGAACAACCCATTCTTTTAATTGTTAATATTCCTGTTTTGTTAAAAATAAATGTTTAGATGTTTACAACACTTACTGGCTGATCCTTCACCAGATTCTGTGTCCGGGGTAATGGCTGGGGACGCTTCGTAGGGGATCTCTGTAAGGGTGATGAAGAGATCCTGGCTGTCGGGGAAATCAGCGTTGTGAGAGCTGCCAACTGCCTCGCCCTCCTCATCTCCTTCCTCATCTTCCCCGTCCCCTAACATGTCTGAGGAACCGGCCGTGGACAGTATCCCATCCTCAGAGTCCACGGTCACTGGTGGGGTAGTGGTGGCGGCAGCACCGAGGATGGAATGCAGTGCCTCGTAGAAACGGGATGTCTGGGGATGGGATCCGGAGCGTCCGTTTGCCTCTTTGGTCTTCTGGTAGCCTTGTCTCAGCTCCTTGATTTTCACGCGGCACTGCGTTGCATCCCGGCTGTATCCTCTCTCTGCCATGTCTTTAGAGATCTTCTCGTAGATCTTTGCATTCCTTCTTTTGGATCGCAGCTCGGAAAGCACGGACTCATCGCCCCACACAGCGATGAGATCCAAGACTTCACGATCAGTCCATGCTGGGGCTCTCTTTCTATTCACAGACTGCATGGCCATCACTGCTGGAGAGCTCTGCATCGTTGCCAGTGCTGCTGTGCTCGCCACGATGTCCAGACAGGAAATGAGATTCAAACTGGCCAGACAGGAAAAGGAATTCAAATTCAAATTTTCCCGGGGCTTTTCCTGTGTGGCTGGTCAGAGCATCCGAGCTCGCACTGCTGTCCAGAGCGTCAACAGAGTGGTGCACTGTGGGATAGCTCCCGGAGCTATTAGCGTCGATTTCCATCCACACCTAGCCTAATTCGACATGGCCATGTCGAATTTAGCGCTACTCCCCTCGTCGGGGAGGAGTACAGAAGTCGAATTAAAGAGACCTCTATGTCGAACTAAATAGCATCGCAGTGTGGACGGGTGCAGGGTTAATTCGATTTAACGGCGCTAACTTCGACATAAACGCCTAGTGTAGACCAGGCCTTAGAAAAACTTCTAGTCTTGATTTAAAGACATCCACTGAGGGAGATCCTCCACATCCAATGGTATGTTGTTCCAATAGTTATTTACCTGCACTGTTAAAAATGTGCAGCTTTACTTCTAGCCTGAATTTGTCTAGCTTCAGCTTCCAGCTATTGGGTCTCGTTATGGCTTAGCTGCTAGACTGACGAGCCCTCTAGCATCAGAAAACTTCTCCCCATGCAGGTATCTATAGACCATGGTCAAATTCTTAACTTTCTCTTAGAAAAATTGAATATATCGAGCTTCTTAAATTTCTCACTGCAAGGTAGGTTTTCTAGACCTTGAATTATTCTCATGGCTCTTTTCTGAACCCTTTCCAATTTTTCTACACCCTTTTTAAGTGCTATTTTATCAGACCGTGTCTTGTAAAATATTGACAGATAGGAGACGTCTTGGCTCTTCCTGTCTATATCCCACTCCCTTATCCCACTCAATATTCAGTGTTAGAAAAACTAATTTCTCCTTTCACTGATGAATAGAGAGAAACTATTTTATGGCCAATTGGAGATATGCATGTACTGCAATAAGGTTTCTAATGCATGTTGGCAACATACATTTTTCTTATCCAGACGTGTATATTATGTCTTGTGTGTTTCATTATTTTAAATTTTAATACATATTTATAAAATTGGCATACATTTGATTAAAAACCCCAATCCCATGTATAAGATCTCTGGTTTACTAGGAAATACATGGGACAGATTCATCCCCACTATTAACTTAATTGAAGTCAATAGAGTTTTTGCCTGGATGAATTTGGCCCAGTAGGTCTGGTCTCAAAGGCAACTATAACTCAGCAGGTCAATAATAATGTAGTGAGTAACTATTACTCTAGTGCGCCATCATCCATCTAATAACATGATTAAATTTATATCACTCATCTGGTATAACAGTAATTTCATTGTCAGAATTTCCATAAATGCATCTGTGTTTATATAGCAGCAGGAGATAATTATTCTGTGTCAATGTTTTTATACTACTAACAAGCCCCTCAATTATATTTGATGAGTGATGTTAGTACCGGCCCAGATCACACCTATTTGCATGAGTTCCTGCCGGAAGAACTAAGGTCCTTTAGAGGAGGAAATTCTATAGTGTTCCCCTTATGGTGTTTCCTCCAGCTTCATTCCTTCTAGGGCTGGGTTCCCTCCTCCACTGTTCCCATGGAAGAATCGTGTCTGGTCCCCTGGATTCACAGATCCCTCAAGATCTTCATGGATCTTAGGTTTTCATTCGAGACACAAGATCATCCACATCTTTATGCTGCCAAGCAAACCTATTCAGCTGACAGCCATGGGAATCCCATGAAGGTGAATTCCGCAGAATACAAAGGTTCCATCTTGGCTGTGGTGCCATTTGTCCATATTTCGCATGGTCTTTTGAGGCAAGAACTATTCCTTTCTGCCCAGGAACTCTCACTTCCCATGTGTTGATTCCTGAATTTAGGGAAAGCCCTCTCCTATGATCTAACAAGATGAAAAATTGCCCTGCTAAGTCTAGCCAGACTCTATTCAACCTGGAATTTGGTTACAGCTATGGAAGTGAACAGGATCCCAAATGAACTTTTGGATGCTACGAAAGACAAATTTTCAGCTTTATAAAATATGTGAAATATACTGTTTAGAATGTTAAATACTAAGCCTGACATCTTGAACAGAGTTTGCATATAGGGAGTAAACAGAATAAATGCGCACACATTCAGAAAAATATTGAGGACACATTTGGCTATTCAGTAGTGGCACATGTTGTCTTCTTTGGCACCACAATTTGACATCCAATTTTTATGATGTATTTTGTTGGTTCATTGTAACAGAGGTTCCTTGTTTTATCTAGATGATGTCATTTCCACTTGCTATTTCTAGCTTGCCAATAGGAAAAATCTATCATGTGATCTTTATTCTATATCATGGAAAATAACTAGGGCTGTCAAGTGATTAAAAAAACTAATAGCGATTAATTGCACTGTTAATATCTTTTAAATATTTTGGATGTTTTCTACATTTTCAAATATATTGATTTCAATTTCAACACAATACCAAGTGTACAGTGCTCCCTTTATATTTATTTTTGATTACAAGTATTTGCACTGTAAAAAACCAAAAGAAATATTATTTTTCAGTTCACCTAATACAAGTACTGTAGTACAATCTCTTTATCATGAAAGTTGAACTTACAAATGTAGAATTATGTACCAAAAAACCTGCATTCAAAACTAAAACAATGTGAAATTTTAGAGCCTGCAAGTCCACTCAATCCTACTTCTTGTTCAGCCAATTGCTCAGACAAACAAGCTTGTTTACATTTGCGGGAGATAATGCTTCCTGCTTCTTGTTTACAATGTCACCTGCAAGTGAGAACAGGGTTCTCGTGGCACTGCTGTAGCCGGCGTTGCAAGATATTTTACGTGCCAGATGTGCTAAAGATTCAGATGTCCCTTCATGCTTCAATCACCATTCCAGGTGACGTGTCCATGCTTATGACGGGTTCTGCTCAATAACAATCCAAAGCAGTGTGGACCAACACATGTTCATTTTCATTATCTGAGTCATGCCACCAGCAGAAGGTTGATTTTTCTTTTTTGGTGGTTCAGGTTCTGTAGTTTCCGCATTGGAGTGGTGCTTTTTTAAGACTTCTGAAAGCATGCTCCGCACCTCATCCCTCTCAGATTTTGGAAGGCATTTCAGATTCTTAAACCTGGGGGTCGAGTGCTGTAGCTATCTTTAGAAATCGCACATTGGTACCTTCTTTGCATTTTGTCAGATCTGCAGTGAAAGTGTTCTTAAAATGAACAACATGTGCTGGGTCATTGTCCGAGACTGCTATAACATGAAATATATGGCAGAATGCAGGTAAAACACAGAGCAGGAGACATACAATTCTCCTGCAAGGAGTTCAGTCACAAATTTAATTAATGCATTATTTTTTTAACGAGTGTCATCAGCATGGAAGCATGTCCTCTGAAATGGTGGCCGAACATGAAGGGCATATGAATGTTGAGCATATCTGGCACATAAATACCTTGCAATGCCAGCTACAAAAGTGCCATGCAAATGCCTGTTCTCACTTTCTGGTGACATTGTAAATTAGAGGGCAGCATTCTCTTGTAAATGTAAACAAACATTTTGTCTTAGCGATTGGCTGAACAAGAAATAGGACTGAGTGGACTTGTAGTTATGTAACAAAAAAATCTATATTTGTAAGTTGCACTTTCACGACAAAGAGATTGCACTATAGTACTTATATGAAGTGAATTGAAAAATACTATTTCTTTTGTTTATCATTTTTACAGTGCAAATATTTGTAATAAAAATAATATACACTTACACACAGAATACAATATAGATGAAAATGTAGAAAAACATCCAAAATATTTAATAAATTTCAATTGGTATTCTATTGTTTAACAATGTGATTAAAACTGTGATTAATCACGATTAATTTTTTGAGTTAATGATATGAGTTAACTTCGATTAATCGGCAAAATAACATGTTGCCATCAGTCTTTCCACTCCTGAAGAATAACATGCAGTTTCAAAGCAGTTGGAGATTTTAAAATGTATACACTTTTGCTGGAATTATGTTTAATCTTTTTTAGTGTGCAAATATCCTATAACACATATCTTCAAGGATATTGTCAGTATAGTTCTGTAAATTGCCCTAATTCTGCTATGAAGTGAGGAGACTGGCTATTCAAAGTGTCTACTGCAGTATCCATCTTAGTCTGTGCCTATGCTAGAGATCTCTGATTCAATTTGCTGCTCTGCAGACTTCCTGTGTGACCTTGGGTAAGTGACTTAATTCTCTGTGCCTCCGTTTCTGATCTGTAAAATAGGAATAACAATCCTTCCTTACCTCATAGTAGTGTTGTGAGGATAAAATCATTAAAGATTGTGGATCTACTTATGAGTGTAAGAGAGAGGAGGAGGTGGTGGTGGTGATGGTGATGATGATGATGATGATATTATTGCACTGGATCTGGAAGGGTCTTTCAGGTCAAATACACATACCTGCTCTAGCTCTGATTGAGTCAGTGTGCTTAAAAATAGAAGTATAGCCACAGCAGCATGAGTGGGGTGTGGGGCTATCCACCCTAAGTATGATTCTGTCTGGTACACTAGGTATGTCCTCGGGCAGCTAGCCCCTCCCACTGCTTGCGTGGCCACAGCTACGTTTCTATATTTAGCATGCTATGTCTACTTGAATTGAAAATTGCATCATCTTCAAGTATATGCCCTTTGGGGGCTCCACTGTAGGATGTGTGCACGTCCATGTGCTCTTGACCAGAGATTTGAATTAGCAGTGACCGTGGGTCGATGTCTGCACACTACACTTCAGAATGAGGGCAAATAAGGAGGAGTGGACCTGGGGCTTGAGACAGAGCAACTGTGTGTCTGCTGCTTCCCAGGAGCTATTATCAGACATTCCTTTTACTACTTCCTTGCTTTATTATTTAATTTCTTTAGTATTTAATTTAAATGTTATTCCTTTGTTTGCACAAATCTCTGCAGTTTAGGGGGAGGGTCCTGTGGGTGCTCAAACACCTATAACAACAAGGGTCTCAGGTGACAGCTTCTAAGGGACCAAAAGAGGTCATCCATCCATGGTCCTGGGAAAAACTAAGACCTTAGAAGTACTTTTTAAGTAGTGAAACACCAGTAGTGGCAGAGAAACAATGGCCATAGCACCTACAGCATATGAGGGTTGCCCACCACCTTCAGTGTGCTAAGTCTGAAGTCTGTGTAAGATCCTAAATTACAAGACTGGATATGTATCATGTAATGTAAAATGGGTAAATTATTGTGATAAAAAATACTTTTGATAGTTGTTCATAACACAGCTTACTTCAATTAGCCACATTTTCTGGAAACTAATGAAACATTCAGGTGTCTTCGCATAACATTTAATTATACTAATCCACAAAAGGCTGGATAAGTGTGAAATACACTGTATGTGGCATTTACAATATCCAATTTATAGCATCTTCTGAGTACTCGGCAGCTCAGAAAAATCAAGCCTCTTGTCAATTTCCCATTAAGGTCCTCAATAAATGATCCAATTACCGGTTTGCTCTTGTAAAACGCTTTTAGTTTGTAAAGCACTTTACAAATATTAACTAATCCCCAAAATACTATTAAAATGGAAAATAATTACCGTTATATTCCCTTGTAACAGAAAAACTGAGGCACAGCAAGATTAAGCTTAACATCTTCAAACTCTGAGGCCCAAGTTTGGATGTTAAGGCAATATCAAGACTCTCTAAAAATAGACTAGTTTCAGAGGTGCTGAGCACCCACAACTAATATTGATATTAAGGCCACTGATTATGGGCCTGACCCTGCATCATTGAAGCCACGGCGAGTTTTGCCATCTGTGTTAGTAGGTTCAAGATTGAGTCTTAAATTATTAAATATGAATTTAAGTGCCAATGTTAGGCACCCAAATCTGAAAATCTTGGTTCCAAGTTCCTTGCCTGATACTGCAGGGGATTCTGGCTCTGACACTATTAGCACTCTGGATTTCTGGGCCCCAGTCTATGCTCAGACCATTAGAGAGCAGTAGTGCTTCAGCACACATTTGTCACACAGGCAGTGGAAGAAATGAAATTTTCCTGGATTATTATTTTGTCTCTGTTTGTACAGTGCCTAACACAATGGGGTCCTAGTCCTCGGGCTCTCGGGAGCTCTGGTAATACAAATAATTAATAAGTAGACTATTCAGAATCTAAAAAAGTATGAAAGGTTTGAATGTCATAATGAGGCTGGAGCTGGTAAGACATTATCTCTGTCATTAAAAGTAAAAAGCATTTTATGAGAAATTATAGGGTGTTCTTACTGGCTTTTTACTGCTCCTTGAGGAACCATATTTTTGTGTGTTTGTTACTCTGAATCAGGGCTGGCTCCAGGCACCAGTGCAGGAAGCAGGTGCTTGGGGCAGCCAATGGAAAGGGGCAGCACGTCCGGGTCTTCGGCAATTTGGCAGCGGGTCCCTCAGTCCCTCTCGGAGGGAAGGACCAGCCGCCGAATTGCCGCTGAAGAATGAAGCGGTGCGGTAGAGCAGCCGCCAAAGTTAGGTCGATTGTGGCTTTTTTTTTTTCTCTTCGCTGCTTGGGGTGGCAAAAAAGCTGGAGCCGGCCCTGCTCTGAACTATCTTTTCCTTTCTTAGGTCCTCCTCCCACAGGCTGTGGCTGAGTCACTGGGGCAGATAGGATGAAAAGGGAGTAGGAAAGAGATACTTACGGTATCCTTGCCCATGCTATGTGGATAATAGTTCTAGATACTGAATAAAGGGCCAAATAATGAGTTCTTTACCCAGGTCCACATTTCCCCCTGTGCAAGAATAATCCATGGAGAGGATAGGAAACTCCATGAGTCTTAACTTGTGGAGCTCTTCCCCCATGGGGGGGGGGGGGGGGGGTAGTTCTACTCTCTCAAACTCATAGATTACCAGGGTGGTTGGTTGGAAGAAAGGGACTTTGATACTGATGCCTCCTTCCTCCTTGTAGCAGCCCATGGACAGTGGATGCCTTACCTCCTTGTTGCCCCTGGAACTTCCTCGGGGGAAATGAGGGGGGAAGGAAGAGCATTTTAAATCAAAGGTGAATCCCTGTGTAGTTTCCCTGCACAACTCAGAGGGATTCTAAGATTTTGTGTCATTTCCACTCAGCAGAAGTGCTGGATATGCAGATTTCCCCCTTAAATCAGTAGAAATTTAAGGACTGAACAGACAATGAGATCATCTAGTCTGACCTCCCATATATCACAGGACATTGCATTTACCCCTGCACTGATCCCAATAATGTGTGTTTGGCAAGGATATCTCCCAGAAAGGTATCCAGTCTTGATTTGTAGTCATCGAGAGGGAGAATTCCCTCTTCCCTTGGAAATTTGCTCCAGTGGTTAATCACCCACACTGTTAAAATTTGGGTCTTATTTCCAGTTTGAATTTGTCTGGCTTCAGTTTTCAGCCATTGTTATGGAGGATAACATCAGTTTTATCCTTCAGTTCTTGTTTTGCCTTTCTCCATTAGATTAAAGAGCCCTTTAGTACCTGGTATTTTTCCTCATGAAGGTACTTTTACGCTATAATTAAGTCTGCGAGTCTTTCACAAAGGTCACGGATTCTGTGACTTTCTGGGACCTCTGTGACTTCTGCAGCGGCTGGTGCAGCTGACCCCAGGGCCACCCGAGCAGCAGCGACAGGACCCCGGGCTTTCCCTCTCCCTCCCCTCCCCCCCGCAGCAGCAGTGCCCTGGGCCACCAGCCCCCACCAAGAGCAGCAGCGTCCACGGGAGCATCCCGCACCCCACCCGCCCCAGCACGTAAGATTTAATTAGGGGTATTTTTAGTAGAAGTCATGGACAAGTCACGGGCTGTGACTTTTTGTTTATTGCCCATGACTTTTACTAAAAATAACCATGAGTAAATCCTACAATCCTTAACTACAATCAAATCACCTTTCAATCTTCTATGTGATAAAGAGCTCAATCTGTTTAGCTTGTCTCTCACTGTAAGGCATTTTCTCCAGCTCTCTAATCATTTTTGTTGCTCTCTTCTGCACCCTCTCAATTCTTTTCACACCTCTAAAATATAGACACCAAAATAGCACACAATATTCCAGTATCCGTCTCACCAATGCCATATACACCTCCCTACTCCTCTCCTCTCCTCTCCTCTCCCCTGTGTATACCTCCAAGTGTTGCCTGATTCATTGAGTGGTTGTTGGTTAATTATTATTGATTTTTTTTTCAGAATTTCCAATTAGTCACTATTTTAAAATTCTGAGGTTTAAAAGGTCCTAGTCCCAGAATTGGGCACTACAGAATTAAGTTCAATGTCTGGTTGGGACCCCTGGCATGCACAGCAATGACATTCACACTAAGGGCAAAGCAAAGCTTTAAATACTTTCATTAGTATAATTAATAAAAATACAAATGTTCCAAACCAAATCAGAATATAGCTGTAACGTAAAATTAACGCAGTATCCCGCACCACACTTTAGACATACTTCTCATGGAGATCTAGTGGTAAGAGACAGGCCGTGTTCCACAAGTCACTTTTTTTCCTAATCTGAAGTGCATCTGAACACAGGTTGGCATTTGTAAAAATGAATAAACAAAGTGCTCAATGTAACTTCCTAAATGTAATAATTTCAAACTAGATTCTTAGTTGTGAACTTTTAAGCAAATAGGTGACATGTAGTATGCCAAAATACTACCAAAATGGTTGCCAAGATGTGTAAGTATATATAGACAAGGCATGCATATATTTTTTTCAATGACTGTTCTTGTGAAATTTACAAAAAGTATATTCTTTGTCTTTTATACCCACAAGATTAGTTATTGCAAGCTTTGCTGGTCTTCAAAGATATTTTTTTTATCCTTCAGATCTTTTACTAGCAGTGTTGTTGTTTGATATACTGTGCATCCTGCAAATGCTTGTTTCCCTCCTCCACACCCATATTTAGGTAAAACTTCAGTAGGGACCTCCATAGTACTGCAGCAGTGAAGGGTGTAGTCTATCTTTTGCAAACCCATATTTTTTCTAGAGTAACACCTTGACCATAGAAATACAATCTGGGCTGAGTGAGTTGGTATGCAAGATTTCAGTGTAGAAGCACTCTCTATTTTTAAATACAGCAAATAAATGTATTTGGATATTTTTGAATTATTGGCTTGCACTGTAAAATATTAAGGGACTGATCCTGCTCCTAATATGGCTTTTGCTATCTACGTCAATGAAAGGAGGATTGGGTTCTAAATCTAAGCACTCCAGTATGGTGATATAATTTCAAACCCTCCTGTTTTTCTTAAACTAACATAATTGTTAACCTACTGTAATTCACATTATACGTTTTCCTCACCTCATGTACAAGTTGGACTTTCCCCTTCTCTGTTGTGCGTCATTCCATTTATACAGTTACAAGGACGCTATCAAGTTTTACTCTCAATTATTTGCAGGCTCTGTTAGAATTTGTGAAATAACATTTCTTTCCCTGCAGCAAATATGGAATTCTTTCCGCTTGTGTTTCTAATAGAGCTTGAAATTAGAATAGAAAGGCTTTGGTTTCATATGTTATTTTCAAGGTATTTGAAAACACTTTACAAAGCTATTACATACCGTTAGTACTGCTCGTAAATTGGAACAGACAGAGAATGGAGGCAAAGGACTGATAAGGGCAGGAATGAGTTATGGGATCCTCTAGTGATGCCATGGGTCTACCAGATTCAAAGATTTTTGAATATTTCAACAAATTCAATATTTGTCAAGAAACTAATTATTGCTAGCTTTGCTTCCTGGAAGCCTTTGGGATGGATAGAATTAAAATCTCCTCCCTTAATAGGCCTTCATCTATTACTAGGCAGTGTACAAACCAATAGCAAGCAGGGCACCAGGGAGTTCAGAATCTAAGTAAAAATAGTGGATCATAATATTAATAGGCACAGCAACCTGTAAATGGAGGGAAACAGTCAGTCATTTACCAGTTATTGTAACTACAAATTCTGTCTGTTTGTGTTTCTACTCATACTCTTGGCCATGCATAGAAATTTGTACATAAAATCATTGTCATACCCCAGTCCTGGACACTTGGCACAACACAATCCAAACCTTCCTGATCAAAAATACGAGAGGAGCACACCTCACACCCTGCCATACTTGGAATTTGATTTTTTCCCCCATCCTCTGGAGCCTCATTTGACATGTACCTTTCTTATAAAACACTAAAAGGAACAGTTTTCTCTTAACAGTGATCTGTATCTTATCAGTATTCTAGGAGTGTCTGCCAATGAGGGCTCAGCTGTTGAAGGAAGTACAACAGAAATCCAAACTATGGTGAAAGGGTCAGAATGTTCCCCCACCAAAGGCAGAAATAGCTCCATTCCAAGCCAACACGTTAATAGAGTGCAGCATTCATCCCTATTGCTGGTAGCAGTTCCACCCCATAAATATTCCATGAAAGAAAGAAAAGCAAAGGAAAAAACCCACACACATGTGCCTGCCTGTACGCACATGCACACCGATTGGTGGTTAAGGCTGTGGCCTGGGATGTGGGAGACTGATGTTCAAGTCCCTCTTCTGCCCAATTCCCAGTGATCTGGGGGTGAAAAACTCTGCTCTTAATCTGTATCGGGGGTAGCCGTGTTAGTCTGTATCTACAAAAACAAGAAGAAGTCTGGTGGCACCTTATCTGTTAGTCTTTAAGGTGCCACCAGACTCCTTGTTGCTCTTAATCTGGCAGAGCAAGGATTTGAAACTGATTCTCCCATATCACAAGCTCGTGGCTTAACCACTAAATCTCTCTCTTTTCCTGAATTGAAAAGCTCAAGTTTTGATCTGAAAATGAACATTTTAAAACAATTCTGTTTTTGCAAAACATTTGAAAGGTTTTGGTTTCATTCCAGTGCAGAAGAAAACCTTGAACATTGCCATGAAGCAGAAATGTTGTGCTAAGGTCAGCTTCATTAATAACAATAATAGAAAGCCATTCTCCCCAAAACACATGAATGTAGACACTCACCTTGCTGAAACTACCCACGTGAAATCCATGACCATCTCATTAATCTACTAATGTATGTTGAATGTGGTGTGTCCATGATTAGAAATGAAATTTGCCATAATCCTCTACAAGAGAGAGATGCCTCTAAAACATTCTGCAGCATGAAAAAGGATAACATAACATGACATAGGATAATTAAAAGCATACATCATGGGAGGGCTATCAACATTTATTTGATAGTTTAAAAAGCTACACTAACACATTAGTCATAGCACCCATGTACATAGTGATCTTCTACAAAGTTAACATGAACCCCAGAATATGCTAGTTCAGAGAAAGTTCAGGATTCCAACCCCTACGGTGTCTATGCCAAAACTTTAACAGTCACAAACTTCACGATCCAAAGAACTTCTGTATCCTTTAAATGCTGCCTTTTGACATGATCTATTGTGGAACCTGTGCACAAATTCTTCCCATAAAATCAGCTGTCGGTGCTGAATCTGATATTCCTTAAAATCATGAAACAGAAGTAATTGCTTTATGCAAGGAAAATGCTAGTGAACCCTGTAATCAGAACAAAGAACATACATTTATATTAAATGCATTCTTGTATCAAGTAGATTGAATTTCAGCCAACAGAATCCAATCCTAATTTATATCTTCAGATCATGGGTGTGACTCACAAAATAATCAGAATTCCTTTCCATTCTACCCAGGTACTAAAGCCCCCAGGTCAAAAACTGTTAAATGAAGAGGGAAAGCTCAAAGGGAAGAGGGAAGTATGAAGAAAGTTAGCAGTAACTGGACCTGTAATTACTCCCTTGAAATCAATCCTATATTCATTATGAATGGGAAACAAATTTTTGAGCTAGTTAAAATAAAAAAAATATGCTGGTTTGGGGTAGAAATATGCCCGTAGTGGGGCAGAAATGCCAATCGGAGCTGTCTGTAGAGATGCCTGGGCACGTGTAGACAAGCTTATCCAGGTATATTGAATCTTCTATTGCAGGCATAGTGTTTCTGCCAAACCCTGCTTGGATTCTTGAAAACTGTAGTCAAATAAATAATGTCTGTTTGTTCTTCCCGGGGCTTCTGGAGCAGCCCAGTTTTTACTGTCAGTTTACAGAGTCCCAACTGACAATTTTGGGCTCTAAGTGTTGAGAAACTATCAGCTACAGAAGTGCCCAAAGCGAGGCTAGGGGCACGTAAACAGAAGACTCTTGTCTGAGTGTAATGATCACAACAGAGGATACTGTACCCCTGAATGAAAAAAAAAATTGTTTCTATAAAGTCTGGAACAACTTTATTGAAACGAACAAGAGAAATAACTTCAATAATAGCTTATTATAACTTTCCTCACAGTTGCAGGAATGTTTATCATATGCACATTTTACAGCTGAGGTAAACTGAGGTATATGGAGAGAAATGACTTGCCCAAGGTCACCCAGCAGACCAGTAGCAGAGCTAGGAAATGAATCCAGGTTCTGAGTCACAGAACATCCCTCCACACACTTGTGTATAGTAATCATCATTTGAAAGTTACCTTGGTAAGCATAGATCAGTTACCTCAGATATAACTGTCTCCATGTCTTTCAGAATATGGATTAGCTGTAAGTCCACTGTGTTGACTTGTTGATGGTACCTTTTAATAACTGTATTACTGAGGGGCAGGCTACTATTTTCTGCGTGCACCCTAAGTAGTTGATTTTTTTTTTATTTAAACCTTTAAGTGATAATGAACTTCGTTATAGGCAGAAATGAGGGGAAAGGGTAGATCTGAGTGGCTTCATGACTCACCAAAAACCCATTAGCAGCAATGCATGGTTTTAGGACTTGGTAATACTAGAGCTATAATACTGTAATTGATTAAGCAGCAATGATAGGGGCACAAAGCATTTCCTTAAAGTTTAATGACCGGTTGGGAGGGAATGAGCCTTGGGAACTGCTCTGTGCCAAGATCATTACTGCTGTAATAGGAACATTATTTAGCTCATAAGCCAAGATTTTCAGAAGTGACTCTAATGATTTAGGGTACCTCTGTTTTTTGGGTGCCCACTTTGAGACAATTTAAAGGGGCTCGATTTTCAGAAAGTGCTGAGCATCTATCTACCCTCTACAAATATCAAGCCCAGTTAAGGCATCTCAAGTGGGACATTCAAAATCACTAGTCAATTTTGAAAATCTTGGCCATATAGCACTGTACAAATAGTTACTAATTTATTTCTTACATCTGTAACATAAGTTGTTATCCCCATTTTTACACAGGAGGGAAAAGGCAGAGAAGTTAATGTATTTGCACAAAGGTGTTTTACAATGTCAAAACCAGGATTTCTGGACTCTCTGGCTCCCAATCCTGTGTTCAGATAACTAGTGCAAACTTATTGTAAGGAGAACATGTAAACATACATGTTTACATCATATTATCTACTTACCTCCTCTTTCATTCTGGCTATTTCTTTCACTCTGTATTTTAAATTTTGTCAATTCTTTAAATTTTTAAGCTAACTTGGACAGTTTTCCTCTGCTCCATTTCTTCTTCCTTTTTACAGAGTTCCTTTCACATGAGTTGGTAAGAATTGCCGCAGGCCCGCAATTGGGTCCACCTGGATATCACCCTGAGGTATTGCAGCCTAGGGCTAATGAGAGCTAATATTCCCAAACAGATGATCTGAGGTTCGGAAGGCTACCAGCTATCACATTAGGAATGTATGACAGACTCAGTACAAAAGTCAAGGATTAGACAGGTACTGAGTCTGAGCTGCCTTCTCCATCCCTAACAGTGGTCATCCTACCTCAGGGTTGGCCGGGCATGAGGGAATTAGAAGCCTGAATCTTTGCCTTCCAGTTGATAGTGCAAGCGACTTCCATTTCAAGAGTCGTCAACCTAAAACTTTTCAACAGCACACAGAAAAAATAAAAATTGAAAAAGGATTTGTAAAAGATCTATTTGCTATTTACTCAGGAGTCAATCAACATCTTAGGGTTTTATTTGCAATGAGCAACAAAGAAGGAATTAGTGAGGAAATGCTATGCTTAAACTACTATTTACAGCGTATATAGCAGTAGGTAGATCACAGAACAGATAAGGTCTGCATCTTCAATTGGGGGGTTAAAATGGAATGGTATTGCTCAAGTTAGAAACTTATTCGGAGAGAATTCTAGCACCCATTTTCATGAGGTAGAGGAGGAGGACTCTCAGGCCTCCAACTCACAGCTACCCTTATACAAAAGATCTATAGTAATAGTACCAAACTTTAAACAAGCCACTATTATTGTATTCTCTCTCTAAGAGTTTATCGCCTTAATTATGCAGCTCAACTTTCCTTACCATAATTCACTTTGTAATAAGGCATCATTTGGTTGCCTCTAGTGGTAGCTCACAAGAAACATGAGCAGGGAAATTCAGATTATTACTTTACTAAGAATGAGAATTAGATAATAAATCTGGGATATTGTAAAATATTTTTACCTGCACCTGTTTTATACCAGCACAAATGTCACTAGATAAAATAGAGCAATCCAATCTTAAAGATTCTGAGCATCAACGGTATGGTTCTGTGTGTCCTTAACTCCTTACGATGGAGTATTATAGCTCCAGTCGTGATCCTGTCAAAGGCCTCGATTCAGAAAAGCATCCTTATTCAGGATAGCAGTTAAGTATGTTGCTGAAGTGCCATTCTCTTCAAAGAGACTTTAATGAATTCTTAAGTGCTGTCCTGAACTGGGAACCAAAACTTCAATTGACTAACGATGCAGGCTCAGGTTCTGAGTGAATGGAAGTTGTGGGTGCTCAGCATCTTTGAGGAAGTACTCCGCACCTCTGAGGATCAGCCTGTAACTTTCCCAGACTCACATCTACACCTAAAGTTTGATTTGGGGGTGAATGAATTCTGGGTGCCTACCTGAATGAAAAAGTCAGCTTCCACCAGAATTACCTAAGGGTCTTTGTTGCACAGCTTTGCTCCTACCTAGATTAAATATTAATGCTCAATTCATTTTCAGGAAGCTACCTAGAGATTAGTTGCAGTCCCACTGTTTGTATTTGTATTCAGTTTTAAATAGAAGAAAATGTGTTCACCTTAACCAGCTTATACTAGTCTGCAATATTTTAAGCAGATAAGAATACCACAAAAAATCATGACTGAAAAGAAATATAAAATTCTAGAGTACCACTTTACATTTTGTCATTTAGGTAAAGTGATACTCTAGATTTTATACTTATTATTCAGAGTTTTGCAAGATAATGATAAATAGAAATAATAAAGCATCAGCTCCCTCCTCGTGTACTCATTAGTTTTCAGTAAAGCTGTGAACACTATACAATACCACTCCTGGTAAGCAAAATCATTTCTACAACAATAAAAAAAATCAGAGCAATCTAAGACCACAAGCTTCTCATGTATATTATTGTAACAGGGTGCTGGCCTAAGAGGCACTGAACTGCCCCTGTTAGCTCAGAACCTGCTAGCATAGCTCCCATAAAGGGGAACTGACTGGAGCTGGCAGGGTGTGGCTCATTAAAGGAGTCTGAGAGGAAGGCCTATAAAGCTAGTAGGAAGGAGGGAACAGGAAAGTGAGGAGTGAGGGCCTGTTCCTCCCAGCTAGCTGTAAGAGCAAGCTGTTCCCTAAGGGGCTACCTGACTGATATTGAACTGTATATAGCTGTATATACGTGGTGGTGGGAAAATACAGGGAAATAAAAGGGCACTGGTGTGTGAAAGAGTGGTTTCCAGAGAATTTGTGCCGTGAGCAACGAAGTGCTCGTCTACAATTATTATTTTACTAACTGATAGCAAACGTTATCTCCTGCAGACTTACCAGTTGTGCATCGTGTCCCCTTACACAAAATTCTACTCCGTTATACTGGTGTAAATCCCGAATTACTCTAATGACCTTAGATCTAGAATGATAGTAGATTTCGGGAAGGGACTCTTTGGGGAATTTTCTGTTTACAGTTTTCACACTCTTTGTTATTCTCTGGAATATTGTATTACTTTCCCTGATCAGTCATAAATCTTTCAATATTGTACCTTTAACTATTGTACCTTTAAATTTTTATTTGAAGTCTCTGCTTCCACTGGCCTGACAAATTACTACTGTTAGACCAACAACCCTTATAGGTGGTGGGATGGACAGGATGAGATTTTTCAGGGAGCCTATAGGTGCTTGTTCATCTCCAGGGTTTGACTCTCCAGCTGCAACAGTAGTTAATGACTAGTTAGGCATTCTACCCTGGACAGCAGATATTTGAGACACAAGGTGGGTGAGGTAATAATTTTTATTTGACCAACTTCTGTTGGTGAGAGAGACAAGCTTTTGAGCTTACACAGATCTCTTCTTCGGGTGATCTTGTCTCTCTCACCAACTAAAATTGTTCTAATAAAAAATATCACCTCACCCACCTTGTGTCTCAAATATTTACAATACAGGGTGGAATGATTACCTAGTCATTAATTACTGTTTCAGCTAGAGAATCAAACCCTGGACATCAACATCTTTCTAACATCTTGGGACAAACAGGGCTATAACAATACTGCATACAACTATAGATGTATGAACAGTTTTATAATCAAAACAGAAGTCAAGGAAAGTTACAGCACAGTAGAGGGGCAATTGCTTCTTTTCTTCCGTCTTTTGCAGGAGGAACACAATCAATTAGCAAAGCTGCAGCTTTTTCTTGAGAAAAATATGGGCTGCATAAAGTAGTTTGTAATGTACTGGCTGGTATGTCCATGTATCTCATCCTTTTTCTAAATGGAATCAGATTTGCTCAAGCATCTGTATACAGGGATAAGTTATTCTCTCATTTACAGAGGGTGGAGCTGCACTGGTAACGCTAAAGGGAATATTTGACCTGTAAGCCCCAACATTACTAAGATTCTCTCTCATCAAATACTTGAGGTGGATTTTATGGAGCATAAGTTGTTTCACATGCATTACTTGCACAGTTACTCTGTTTACATGTTGGCAACCACATACTGTGACAAACAGATCAAAATAGTGCATTAAATCTTGGTCAATAGCAAAAAAACCCTGACTTCAATAGGATCAGGAACTGGCTGAGTGTAGTTTAGTTAGCAGTCTGATTGTTAGAGACCTCAGACTACAGATTCTGTTATTTAAAAAACAAACAAACAAACAAAAACACACTAGTAACCAGCAGAAGCAGAAAATATCTCTCCTAAGCCCTGGGACAAAACCATAAATAACTGAGAGTACATATTCTACAGTTGCACTGATGGGGGGGAAAACTCCTCATGTTCATCTAGGTTAGTTTTTACTTACATGACATCACTTCTTAAAATTGTGAAGTTCAAGAATGTTGTTAGTCTTTATAAATACTTTATTAAAAATTTATACTCATTTTGCTTCCATGTAACTTTTCTTCTCTAAGGTTGCAGGAAAAGCTGCTTCAGTCCTGTTTATGACATCATAGTCAATTTTCTCTTACTTTATTCTAAAGCAAGTGCTCTGAGAGAAAGAGGGATAGATAGTGCACTACTTTTCAAAGGCCGCTTTGACAGCTAGAATTTCTTTATCTAGAATTGCATAATTCTGTTTGGCTGGAGTGAGCTTCCATGAATAGTAGGTGCAAGGTGCTGGCCCCAAGTGCCACACTGAAGATGTCAATCTTGAAGATGAAGGGTTATGGCAGGTTGGGATGGATCAAGATTGAGGTATGGATAAAGGTCCTCTAGAGCCGGTCAAGTGCTTATTGGGCCTCCGGACACGAGTTGAGGGAAGTGTTTTTGCAAAGAAGCTCTGTCAATGGGATGATTTAGCTTGAAAACCCAGAGATGAAGTGTCCATAAAAGTTAGTGATCCCCAGCAAGTATTGCAGCTCCTTGATGTTTTGTGGGGGCACCCAGGGCATACCACCTCCACCTTCTTTGGGTCCATTCCAAGGCCATTGGGGGACAGGTTCTAACCCAGGAACTCCATGGAGCACTGGTCAAAGCTATACTTTTCCAGCTTGTATATGTTGGTACACCTGTCCCAGGACCGACTGGAGATGCTGGGTGTGTTGTTCAGGGTCCTCAGAAGAGATAAGGATATATTTAGGTACACTATGATGTACTGGTCTAGGATGTTATGAAAGACATTTTTTATGAAGTGCTGGAATGTTGCAGGGGTATTTTTGAGGCCAAGTAGCATAACCAGGTATTTGTAGTAGTCGGACCAGGTACTAAAAGCCATCTTCCACTCATCCCCAGCTCAGTGCTGAACCAGGTTGTAGGACTCCACCTCCACAGTTTGAGTTTCATGAACACCTGGGCTGCTCATGCACAGTCCAGTAGCTTCGGGATGAGTGGAAGGGGGTATTGATTCCCTGATGGTAACCTGATTGAGGGGCTAGTAATCTGTGCAAAGGCATGGGGGTCCATCTTTCTTTTTAACAAACAGAACTGGGGCCTAGTGGGAGAGGTAAATGGCTGTATGAAACTTTGCCCAGATTTTCCAGGAATGCAGGGCAGCCTGCTCAGGTTCTAACATCCTGTAGATATGGCCAAATGGTGCCTTGGCCCCCCAGCTTCAGTTCAGCTGGCCAGTCATCATCCTGTTGTGGTGATAGGGTGTCAGCATTCTTCTTCTCAAAGATGTCACTGCAGTCACTGTACTTGGGGGGAGGGGACGGGGCATCTCACCTAACCCACAGCCAGGGCCTGGGGGTGTGTGTCTTGGTTCTGGGGTTCATCAGACAGTGCATGTAGGCAGACTTGCTGGCAGAACTTGGAGTAGAATCTAACCTGCTGCTCATCCTAAAGGATGTGTGGATCACAAGCCCACCAACCATGAACTACTAAGGATTATTAGGAAGTGTATTGAGCGGATCATTCCAAACCAGAGAACCTGCTGATGGTCCCAAATGGCAACTTTCAGAGGCACAGTCTCCTGTGTCACTGGCTCCCATCACAGGAGTGAGCCATCTGTGGTTTCCACAAGGTCAGAGACAGTCTTTGGTTGAACTGGAATACCCAGGGTTTGGGCCCTATGGGTATCTGTGAAGTTGTCTGCTGCCACTGAATCCAGCAGTGCCCACTGTGGTGGAATTTGGTAAGGCTCCCCTGGAACACCGAGGAAGACGCAGACTTTAAGGTGTGGGGGCTGCTCACCATGCTTGGGGCATGTCTCAGTTAGGAGTCGTGGGCGATATCTTGGGGCTCATCCAGGTCACAGGAGACAGGTACCAAGAGGCACTGGCTGGGTGGCAACACAGACCCCTTCCTTTCCTCATGTTATTCCTTCAACCTATTGTCAATGCATATGATTAGGTCTATGAATGCAGTGTGTTGTAGCCATGTTGGTCCCAGGATGTTAGAGGGACAAGGTGTGTGAGGTAATATCTTTTATTGGACCAACTTCTGTTGCTGAGAGAGACCAGCTTTAGAGCTCCCCAGACCTGAGTAAGAGCACTACTGGGCAACCTCTGTTGAGCAGGCATGTGGGGATTGTCAGATAGGGCAGAGAATGCCAGGAGGAAGGTATCCCAGTTTGATAGCTTCCAGCTTGCTCGTACCAGTAGGGCAAGCGCAATACAGTGCATCTCCCATCAGGAGGCTGCTAATGAGTCCTACTTTTGTTTGGCTAGTGGTGTAGGACTGCGGGCGGAGCAGAAACAGCAGGTGCCATTGGTTAATGACCCCCCCCCTGAATTTTTGGTGATCCTCATTAAAACATTCTGGGAGGGAGGCTGGGGAGCCTGGGGCTAGTATGTATCTGCAGTGAATGCTGTAGGGCAGCATTCTCATCCTCCAGCCTGGCTGCCTGCTCTCATAGCCTCTGGTTCTCTGTGGCATGCTGTGCCAGCTGGCCTGCAGTGCCACATTTTCATCATGGAGCTGGGTGGATGCCTACACAGAGCTTGTTTCTGTCATGCCAGCTTCGATACATGGGCTTGAAGCATGGGGAGCTCCTTCTGGAAGTGGTCAACCCATTCAGACATTTCCAGTACCCTCTTGGGCATGCTGGTCTGCTGCCTCCATGTTCCCCTAGGGTAGGCCTTCATCACTGGCTAGGGTGGTCTAGGCAAACAGTCAGGATCCCATCAAAGGCAGTCAGGACCAAGGGGCAAACATGAGGCTGGGAGTAGCAGAGGAGTTTGTAGGCAGGTTCCAGGTCAGGCTCAATACCAAAGTTCAGAGTCTGAGTCAGATTTCAGGGTCCAGGTCAGGAGGTGAAGTCCAAATCAAGCTGAGGTCAAAGCCAAGAGTTCAGGAGCAGGAATGGTCATGGGAGCTACACAAGGTCCACACTGTTGCTTACACTATTCATATTCTGATGAAGGGTTGATGTGGTTTGGTATCTTCATAAAGATTTAGGTTTAATTGTTTTCAGCCTGGGCTGTCAACTTTCAACCAGTCATTTCACTTATGAATCTCTATAGATCAATGTCATATTTTACATTACATATATCTCTATACCTAATTTCTTATAATTTAGTTAGAAGTAAAACTATAACAGATCCTGTCCACAAAGGAGTGTAGGTAGTGTCCAATGTAGTTTAGTAAATAGTCTGTAAAGTTCAGGCACGTCTCAATATCATTAATTCTCACAACCTGTAAGAAATTTAGGGCCAAGTCCTGCTCCCATTGTATTCAATGACCAAACTCTTACTGACTTTACTTGGAAAAGAATTGTGCCCATAGACTTCTATGCCATCTCCTAATAATATCTCAAACACTAATATTATCTCAAATAATATCTCACTCGTGCATGATGGAATAAATTTAGAAGGTAGTTGATATTGACTGTGTCCTGTATCATTAGGACCATTCTGGCTCTTTTTTTTTTATATATATATGTGAGTTTAGCCCAACATATAATCTAATTAAGGAGCACAATACTTTTATCACCCAGAAAAGATCAAAGCATGCAGCTGCAAAGAAACCAATTAAACTTCAATAATGAAATGATCTGACTTCATCTGTTGTTTCATCTAAAAGTTGTGTTCTTACTTAAAATTGGGTCTCATATCTCACCTCGGCGCTTGCTGTCCTAGAAGTATATGGTTGAATTGTGAAATCATTTTATAGTGTATCCTTCCCAGGCCTTTTTTTTTTTTTTTTTTTTTTTTTTTTAAGGAATTAGGAGTATTTATAAGGGAATTTAAGTACTGCTAGTATAATCAACAATAAACTGATCTACAAACATGATTTGAGAAAAATCTAATAAATCTATAAATGTATACTGAAGAGGCGCTCCTGTTGGCAGCTGGTAACTTGCACGCTGCTGAGAATTTCTCTTAAAACTCAGAGATTCATTGTTTCTCTTCATTGTGCTCTTTGGCATTTTGACTTCTTATCTTGACTGTTCTTCACTATGGTTGGTTACTGAATTTTCTTTCTGCCTTACCCCAATGCAGGACTCTTCTGACATGTATTTTGATTTACAATATGATGCTGTTCCTTCTCACCCTCTCTCACTCCTCTGCTCCTCCACCTATGTGTGTCTAATGGGTAGATGGAAAGATGTACAGCATAATAAATTGTTTGCAAAATCAATCATGAGAAACATGCTGAAACATCAGTGTGGAGAGGTAAAAGAAAGCTGGATTCATTCCAGAGTAGTCATATAGTATAAAACCCTGTTTTCAAAGTTTGCTTCTCTGCAAGCAGCTTGTGTGTATGAACTGAAATGTGAAATAGACTTAACTGAAAACAGGAAGGGGCAGTGTACACCAATTCCTATCCAGGGAGAAGCTTTGCCTCCTGTTGGCATTTAAATATTGCTCCCACGAAGGATCTGTTTGGGGGGGAGATAAGGAAGGACACTCCAAAAGAGATGGAGAATTGGCCATCTCACAGGGAGAATTGACTGTGGGTTAGGAGGAGGGGAAGTGGGTGCTGGCTGAGACAAGAAAAGGGTTACCACTGCTCAAAAGTTTGATCACAGTCATGTAAAGGTGTAGATTTGGTCTCCTTTCCTTTAATTGTCACTTAGTGGCTCTTTACTCTTGTAATTATTGCTGCTGCTCAGTGCCAGAGTACAGCAAATCCCTAGAGTACCAGTAGCATGCCTAGTGCACCAAGACTCTGAGACAAGCTCTAAAGGTGCTTAAGCATCTAGGCCTTGCAGGCACTAGCCCTGGTGGGTCACATGGCTAAGGGAAAGGTTATTTGCCTAGGGCTAGAAGGGAAGGGAAAGATTGCCTAGGTACAGAGGCTTAAACAGTTAGTTCAAGGTGAAAAATAGTGGTAAATGTTTGGGTCCCTGGGGCAGTCCAATTGAGAATCAGGGCTCCTCAACCCTAATGTCTGCGGTGCTCTCTCCAGTCCAGTCTCTACCCAAGCAAATAGGTGAACTCTGGTTTCCAGGCCAGGCTCAGTTAATATCTTGCATTGGGGCCCCTCTGCCCTTGTTCTCTGCCAGCCACTGGTGCTTCCCCATAAATCCCATACACACCTGCATCCAGCTGTAATGTCTGGTTCAGGACCTTTTCCCTTACCTGTCCAGGAGAAAGAGAAGTGTGGTCAGGAGGGGACCGATGAGTTGTCAGAGCCATCCCTTGGGTATGGTGAATTGGGGCAACTTTGGGGGGCCCATGGGCGGGGAGGTGAGGTGAGAGGTGGGCAAGCAGGGTGAGGAGGTGAACAAGGGAGTTGAGCAGCAGGTGGGTGGGGGGGTCAAGGAGGAGCCCCCCTACCAGAACGTGCCACCTCCCCCCAGTGCCTTCTGCTCACCGGTGGGCCCCGCCGATCAGCACCTCCTCCTCCCTCCAAGCACCTACCACCTGCCGCGGATCAGATGTTTTGCAGCGTCACAAGGTGCTGAGGGGGAGGGGTGAGGAGTATGGCACAGCACGCTTGGGGGGAGGGGATGGAACTGGGTGGCGAAGAGGCAGGGTGGGGGCAGGAAGAAGCAGGGTGGGGGTGGGGCCTTGGGGGAAGGAGTGGAGTAGGAGTGGGGGCGGGGCCTGGGCAGAGCCGGAGGGGAGCACCCCCCAGCAGATAGTCACCAACTTTCTAATGATCCCGGCCCTACACCCCCCCAAGGATGGCCCTGTGAGTTGTAGTCCCCTGCTTTGCAGATACATCACATTCTTCTGCCTGTAGGTGCCTGACTTACTCAGTGTCCACTCCTGCTGCTCCGCATCCAGGTCACCATATATTCTGAGGGTTGTGATAGCTTCTTCCCCAGGCCTCCAATATTTTCTTTTAGTGTGCACTGTAATTACCTGCAGGAAAAACAGATATTCATTTTCTAGCTGTCTAACTGTTTCAAAAATTCAAGCATCCATGTCCTCATTAAAACAGCAGAACTTCTAAGTTTTACCTTTAGTTATACCAGCATGCGACCTGATTTTCAGTGTCACTCACACTGCCAGCGTCCTGGCCACCAGTCCGGAGGGGGGGGGGGGGGGCTCTGCATTTTAATTTAATTTTAAATGAAGCTTCTTAAACGTTTTAAAAACCTTATTTACTTGACATACAACAATAGTTTAGTTATATATTATAGACTTATAGAAAGAGACTGTCTAAAAACGTTAACATGTATTACTGGCACGCGAAACCTTAAATTAGAGTGAATAAATGAAGACTTGGCACACCACTTCTGAAAGGTTGCTGACCCCTGAGTTATACCAAAGCAACTCCAGTGAAGCCACTGGCAACTATATATCAGGAGATGTAACTGACTTCTGAAAAATCAGAGAAAGGCAAAGCAAGACCCTGCAAGTTATCTGTGTGTAGCTCAAGGATTTTTAAAATGTGCCCTGCAACTGCCTTCATTGTTAGTTGAGAGTCATCGCACCGAGATTAGAGCTTGTTTCTCCCTTGTTGCATTTTCCATCTCATTTAGAGCTGCACAAAGTGACTTCACAAGGTGTCACCCTCCAGGTCCCCTCTTGAAATACTGGGCTAGCTAGATCAAGATTGGATAATACATGCTGGAACCTGTGGTCTTCACAAGTTGTATGTCCATCTTGAAGATGAGGAGAGCTGCAATCCTTTGCATGTAA
The DNA here is from genome assembly GCF_011386835.1 of Chrysemys picta bellii. Classification (NCBI taxonomy): domain Eukaryota; kingdom Metazoa; phylum Chordata; order Testudines; family Emydidae; genus Chrysemys; species Chrysemys picta. The sequence continues at coordinate 29,440,684 of NC_088801.1, read as the reverse complement.
ATTAGTTGGGTTATCTCCTGGTAAATTGCCAATACAGTTTTCACATAGGTAATGTTCAGGCTCCTATGAGCCAGAAGGACATTTATAAACTAAAATCAGTTAAAAGATTTTAGCTCTGACCCTATAAATCCTTTCTCAAGGAAGGAGTCCTTACTCTTGTAAGTAATCTTCACCAAATCAAATCCAATAATAAAACTTTTCATTTTCAGCAACATAAAACAGAATTTTATAACTTGGTGGAAGAAGCAATTACAAGCTATTTGAGTAAGTGATTTTCAACTCTTTTTGTGACTTGTTGGTTCATTGTGTGTGAAAACTGTATGCATTTAAAATAATATTCTGAAGGCAGGCTTTCTCTAGCATCACTAATACAAACAAAATATATACATACTGGACTATTTCTGTTCTCATTTACACTGGTATAAAAACTCCACTGAAATTAATGGAATTACTCCAGATTTACATCAGTGAGATCCGTTGGCCTATTGTTCCTGTTTTGTTAATATGGCTTTAGAATATTTTATTAGGTCCATTGATTATGTGTGTTAGTCCAAAACAAGTGTTTTAGGAAACCATTTTAGAATGATGAACATTTGTTTCAGTATCTCTTCAGACTGTGTAAAACTTCTAAAAAATCAGATGTCACTAAATATAATGAATGAATAGTAATTTCCTGTGGTTCCTGATTTACTGTTATGAGTTCTTTCCTGTGGTAACTGGAAGCCTAATGGGGTTGTCATTTTTGATATGCTGTTCTGTTAATACATTCTGCTGAGAGGACAGCTTCATACTGTGTGTCAATCTACCACCTCTATTTGTGTGTATCACCTTTATTGTGGCAGTTTGTGCCATAATTTTAAGCTATTTAAACAGGTACAAGAAAAAGAACAAGAAAAAGACTGAAAAGGAAAGAAAATTGAAATAATTTTCTGGAAATTATATATCCTAAAGGCTCGCTTAGCTTTTTGAGATTTCTATTTCCATAACTTTTTTTAAAAGATGCAAATTATATATACATTGAATTCTTTGTTTTGTTATTTCAAAAAAGCTAGGAATTTTATTGTGTACAAAAATGATCTTTATAAAAATAGAATATTTAAAAAACCACATAAACCAAAAATGACAATAACGTGGGAAAAGGCTCATGTAGCCACTGTAATTACAATAATATATTCTGCAAGCATAAGGGCTGCAACGTCTCTTGGGGAAATTTTAAGGCAAAACATTGAATGGAAATCACACCGTTTGTTGGAAATTATAGTTATCTACAGTTGTTTCTTTGCAAGGTATGAATAATTCATTGTGTGGAGTACTCTTTTTTCTATTTTTTTTTTTAAATTACAAAATGTATTTTATTTCAGAGTAAAAAAAAAAGGGGAGTTAGGGAAAGGGTACATAAGAGAGACTTTGTACATGCATCTGTGTATGCAAACAAACCACACATGAAAACTATATCTATGAATATACACAAGCAAATTGCTATATCAAATGTGTGATATATAGATTATATTGTTGCCCCTTTTCAACCTGAGCGGCTAGTCAAATTTCTGGGTCACGGGGATGTTCCAGTTGGGAGTAGAAATTGGTGATAGTCAGGTATTTCTCTAATATAGGTTGGTTTATTTACCAGGAATGTACGAAGTCCTGTTTCTCTGAATGCAGAAGGAACCAAGAATGAAAGGAGCAGTTAGCTGACAACTCCAAGCCTCTTTAGCCAGTGGACCGAAAAGCTCTCTCTCTACCATTTTTGGGGGTTACATTGTGCTCACCAGCTACTGCTTGGCTTCTTGGTTTTTTTTTTTGTCTCTGCCGCTCTCTGTGCTCTTGTCTGTTCTCAGTTTCTGTGTGTTCTCTCTTCCCTTCTAATACACTCTTACCCAAAACTATATTCAGTCAAAAGCTCCTGCATGGGTTTACCCACACCTTTTGTCTTAGGTGGGGCTTATTCTTACAGTTATGTTATTTGAAGGGCAACTTCACACCTATCAATCTCAATGGGGTTTTAACTCAACATGTAATGCCGTTTCACCCAGCTCATAACAACATTGTCACTGCAGTTCCAATGATAACATATCATTGTAAGATTTTGATGTTATACCATAATCTTCACCACACATTGATATTCCTTGCACACAGTCACCAAAAGACCAGTAAGAAAAATTCTTGCTGTGAATTCTGAGCATGAAATATCAAACTAACAAATAGGGCCTGCTCTAGACATCATTTAAGCCCCACTGAATCACTCATTGCAGGGTTTAGGAGGGACTTAAGTATTGCATAATACTATGTGCGGGTGTTTCTGCACTGAATCATGTGTCACTCTTCGTGCCCAAACTAGGCAAAATTAGTTGTGTTTCTGCGGACCCACAAAACCTCAGTGGGCTTTTTGGACTCTGTGAAAGCTGAGTCCACTCCTCACTCTCAGATGAAAATCTTGTTTCTTGGAGTCATCAGTATTTTGGAACTATTTTTGTTTTTTCCAGCCAAATCCTCAGCTGATATAAATCTGTTTAGCTGAGCATCTGCTCCTCCAGTCCAGTGTGTCTCTTGATGTCTCTATGAAATGTCAGGTTCTCCGTTTGGTTGACAAAAAGTCAGTCAGGGAAGAAGTTTGAGGCCTCAGGCACAAAGCAGATTCAGACAGTGAAATGGAGCCCATCTGACCCAGGCCTCCCCATAAAATCAGAAAACAAAACAAACACTCTGGAGGAGTAGGAGATAGACTCATCACTAAACAGCCAACAGCAGAAGCCCTGCCCCTACATTCTGCCATTCCACTCCCCAGCATGGTCTGCAGCTGGGTGAAGTGTCCTCTTGTACATCAATAGAAGACATGATAAGATGGTACATAAAGTTCATCCCCATGTCAATAGTCTGTCAGGCAATTAGATGGAGTGAGTCCTTTTCTTACCATAACCTGTGCAGAGGAGCTTGGTTTCTCTCAGCCTAGTACACTACATTTCTGACCAGGATTTGCACAGAAATTGGTTGGTGACCTAGGACCATATCCTGCAGATCTCCATGTGTATAACTCCCTTCAGCTCTAGTGGGAGTTGTGCACATAGAAAGCTTGCATTGTTTGGTTCGTGAGGTGAAAGCCTCTAACAATCCATTCCCAAACACTGAGCCATCTAAGGTATGTTTCCTGGGAAGACAGACTCAAGCTAGTAAGCTAAATTGCAATGTGGATATTGTGGCTGTGGCTTGGGCTAGCTATCTGAGTCTAAGCCCTCCTGACCCCAGTGTCTGAGTTCAGGTAGCTAGCCCAAGCTGCTGCCCAAGCTGCAACAGCCATATGCTATTTTTAGCACGGTAGTGCCAGCACAGCTAGTACAAATCTGTTTACCCAGGCTGCGAGGCACATTCCCAGTTGCAGTGTAGATATACCTTTAATCTCCTCAAAGAATGTCTAGCCAAAGTAAAACAAAGAATAATCAAATTATTTGAGTGGCTGCTGCTACTCACCTATAAAAAAGCCCTGGGTATTACTAAAATGAATTCTTCTTTTTTTTTAAGTGCTTTGTCCTTTAGATCAGCAATGGCCTGTGTAATTCTTGCAAACTGCTTCTCAACTGTGTCAAGAGAGTGTCGGGCAATTGTTTTACCTATAGATCAGTGTCACATTGGTCTTCTGCTTTGTCAGCATTACAGGAAAAATCTCTGAACACAGCGCAGCTTAGATCTTTTTTGTATTTACATTATAGCTCAGATCTTGAGAAGTGTTGAGAGACCACCCGGGAGCTGATGGTGGTGGTCTCGCTCTAGAGGATCAGGCTCTAAGGATTTGTGGTAGTGTCATTATTCAATGTAGCTATGGGTATATAATTGGTACCACAGTGATCAGTGTAAGGAATTCCGTACATTTGGTTACCCTGTACATTCAGGCTCAGTGTCACCTTCAAAAGTAACCAAATTTAGAAATATTTGTAAGAGTTTATGAAAAAAGAATGGCTCCAATTCTCTGTTCCTGCATCTCTGTGCTTGGTGCAGGAGTAGAGTGGGTGCAGGAGGGGAGCAAGTGCCTTTTGTGTTCTTGAATGGTCTGTGGATTTACTAGGCCTCTGGTGTAAGTTACAAAGAGACTCAGGTCTGCTTTAATGTTTGGTCTTGTTACAACTGCACCCATGGGCCATCCACCAGTTGAGAACAGCCAGAGAGTAGTGCACTCAAGCCACAGTTCCTTCCTTCCCGTAACGCTTCACCCTCTGCTGTAAACTGGAAGAGAGTGAGGCCTATATGTGCTGGCTGGAGAACTCTCTGACTCTGAGGGCATTCTGAAGGGCATGTTTCTGTCCAGCAGATGGCCCTTTTCTGCTGACAAGTGGTGTGATGGGCTACAGGGAAATCGTGAATAGGATCCTGTATGTTCATGTTATGGGAGTACTGGCAGTGTGAAGAACAGCAGAGCAAACTCAACCCATAAAAAAAAATCAAGGCGATTATAATGATATATGAAGCCGTGCTCAAATTTAACTGTCAGATAATTATAGAATGATAATATGTACAGAGAGAGTTCTATTCATGGGACTGGCAAACCAGTGTTGGAGACAGTCAGACACTGATGATGGCAGCTTTCTGGCTTATGACACAGTGATTGGAATAAAGATAGGCCTTCTTAATGATTAAGAAAGGAAATTCAGAACACCTTCCAAAAAGTCAAAAACAAAAAATGAAGAGAATGAAAATGTGTATTCTAGCCCTTATATTTAAATGTATTATGGGTAAAATTTTCAAAAGCACCTAAGATACTTGGGAAACTAAGTGCCATTGGTAATAACCATTGGGAGTTAGGTGTTTTTAAAATGTTTACCCTTATTTAGGGGCTGTTAAACACCATAAGGACACCCAGTAGGTTGGGACAGTATAGGTTCACTAGCCATGATGGAAAAGGCAAGATTGTGACAGTGGCTGTTTTTAACCGCAGTGAATCCTCCTAGATGTGAACTGATGGAGACAGAAGTAAATAATATCTACCATATTAAAACTTGGAACTGAAAACCAAATGCTGTCAAAACTGAGGCTTATAACTCACATCAAATTGAATTTAAAGAAAATAGAGAAGAGGGATCACTGGCTTGAAATCCATATTTTATTTGTTTACTGTTTTCAAACTGTTGATGAAAAATGGAAATAGATATCTCTAAATGTCTCTGTACCTACATAGAATCAAATCTTACTATCTGTATCTAACACAGGCAGTGCTATGGAAATCAGTGGGGCTCCTCTCATACACAAGGTATGCAGGATATGGTGTGCCCTTTGCATAAATTTAATGTAAAGTTCTACAAGAAAACTATATACATAAAATACATTAAATCAGTGGTATAATTCACTTGAATATGGACCACTTGCATGAGTAAGAGTTTACCTTAGATGTAAATGTACTTTCATTGTCCTCTGCCTATAATGAAACTGACTAGACAGGTAAATCCACATCCCTTTGTCTAGGGCAGACTCGATTTGTTCATTGCCTCCAAAACACATTTTAAGAATGTATTTCCAGAACACACATACAATTCTGTACATACATCACTCAATGATATTCCTGACCAGCACATCACCAGTTTACATATGCTACCTTATACGATATCTTTTGGATACCTATTATGACATTAGTGTGTTATGAGTTATAACTATAGAGGGCCCTCTGACAGTGGGCATTGAGGGGCTCCTAGAGTCACAGAGAGTGCATGTTATGTCTCCTGTAGCCGCATGGATGTTACAGAGAACAAAATACAGCCCCAAGTTGCATCGTCATTCCTGCAGAAGCCCCTGTGCTGTTGAGGAACCCTGACCTACTGACCAAAGGATGTGGTAGCATCTTTTCCAGAGATTTGCTTCCCCAAAAATCTTCTCATGCCGGTGTTATTGTGGGAGGAGGAGATCTGTGCTGCCATTATTAGGACCTGAGAAAGCTATGGAAATATTTCTGGATCATTTGTGTAATTTTCCTAATGAGTCCAATTATGCAGACCTAGAACAGATAAAATTCCCATTAAAGCCAATGATAGTTGTGCCTGAGTAAAGACTGCAGGGTTGGACTCCTGTGGGAGACCAAAGGTATTGCAAGTTTTGCCATTGATTTCAGTGGGAGCAGTATCAGGCACTGGGATAACTGATGCCTCTTGTTAACTGAAACTCCCAGGGTACCAAAACTTGGTTACTGCTCCAGAGTTTTCATTGCTAAGTCAATTGGACAGCAAGGAATCGTCTTTGCTGTATTCAAGGTCCTAGAACCTCATTGGCAGAGATAGCTGACCTTGGGGCAGGTGGCCTATGCAGGATCAAGGGTCATCTTCACTGGTGATCCAGAGTGCAACCTGAATAGAGCCTCTAAAATTAGGGTTGCTGGTGGGTAGGCTTTAAAATCTGTGTTTCCATGTTCTGAGTTTCAGGGAACACCAGAAATCTTTAACTTACACTTGGTGACTATTTGATTAATTGTTCTCCTGAAATTAATGGAGTAACTATTAAGTCTGGTATCACTGGAGATGCATCCTGCTGGACAGGTTTGGCACACTTAGCAGCAGCAGCAGCAGCAGCAAAGCAGTTTTAAAAAAAAGTGTTTGGAGACTAGCTCAAAGTCATAAAAACTCTCTCATAAGCTGTATTTGACATTACATGCCACTGATGCTTCCACAGATTTATGTATAAAGATAACATTTTTTATGGCTTCTTGGACTGAACCATTTGACTTTTGAGAGGAAAGTCAGGGAGCTTATTATTTATATTAAAAATAAAAGATAAAACTGTCAGGAAAAATAAATATTTTATGTGGTAAGAACTGTCCTCATGTATATTATACTAATTGTGTATAACTATAGTTTTCTACTGTAAAGAAATACATTATTTTAAAGTAGACCAATATTTTTGTTACCAGTACTTAGATTTTTGTAAAGAAAGAAAAAAATATCTTTTTTATGTTTTAAAGTATGACATAATATATTCAGGTCCCTAACAGTGAATGTCCATTTTTATTTTAGTACACTTGTGCATGGAACAATTACCAGCAAGGAACCACTATTTCAAAGCCATTTAGCTACCTGAAGATGCCTACTGAGATTTTCAAAACTGCCTATGAGGTGTTAGGCATCTAGGCACTTTTGAAAATCATACTAGATACCCATCTACATTTTCAGATGCCTGAAGACCTTTTAAAAAATCTGGTCCCACATGCTATCCTATTTGATTCTGTATTTCATTAGCACTTCATTTGCTTTGGCTACTTGTCATTGATTGTGCAGTTATTGGTAAAAGAACAAGTCCAGTTCATCCCACCCGTTCAATTCACTTGGGTAATACTAGTTTGGCATTTCTGTTTTTTGTTTTAATTCTACTTAAATGGAAGATAATCGCTAGGAAGCAGCAATTACTTTCACTGATTCATAGAGTTTAAGGCCAAAAGAGACCATTAGTCATCTAGTCTGACCTCCTATGTATCACAGGCTGTTAAATTTCACCCAGTCAGCCCTGCATTGAGTTCAATGACTTGTGCTTAACTAAAGCATAACTTGTGTTTGGCTGAAGTATATCTTCCAGAAAGGTATCCAGTCTTGATTTGAAGACATCAAGTGGTGGATAATCTACCACTTCACTGGGTAGTCTGTTCGAGCGGTTAATTACCCACACTGTTAAAAAAATTGTGCCTCACTTCTGATTTGAATTGGTCTGGTTTCAGCCTTCAGCCAGTGGTTCTTGTTATGCGTTTCTCTGCTATATTAAAGAATCTTTAGTACCTGGCATATTTTTTCCCTGTGAAGGTACTTATACAGTGTAATCAATCTTCTTTTTGATAAGCTGAACAGATGGAACCAAGTGTCTCAGTGTAAGGCATTTATTCCTGCCTTCAAATCATTTTTGTGGCTCTTTTCTCCACCTTCTCCAATTTTTCAACCTCCTCTTTAAAAATGAACACCAGAACTATACACCCTATTCCCAGCCCCTGCTTACTACTCTTCAGTTTACATATACAAGGATTACACTAGCCCTTTTTGCAACAGCGTTGCACTGGTACCTCATGTTGAGTTGCTTGTCCACTTATGACCCCTACATCCTTTCCAGAGTCTCTGCCTTCCAAGACCAATCCCCCATTCTGTGGATATGGCCTGCATTCCTTCTTCCTTGATGTATAACTTTGCATTTGGCTCTATTGAAACACATTTCATTTGAACAGTGGACCAAGGTTCCCATGTGATCCAGATCACTCTGTGTGACTGCCCTATCCTCAACATCATGTGCAAATTTGATCTGCAGTGATTTTGTATTTACTTCCAGATTATTATTAGGTGGTGATTCCCAGTAGATAACTACTTTTTGAGGTCTGTCATCTACACTTCTTACTCCCATTAACATGCCCTCTATAGAAGTTGGATAGTGCTATTGTTTTAATCAGAATGTTGTGTTGTACTAAGTCAAACACTTTATAAAAATCTAAGTATATTACATCTGTGCAGTTACTTTTATCAACCCAATTTGTAATTTTATCAAAGAATGAAATAACATTTGTTGAAAAGACCTATTTTCCACAAAACCATGTTGACTGACATTAATTATATTCCTATCCTTTAATTCTTTATCCATTGACTCTTGTATCAGCTTTCTATTATTTCGTCAAGCTAATTGATCTTTAGTTACCGATATCATCTCACTTAACCTTTATTAATATTGGCATAATATTAGCACTCTCCCAGTCTTCTAGAAAAACCAAGATTTATTAAAATTAAGCATCAGTGGGCCAGAGATCTCCTCAGCCAATGCTTTTAGGATTCTTGTGTCCTAAATTGATTAATCCTAATTATTTTAGTGCTGTAATTTAATATGCTATGCCTCTGGATATAAACAACTGTACCATTTGTTTTACATAGCTCATATAATCCACAGTTCTTACTGATGTATATGGGCCAAATTCTGCAGTCCCTACTCAGGCAAAATTCTTATCAAAGCTGTAAATTTTGCCTGACTGGGGACTTAGGGATTTGTATGAACATCATATTCCATCTCTAATCTTTACGCAGATTTCTTTAAAGCAAAGATACTCTCTAGCTAGAATAGATGATGTTTTCTTTCTGTAGAAATAAAGTGGGCTCTTTGGGAAATATCAAATTTTAAAAAGATGTCTGTGAAATACCGAGTACTGTAAGGTTGGAAGGCAAAATATGTATTTATCGGATGCTAGTAACTCTGATTATCATATGGTTCCACTGTCTTTACCATGAGTTACAAAAAACTCTTAGTAGTCATCAACCTACATAAAAGTAGGTAAATTGCAGGTAATGCATTGACAATACTACTACATTTTAATGAAAGTTAAAGGTAGAATTGGATTGATGAAGTAGGATATGCTTATGGCTTCTAAGTGAGCCGTCATATATTAAGATGTCGATGGCCATCAAAGTAACTAGACAAATAGAGAAATTATTGATGTTGATAGTTTCTAATTTGGACAACGAAATACATAATTTTATAGTTGAATTTTGCATGTTACCTTTATTTTTATATGAAAGCCATTTTCTCAAACTTATATTAGAAAATCCCAACAATCTTTTAATTTGTGGGGTTTCAAATGCTCACTATCTACAACAGCAAACCATGCAAGCCTTTCTCAGCTTAGTACTTCCACTACAGGAGTAGAATAAGAAGGATTTGGCCCAAAGGAAAGGAATACCAGGAATATTGTTAAAGTTTTTATTCTTTGCTCCAGCAAGCACTTTCTGAAGCAAAAGAAAAACATACAAACAGAAAACTCCACAAAAGAATGGTCCCTTTAAACTCCCATTGAAGCCAGTGACTAAAGTCTAAGGCCTTGGCTACACTTACCGGCAAGTTCGACGGCTGGAAATCGAACTTCTGGGTTCGACTTATCGCGTCTAGTCTGGACGCGATAAGTCGAACCCGGAAGTGCTCGCCGTCGACTGCGGTACTCCAGCTCGCCGAGAGGAGTACCGCGGAGTCGACGGGGGAGCCTGCCTGCCGAGTGTGGACCAAGGTAAGTTTCAACTAATTCGAAATAAGGTACTTCGAACTTCAGCTACGTTATTCACGTAGCTGAAGTTGCGTACCTTAGTTCGAATTAGGGGGGGTAGTGTAGACCAAGCCTTACTAACTTCAGTGGGAGCAGGTAACCCTATTGCTAAAAATGGGTGGTTATTATTCTGTGAACCATGGTTCAAAGTTACTATTTCATATTGTTCTTTCGGTCAGTGGAACTAAAAGTGGGATCCTGCACTCTCACCATGGCTGAAAAGAGCCAAAACACGATGGACCCAATATGTTTCCATTTTTCAGCTTGCTGAGGAGATTGCCGATCGTACAAGTCCAATAAACTGGGGGTCCACAATTGACAAATCTACAAGCCGACAAAGCCATGTATGTGAAGAGTCAGAGCTCCTGTCTGTGCTCTGCAATAGAGACCCTAGGGTGAAACTGTTCCCATTACTGCAGGATAAGGCTGAGATTCCCTTCCTCAGCCTTGCCTGCACAGTCCATTTACTCAGGATGTCCTGCTATTTCCAGTGCATTCTCTGGAGAATGGTACTGGATGTAAAATTCAGGTCACATGTTATCTGAATTGCTCTGATAAAATGAGTTAAATTACCCTAATTTAACTAGGAGAGATCAGGTACAGGGGTCACCTACCTGCAGGCAGGAAATATTCTGCCTCTTGTAGCACTTTCTAAGCTCATGGGGAAAATTGCTTTCCTGTGAATTAGCTGTGTGAAATGTACATCAGAAATAGAGAGAAACTGCTGTTTCCTCCTGTGAGTAGGAAAGGAGCAAATAACGTCTATAGCAGTTGTTGTTCAACTGTTAACTGTGTGGGCACAATTCTTTGACATATAAAGTGTCTTCACCTCCCATTGACTTCAGTGGGAGTTGAGGGCATTCAGCACCTCAGGGTTCAGGGACCCTAGTACAGCAGATTGAAATAATGGTGTTCTAACCCCTCCTCCTTCCCCCTCCCGCCCCATGCCTTTTATTTTCCATGACCTGAGTAGCTTGTTTTTCAATTTAAAACTATGGGCCAAATTCATTCAAGGGACACCCTGCAGGAGAGAGTCTCCCAGGGAGAGATTCATGCAACCTCCTCTCCATGGAAGGTGCCTGCCCATCCTCCAGTGAATCTCCCAGGGGCAATGGGTTAAACTGGTGGGGGGGAAGATGCTGCAACACAGATCTTCTTTCCCCAGCTAAAGTGAACCTGGCCAAGTGACTAAAATCACAAAAATATATCTGATGTGAAATAATGTATAGAAAGGACAATAGAAAACAATTTTCTCCTTCTATTGGGGATGTCATACTTTATGTAGAATATAATCTTGTATACAGCCCATTTTGATCCAAAAGGTTACCTGCAAATACTGCATGGTATTGTGCCCTTCAGTAGAATATTATAGATTGAATGAACCAGATAAAAGTTTATTTAAAATACCACAATGCTGCTTCTGTCCAAATGGATTGGTTTAATGGCTATTTAGTAGGAATAAATTCTATCTGGCACTATTGTAACAGCAGCAGGAGAATCCAAATATAGCAGCAGCAGCAGCAGGCTTTGGTGTATAAATTTTCTTCCAAATGCCATATTGTTTTTTAACACTGTCAGGGAGCTAGAAAGTGATGCTGTAATGATTCAAAGAAGCTGTGTTACTTTTTATTTTTAGAGATTCTTTAATAGCACAACAGCTACATGACTTTGTTTTCAGTGAATTCAACCCCCATTCCCAGACCTGCCATTATTTTATCCATGTTTTAAATGAGACCTAATTCTTATTATTATTTATTATTTGTATTGCAAAGCACCTAGGAGCTTATAGTGGACTATGGCCCTGTTGTGCTAGGCACTGTACACAAACAGAAAAAAAAGATGATTTCTGCTCCCACCATTTTTGCCCACAGCTTGATGAAAAATGATTCATATGGTTATGCTAGTGCTCTGTATTTTAACACTTGCTGCAAGTTATGATACACCATAGGCTGTTTAAAAATGAGGATTTCTGCAAGGTGCTAAGGATCTCTAGCTCCATTGCCTTTAGTAGATTTTTGGTGCTCAGGACTTCTGAAAATCAGGCTACATTTAGGCATTGAAGGTTACAAATAGAGCTGGTGGAAACGGGTAATTTCTGTTTTGTGGGAAATTTTGACATTTCAAAGTTTTTCATTCCTAGCTAATAAATAAGCAAGTATTTTTTGAAAATTCCCATGAAATGGAGACAGTTTGATCCAGAAAATAAGATATAATAGTCAAAACATTCTATTTTAATTTCTTTTTAAAATTAAAAAGGGCAACTGCTGTTTAGTACTGGCTGAAACATCATATCATACGATGACGTCCGCAGTAGAGGATAGTGATATGTCAGACTATCCACTACTACTGCTGATATGCCATGAAATAAAGTAAAATTTAAGTAATATAAAAATGAAAAATAAATTTTTTTTAAATAAAAAATTTCATTTTGAAACAAAATTTTGAACATTTTTCCAAAATGAAGGGTTTTTTTTAATTATTTTTTCTTTTGAAATATATTATGTGGGAATTTTTATGGAAATCGATAGTTTCATGACAAATTTAGGTTCTGTCAAAATGGCATTTTCTAATGGAAAACAGTTTTGACAAACCAACCAACTCTAGTTGCATTTCTGCAATCAGATCTATGCGGGCATTCCTTTTGCCTATGTGGAATCCCGTTAAGTCATGCATGGGATGCAAAGATCCACCTGCCTGGATCTGTTTGTAGGAGTGGGGAATAAATATGGTGCTGAATGCCTAATCTGAAGCATTCAAGTTTAAAAATTTGGCCTAATAGCTTAGAACCGTTTGGAATGTTTTCAACTCTGGAACAAATACATTTACTACTTATGTTTCATTTTTCTCAATAATTAACTTAGTGCAGATATTTTAAAATAGTGCACAACTTTCATAAATTGAAATTGGTTATTCTGAAAGCGCTGAGCATGATGACAAATAATGATTCCACTAAAAAGACAATTTAATCTGAATTGGTACATTCATGTAAATGTCTGTTAGGAATATGAAGGTAGTACAAAAAGGAATCTATTTATTTGGCTTAATAAAGATCTTTCTAAAATGATCTCTCCTGAAGATTTTAAGTAATCTATTATATAAAATAATCTTGTAAAACATCTTCGCTGCTGATTCCCTAACACTAGAAGTTTGTAAGTAGTTTAATGATAATGAATAATTACTCTTCAAGTAGTACTTTCCATGGAAGGATCTCAAAGCAATTTACAAACATCTTGAAGTACAGTAGACACTTGTTATATCCAGTTTACAGGAGGATAAATTGTGGCACAGAGAGTTGCCATGACTTGTCCATAATCAGACAGTGAACCAGATTGGGGACAGTTGACTCTGGTTAGAAAACACTGCCACACTTTCTTGCAGAGTTAAGCAGACATGTTCATCAAAAGCTGTTCTTTCCAGACAGTAGGCCAAACTCCCCCAGGGTCTATGATAGCAGAATCTGATACAGACCCGCACTGAGAACCCTGGTGATAAAAAGCCAACTAGTGAGAAAGATGCCACAGGAGAAAGGAGACACTACACCTTTCCGTTCACCACTGGGCCTCCACATTAAATAGCTAAGTAATTAACACAGCCATGCCATGCACTAGCACTGGTTAATTTTATCCAGTATGTATAGTATCCTTAAATGGCTGGAAGTACTACGCCATTATACAAAATCTGTATTGTCAGTTTTTATGTTCTCATTTGGTTAAAGACTTTTCTCCCTCTTTGGGAAGGACAGATTTTACTCCTGCCAAAATATTTCTGCTCAGTGAACAGAATTAGTCTATAGTTTGTTTGTTAATGTATCCTCGGGCTCTCATGAAAGTAGGGGGAAAACACTTATTAGACTTAATCAGGTGGCAAGCTTTCATTATATCTGCTCTAATACACAAGGAAGCCGTACTCCTGGAATTGAATCTTTAAACACACTCTGTATAGGAGGGTTAAAAAGAAGGTTAGTTCACTGCCCTGAGGTCTAACCTTCAGGATCCTCCAATCTTGTTGAAAACAATTTCGTATAAAGGAGCCGCCATGCTCCTGCGCACACACCATACCAATTCTTTAATGGTTCTTCTCTTTTACCAAGCAGTAGAAGATTTTCAGGGCCTTACAAGTCAGTTTCACAAATGGGGCAGAAATTGTGATGTGAGGTCAGGTATTTTCTTAATGTAATTTGTATATTTCCAAATTGTACACAAGTCATCTTTTCTTGAATAGGGTGGTAATAAGGGTGTAGAAGCAACTGCCTCCTTGCAGAAAGCTTGAGTCAGGCTCCTCCCCTATGCCTAGAAGGAGTTGCCTTGGGCCTCTGTCTTTTTCCAGTGTGTCTCTGCTTCATGAAATATCCCTTCTTCTCCCTCAGACCCTTACTTTTTTCTGGGAAACCCCTAGTCCAAGACTGCTCACTGACACTGCAGGGTCTGGTTAGATGGGCCTAGATGCTTACCCTTCTATTGTAGAGCTGCTCTTCAGTACAAAGGAACCTCAGAGCTGTAACTGCCAGACAAAGCATAGAGCTTAAACTCAGACAATACCCTTAATGACTCTCTTAATGCAGTTGCTGCAAGGTATCTTTACTTAGAGATTATTGATGTATAAGCACTCTAACAGGCAAGCCATGACGTTGAGGTCATCATTGAAAAGTCAGCTGCCTGACAGCATGCAATGGGCCTGATCTAAAGCCCATTGAAACCCCCCGGGGCACCTTTCCATTGACTTCAATGGCTTTGGATCAGGCACAGTATCTGAGATACCGTAGTTACTTCCCTGTCTAATTATAGTTTTGGGCATGGACTGGAAGGGACTCTGCATGGACAGTTCGCTACTTCCTGCAAGAATGGGGGAAGCGAAACCCAATGATTTCTGCAGCACTATCCCCTTTTTCTCCAGAACTCATTTAGTGTGCTTCACAGGTCCGGAACCCACAAGGAAGGGAGGGTGGAGACTAGGCAGACTCTGAGTAGGGAGTGAGTGGTCTGGGGTGGGGTTGTATAAATAAAATATATTATATTTGCTATGGAGCCTCCACCCCAAATAGTCCTGGGCAGTTACAGTGGATTAGAGCATCTAGTAATTGCACTGCCAGATATCTGCTGGGAGCTGGCTGGTGTGAAGGAACAGGGCTACTATGCAGATGACCCTGAGGATCCACCAGGTTTGAAGAACATTCCTTTGAGTTATTCTGTGCGGGGCAACACTCCTGTGACTGAACAGACGAGAAGGGATTCTGAGGATATCTTCGGTCAGAGAGTGGGGGCAATTTGGATCACTATGAGGAAAACACAGGTGTTTTAATGGTGAACCATCTCTGTCATGTCTAATTAAATAGAGGCTATTAAACATCAAACATCCTATGTTTTTAACTGTTCTTACGGCAAATGGCAACTTGTAGACGATTTGCAACTTATCTTCTCCATCGCACTCTTGCTAAGTATTGGTTACCTTCCAATTTTTTAAGCTATTCAGGAAAAAGAGGAGTTCATTTAGTGTCAGGGAAAGTCACGTGCATTTCTGTGTCCTCTACCGAGGTATTCAAGGAGCTGCTGAGTCTGAGTTCTGTTTATAATTCTTAATACAAGTCTAGAGTGAACCTCTGTATCAATTCAGCATCCTGCAGCTTTTATCCTCATGGTGTGTTCAAAATGTTGGTATTTTTTCCTTTCTGTTACTATTTCCAGCACAGAAAAACATTTGCATTGGTACATTCATCTCATGTCATTTCTAAAACTGAAATCTCAGGAGTGCAGACTGTGCTTTGCTAGATGAGTTGTAGCCATAACTTATTTATGTATTTTAGATTCTTGGATAGCCTTATAGGATAGAGATTATAGGGCTTTCATTGACATTCTGTAGTTATCTGCTCTGTCTCCAGTGTTGTTGTACTTTTACATCTATATTTTTACACCTATATTTATATATTTACCTGCTGGGCATATTGCTGTCAAATGTTTTCATCTGGATTTTTCTGGTTCATTGATACTCCCACAGAGATTTAAAAGCACTTCCACTTCCTTCAGCAAAATCAAAACATTTTATAAAAGTGCCATCATGCACAAGACAATTATTTAAATTCCAAAAATCCCTCTGAAAATATTTATTATAATGTTTTATTAATGTGATTTAATAAAAAATTATCAAATCCATCTTTGGATTTCTAATAAGTCAATCAGAGTGGTATCTGCTGAGCCTCTAACATCTGTTATAGTTTTAAAAAAAAAGTTATGACCAGACATGATCAAGACAATCACAAGTTAACAAAGTCGTTTTATTTGCTGAGATCTGAAAAGCTTGGGGCTCTGGGGGCCAAATCCAGCAATCCTTTCTCAGGCAATACATCCTTATTTTCATGATACTGTTGTTCTTTCTCACTGCTTTCTTCCCAAGGTTTTACTGAATACCTGTGCTATAGTATCCTTATACATTTGTAATAGGCCTTTGCTTAGCTAAGCATCTGCAATTAAAGCTTGTTTGGAATTCCATGCAATGATATTAAAAGCTTAGTGAGATGTGCCCACAAGTAAGAGGTGCTGTATTCATGGATTGGGAGAAGGACAGGTTATTCATTTTTTCTTTTTCTTTCCATTTCTTTCTTACAGACCCAGAAATATCTCTTATTAATTTCAATCAGAGATTTCTAAAGCTGGGTGGAAAAATGGAAAAGAAAAGAATATGTAAATTTTATTTTTTTCTGATTTTCATCAAAATTATGAAAATTTTCCAGTAGTTCTAGAGATTTATTTGTGGCATTGTCCCAAAACGTAGGACTTCAGATCTATTATTTTTGTGACCTAGAAAAAACAGCTATTGAATAGCCAGTAGAGTAAAACTAATACGCTGCATGTATCCAAACAATGCCAGCAAATGTCTTTTTATGGATCACTTGTTCACGGGATAAATAGCCTTTTAATAATACTTTCAGAACATGCTTCTCAACATATAATTAAAAGAGAAGTTCCTGGAATGAGAAACAACATCAGAGTGTGAGTGCATAAAAACAAATTATTTTGTGTCCCTCACCGACCACACTCTCTCTCTCTCTCTCTCTCTCGCACATGCGCGCGCACACACACACACACGCAACATGGGTGTTCTTATCCTATTCAGGTTGAGAAGTTTATCCATGTGTCAGGTGAGTCATTGAATTGGTGTTTCATTGTAGTTTTTGTGTATCTTGCTGACAGCACATAAAATGCTATAATGAAATTATATTTGTGGAATATTGTTTTCTTTTGTATTCAGATCTGTGACACTAGCACTAGGACAATCTTTAATTTAAATGTTGTGCTAGAGGATCTGTTCCAGCCAGGACTTATTATATGGTTACCATTTAATAAAGAAAAGAAAATAGGGACATATTCTTATCTAACCTAATGTATACATATAATATCCATTATAAGCATAGGTGCTGGAATTAGGATGCTGGGGTGCTGCACCCCCTGACTTGAAGTGGTTTCCATCATATACAGGGTTTACAGTTTGGTTCAATGGCTCTCAGCCCCTCCCCCCCACACACACACTGTACAAATTGTTCCAGCACCCCTGATTATAGGGTGACTAGATAGCAAGGGTGAAAAATTGGGACAGAAGGTAGGGGAGTAATAAGATAACGCCCCACATAATGGGACTGTCCCTATAAAATTGGGATATCTGGTCACCCTACCTGATTAAAAGGTAGTAATCTGAGATAATTCTGAGATCAGATACACACAGTTCTTTCTGTAATTAATGCTTTTATTAGCCAACCAACCAAACATAAACACTTTACAATATATCAGAGAAGAGAGAGAGAATGCCAAATGGCCAGCACTTGCATTGCTCACATGATCCTTTGTGGGGATAGCTGAGAGTCAGTAGGTGGACGTTGTCCTGGTGTCTCATAGAGCACTCAGGCCAGGAAACATCTTTTATAATATGTTACTCTAAAACCCCAACGACCTTACAATCTAAATTTAAGTAATGACTTGCAAGTAAGGGTGGAGCTGGGGCAAAGGACAAGGAAGCGTATGTGTGTGTGTCCACTTACAGTGGGGTACTTAAAAATTGCATTCTGATTCTAGGTGTTACTGGTTATAGTGGAATTCTTCAGTTTAAGAATAGGATATAGCACTAGAACTGATTACCTCTAACTTTTTAAGTTTGCCCTGTGTATGCACATATATAAAATGTGTGTGTGTGTGTGTGTGTGTGTGTGTGTGTGTGTATAAGTGAAAATAGTTAACTCCCTAAATGAAGGAATCACAGAGAGAATGAGTTTTCATGGGAAGTTTTAAATGAAAGGGTGTTAGTTGGGTGGTCCAATTTAGGAGATTATTGCATGCATAGGGTTTCGCATGAAAATTAGTACAGAGATGATTTTTTGAGAAACAATTACACTGATTGTAATGGAGTTGTGCTCTTTTTCATCACCTGTGAATTTGGCCATTAGACTTTGCAATCTTTCATAGCTTCAGCCACAGAAAAAAATTCACCAGACCAAAATCTTCAGGAAATCTTCTGTTTTTGATGTGGAAATTTCATGATGCTGTTTCACTCAGTTATATACTATACAGTGAGCTCACATTTACAGTGTAGTCACTTTTTCCTGCTGGAGCATTCTTGGCAACAGTTGAGTCTCTCAAATTTGTGTGCTGGCCATGACATGTCTAATTTATTTTAAAAAAATAAGACTGCCTATTACTATTCAATAACAGTGTATTGCAATCCCCTCCAATTATGAGTATATGTAAAAAAGATATAGCACAATTTCTCACTATTAACCCTTGTAGTTAAGAATTACAATGAGTTGCATTGTATTTTATTACAAGCCTGCTCAGCAATGGGAGGCAATTTGGCAAATTGTTGAGGCAACAGCTGCTATGATGAGCCCACTAGGAGAGACAAAACAAATATAGATTGGCTCCATAGGCCACAAGTTGGTTCTTAGCCAGGATATCTGGGGCATCACAGAGTCATATTAAATTAATGCATCTTCCATTGCACTCTACATCAATATCACTCTTGTATATTGCTCCTTGTCATTAAGTGCATCACTGTGGGTTTTCAGTAGCTGGGCTTAGGTTCTTAACAATTTGGCACCCAAATAAAAAGCACACCTCCAATCTTCTATACCTTGTTTGTTGTTTCATCATTTTGCCCTTAATAAAAAACAGAGGAAAAGAGAATGAGCCATGAGCTTTTCAGAAATAATTTACTGGGGGACTTTAGATGGCTCCTGGTGGCCTAAATAGCTTCCTCACACAGAGAAATAAAAATGGTTTTAATAAAGTGAAAGTGCAAAGATTATTGTTGGATATTTGTGTTATTTCCCAAAAACTTTGTGTTTCCTCAAGATAGTGCTCTGAAAGTTACTGTGCATTTCTAGAACTTATTAACAAAATGATTTTTATGATCTGTTATGCCCCAATAGTCAAATCACATTTCGCTGGGGGGAGGGAAAGGTGAGAAATCAACCTTGCAGAACTTTAAATACAAAATTTAAATGAAGGTCATGCAACAAATGTAACAGTAATTGGGAGACATTAATTTGAAATCCTTTATAAGGTTGTAGATATGCAGAGGAAAAACTAGGCATACCTGAGGAAATAAGCAAGCTTAAAGATATTCTGAAAGGGGAATAAAATGTGTTTATCCCTTTTTTTGCTTCTTTATAATGTGTATCTTTTTTGAAAAACACTAGTATAAGTTCTACTTGTTTTCTGCCTGAGACTGTCTTGCCTACCCTGTTCTGCTGAAGACTCTATGGACTATTGGAGAATTGGTAGGATCAAGCAATCACAACAGAAAGAACTGAGGGAAGAAGTGATTTTTAGTCAGATTATTTAAAACTCTCTGCCGCAAACTCTCCATTCCACCCAAGCTCCAAATGACAGGGGAGGCTAGAGAGACCCATTTGTTCCTCCCTGATCTTCAGTGCTCTGGTGTCTGTGCATGTTAGAACTGTGCAGGAGCAGGTCTGTTTTAAGGCAGTGAAGGATTAGGTGTAGCAGAGCTGAATTCTGCCCCCTCCCCCCACCCATGCCTTCATCTCCTTATACAAGTGATAGAGTGGCTGAGCTGTCTCCTTCAGCTTTACATCAGTGAAGAGTTTCTCAGAGGCTACTACCAGACAATTTAAGGCCACTTTGCTCTGAATAACCTGTTTTTATTAGTTTGTTTTACTTATGTTAGCCTCTATTTTAAAATAAATACTTGAGAAAGGATGTCTTTTAGATTCAGCACCTCTCACCTGAGAGCTGAGAAAGCCCTTGCTCCAGTTCTCTGATCTTCCAAGTAGTTCTCTAGCAAACTCTGGGAGACAAGATGAGATATTAATAACTGACTTTAATGGGTTTTGGATGAGGTCCTTATTGGGTAATCTTTTAGTCTCAGGAACTTAGTTTGTTATTGTGTTACTGGAATTTTCTTTTCTGTTTCTTTTTAACATTATAAAAAGAGATATTTAGCATGTATTAGTGTTACACTGACCGACCTCGGTCGTTGGGATTGAACCTAGAACCTCTGGAGCTTAGTACATGAGCCTCTACTGCATAAGCTAAAAGCATAGGCCCTTTAGCTAAGGCTGTAGAGCAGATCTCTCTCCCCCTGGTGCCACTAGATGGGACAGAACACCACACCCTGGAGGAGTGTGGGTCACATAAGCATGTGCACACGTGGAGTCAGCACATAAAGGATGCAGCCTCTAATTAAAATATACGAAGAAGTATATTAATATATCTAACATAGATTCCAAGCTCTTTGGGGCAGAGACCTAGTACAATAGGGCGGGGCCCCTCTAGGTGATACCTTAGTACAAATAATAAAGTCATTTGGTTATGGGAGCATACAGATCTTGCTCCTCTCTGCTATGTATGTGTGATTAGATGTGGTATCTGTCAGCCTGATTTTTCAAACCAGTAGCATCAGTTTTGCAATAGTGCACCTTCATTTGCCTTATTAGTGTTTCTCCTGACTTATGCCATTGCAATCAAGCTCCAAATTAGACTGTGTGGATATAGGATTAAGGCCTGGAATGTATATCGATTATGTATGACATGTGTGATGGATTTTGTTTTGTACCATTCATAGACTGGATTGTGCAATTACAATATGTCCTGTGTAAGGCTGGTGAGTGTGTGCGCCACCCCAGGAGCACTCAGAAAAGAAATCATGCCTCAGAGAGGCAAGATTCCTTCATTACTCTACAGGGAGAACATGTTGGTCCTGTTCAGTAGCACATTCTTATCTGTTCTCCTACCTACCACTCGCTGGATCAGCTGTGTTCGCTGGCATGTTGGGGTTGGAACCAGAGCCCCACACATTCTCTGTCCCACTTTATCCACTGCCTTCCCAGCAGCTTATGTGCAGCGAGGGTTCTTAGTCCCTTTTACACCCTGATATGGTCGTGAAGTGCAGAGATAGGCTTTTACAATGCAAATAGTATGATGGAAATATTCTCAAATAACCCAGCACCAAGAATGATTTGCTCTCCAAAAACATTTAATCAAATAAAGAAATTTGTGCAGAAAATGGTGATATTCTGCTTCTCAGGGAAAGGCTTTTATATGGCGAAATATCATTGTATAGCTTTCTTTTTCCTAGAATAATATAAATACATATTTTTACGATGTATGTTTAAAACTTGTAATCTTTCATTTCAGCTTCTCTGTTTAAAAAAAAAAATCCCTTCTGTGTAATTACGTTCTTAATGGTGGGACACAATGTTTCCAGTTACTTCCCCCAGAATAGAACTTGAAAGACTGCATCTACAACAGATAGTGTAATGGTTCTAGTTAAGAAGTGTCCTTGATATTTTTTATCCACTTAGTTACTTCATGCAATTCTTTAGTGTATTTCCATTCCCACTGTTGAAATATTTACAAATTTGAAGAGTAAATCACTTACAGTTATTATTGGCAATAGGAACTATATCCTCTTAACTTTATTGCAGTAACATTACAGATAGACCAAACCCATTCTAAACAGTGACTTTTTCTAAAATAAAGAAGAGTTTCAAAATACTGTAGTGATATTTGAACCTTAAAGGAGTCAGAAGTTCAGTTTGTCAAAGCTTCCCCAAGTTGGGGTGCTTATCTGAATTTCATGCATTTTCAGAATGTGCTGGTAACCTCATAAATTTCTCATGACATTTGTTACTTCCTATTTCTGATTTACCCATAAAACCCATGATTTATTAAATGCCAGAGTTTGTGTGTTTGTTGGTATAAACTATTTTAAAGAGAAACTGATTCTATTCTTATACAAATGGAGCTATTCTTATTTTTTTTAAATACATCCCAATTTAGAACAAAGACGTAAGATGGATAAGCAAAGCTCCACTCAGCCCTGAAAAGCTTTACATAAACATTTTCTTTCTTTCTCCTTAAAAAGTTCATATAAAGCTGTAGGTGCTTAAACAATTATGTAAAATACAACAAAATGGGGATGAGTTTCAAAACAGTAAACCTCCAACCCTCCAAGCACATCCTGAATATTATCAAATCAAGGCCATGTCATATCAAATGGACAGTGAGCCCCTAGTTAAAAGATACTCTCTGAAGAACCCCTAAAAAGGACAGATTCAGCCACTTTGCCAGGTATTTGTCACTTTTACCCTCATCGTTTATCCATTTGGGAACTTGATTCAGCAAAGTCAATGGGACTACTTGTGTTTAATGTGCTGTGCTGGATTAAGACATCTGTGACTGCTTTCTATTTTATTTTATATAAAAATAATTTTGTGGCTATTGTGTTTATAAAATTCCTGAGATTTATATAGGCAGAAGTTTGCTCCTGATCAGATTATGGCAACTGTCTTAAAGCAAACATAATTATTTTTTGGAAGGAAGACTATTAATTTAAAATTTAAACCAGGAGCTCAGTCCTGATGCTGTAATGCAATATCATGGCCCAACCACATACAAAAATCCATCATTGGATGTTTTTAAGAATAGGATGGTCAAAATCTGGGTGATCTAGGTTTACTTAGTCCTATCTCAGTGCAAGGGGCTGGACTTGATGACCCTTCCAACCCTACAGTTCTATGATTCTGTATTTACTCACACGAGTAATCTTATTGACTTCACTGCATGGTTTGTGGGAGGGATATGCAAGATCAAGTCCTTAGAGGTAATACTTTTCAGTGTTCCATCTATTTTAACTCTTATACTGAGATTCCATCTGCTTATTTTTGGAACGGTGAATGTTCAGAATACTAACAGTCTTCTGCCCTACTCAGTGTAGCATTCAAAGATAGTCACCCCAGTGTCTTGGCTAACACTTTGTTTTTCAAAGCACCATTACAGATTAATTGGCAGTAATACAAATACTCGCTGCTGGAGACAATATGTTACTGAGCACATTAGTGGGCCTTGACTACATATTATCACTTCACTACTAATAAATGCAGATAATTATCTCCTCAGCCGTTGGTTTCAACATGATGAAATATTACATGAACAACTTAGTCTTACAGTCTCTCTGAAGTTCCCTTGTTTCATTCCCTTGCTTAGTCTTTTCCCCCATCTTTTTACTATGGCCTTAATTATATGAGAATCCTGGATCTGATCTCCCTCCACCTGAGGGGGAAATTCAGATGTGAATTTCTCAGCTTAAGTCCATCTTTAAATATAAAGCAGGTAGTCTTTGTATATTATAGTCTCTTTTACTAATTTTCATCTGAATTAGTTTGGATATTTTTTTACTTTAAGTTTCTGCGTATTCTCTCCCTTGTCAGTGGAATAAATAACACTATTTATGTGAAAAGGAAAAAGAGAAAGATACAGAGAAATAAAAGAGAAGTGGTAATCAATAAATGGGGACGTAGTTTGAGTCCACAGGAGGCTTTTTGCCTCAGGATTCTGATCCAGCAAAGCACTTGTGTAGGTGTGTAACTTTAAGCACATGAGTAGTCTCATTGAAGTTAATGGGACTACTCATATGCTTAAAGTTATGCATGTATTTTGTTGGTCAGGGCTGAAAAGCACAAGCATCATAGGAGTGGGAAACACTGGGGAGTCAATCAAAAAGTAAATAATCAGGTGGTGAATGTTACATATTCTTCATGTCCCAAGAAGTGTTACAATACAATATATTTGTACAAACAAATTTAAGAATCTATTCCTCCTTTTCCACCCTGCCATGACTTTTTTTTCTGTACAAATCTGAAGACCTGAAGAAGAGCTCTGTGTAAGCTTGAAAGCTAGTCTCTCTCACCCACAGAATTTGGTCCAACAAAAGATATTACCTCACCCACCTTAATGCTCTAAGATGCATTGAAGAAGCACTTTGATTTGACAAAGGCTATGTCTACACTACAGCTTATATCGGCATAACTTATGTCGCTCAGGGGGGTGAATAAATCACTTCTGTATTTACACTTACCAGTAGATTGGCACTGCTGCAATCAATGCAGCGAGTATCGATTTATCCGGTCTGGTGAAGACCCGCTAAAACGATGGGAGAGCACTCTCCCATCGATTTGTGTACTCCACCTCCCCGAGAAGCATAAGGGAAGTTGACAGCAGACTCTCTCCTATCGACACAGCGCAGTGTAGCCACCGCAGTAAGTGGATCTAACTACATCAACTTCAGTTACTGCTTCAGAGGGATTTCTAGCCTGTGAAAGGAATACTTGGGGTTTTTAAGCTGCAAGTAAGTGCAGCTGGCTCCTCAAGAATCTCTGCAGCCAGCTTAAATCATCATTTAGGGTGAGAATTTGCTATTTATGTCCAATCTCTTCAGTATATTAATCTTAGATTGTGTTTTTGTTTATTTGCTAGGTGATCTGCTTTGATTTGTTTGTTAGCCCTTATAATCACTTAAAATCTATCTTTTGTAGTTAATACATTTGTTTTTGCTTTGTCACAAACCAGTGTGTGGGAGTTATAACTTGGGGTAAAAAGCTGTTTTATATTTCCTCTCCACATTGAGAGAGGGGGCAAATTTCATGAACCTACGCTGTACAGATCTCTGTGCAGTGCAGGATGGTATAATTTTGGGTTTACCTTCCAGATGGGGGTGTGCACTTGAGTATACAGGCAGTTCCTTAGCTGAAGCCTTCCCATGCAGAGCTGATCTCAGTGTCTGTATGTAGCTGCAACTGGGTGTTTCCCTACCTGTTTGTGTGCTGGAGGGGGCTTGAGGGCCTGTCACAGCAGTACAGTGTAAAGGGAGCCTAGGCTGGTGGGTTAGGTGGCCTCAGTGGTACCCCCAGTTCCAGGTGGCACCCCAGGGGGAACCCATCACCCTGTTTTGTTCTAATTTTAGTATAAACAAGGTTTATAAGAATTCACCAAGGGTGCCATATTGAAGACATTGTGAGTTTTGCCATTGCTTTCAATGGGAAAAGTATTGGACTTCAACCGACTTCACCTCAGTGCCAATTTTTTCTTGGTTTTGTTTCTTGCAAACACATCCAACAGAATACAGCATTAAGCTCTATCAAGTGCATAAGGAGTATTTCTCTTTATCTTCTTTTCAACTGATAAACTAAGGAAGTTTAAGTTTATTTTAGGGCGAATGTTCCTTTTCTGTCTTGCTGGTCAGTCTGAATGGACAAATACTGGATACAATAGACAGAACCCTTTGATATATTCTTTGTCATGACTATGGGCCTCAAACCTAGGTCAGCAGGGTTCACAGGAGCAGCCATGCTCCAACTCTCCACCTGGCAGCCTGCTGACAACAGCATACCTAGGACCCACAAAGCCCAGTCCCAGTTTGAGGGTCCACCCCTGAGGTCCTATTGCCAGAGTCCCAGAGCAGCTGATTGGCCCACTGGTCCTGCTTATGCCAGCAGCAGGAACAGGAAGCTATCTGAACAATGAGAATCCATCCTTCTCCTGCTCCCCTGGCTTGACTCCTGCCATCGGACTTGTGGTTCCCGACTTCCAGTTTGTCTCCTGCCTCTGACCCCTTGGTATCCTGATCCAGTGACTCTTGACTCCTGTCTTATGACTTTGGACTCTGGCTCTGACCACTAGGTCTGGCCTCCTACAACCTGTCTATGACAGCCTTCCCTTGTGCTTTCTGCTGGTGCCGCACACTATTATGTGTTCACAAATACCATCTATTCCACTATTTCCCAGAGCCACAATTGGTACAACATAAAGTCAGTCAAAGGTATAAAAACTTGCTTTAACATTATTACTTCTTTTGGTCTTCCTGCACTATTCTATAGAGACTAGGAGCACAAGCTTCTACCTATCTTTGTTTATACCAGGAAGCTTGCCACCATTCACACTGTTTTCCCCTGCAAACTGAGCTCCTGCTTCTGTCACTGAGAGGCATCATTCACCAAGGAAACTAACTGAATGCAATGAGGTGTGGTTAGAGAGAGAATCTCATAAGAGTTTTCAATCCAGCACTTACATTTTCAGAATCAGAAAAAGAATACAAATACATAAAAAGAGAGTTAAAACCAGCCCTCTGAAGAAAAAGGAAAACAAAAAAACTGCAAGAGCCCAAAATGAAAAGTGAAAACACAAATTCATCTTGCTTTCCATTGCTTTTAGCTTGCCTGAATCTAAACTTGCCTGTTCTGACTTAACACCTGTATGATTCTTGTCTGTGTATGGTCAGTTTATGTGTTAACCTCAATGATCACGAAAGCAACAGTAGAATTTTAAGAGATCCCAGATGGGAACAGTTTTCTAATGAGACCCTTGCTATATGCTCATGACATTAATCTTACCGCAAGTGATATTGAGGCTGTCAGAATCCTCCTATCTGTACAAAACCTGTGTTTCTGGTTTATTCTTATTGATTCCCCTTCCTTCTACATTTTCCAGTATTTTCACCACAACTACAAAATAACACTCAACTTGTAGAAAAACAAAGCAATATTATAGCTCTCCAAATAACTATGAATTACTTGGGAGTATGGAGGGGAGGGGAGGGAAGGTTTGCCAGAAAACTACTGGGAGAATTAATATCTAAATTGATAATTCCATTTGTGTTCCTTTTATTTGGCATGTTTTCCCTAGAATGTGTGAAAGTTTGCTTCTGGAACAAATAAAAGGAACGTGTTACTTCACGACTGACCTATGGATGAGTGTGGCAAACCAAGTTTGTCTTAATAATCTTATTTTCCATTGAGCAATCAGTATTGACCTGTTATGTGACCTTATATTGGAGTCAATATTTTCAAAAGTGATTAGTGGTTAGAGTACCTCAATTTTGGGTGCCCAGTTTAAGACATTTTAGGATCTGATTTTGAGGATCTGCTGAACACCTCTTGAAAATCAAGCTTTTAAAAAGTGTTTCAAGTTGGTCGCCCAAAACTTGAGACTATCAAAAATCACTGGTCACTTTAAAAAAAATCCTGATCGCCATATACTAGTTGTATCACAGAAGCAGTCTGAATGTTATTTATTGGTTACTCATCTATGCTATACAAAACACAGAGGGAGACATGATCTTTTCTCCAAGGAGCTTGAAAAGTAGTCTTCCAATTATAAATAAGCATTTAACAGAAGGGTGCACACTAGGGCTAATATTTTGTACTTCATACAACAGATTAATAGTAATTTTGGTAGTGCTAATAAATAGCATCTAAGTGCTCAGTCTTTGATGAAGATTATGCTCTTCATTGTAGTCTTAAATGTGGACAGAAAAAGGCATTGGAATGTCTTATAATCAAGAAATCTTCACAATTTTGCCTATGGAGTAATGAACTCAGTGAAGGATGACTCATAGATTTTAAGGTCAGAAAGGACCATTAGATCGTCTAGTCTGACCCTCCTGTATAATACAGGCCATAGAATTCCATCCAGTTACTACTGTATTGAGCCTGATAACTTGTGCTTGACTAAGCATATCTCCCTGAAAGGCATCCAGTCTTTCTCTGAAGTCTTCAAGAGATGGAGAATCCATCACTTATCTTGGTAGTTTGTTCCGTTTGTTAATTATCCTCACTGTTAATGTGTGTCTTATTTCTAACTTGAAATTGTCTGGCTTCAGCTTCCAGCCATTGGTTCTTGTTAGGCTAGAAATTATTCCAACTGTAAAGTAAGCAAGAGATGAATGCTTTTTAATGAACTTTTCCCTTTGTGTTGAAATTCCCAGTGAAATTCTTGGTTGCAGATAGTCTATTGAGTAATGAGTGCCTTTGAGATTGACAGGGAAATATACATTTGTTCACTGGTTTGTAGAGGCTGATATAAATTTTCAGATGGAAATATAGGATCTGTCTATCGTATGTAAACCAAGTTGCTGTCAGTCAGTATTCAACAGCATCCATCACCAACTGCCAATTAATTGTCATCATTAGGGCTTAGAGTTCACAACCCTTAAAGATGAACAGGGAGAGTTCAAAGATCCTAGTGATACTATCTCAGGATATTTATCTGCAGAGTCCATGAGAAAGAATTGCTGGCAGGGCCGGATTAAGGCAGGGGCTTTAGGGGTTGTAGCCCAGGGCCCCAGCTCAAGTAAATAAATGTTGTCATTTTTTTTTATCTGAGAGGCAGTGCAGCCTAGTGGATGGGGCACTGGACTGGGAGCTGGTAGACCTAGATTCTATTTGCAACCCTGCCACTGACCTTCTGTATGACCTTAGCCAAGTAACATCACTTCTCTGTGCCTCTGTTCCTCCTACCCTTTGTTAGGTTTGTCTGTCTAAACGGTAAGCTCTTTGGGGCAAAGACTTTCTCTTCCTATGTGTTTGTAAAGTACCAAGCCCAAAAGAGCCTGAAGAAGGATTCTTCCTGATGTGAATACTTCAATGAGGTTCTCCAGCATGACTGCAAAACTAGAAATGATTAATTATAAATGAGAACGAACTTGTCCTATATTAGATTGGAGTGCTAAGCAAATTTGTAAAGCCAAGACAAATGTGACTAGCATTAAATTCTGCCAGCAGGACAATAGATGATTCTGATCACATAGCATATATAATTATTTTCTTCATGATAAATTCAAGTCCTCAATCTGGTGTCAAAGGACAAATAAAGCTTAAAATGTGAGCTATGCAAAAATGGTGATTTTTCACTCAATATCTAGAATTATGAAATAATTCAATTTTTTATTTATCTATATATATCTATAGAGAGAAAGAGAGATCACACATAACAAATAAAGAATGACATGGATTCTCTTACAGTTTTATACAGGTTTCTACACAGAAAAGTTTTTTTTTTAAGGGTTTTACATTTTCTTGTAACACTTTTATATTATTGAGATTTCATGTTAGTAGGAGATCGGAACATTTTATAACTCTGTAAAGATTTCCATCAATGAATTCCCTTCAGTAACTTAGCCATTCTGCTCTCTGGGTGAAATGTTAGTCTGTATAAATTACATGTTTGATGTGCCCGTGTACTATATTTACTTACTTATATTGGATTATAATTCCATTAGATATTTTCTCTCTGGAACCAATTTTATTTGTATGATAGGAATTATTTCCTTCACTACTATTGAAAAATGCAGCTTTTAAGGCCCTCAGTTTAGTGGGCATTGAACTGTTAGTTGAGCAGATTCTAAAACTGGTTTTAAACTAGCTCAAGCAAACATTGTTTAAACAGGATTAGTTTGGCCACAATAGACCATTCTAAAATCAGGTCAGTCTAACTAACAGTGTAAATCCCAGAGCGGGCTAATCAGTAGCAGATTTAAAAATAATTATGTTATACTGGTCTACAAAGCCCTAACAAACACTGCCTGCATCAAATGTAAACTGTGATTTTCAAAAGAATCTGGACAGCTTTGAAAATCTCAGCCTTCAATTCCAGGGTAGACAGAGGCCTTAGGAAAAAAGGTTATTCAATGTTCATTTAACTAAGTAGGGTGATTCATTAGGCAGCATCTTCCCTTTTTGAGTCAGTACTGATCTAATGCTCCAGAAAATTGCTGGAGGCGCAGTCTCGTGAATGAGATCCAAAACCAAGGTATTTCCTACTTGGGTTCATTAAGAATTCTATGGCTCTTTTCAAGGAGAAGAGAGGTGTCTTTGTCAAATCCCCAAAGAGGTTGTTACAATCTACCTGGATTTCTCATACAGTTTCAATTGGTTATCATCCTCTGCTTCACTTATTTGTCCTGTCCGCTGCTGTTTGTTAGTAAAAACCTTTCAAAATTTCACAAAGAGGTGGCAGCATTTAGATGGTGCATGAGGTGTTCTATATAGTACTTATCTACAGTTTAGTTCACGAAGCACTTTCAGATCCTCAGATGATCAGCTTTGTGAAATGCAGCATTTGCTAGTAAGAAATTGCAAAAATGCTGTTATTGTAGTTAAAACAGTTAACTGTTTTAAATATCCATACAGATCAGAAGTTCATAAAGAGCTTAATTGTTCCAAAACCTACAGCTCAGATTTCAGAAAAGATGTGATATTCATAATATTTCTTGTATCATGTAACTTGTATTCAACATATCTAACGTAAGTGTGTTTAATATTTGTTGGGAAGACTGCATTATTTAGTAACAGTGGATGAGCACTGAGCTTTCAAAATCAGGCTTAAATCTGGCATAGGCTTTGTGCTGGCCTCCTGCACGGGGTGGCTTTCACCCCAGGTGACCTGAGGCAGAACGCATGATTCAGAAATTTTCCATAGCAAAAAGACGACAACTTAAACAATTCCTCAGAATGAACCAAAAGTATTGCTGACAACAATATGAGTGAGTGGCTAGAGATAAGGAAAAGTTCAATAACATGGTGAAGAGGATAGTGTGATATTCAGATCAGAAGAGAGGAAAATATAATAAGACTAAACATTCAGAACAAGATACTGTTGTATTAAAAAAGAAAATGATGCAATAACACAGAGGAAAGAAGTACAGTGACCATGCAGAATTACAAGAGAAAAATAGCCCAGTGATATCAGGAAGGGAAAAGAGAAAGAAACACCATATTGATGTTGGGAACTCAGACAATGAGGTGCATGAAAAAGAGGAGGCAGAATGGCATGCTTTGATGAACATTTTACTTGGTACAATATTGACAAAGAGTGAGACAGAGTATATTCATAGGTGAGGTAAATATATAGTCGTTAGATAGACAATGGGAAAGGAATCTGCAACCTTAAAGTAGTTTGGGATTGTCTGTGGTTGCAGATCTGGCTACTAAGACCACAGACAGATCTGAGGGAAAAGTAAGGGGATGGGGAATATTAGTTGCAGGTAAGAAAGGGGAAATATGGTTGAAGTTCAGGAAAAATATTCGGATCACTGGCCCATTGGAGACTAAAACTTCAAATGTAGTTCTTCCAGTTTCCAGGTTGTGGACTCCTTCCTTTCATAAATTTAAAAGAAATCTCCTTTTTGCTGTTATTGCCTAGAAACATTTCTGTGCACTCTACTTGTGTTACTTTGTGTTCTTGTGCCAAGATTTCTCATTTTTATGCTGTTGTTTTTTTCTGTGTCTGACTCTTTTTGTTTTAGGTTTGTCCTCACTGTAATATAAATGAAAGTGCTACTGCCATTGGTGTAAGGCAGAACTGAGATTGTGTAATAACTTACTTGAAGTTCAAGAGTTTTAATACAAATATTCTTGTCTCTGATCATACAGAACAAAACTAGGTTAGTCCCCCATTAGTGCTGTCTGCTATTGCTGTTGCTGCTATTGCTGTTGAGTACTCACTGTGTGACTATGTCCACAAATATGTTGTTCTTGGTCCCTTTTCAAGCCAACAGAGATTAGCCAGATGGGACTGGAAAGGACCAACACTTGAGCTATTTACTCATCAAGTCCTGCATATGCATGAATTTGTTTAGATTATGTTCACTGAGGAAAACTCAACTTCTACCTCTACAATTGTAGAGGATACAATTCTGTGAGGCACTAAATGCTTCTTTAACAAACTTGCCAGTGCTGTAGTGCTGCAGCAAGTTTGCCTCAGTTTTCCCTGCTATTCTTTGGCCTACTCAGGCCAGGGGTGTAACCAGTCACAGAGTCCAGCACCTGCTGGGCCTCAGTGTCTTTTAGCAAAATCCAACCAAAAATATCAACCAACCAACCCTTCCATCCAGCTGGGCTCAGTGGGGTGCTTCTTTCTCACAGGTTCACTCATTGTCTTTTCCCAGGCCTCGTTGCCAGCTCCTGTTCCTCAAACAGCCCCTTTGCCCAGGACTGGCACAATTCTCCCCTTTCTCAGGGGTTCAGGCAGGCTGCCACAGGTCAGAATTCCTGCCTTCAGTCAGTTGTCCAGCACACCCTGAGAGTAGTCCTCTTCTATTTGCTTCTCAACCTTCTTACAGGCTGCTTCCCAGAAAGAAGGAATTCCCCACCTCAACTCTTCTCTGGGATTCCCTTGTCCAAGGGAGCTCACCCAACTCATTATGGAAATCCCCAGCTCTATCCCAGCTGATTCTGATAACTGAAGGAATGCTCTACACAGCAGCTGGGGGAGAGTGGGTGATTCCCAACTTGGGTAAACATGCACACACTAGCTCTGCTTGAACAAGGTGCTAAAAATACACAGTGTTGGCTGTGGCAGCATGAGTGGTAGCTCAAGCTGAGTGCCCGAGTGCATGCCCTGTGGGGTCAGGCAGGATTGTGCTCAGGCAGCTAGCCTGAGCCACTGCTCATGTCACCACAGCCACACGGCTGTTTTTAGTGTGCTTGCTCGAGCAGAGCTAGTGTGTGTATGTGTACTTGAGCTGAGAAGTACACTTCCCAGCTGTTGTAGACATACCCTATGTCAAGTCAACTGATCTCCAACTGATCAGGATCAGCTGTTGGGGAGGGGGTAGCTGATGCATCACAGGCTAAGCCCTTAAAGGGCTTTCTATGACAACTTTCTATCAGGCACCGGAACAGCCTTCTATCATGTTTAAATCATGTTTTTGTCTTTTGCTTATGTGTTGTCTTCAGGGTGTCTTTCTTCCTGACTTTGAATGGATTACTGCAGTTATTCACTGTACTAAACTACAAATTTGTTGCTAGCGACCCTATGCCTGGCTTTCAATAGGTTTTTATTCTGGAGTTTTTCTCTCATGCACGTGGTGAATTTCCTTGGCATTCCCAGATTCTCACTTATCCAGCATGCCTTGAAATTCACCATCAATATTTCAGCAGTTCATGGCAATCAAAGCTTATGTTAAATCTAAAAGCCTATTATGGTTACTACAGGGTAAAAATGTCTGATCCTGAAGTATCAACATTGCAACAAACGTTCATTCGATCCATCATAGTATCTTGTTACAACGTGTTCTGCAAAGAGGTAAAATGTCTCACATCTGTGGTTCAAAACAATTCTATTAAATGAATATAGCACTGTATTTTAATTAATGGTAACTTGTAAAAGAATAATTGATTTGTCCAAATAGCCCTTTTTGGGATTTGCAGTCCAACTGATTCTATAAATATAGTAAAGGAGTCTGACTACTCAATTATCATTTAAGGTCCCCATCCAGCAAAACACATAGGCACATTCTTAATTTTAACCATATGACTCATTCCATAGTCTTTAATTAGACTACTTATGTGTTTAAAGCTAAGCATGTGTTTAAGTGCTTTGCAGAATAGAGTTGTAGGCCGATATTTTTAAAGGCTCCTAACTGCCATTGATTTCAAGCCTAAGTACTTTAAAAAAATCTGGACTTTAGTGCTTTGATAACTATTAAATATCCAGGATTCAAAACTGGGTGGGGCTTGTAAGGTGGACATGAAACAAGGTATGAAATGAACAGAAAGTATGGCATGTATTTCCAGTTTGAATTATAAGAAAGACAGCAACATAAGGTGAATATTTGTAAACTATCCATGTAATCCAGTTTCTACTACAAATTCAAGTACCGAAATGAAAAATGGTAAGCATGACTTAGTGGAATATTAATAGTGTTAAGTGCAATTTATATAATAAAGTTGGAAAGATAGAAAAGTAAGGAAAGATGGAAGAGTGTCAAAGGTCTTTATTGAGAGCCAGAGAGGTGAAAAATGAATAATAAAGAGGTAGTGGTAAAAGAGGTGGGTTAAAAATATGAGAAATTACAAAGAAAACTACAGTAAGCAGATACCATAAGGATGAGAACAGAAAATGTGTTTCCCAACTATTAATTAATTTCAAATGACTGAATGCTCTACTCATGGGTAACCTAACTACTAAGGCTTTTGTTTGAGACAACTGATTAATTATCGAGCTGAGGGGAAGTATTAGATTGAGTGCTTCAGGAAGTGATTTCTGTGTCTTGTTCTTTATTGGTGATCTGGAAGAAAGGTCAAATACCAATAGTTCTAAAGAAAATGTAGATCTAAAAAAGATCTAAAAGACTTTGCAAACATCAGAAGGACAAAGAAATAATATAAAGGGACTGAGAGGTTAGGAATATGGACAAGAAAAGAACAGATGGTGGCTGATCTTGGAAAAGCTAATACATTAAAGGAAAGGAAATCTGTAACACAAATGGGAGGGAGAAACTACCAACACAAATCTGACTTGTGTATTTATTTTTCAAGTTCTAAATGATCACTTGGTCAACACAGTGACACAGTAAATAAAATGTTTGTAGCTGTTTTGTACATCACACTCCCAGATCATGATAAATAGCTGCAAAATCTATAGAGCTGAGGAGTAAAAACTCCTGAACTGTTAAATGGTAATTTAATCATGGGCCACATTCTTTCCCTGCTCCTTGTGCTGCATAAGGCCCATTTGACACCACTGTATTTAGAGCAGAGGACACTGTCTTTCAAGTTGTCACATAACACCTCCTGGCTCTTGAACACCAGACCTCTAGTCAGGGGACAGAATCTGTGGCTCTGTCTATTTGCAGGCTGATTAGAATGGTATTGGGGAGATGGTGAACCCTGTGGAATGGAAAAGGGTGTTGAAGGTTCCTGAACACCAAGCAGTTTTTATCTTCCAAATTGCTAAAACTTTACAGTCTAGAGAAACAAGAAATGGCAGCCAAATCTTGACAATTCTCACTCATAATGACAATCCAGGGATATAACTCCCCTTGTTTTAGTCACAAGGAGTTCTTTACCATGCCTTAGGGGACACCCCAATAATAGAAAAGCAACATAAGCACAATTGAGCTTGAATATGATAATGATTGATGATGATTACCAACAGGAAAATAAGTAAAAACAAAAGAACAATGATTACTTCAGTTATAATATCTTCTGTATGTCTCTTTGTGAGAGAAATATATTCCCCCCCCAAAATTTGTAGAGTCCTAGTTCAGTATATCCCAGATAATGAAACCATTTTATAAATGGCCAAAGAAACTTCACTTAAGTGAATGCTATTTGGTGCATCATGGATAACCTAAACAGTTTATAAATGAACATAGCGGAGCTTCACTAAGTCTATGAAACAAGGAAGTATTTAAGTCGCTTACTAAAAAGAAGCCATTCAAGAAGCTGTCTTGAGACCAGAAAATTAATAAATATTAAGACTCTTAAATCCTATTGGAGTACCACTATTTCTCACTGTTTACCAAAGGTTAGCTTATGTTTCCTTTCTAGGAATACATGGTTTAACATTTTGGTATTTAACAGGAGGAGCTGTTAGTACTTAAATACCATAGCATTTCAATAAGTAACTACAAGAACATTTAAATCTAATTCCTTGGCAGTGCTTTTAAAACTTTATCTCACCAACACATGCTGAGGTCCTGGTGATATTCTCATCTGACCTGGAAGGTTGCTTCTGCTTGATGCAGCTCTGTAGCTGTTTCCTTCTAGCTGTTTTGGTTGTAAAGACAGGCTGAGCAGAGCTGTGGGGCTGCGATGAATGCTGCCAAGTGGAGGATGGGAGCAGAATGTACTGCTTTTTGCTCAGTTCAGAAAGTTGTTATACCTTCTCTTTCCTATAATTTCATAGAAGGAGGAAAGCACACCTCTTTCAGGTTTGGCTAGATTTAAAATTAGCTGTTGTCAACCGTTCATTGTCTCAGCATCTTCCTAGGTTGACTTGTTAGCAGTTTCAGCTCACAAGTGATCTGCTACTTCATATGCAGCAGAGTTGTAATTTTTCCTTAACTTGACGATTATACAGCTTTTGTCTTCATAGAAAGGAATTCTCATCTTTAAAGTTAGAGTTTTAACTTTTTTCTTCTATTCAGTCTGTTTTCTGACATCTCTCTTTAGTTTTATCTGGGCTTGGCAACAGTTGAAATTCTATTCCAAATAACTCAAAACACTCTTCCTTTCTAAATTAAAAGTTATTCAGCTCACAAAAATGGTCTTTTTAAACATAGCTAATTCTTAAAGAGAGTTTTTAAACTTGAATTGTTATTTAATAAGTCATTGTCCTTTTTCTTAGCAATCTTTGGAGAGATGATTTTTCTTTAAGAGTTTGGTAAAGAAGTTGTGAAAGCGTTACCAGATAACTAATTCCCCAATTAATATGAATATTCTATATTCAATGGCTTCTTATGTTAATCACCATTTACAACATAAAATAACCTTGTTATATTTCTACCTGAAACATCTCCAGTTCACATAACAATGGCATTAGGAAGTTATCACATACAAAATATTTGGAAATACACATCTTAAAAGGAACTAATTTTAAGCATTTAAGAGTCACTTATGATGGCAAAGAAATTCATTTATGTTGGCAAAGAAATTCATTTATTCATTCATCTCTATTCCAGCCCCAGAGATACGCCTCCCTCATCTTTCTGTCTTACTCAGAAAAGGTCAAGCTAACATAGCACCAGAATAGACAGTTTATGCACTGTTATGATGACACAGTGGCCCATGATTTGGCCCAAAATGAACAATGTGTTGCAAATGCTTTAACTAACCAACCAGCACCAATATGCTGGAAGAATTAATTGCATCTGAAAAAACCAAGGATTTTACAAGAAAATACACAGTATAACATTCATTAGGGTTATGGCAAGAACTGAGCACTCAAGGTA
Organism: Chrysemys picta bellii; assembly: GCF_011386835.1. NCBI lineage: Eukaryota > Metazoa > Chordata > Testudines > Emydidae > Chrysemys > Chrysemys picta. The sequence goes on along the minus strand of NC_088801.1, from coordinate 29,403,867 downwards.
TGGCTTATTCAGAAAAAACTAGGCCTGAAAAACAGAGAGAAGCTGTGTGGAAACTAGCCAGGAGCAGGGCCACCCAGAGGATTCCGGGGGCCTGGGGACTTTGGCGGCAGGGGGGCCCCGCCGCCGAATTGCCGCCGAAGACTCGGCACTTCGGCGGCGGATCCCGGGGTGGAAGGGCCCCCGTCCGCGGGTCTTCAGGGCACTTTGGCATCGGGTCCCCCCCGCCGCCGAACTACTGCCGAAGACCCGAAGCGGAAGAAGCTCCAGGGGCCCGGGCCACGCAAGAGTTTTCCAGGGCTCCTGGAGGGAGTGAAGGAGCCCTGAAAAACTCTCATGGGGCCCTGAAAAACTCTCATGGGGGCCTCTGCGGCAAATTGCCCCACTTGCCCACCCCCCCCCCCCCCGGGCAGCCCTGGCCAGGAGTGAAATGCAGAAGAAAGAGGTGGGGTCTTAGGGCCCAGATACTCAAAGTTGTTTAGAAGCCTAGCTCCTATTTGATATGAGTCTCTAGGTGCCACAGTAATGCCTGCACCCATACACACACTATGTACCATTGGCAGGGGCACTACATCATCAATATTAGTACTGGAGCAGGAGTAATCTAGTGGTTAGGGCATTTATCTGGGATATAGAACACCTGGGTTCAAGTCCCTGCTCCAATTAAAGCAGAATGGGGATTTAAATGTGGGCTTCCTATGTCCAAGGTGAGCACAGGCGCCGACTTTCCAATATGCCGAGGGGTGCTTGATCCCCGGCAATGTCCTAGGCCTAGCCCCCCACTCCACCACTTACCCTCAAGACCCCACCCTGCTCTGCCTCCTCTCAGCTCACCTCTTCCCATCCAGTTCTGCCCCTCCCCCGAGTGCGCTGCATCCTCATGCCTCCCCCTTCCCTCCCAGCCTCATGCATGCTGTGAAACAGCTGATTGTAGCAGATGGGAGGCACGGGGAAGGAGGGGGAGGTGCTGATCCGCAGGGTCTGTGGGGAGGAGGCAGTGGGGGGGAATTGAGAGGTGGGCTGTCAGTGGGTGCTCAGCACCCACCATATTTTCCCCGTGGGTGCTCCAGCCCCGGAGCACCCACGGAGTTGGTGCCTATGCAGGTGGGTGTCCTAACCACTGGACTTTTGGGTACTATGGGAGACACTCTGAATGAGAATCCCGCCAGAGTTTAGACAAGGCTGACACTTCTAAGCAGTTCATTAACTGGGGGGGGGGGGGAGGATGTCAAGACTTAGGCAGCTTTGCGCATGCCCACTGGCAAAAATGTAGGTGCCTATGGGAATTTAGATAGCAGCTGAGTGAGTGGTTTTGTGAATGTCATTGGCACCTAAATGTTGGATTTAGGCACCTAAAGGTGCAGGCAGGTGCCAAAGTCCCTTTGTAAATCTGTCCCTGAGACCTTAAGAAAGTAGCACAGAGTTGTATCTGACTGATATAGTCTTCTAAACCTGATTTCTCTTGATTCAGACAAGAATGATGCATGGGTTTTTTCTGTCTCTCCCCCCCTCGCTTAGTCACTGTATAGCTGTTATTTCAGATTGTTATGCTAAATGTTATTATATCTGTTGACCTTAACTAGTACAGTTTTCCCTCTTAAGTCACTGGGTTTAATTGGAGTTCTGCTTACTGAGCTGTAAATAAAGTCTGCTGTTCAGAGAATTCTTTCTGTGTAAAATAGATGAACATTTCAGGCTGCAACGTCTGTTGATTATTATGATATAGTCATGGATTACTATCAGGGCACAAAAAGTACTGGGTCAGGGTCATCGCTGGTGTTCAGTTCCACTGAAGGCAATAGAGTTAGATTAAGGATGAATCTAACCCCATGTATTTTTCATGCATTAAATTAAAGGATATTAACCTGTTTATTTCAGTAAAAGGAGGACAAAGGAACAACAGAGGCATACAATAGACATATATAATTCTAAGACTAAATGGAAATCTCTTTAAAAAAGCATAAAGATTTCTACCTTTTACAGCCAGGTTTAATAATTACATACATACAGCAGACAGTGCTGGGAGCTTTTTAGGGTGGTAAAATTGGAGATAGCAATTCCTGTGAGATTTTATGAGGCAAAGTTATGTCTGAAAAACATTTTTTTTAATAAATTCTAGAAAATGATTGATTTATTTAAGAGCTATCTGGTTATACAATGTTTTTGTAATAAAATAGTCATTGACTTCAAATACACAAAGTCCAAAGTAATGACAAAAAAGGACCTTGTCAGAAGAAATGTTGTAACTGGTAACTGTACTTAACTGCCTTCCCCAAAACAATTCCCCACTCTTGTATCTTTAATTGCTGTGATATTGGGGTACACTTTCCCAGGTCTGATAGTAACCAGTGCTGAGTTAACCAGAATTACTCATAATTAATCAGAGTGAAACTTTAACGTGTCAATTCTAAGAAAAACAAAAACCAAAGATTTAGGCTATTTTAGGTTACAAGGTCCCAATTGACTACTGTGTTACCATTCTTAGGCCAATGTAGCTACATTGAAATCAATGGAACATGTAAAATTGGAGGAACACAGTGAAGATTCACCTCCAAGTTATACTATGGACCCCACCTTGTCCTCCCTGAACTCATTGGTGAAACTTCTATAGATAGAGCTGGTCAATATTTAGAATTAAAAAACAAACGAGGGCTGTCAATTAATCACAGTTAACTCACTCGATTTTAATCGCACTGTTAAACAATAGAATACCAATTGAAATTTATTAAATATTTTTAGCTGTTTTTCTATGTTTTCAAATATATTGATTTTAATTACAACACGGAATACAAAGTGCACAGTGCTCACTTTATATTATTATTTTGATTACAAATATTTGCACGATAAAAATGACAAACAATAGTATTTTTCAATTCACCTCATACAAGTACTGTAGTGCAATCTCTTTATCGTGAACGTGCAGCTTATAAATATAGATTTTTTTGTTACGTTGCATTCAAAAATAAAGCAATGTAAAACTTTAGAGCCTACAAGTACACTCAGTCCTACTTCTTGTTCAGCCAACCACTCAGACAAACAAGTTGGTTTACATTTGCAGGAGATAATGCTGCCCGCTTCTTATTTACAATGTCATCTGAAAGTGAGAACAGGAGTTTGCATGGCACTTTTGTAGCCAGCATTGCAAGGTATTTATGTGCCAGATATACTAAACATTTTTATGCCCCTTTATGCTTTGGCCACCATTCCAGGGGACATACTTCCATGCTGATGACACTCGTTTAAAAAAAAAATCCAATAACTAAATTTGTGACTGAACTCTTTGGGTGAGAATTGTATGTCTCCTGATCTGTTTTACCCTCATTCTGCCATATATTTCATGTTATAGCAGTCTTGGATGATGACCCAGCGCATGTTGTTTGTTTTAAGAACACTTTCATTGCAGAGTTGATGAAATGCAAAGAAGGTACCAATGTGAGATTTTTAAAGATAGCTGAAGTGTCTTCCAAAATCTGAGAGGTACAAGGTATGGAGCATGCTTTCAGAAGTCTTCAAAGAGCAAGACTCCGATGCCACCAAACTGAACCACCGAAAAAGAAAATCAACCTTCTGCTGGTGGCATCTGACTCAAATGATGAAAATGAATGTGCATCAGTCCGCACTGCTATGGATCGCTATCAAGCAGAACCCGTCATCAGCATGGATGCATGGAATGGTGGTTGAAGCATGAAGAGATATATGAATCTTTAGGGCATCTGACACGTAAATATCTTGTGACGCCAACTACAACAGTGCCATGCAACTGCCTGTTCTCACTTTCAGGTGACGTAAACAAGAAGAGGACAGCATTATCTCCTGCAAATGTAAGCCAACTTGTTTGTCTGAGCGATTGGCTGAACAAGAAGTAGGACTGAGTGGACTTGTAGGCTCTAAAGTTTCATATTGTTTTATTATTGAGTGCAGTTATTTATTGTACATAATTCTACATTTGTAAGTTCAACTTTCATGATAAAGAGATTGCACTACAGTACTTGTATTAGGTGAATTGAAAAATACTACTTTTTTTACAGTGCAAATATTTGTAATAAAGATAAATCTAAAGTGAGCACTGTACACTTTGTATTCTGTGTTGTAATTGAAATCAATATTTTGAAAATGTATAAAACATCCAAAATATTTAAATAAATGGTATTCTATTATTGTTTAACAGAGTGATTAATTGTGATTCATTTTTTTAATAGTTTAACAGCCCTAAAAAAAACCCTTTAAAATATCATTGGTAGATTGTTGGGTTTTTTGTTTTATTCTTGTTTTTTTCACTTGTTACTCTCACTATTTTTCAATCAGCTATAGAACTGGACAGATTTTTTAAAATTTTGAATTTCAAAATTTCAGTTAAGAAAAAAACAATGTTTTTCAATTCTAATTTACCCTAGCCCCCTCTTTTTTTAACCAATTTAACCCAGAAGCTTCCTAGTTTGCAGAACAATGGTGTTAATACAATGTTCCTGATACCATGTTTAATTTCTATTCTCCTTTCACTAAAAGTGAGACATAAGAATGAGAAATGAAGTTCAAGTGAAGCAGCAGGGCAGACTGTTATTTCATTTGGGGTATTAAACATCCTTCTTTTCTAGATTGACCCCTTAACAATTCTGACTTCAGAGGCAGGCTTCCAGAACAGCATTTGCTATAAAGGAAAAATAGTTATTTCCTGGCAATCTGCACTTATAATGTCAATTCCAGCAGAAGTGCATAGGTCATTTATCTAACCGACTTTATTAAATTATTTTCAATCTGTAAGGATGTGAAATTATCCTGTGCAGTTGAGGGCAGAAGTTCAGTAAATCTTATGTGTTTATGATCAGTGCTGCTTTCACATAGCAAAATCTTTGATCTATAGTTGATTCACAATTAACAGTGAATGTTTCATAACTTTCTATTGTCTGCTGAATGAAAAATAATTTGTGTCTGCAAGTGTAGCAATCAAATCTAAACATAATGGGTAATGCATGCAAAGAATGCTACCGATCACATTTTTAGTGTAATATTTTGATTAGTTTATGAAGCATAGCGAAGCAAAACAGCAGTTTAATTTATATTCTTACTGTTCATCTTTTAATTATAGTATTATCATCTGCCATATCTTTGCCTAACGCTAATTCTGATTAATGGACATCATTCTGGTTTTTAAAAAAAACTGCAGAAGAGAAAATAAAATATGAAATGTTATTTTGCTAAGATTCTGGAATTCATACATTCATTATATAAATTGTGCACACCAGAACTATTCACTCTGAGTACAGCACTGCATAGCATAGTAGTAATTTATTGCAAAGTTCTTTTCCATTGCATCTGAGGAAAAGGACAAAAAGCTTTCCAACATGTTCCCTTGAAATTTAAATGAAGAAAAAATGACTTTTAAGGAACAGACTTAAGATTCGTTCTGTAGCAGAAATCTGTTAACCCATACTCTTCTGTTTCTACTGCTTTTATAAGGGATACATTAAACTAATTAAAATGTAAGAGTAAATGTGAATTTAATTTATTGAACAAGTGGAGATATAAGCAATTCATTTTTAAAAAAACAAGCTTCATTACTATGTTTTCACTTTGCCAATGTTTTTTCAAGGTTCTCTCTATTTCAAAGAAATATATATGGTTTCTTCTGTCAAGGTTTTTTTTTTCTTTTTCTTTGTAAATGGACTAGAAAGTAATGTGATGAACTATGTCAAAGCAAAATTAGTTTAGAAAATCCATGATATTTGGAGGTATCTGCATTGTATTTCTTTTTTAAAAAATCATTTACCCATTATTCAATCAAAACTAATGTTGTTTTCATGAAAGTGTCACAATCAAACACCTAAAACCTATACTTCCCAAATTGTGCAGCATGCATTTGATGATACAAAGGGGTGTCCACCCTGTACAAGGTCTGAGCAGGTTAAAAAGGGTCAATTAACCGTATAGGCTGCACCTGAAGGAGAGTCAGGGATAGATACAGTCTAACTGATGATGAACCTCAGGTGGGCAAGGGCTAGGCTTAGCTTGTATAAAGCCAGCAAGGTGAGCACAGGAGGGGGCTGCAAGTAGGAGCTCTGTAGTCACCACCTAGAGAGAAAGGGAGTGGGCTATGGATGAGGAGGAGTTCCAGGGGGAGAATAATCCCTTAAATCCTGGCCTCGCAAGAAGCTGAGAGAGGTGATGGAGCCACTGGAGCAAAGGACTGATAAACCTAGAGACTGGCCAAGAATCAGAGAAGTGAGGTCGTTTGGAGCCTAGGGAAACAGTAACAGGGTCTGAGATTGAGTAGACTGTGGTTGCTAGTCATAGGGTCCCTGGGCAGACTAGTGGGTGGGCGGGCTGGGGTTCCCCTACCAGCCACTGGGAAAGTAGCACTGGACCTGGACTGGGACAGGAAGAATGCCTGACCTGGCATATGGACAGCTTTTCTAGTAGGATTTTGATACCCTGAAAGGGAAGGATTAAATAGTGACCTGACCCAAGGACTGAGTCACGAAGAGAGAGTGAGAGAGAGAGGCCACAGTGCAAGCAACTGCTGGAAATGGGTGCCAGACCGGGTAAGAGCTAATCCACAGACCTAGCCACAAGGAGGCCCCCAGGCAGCGTGCGTACCCTGTTAAAGATGATAAGATTCTCACAAACCCTATGTTCGGACTGCCTTTTGTGAAAACCCTGGTACAGAATTGCTGCTTACTTAAGAAGGTCTTCAGAAAAGAGTCTTGGAACTCCACCAGTGGAGTGTTGTACACAACGGTAAAATTAGATTAATCATCATTAAATCAAGGGCCAGTTTTTTGAAAGCATCTGTTTTCTGAAAAAGGATGCATTGAGTCATTATTTCTTGGTACTGCGATGGAACAGGCATTACTGGCTTGGTTCGTATTTCCTTCCCCCAACAGCCCCAGTGTTAAGTAGGTTTGTTAGCTCTCATTTTCTGATAGAGATTTTACTTAATCCCATCCATTCTAGTACTGTTTTATTTGGCTTCTATGTTAAGATGTTTGTAATCCCTAGCTGACCACAAGGCTGTGGATACTTAAAAAGACAAAATTGAATCAGATACACATAGCAGATCTCGACTGTCTTTCTACTCTCCATGTGGGATAAATCCTGTCTCAACCAGCCATGACCATGGAATCTGTGCAGTTCTACTGTGCATGGGGGCCTGAATTCAAAGGGGCCAGCTGAGTGTCAGTGTGCAGGAGGGGGAGGTGCAGGACCAGAGGAACTGCTGCTGCACAGGTTCTCTCAGCTCTACCGTAAAGTTACATCCGTTAAAATAAATGGACATGTTTTGATTACTCAGCATGGTCAGTAACATACTTCTTACAGTTAAACAACACCGCCTATTGGCCAGAACTCCTAGAAAGTCCATGGTCTGGTTTTTAAGGAGGGAGATCTAGGCATCAGGTATCTGCCCCAGCATCTGCCTCCAAATTATATATTGACTTGAAAACAAAAGAATCCTAATCTCAAAGCCCTTGATGGTGTCATTCTATAGCAAAGATGAGACCCAGGAGCAAGACTGGTCACAGTCACAGTCCTGGAGCTTTGTGAGAATAAGGACTTCTCCTACTTAGCACCACCACCAGCAGCAAGAGGTCAGAAAGATGGAATAAAAGTGGGGCCATGGTGATGAATACCTGCATTGACTAGCAGATGTGGGAAAATATTAGAAAAGCACATGCTGCACCTTTTCAACGAGTGGTGGAGCAGCTGCTGCAGCATGCACTCCTCCTCTAGAAGTCTAGTTAAGTTAGACAGAATTCCTGTGGGTTCTCTGCTGTGTCACAGTTCTTCCTTCTCTTCCCCATCAACCACTAATGGGAGCTGTGGTCTAAAGTGACAATCTGACCGGAGGATTTCAGCAGTGGCTATGATATTATCTAACTGCTTTGGAGATATTTCCCCTCATGCCTCCCATGCTACTTAAGAAACACTTGCTAGGGCTGTCATTCAATAGAACACAAAGTAGTAAAGTGCACATCCGCAGGAATAGCTACTACTTCTGTGACTGTGAACCAGGTCACAAGCTGTAAGTAAGCATTTTGCACTATCTTGAAATAAAAGAAGGCCTGCAATTGGCTTTCTAGGGGAACTATTAGGTTACCAGACACCAAAAAGAAAAAAATAGAAGGAAATGTAACAATTTCACTCTTATATTAGTCCTGGTTTAAATAACTGATCATATAAATCTACACCTCAAAAATCTTCACATACATGGCGGCATCCATGTATGAAAAGCTATAAACTCAGCTGTGATGAAAGTATTCTTCCCTTGCTATGAAGTACTTCTCCATCATATTACTGTCACTGCAGTCTGGGAATTGTGGCTGCTCCTTCTAGGAGCTTTTTACATGGCTAAAATCAAAATGGGGGGGGGGGGGAAATCCCTCCAGTTCCATATTGGTGACAAGCAAAATAATTTTAAATGCGAGCTTCTCAGCAAGTCCATGGATAAAAGGATTGAGGTGGGCCTTTTTTCATTGAATGTTCCAGATAATCTAGTCAATACTAGGCTCTGTGCTAAGGACCACTGTGGAAGTGTAGCCTCGTCTAGCTTTCTTAAGATAGCTGTTGCAGTGAAAATAGAAATAGGACAATTTATTTACTAGAACCACATAGGACAGTATTTCTATTATTACTGACCTTAATGTGCTAAGCTATTTAATGTAACTAGTTATTTAATTATTATTGATGTAGAACAAAATGATGTAGACTATAACAGGGTTTAAAAGAGAACTGGATAAATTCATGGAGGTTAAGTTCATTAATGGCTATTAGCCAGGATGGGTAAGGAATGGTGTCCCTAGCCTCCCTTTGTCAGAGGGTGGAGATGGATGGCAGGAGAGAGATCATTTGATCATTACCTGTTAGGTTCACTCCCTCTGGGGCACCTGGCATTGGCCACTGTCAGTTGACAGGATACTGAACTAGATGGATCTTTGGTCTGACCCAGTATGGCCGTTCTTATGTTAGAACCAACAGGGTAATTACTGAAACCTCACATTGCACAAGGGTCAATACAAAAATGTAAGTACCCTTGTGTAGATCAGCTAACCTCAGACTATAAAAGTTCTGGCATATAACACAGAGCCTTTTGTCTACTGCTTCTGACTGAAAAATAATAAACAGCCGTGTGGAGTTGCACTGCCCCAAAGGTAGCACCAGCAGGTGCTCTGCCTCAGTTGCAATAGCATTTGCTTCAGGGTATAAGTCAATCTCTGTTAGGGAACAGGAGATTTTCTACACCTTCCTCTGAGGCATCTGGTACTGGCTACTGTTGAAGATAGGATACTGGATCTGGGGTCTGTTCCAGTCTGGCAATTCCTATATTCCTACTTAAAGGCCTGATTCTGCAACCCTAATGCCACGAGTAATTGCACTGATTTTGATGCAGAATAAAGTACTATTCAGCATGAACAAGGTCTCAGAATTGAACACTTTATTATTGTTGTTGTTGTTGTTTTATTCTATTTTTATTTTTTTAGCTAACATTTGTTCAACCCATTAGCGTGTCAGGCATTTTACAAAGTTATTGATGAGGTCTTGCTCTGAAGAACTTGTGACCTAACAGTAGACAAGTGTTGACAAATGCTAGGGTAGGTAAGGCATAAGGGTACGTCTACACTACCCGCCAGATCGGCGGGTAGCGATCAATCTATCGGGGATCGATTTATCGCGTGTATTATAGACATGATAAATCGATACCCGATCGCTCTCCCGTCGACTGCTGAACTCCAGCTCGGCGAGAGGCGGAAGCAAAGTTGACAGGGGAGCCGCGGCAACTGACCCCGCGCCGTGAGGACGCGAGGTAAGGCGAACTAAGATACGTCGACTTCAGCTACGCTATTCTCATAGCTGAAGTTGCGTAACTTAGGTCGATATCCCACCCCCACCCCCTCCGTCCCAGTGTAGACCAGGCAAGGTTACATCAATAAACAGACGTGTTGGTAGAGATGAAGAAAATGTAAAGTATAAAAGAAGGTAAGTGAAATGGTGGAAGGAATGAGTTTAACAGCAGCAACAAGAGGGGTACATAAGTCGGGGAAGAAGAAGAAGAGATGAGAACAAAGGCAAGAAAGGAAAGAGGGAAGTGAGGAAAAAGGGGGACAGAGTGTTAGAATTGGGGCTTGTGCTTAGTAATGTATGCTAGAGTCCAAGACAATCAGTGGATGGAATGGTACAAGAGACTACAGAGGTAGGCCCCCGTTTCTGCTCTTGCTGCCAGTGGCTGTGTATCAGGGACTTACTGGGGCAAGCATTATAGGGCACCACAGAAGCTCCTAAATTCCTCTCTTCACAGACCATGGGAACAGTATGGGAATGGGAAGCTGGAGCTTGGTGCCAGTGAAACTGGTTTCTGCTGTGTGGGAAGCAGCAGAGGGGCTTGCAGACCCAGCACTCACTCAGGGCTCCCTGGTGCTGTTGCTGGAAATGTCTGAAATTGGATTTCTGGGGACAAATAATGCATCAGTCACATCAAATGCACTGCTCTTTCAAGAACCCTCTCCTCGAATGTCATGCTGCCTTCCGTTAAAGAATAAAACAACATGGAAAAAATGCCAGGTTCCACTTCAAGGCGATTTAGCTCACTAATGAGATCACCTTTCAGTAGAAATTAATATCTCTAGAATGTTAAGGAAATAAATATTAAGACATATCTAACAGTAGTAGAAATTTGTCTTTCACTTCTTGGGCAGATACCTCCAGTCTGTCTTTTAAGTAATAGATGAATCATTTTCTTCTTCTGAGTGTCTAACTGGCAGACAATCTTTTCATTTAAATGAGAAACATTACCAGACTTGATCAAGTTTTTTAAAAAGCTGCAGAAAGTTGTAGAGAGATTCCTGTGGCTTGTAGAATTCCTTTATACAGAACAGCAGAGCCCTTCCTTTGGGCTAGTCTGTAGCTTTCAAATGTGGATGAAATAACTGCAAAAACCCAAACCAAAACGCAAGTCTACATTTTTCAAAACAAAAAAGGGAAAGACATTTCAGCTGCCAGGTAGAATCGTAATTTTTAACAATAATGGCACAGACTAAAGCAGTTAATTACAGCACTGTAAAACAGGAGAAACTCAACTGAAATAATTTAAAAAATGATATCAATAGAGTTCCTCTGCACTGTCACCAGTGTGACTAAGGGCCTTCTGGCTAGACTACTATACCCTCACAAATTTCCACTGAAGTCAGTGGGTCTTCCTGCGTAGATCCCATTGCAAGATAGGGTCCTATAATCAAAATCTGGCCCAGTTAGATTTCTGATTAAATGTGTAGCACCTAGGATCATGCACAATGTTGCTACAGTACAACAAACTTTACAGCTATCAAACGTTTGTTGAAAGAGAATTAAAAAAAAAAACCCTCTCAACTCAGTTAAATAGCCTGAATTGTCTGAATATGCATAAATAGTTCCGCTGAAGCAACATCATAAACCACCATACAACAAAGCAATTTTTATTATCGCTGTTCTTAGAAACCTGGGAGACATGACTCTTCCTGGCTATATTGGGAGGGGGAAGGAGTCTCTCTTTTTGCTGTTGCTTCAACACTGAATAATTAATTTCAAAATGCAAAATCCGGAACACAGGGGAGAAAAGGAAAGTTGTTACCATGGTACCCAAACGCCAGCCTCACTCTAGCACTGCTTATACTTGCCTGCAGTATTAAGAATAGTCATGATATGGAAGATGATTATTGCATGAAGATTTTGGGGCCAGTTCTGCAGTCAATTTACATTTCAATCAATCTGCAGTTGATGATCTGAATCTTTTGTTGCACTTCAGGTATAGAATCATAAAGTCATAGGACTGGAAGGGATCTAGTTCTAGTTCGCTGCACTCATGGCAGAACTAAGTATTGTCTAGACCAGGGGCGGGCAAACTTTTTGGCCTGAGGGCCTCATCGGGTTTCGGAAATTGTATGGAGGGCCGGTTAGGGGAGGCTGTGCCTCCCCAAAGAGCCAGGTGTGGCCTGGTTCCCCCACAGCCCCTCTCCCCCGCTTCTTGCCCCCTGATGGCCCCTCCAGGATTCCTGCCCCATACACACACACACACACACACACACACACACACCGCTCCCTGTCCCCTGCAGGGACCCCTGCCCCATCCAACCACACCTTCTCCCTGACCACCCCCGGAACCCCTGCCCCTGACTGCCCCCTGCTGCCCCATTCAACCCCCCCCCGCTCCTTCCTGACTGCCCCCCGGGACCCCTGCACTCATTCAAACCCCCATTCCCTGCCCTCTGACTGCCCCAACCCCTATCCACACCCCTGCCCCTGACCACCACCCCGAACTTCCCTGCCCTCTATCCAACCCCCCCCCGCTCCCTGCCCTCTCACTGCACTGCCTGGAGCACCAGTGGCTGGTGGCGCAGCTGTGGCTGGAGCCATCCACGTCACCACGCAGCACAGAGCACCGGGTCAGGCCGGGGCTCAGCAGCTGTGCTGCCCAGCTGCCCAGAGCATTGTGCCGGCAGCGCCGTGCGCTGAGGCTGCGGAGGAGGGGGAACAGCAGGGGAGAGCCCGGGGGCTAGCCTCCCAGGCCAGGAACTCAGGGGCTGGGCAGGAGGGTCCCGTGGGCCGTAGTTTGTCCACCTCTGATCTAGACCATCCCTGACGGGTGTTTGTCTAACCTGCTCTTAAAAGTCTCCAACGATGGACATTCCACAACACCCCTAGGCAATTTATTCCAGTGCATAACCACCCTGTCAGAAAGTTTTTCCTAATGTCCAACCTAAACCATCCTTGCTGAAATTTAAGCCCATTGCTTCTTGTCCTATTTCTAGATCAACTGGTTCTCCTTAGTGCAAGAAGTTTTTTCATAAAAGAGCAGTTGCTTACCATAAATGTATTATTGTTACCTTGTGATCCTTCTGTTTCTTGCACCCACCAGTTGCCTGTTGTCTTATGCGTAGATGCTATGCTATTCAGGGCAGGGACCAACTTTTTGTTCACGCAGTGCCTGGCATAGTGGGTCCTGATACTTGATTGGGACTCCGTTGGCACCACTGAAATACAAATAATAAAATTTCTATTAGTATAATTTATTTTTCGTAGGTTCCTCATTGGTTATTTAGAGCACTTCTCACAGCAAAAAAACCATTTTATCTTTCTCCTTTATTGCATCTTGAGATACTACAATATTCCCAGACCAAAAAATGGCATTAAAGTTCAGAGGATGTATCAGTAACATACTGGTTAAAAACATAATGGGGATTTTGTTTTTATTACAAAACTAAGCATTGCAAAGCCAAGAAATTCAGAATGAAGGTTATGCTTACATGAAATCCAAACATGTTAAACTAAGAAATGCCCAACTAAGAAATTCACACTTAAATCAGACTGGTAATGATGCTGTACAATAACCATACAATTGTGATTGAAGTATTTTAGTATTTGATGTCCCAAATTAGATTAAACTGATTTTTAAAGGCACAGGATTTTTTCATATTTTCCCCCTCACTACCAGGCAGAGTTAGTTATTTCTTTTGGGTGTTTTACCTCACTGTGTTGTAGATTACTCTAGAGATCGGATGAGTTGAGATTGAGAAATTAAGAGACGGGGGTCCATGGAAAGATTCTATTTTTGAAGTGCCCACAATGTGAAAATGCCTGAGAAACACTGATTTTGCATGTCTGTTCCTTTAAATTATTCATTTAAAACTTACTCTGATGAAGACAAGACATATTGTAAGGCCCATCCAGACCTCTATTAGTTCCTGCATGTGGGAACTGCATGCTGGCCTGACCAATGCTAAAAATGTACAGGTTGTTGTAATAAAAACAGTAAAGTAGCTGTTCAGCAAGAATGCAGCCAGGACCCTGCCCCTTCCACTGTGCCTTGTTATTAAATATTAACCCTTTTAGTCCCCTTCTTCTTTTTGTATATTAAATTTAATCACATATTAACTGTTCTCCCAAAATCTGTATGGTAGTAGCAAAGAGTGTGTTTCTAAGGCCAGGGAGCTGGTTTTCAATCTGTGAGTGAGCTGAATTCAGGAATTTAATGTGAACAAATATTTGAGCTGTACTTTATTGTGGCTGGTACCTCCAAATCTGTGAGGAAAATAGATGTCTATTGAAAAGACCTCTTAAAATACAGAAATATGATATAAACAAGTCTGGGTGATTTGTTAGGAGTGCCTAAGATTTTGTTATGTTTTTTTGACTGATCAGAGGTACTTGTTGCTGATGTTTTCTGTAATGGATAAAATAAGGATCCATTGAAAGATGTTTGTTGACTAAGTAAGAACTCCTGGTTGTCACAGCTGTCAGTAATAATGCCTGGATTAGAATTCCCTTTAGCTTATCGATCATGTAACCTAAAGATATCATAAAGGAAATTCCATAAGTAATCAGGTAAAATGAAAAATGTCAGAACAAATGGTAAAATTAATCGTGGAAAAGTATTTTCCCTCCAAAAAGAAGTTTCTTTGTCTCTCACCCTATAAAAGGACCACAGTTTTGGGAGTTAGACTGGAAATGAACACTGTCAGTGTTCCTCCAGGTACAGAGGAAGGAACCAAACTACCTTCTCTTCACCATCTACAGGGGATAGTAAAGTACCATATTTTCCGGCGTATAAGACGACTGGGCGTATAAGACGACCCCCAACTTTTCCAGTTAAAATATAGAGTTTGGGATATACTCGCCGTATAAGACTACCCCTCTTCCAACTCACACCAAAAAAAAAAATTAAAAAAACATCAGATTTGATTTCAATATGGTAATTTTAATTCAAATGCTGATGACATGCAGGTACTTAGCAGGAAAACTGTCACTTATAAACATAAGGCTGTTTGTCATCAAACATGTAAACATAAAACAGTGCAAGTGGATTAAACTTTTCCTAATTCACTCTAAAGCTGAAAGGAAGGATAAGACAATAAACCCATGGGAGCTGCCATGCTGTTTGTTTTCTAAGCTGTCAACCAAACTGGAACTGATGATGATAGGAGGAAGATAACAAACAAGAGAGAGAGAGCAAGTGCCGGGCAAGTCCCTGGCGAGTTAGCAACGCCCATCATAACTGCAAGCTACGGTATTTTTACAGGTTTTGCTGGCGTGACAGTTTCCCTTTAAAAGCCTTCAAAATCCTCCTGTTTGTCATCTGATATCATAAGTACATCAATGACATCTTGTGATACATTTGTAAGGCAGTCATCGTATGGATCGAATTCCGTATCAGATGGTGTGGTCTCAGCTTCGGCTTCCTCTTCATCTTGCCACAAGTAGTCGTCCTCCATACCATCTAATGAATTTGATATGCCACACTTCTTGAAAGACTTGATTACTGTTTCTGCATCAATATCATTCCAGGCTTTTATGACAAACTTGCACAAAACATCCAACTGTGGAGCACGCATGTTTCCTCCTTTTGTGAATGACTTTTCGCCGCTAACCATCCATTCATTCCACTGTTCTTGAATGCGATCTTTAAATGGCTTGTTTAGGCACACATCCAGTGGCTGTACCAACGATGTCAATCCTGCAGGAATAACTGCCGCATCTGTGTTTAGTCTTGCAAGCATTTGCTTGGTGCTGGGAGTTAAATGAGCCCTGAACATATCCCACACCAGTAGACTACATTTTTGAATAAGTCCACCTGGTCGCCTGCTCCATACATTATCAAGCCATAGCTTTACCCCTTCTTCATGCATCCAGCCTTTTTCATTCACATGTACAAAACAACCAACAGGGAACTTGAATTTCGGCATTGTTTTTCTTTTAAAAATAATCATTGGTCTCAGTTTGGCGCCATCAGCTGTGCATCCTAGTACCACTGTAAAACTGGACTTCTCATGTCCTGTTGTTTTAATTAAAATTGTTTTTTCACCTTTTTGATGGACAGTTTTATTTCCAACCATATCAAAATTCATTGGAGTTTCATCCATATTTCCAATACTACTTAACGCATAGCCATGTTTAGTGCGCTGTTGTATTACGTATCGATGGAAACTATTTACTTTGCTATCAAGATCTGCAGGTAATTTTGGGGCAATTTTCATCTTTTGCCTCCGTACCATATTATGCCTTCCCATGAATCTAGTACACCAGGATACAGTGGCCTTAAATCTGTTGCTGTGATCTGGGTTAGATTTGGCCCACTGAAGTGCAAACAAACGTATTTTATTTCGTGTCACTACATAACCGTTTTGGCGATGCTCATTCACCATGTCTGCTACATGTTTTTCGAGTTGTGGCCAATGTGGAGTGCCTCTTCTTAATGCACACTTACCCCTTGGCATACTCTTTAATGCTTTTTCATTTGCTTTCCAGTCCCGAACCATCTTTTCTGTTACTCCATATTGTCTTGCAGCAGCGCAGTTATTATGTTCCATGGCAAAGTTTACAACTTTAAGTTTGAAACTGGCTTCATATTTCTTTCTTCTTGCTGGTGGAGCCATGATGGGGTTTTGACTGTTGGACATTTGTATACTGTACAGTATGTACTGGTGCTATACTGTATGAACAGGTACAGATACTGGTGCTGTACTGTATGTGGTACCCAGTATACAACAACCAGCCAATCACGGCAAGCGATGTACCTTACCGGCGATTGGCTGGTTGTTGTATACAAAGCCTGCTTGGATTGGTCAGCTCTCCCTGCCTGCCCAGCCCTCCCTGTCTCCAAGACTATCAGAGCGGTAGCGCAAACACGCCTCTTTCACCCGTCTGGCCCGCCCTTGTATCCTATTACCTCCTTCTCTGCCTCTCAGATCTCGCACATGCGCGCCTGCGCCGCTTCACTGCAGTCCTCAGGAGCGAGATCTGAGAGGCAGAGAAGTAGGTACGGTAATAGGATACAAGGGCGGGCCAGACGGGTGAAAGAGGCGTGTTTTTCTGGGCACAGCGCCGCTCTATCTCTTTTTTCCATACCCCGGGCGTCCCGGACGCCTGCAGCTTGCTCTGCCCTTCACTTACACCTTCCCGGTGAGGCGCCCCCTCACCTCGTCATCGGGCGGGGATGCGGCCGCGGCCGTTTTTGAGGTCCCCCCACCATATGCGGCGACCGCAGATTCTCCAGTCCAGCTCGGAAGTTTCAGCACCCGCCCTATAAGACGACACCCGGCGGATAAGACGACCCCCGACTTTTGAGAAGATTTTCCTGGGTTAAAAAGTAGTCTTATACGCCAGAAAATACAGTATGTCTTCTTTCTGTATTCTGTATAGTTGTGTACTAATCTCTGATGGTTACTCTTTGATTAAATAACTCCATTTGAGCCTATTATTTGACAATCTTGAATTATTAAATACAAACATGCAACAGCCTAACTGGAATGTCTCCTCCTCCCTCCCTGCAACACATACAAAATGTGCGGATTATACCAAGATGCATGTTGAAGGACAGGATTAGAATTCAAAAGGAACTGAATAAATTGGAGAATCGGTTTATCATCAAGAAGATGAAATTCAGTAAAGAATAGTGCAAATAGTATACTTCAAGGGGAAAAATCAAATGCACATATACAAAATGGGAAATAAGTGGCTGGGCAGTAGCACTGCAGAAAAGGATCTGGAAGTTATAGTACATCACAAATTGAATATGAGCCAACAATGTGACGCAGTTGCAAACAAGGCTAATATCATTCTGCGATGTATTAACATGAGTGTCATATGTAAGATACGGGAGATTTTGCTCTAGTTGGCACTGGTGAGGGCTCAGCTGCAGTACTGTGTACAGTTCTGGGGGCCACACTTTAAGAAAGATGTGGACAAATTGGTGAGAGTCCAGAGTAAAGCAATACAAATTATAAAAGGTTTAGCAAACTTTTCCTCATAGGTCATGTTAAAAATAGACTAGGGATGTTTAGTCTTGAGAAAAGAAGACAGGGGTGGGAGGGTTTGATAAGTCTTCAAATGTTAAGAAGACAGCAATCAATTGTTCTCCGTGTCCACTGAAAGTAGCACAAGAAGTAATCCATTTCATCGATTGTGAGGGAGATTTAGGTTAGATATTAAGAAAAACTTTCTAATATAAGAATAGTTAAGCACTAGAATAGGTTGTCAAGGGAGGCTGTGGAATCCCCATCACTGGAGGTTTTTAAGAATAGGTTGGACAAACATCTGTCAGGGATGGTCTAGGTTTACTTGTTTCTGCCTCAGCGTGTGTGGGATGGACTAGATGACATCTCAAAGTCCCATTCCAGTCCTACATGATTCTGTATGCAGCCAGTATTAGTCTGTATTAATATAATTAATATAAAGACTAATTAATACAGATTCATAGACTTTAAAACCAGAAAGGGAATATTATGATCATATAATCTGATCTCCTGTAGAACATAGGCCAAAGAACCACACTGAATTATCTCAAGCCCATAACTTCTGTTTAAGTTATAGCATATATATTTAAAAATATGTAGTTAGTCTTGGTATTAAAGACTCCAGAAAATTCACCACATCCCTAGGTAAATTCTTCCAGTGATTAATTATCCTCAATGTTCAGATTATTAATCAGGTGTAAAGTTTTAATTGTCTAAACTCAGCTTCAGACAACTGAATCTAGGTATGTCAGTTTCAGGGTTAATTGCACCTTTGATTCCCCCTCTTGGTCTTCTCAGAGGGCACCTACTTATGGTTTTCAGCTCCCCAGCCATCAACTCTCTTGGGGTGGAGACTCGTCTCTCTCTCTCCCTTCAGACTGAGAGTTTAGGCTTGCTGTCCCGTCTTCACCTCACTGTGAATTTCCAGGAGATCTGACCAAGGTCCAGGACCTGTGGTTAACTCTTTCTCCAGATGCTGTAACAGTGTATACCAATTGCCAAACACCCTTCACAAACAAACTGCATTTATTCTTAGACCAAAAGTATTACAAAAATAACACATAAAATAACTTGTATGCATGCTAAAAGCTTACCAGAGGTCATCCATAGTTCCAGCTTAAGGCTCTGGTAACTGTCAGTTTTCAAACTCCACTACTGGGTTTGCCACCTTGGTTACAAATTCATGTCAGTTCTTAAATCAGGAACTAGACCCTGACTGGACAGTTCAGCTGTTTCTTTATTCAATTTGAGACTTTGATCTCCCGTCTCTGGAAACTGGTAATCTCCAGTCAATGGCCGTCTCGTCAGGGCATAGCTTCAGAAGGCTGGGTTTTTGCCTAACTGGGGTTGTGTACATTGCATTAATCACTCCTCTAGGATTCCTCAGGAATCCCACTTAACACTTACTGCCCCCCAAATCCATGCCTTTCTGGTCACATTTCTATATAATCCTTTGAACTCCTTACATTTCCCAGGTCTCAGGTCTGTCACACTAGCTATGCTTTTTTTCTTCTAGATTAAGGAGCCTTCTGCTCTCAGAAATCTCTTCCCCATGTCTTGTAGACTGTGAGCAAGTCACCTGTTAGTCTTCTCTTGGATAAACAAATTAAGTTTCTTTAGTCTCTCACTATAAAGACGTGAGTGACCATCTGGGGAGTTCATTTTTGTACAATTTATTTATTCTGTGTGAGAATATGAATTTAGTAGGTATCTTTATCAACCTGCAAACTCAGTTTTGAATGTGCTGTTTCTTTGCCCTATCTGTTTTTTTTACCTCTTTGTTCGACTGAAATTCCGAGAGGTGGTAGCATAAAGCTAACAATAAAGGGTCATTAACTTAAGTGCTCTACCACTAAAATGAAACCAACGTGGACAATAGGCTGGCTCCTACCCAGAGGAACCAGATGCCCAGGTCGGTTAACTGAGCAACAGATCACTCGGTAGGGAATTCTGATCATTTGATAAGGTTGATCAGGGAGTATCCTGACAAAAGGGGGCTGGAGGTTTATAAAAGAGTCAGAGTCATTGGAAGAGAACAGATCCTGGATTCCTTAGAGGACTCTGCCCTAAGTCTGAAGAACTCTCCCGAGTAATGCGGAAACTGAGCCAGGGAAAGTGTGTATAAGTGTGTTTATTATTTTGATTTTGTCTGTGTATTTCTTGTGATAAGTGAGGAATGAATTGTGGTTAGGATCCTACGTGAAGTCCTTATGTGTGTTGGGTTTCACTACTGCGTGCCCCTGAAGAGAGAAGCTGTACACCAGAAGGCTTGGATTTTGGTATGATTCTGGAGAATGTGTAAGAGTTGCTGGGATATTTGTGGAAGATGGCACTAGTTTCTGCAGCTAGGCAATTGAGCTGTGCGGTCCCCACTGCCAAGAAGGGTGTCAGATATGAGGACTACACCTGAAGTGCACCCTAAAGTCTCAAAGCCAGGAGCAGTGCCTAAACTCTGCCCAGCCCAGCAAGGATTCAGCTTTTGGATTCCTGCTCAGCAGTCTGGTGAGTGTCCAGCAAGCGAAGCTCCACCAGATCTGTAACAACATGCTTTCCAGATCTCAAAGCAGCAAGTCCCATTCTTATTTTACAATTATGTTTAAAGGCATCAGTTGGTTCGAATGGGGTGTAAAATTATTTTTAAAAATGGGCCCCAATACATGCAGATTTATCTTCTCATCTATCATCTGTATGGCAGAACAGAAGCCTTTGCTGAATATTATGCTACACACTGATTTGAGCTGACTTTTGTAGATTCTGTGTTTGGATCTGAATGTGACTATGGCCGTGTTGGAGTGTAGAGCAGGCCAGGTGAGTGGCTAATGCACAGGAACAGTTTGAATTACCAGAAAATCAGTGATAAAACTATTTGATTTCAAGTCTGAGCATGCTGCTCTTCCTAATGGTTCCCCTTAAAAGTCTCTAGTTCTGCAAGCCTTGCTGCAGGTGGTAATGCACACAAGGTCGCTCTATAGATACACCCTTAACACATGATTATAAGACTGAATAGTATACAGTAAATTAAAAAAAAATAGTTACCAGACCAGGCCCAAAATACTATATTGTATATAATTTAATATAGTAAAGAGCACTTATCACCATAGTAACTAGATGCCGATTTACAGATACATGCAGAGTATTTGATCCCAGCAGCCAATGGCAAGAATCCAATATGCTAGGATTTAGGGTGAAAGGCTGCCCCTTTCTGTATCTTACTATGTAGTATCTTAAAGATGAGCATTAGCATCTTGAATTGAACCCAAAAATAACCAGGGAAAGCTAGTTCCAAATACAGGGGGGGTTCCATTAAGCTGTAGTGATTAAGGCCAATCTTAGTTGGTATTCATGTAACTCGTTAACTGTTTCAGATTTGAAACCCAATCTAACATTCTTACACAGGTTTTATTTTACACCGTACATGCTTAGTGAAATTCATTTCTCTCTCTATCCCTTTTTCCCCCGGTAGATGGTAAAAATACAGATTTTTGACAAGAAGACCAGACTTCCTCTTTTTGAGTGCTCCGGTGTTAAACGTGAGGTCAGTTTAACTATTTGTCTCTCATATTCACTAGCATTAAAATCTACTAACAGGACAGTCAAACCCATTCAGTGAGAGGGACTGGATTCCATTTCTGATTTGGTCTGTAAGCCGGTCTCCAAATTTAGGATTACACACAGTAGATGCTATTAAAAAGTTAATTCCAATTTTAGAGGTATTACTGGCTCCAGCTGTATTTCCAGTGTCAAGTATGGAATCATCACTGGACTTGCTAATACCTTTAAAACTAGAATGCACTTTTTGTGGTGCTCTCTGTATTACCCTCAAGCCACAGCAAGTCTCCCACTAATGTTAATAGGAGGTTTTTCGTCATCTTAGCATATGCACAACATGCCTCAGGTGGCACATGACCAGGATTCAGCATCAAATTGGGTCTGCTGGTTAGATCATTAGCTTCCCTGGCCCAGGCCGGGTACTGATGTGGAGTGCAATGTGAACACTGATCCATGCCCCCAGGAGGCTTGTCGAAAGATAAGGGTGAAATCCTGGCTTCATAGAAGTCAGTGGGAGTTTTGCCATTGACTTCAATGAGGCTAGGATTTCAATCCCATGAAAGTTGCCGCTCTCAATATTGCTCAGAGGGAAAGCATGCTTACCCTTAGCATCAATGCTACTTCTTCCCTCTGTTTCTTTTCTTTTTCACTCTCCTTTCTGTTTCTCTACTGTCTTTCCTCCTGCTTTCTGTCTGCATATCCTTCCTTGAAGCAATTCCCAATGCCACCTCTACTTTTTTGTGGACCACTCCCACTCACTTTCCTGTCCCATCTGCTAAAATGATCAGCAATGAAATAGTTAATGCTGACGTTTAAAGTCTCATCAACAGGCTGTAGCGTTAACACCCTAATGTGATTAATAACAGGCAGAGGAGAGCACATCTAAACTATTATTTCTGTTTATGTGCAGACTCGGGGAGAAAAGCTTGCATTCAGTTCACATTTGGAATGTTATCATTGTTACCATGTGTTTCCTGATCTATTGGTTAGGTATTATGTATAGTTTCCAATTAACATTCCATGGTTTGGCAGGGTTCCGTTGCCTCTAGATCAGCCACAGATTTATTTTGGGAGTGTGGACCCCAGTAGATGCAGGAGAGATACTCTCAATATGACCTTCTGAATTTATAATACTTTTATTATTAGCACAATTAGTAATATCACAAGCAATACAACATAGCAAAGTAGGGAGAAATGATCTAGCGTGTCAAGGAATCTCATACTCACATCATCTCTTGCTGGAGAGCCTGTAAGAGTTAAGATGACCCACAAGCAGTCCTTGGCATGGCAGATTCCAGGAAATCTCTTTGAAATGTAAGAGGTCATGTACCTTTTATCATAGGTTAGCTAACGCCTAGATTCCGTAGGGGTTTCAGTCCCTTTTCATTATCTTATACTAATGTTGGTGTCTCCTCCTTCTTTAGATCACTAAATCTTGTACCTCAAACTTATTAGTATACACATCTTATACTATAAGGTCATTTATGGGTTGGTTACCTATGCTAAGGCTTTAGTCCTTCAACTTCAGTTACTATGGCTACGCTATAGTCTTACAGGTTTCAGATCTGTAGGCTTTTGTGTTACTGCCTTAATTCAGACCTATTTCTTACCTATATGCCTTTATCACTGGCTATACATAAGGGTTAGCAATTTTATTCTTGAAAGAAAGCAGAATATCTCACTTGGGCCATATAAATCCATTAAGTGGTCTTGTGTGTCCTGCATTCTGGCACCAAGACTGCAAATTGGTTTTTACGGTATGTCACAAATGAAATACATTTGCTGTTTCATATTAGCCACAAATGGATGGTTTTATACATCACAAAATTACTCCACATCTTACACAGGCTCTGGCATAAAAGCAGTTCTGCAGCTTAGAAGAACATTTTGGTTGGCGGGCAATACTCAGGATGCTTGCTGTAGTTTGGGCAGTTTAATTTTTTCTTAAGATTTTATGAATGGATAAGCATAGTTATTGCTTTTGATCTTGGAGCATCCCTTCTCTGCACAGGGGAAAGCAGTCTAAAGAATGTCAAAAGTATATGCTTTTCTAATGTTTGTCCAACCATGGAAAAATTGAAATAGAAAGCTGAACCTGCAACTGCAAATATATTAGCCACAAAATAGAAAAGCCAGACAAACAATATGAATGGTGTGCATATATGAAATTGTAAAAGAGAAATTCATATCAGTAAACCTGTTGTACCTCACCATCAAGTATCCTAAACATGCCAGTATGTTTTTGGGCTTTGCTTTCACTCTGAAGGCTATGCCCAGTGTAGTTCCCTTAGTTATAAGTTACCACACAGCTCCTTCTAAGCTAGTACATTTATTCTTAAGGTAAAACATTACAGAGAAAATAATAAAAGAACCTATATCCGTGCTTAAAAGCTTACCAGAAGTCACCCCCAACTCCAGTGTAGGACTTGGGTAGGTTTCAGTACTTCAGTACCCACAACCGGGTCTTCCAGGGGCTGGACTCGATGACCTATCAAGGTCCCTTCCAGTTCTAGGAGATAAGATATCTCCATTAATTTGATTTGATTTCCCCATGCTTACAAGTTCATCTCAGTATTAAATCCAGAACCCGGGTGGGCAGATCAGCAGTTTCTTCATAGAACTTCAGCCTTCGATCTTGGCCTTCCTTAATCAACAGAAAATTCCCTAGGGAGGTTACATTCAATCCTGGCCCACAATAATACGAACACTTAATACAATAAGGTCTTTCAAAGATATTGCAGGAAATTGTCCTATCTGTCACAAAGAGATTTAAAAATATGATTGGGCCTATTTTTTGTATCATTCCACCTATAACACTATGTTTTGATTCTCCTCTCTCTGACGCTTTTTTATTATACTTATATAACTCCATTTGGAGTCATAGTCATAGAACCATAGATATGTACGGCTGGAAGGACCTTGAGGGATCATCAAGTCCAGCCCCTGGGTCTGAAGCAGGTGACCATCCCTGCCAGGTGTTTGTCCAAACTGTTCTTACAAACCTCCAATGATGGGGATTCCACAACCTCCCGCCAGGGCCGGCTCCAGGCACCAGCCTACCAAGCATGTGCTTGGGACGGCACCTGGAGGGGGGCGGCGCTCAGGGTTGGGGTTTTTTTTTTTTTTTTTAAACATACTGGGGCTGTTGGGGCGCCCGGCGGCACTCCGGCCCGAGAGCGGGGCTGCGGCCGGCCTCGCCGCCCTCCCCACGGCGCTCCAGCCGGCCGGGGAAAGTGGGGCTGCGGCCAGGCTCGCCGCCCTCCCCCGGCACTCTGGCCTGCCGGGGAAAGCGGGGCCGTGGCCGGGCTTGCCGCCCTCCCCCGGTGCTCCTTCCGGCTAGGGAGAGCAGGGCCCCGGCCGGGCTCACCGCCCTCCCCCGGCGCTCCGACCGGCCGGGGAGAGCGGGGTCGCCCTACCCCAGCGCTCCGGCCAGCCAGGGAGAAAGGGGCCGCAGCTGGGCTTGCCACCCTCTCCCTGCCGCTCCGGCAGGACGGTGAGAGCGGGCCCAGGGCCGGGCTCGCCGCCCTCCTCCCGGCGCTCCGGCCGGCCGGGGAAAGCGGGGCCGCGGCCAGGCTCGGCGCCCTCCCCTGCCACGCTCCCTGCCGGGGGGCGAGGAGCAACAGGAAGCTTTTTTGTCTGGGGCGGCAAAAAAGCCAGAGCCGGCCCTGCCTCCCGTGGTAAGCTGTTCCCGCACTTCACTATTCTTATATTAGAAAGATGTTCCTAAGATCTAACCTAAATCTCCCTTGCTATAGATTAAATGGATTACTTCTTGTCCTACCTTTGATGGACATGGAGAAAAATCGATTGCCGTTCCCTATATAACAGCTCTTACCATATTTAAAGACTGTTACCAGCCCCCCCACTCCCATACTAAATATGGCCATTTTAAAACCTTTCCTCATAGGTCAGGTTTTCTAAACCTTTTATTATTTTTGTTGCTCTTCTCTGGATTCGCTCCACTCTGTCCACATCTTTCTAAAAGTGTAGCACCCAGAACTGGACAGGGGTACTCCATCTGAGACCTCACCAGTGCCAAGTAGAGCAGAACAGTTACCTCCCACATCTTATGTACGACACTCCTGTTAATATACCTCAGAATTATATTAGCCTTTTTTTGCCACTGCATGATATTGTTTGCTCATATTAAATTTGTGATCCACTGTAACATCCAGATTCTGTTTTGCAGTTCTACTGCCCAACCAGGTATTCCCCATTTTATTTTTGTGCATTTGATTTTTCACCCTTCGAAGTGTGGTATTTGCACTTGTCTTTACTGAATTTCTTCATGTTGGTTTCAGATCAATTCTCCAGTTTATCCAGTTCCTTTTGAATTCTAATCCTGCACTTCATAGTGGAGCTTGGTCTCAGCGAAAAAATGTATAAGCTTACTCTCCTCTCCATTTTCCAACTCATTAATGAAAATACTGAATAGTGCAGGACCCAGTTAGATTGGGCCATTTGGGTTAGACAGCTAATCATTGATAACTACTCTGAGTATGGTCTTTCAACCAATTGTGCACCCAACTTATAATAATTTCCATGTTTCCAGTTTTTGTAAGATTCCTTTTTTATTTGCAGGTTATTATTGTTACTATTGTTACCTCTTATTGTTCCTTTGCATCATAATAATTAGCAGTAGTGTGTTTAATATTGTCTCCTTGAGAAACTGTTCGCTCTCCTGAACTCCTTTATCTCTTAGGTAGGATCCCATGGAAAGAAAATCTGTCAATTCTCTGAGTTTTAATCTCCTTTTCTGAAGTCCATTGTCCTTATTCTGCTGCTCTCACACTTTCCTTTTCTTAGAAACAGCAAATCTATCATTTCATGATCACTTTCACCTATATTGCCTTCCACCTTCACACCAATTCTTCCTTGTTGGTCAGAATCAAGTCTAAAATGGCTGTCCCCCTGGTTACTTCCTCCACTTTTTTAAACTTTCTTTTTATTATTTGTATATAAAATATACGTATACAATGAAACAAAACATATATAAATAGATAAAGTGGAAATAGCATATAAATAATGAAGTTCAATGTTCATTATTTGCAAAACCTGAGCGGGGGAGGGGGAACCCCTGAATCTCTAAAGGTCATGCAAGGTATTAATTATTAAAGTGACTAAATAGACAAACAAGTGAGAACATAATCTACAAGTATCAGGGACTAATATATACTAAACTAAAAAGATATGCAATAGTTTCATGTGTGACCAGATATTCTCATATTGTTTCCCACACATTTCTATTAGACAGTCACTTTTGCCATTAATGCAGAAGTCGAGCGCTCACTCAGCAAGTCTGTATATTAGGGAGGTTGTCCACTGGTTACTTCCTTCACTTTCTGACACAAAATGTTGTCCCTTATACATTCAAAGAATTTATTGGACGTTGTGTTTTGCTGTATTACTTTTCCAACAGATGTTTGGGTAGTTAAAGTCCCCCAATATTATCAGGCTTGTGTCTTGGATATTTGCTCTAGAAATGCCTCATACACCTCCTCTTCCTGATTTGGTGGTCAATAATAGATTCCAACCATGTCCATGACATCACCTCCTTTCATCTTTACCTAGAGACTTTCAACTGGTCTGCCTCTCACTTTTTTCTGGACCTCAGAATAAGTGTGTATATATTTGATCTATAATGTAACACCTCCTCCCTTTTTTTCTCTGCCTGTACTTCCTGAATTAGCTATGTGCTTTCATACCAATATTCCAGTCATGAGATTTTTCCCACTAAGTCTTTGTGATGCCATTAAGACATAATTTAGCTTACGCACTAATACTTCCAGTTCTTCCTGTTTATACACAAATGCAAGGAGTATGGGGAATAGAGATCTAAGATGTTGAGTAGATTCCCTCTCTAATTTCACTCTTATTTCTCAAATGTCCCTATTCTAATTTTCCATGTCTCTCCCAACATGTAGCTTTCTGTTCAAGTCCCTTTTTTATGCTTACATGTGCGCTTCTGAGACGTTTCTCCTTCAAATTTAGTTTAAAGCTCATCTCACTAAGTTAGCAAGTCAGTGCATGAAAAATGCTCTTCCCCTTCTTAATCAGGCATGGGAGGGTCCCAGAGCAAAGATGCCAGCTCAAGCCTGGAAGTCTACACTGCAATGAAACAGCCCACACCCTGAACCTTGTGAGCCTGAGTCAGCTGGCATAAGCCAGCTGTGGGTTTTTTCTTTGCTGTGTAGACATATCCATGGAGTCACTCTTGATTCAGACTTGTGTAACAGAGCATAATCAAGCCCCCACCCCCCCCACAAACCCTGAAGGAATTTTGCATTCTGATCATCACGTTTTTTATATAAGTTTTTAATCAGAAAGAAAACTTTGTTTTGCTCCTCTAGTTTCTTTTTTCAAGTAAATACATTCCAATGCACCTTAATAGCTTTTTCATGAATTAGTCCCCTCCTCAAGTCTAAAATGGATTGACGGCATATGTGTGAGTGAATACTCATTTAGGTACTTATAGCATTATTCATTAT
The DNA here is from genome assembly GCF_011386835.1 of Chrysemys picta bellii. NCBI lineage: Eukaryota > Metazoa > Chordata > Testudines > Emydidae > Chrysemys > Chrysemys picta. The sequence goes on along the minus strand of NC_088801.1, from coordinate 29,376,080 downwards.
ACAAAAATATTTTTATATAAAGGCATTACACTGTTTTTTCCAGATGCCACAATATGGTTTGCATCATTTAAAGTCACTAAATAAACGACTGTTCTGAACAAAGCAGACAAAGGAAGTGGTTTCCCTAGCACCAGGCATCACAGAACAGATCCTATACTCCTACTCAGGTTTTGAGGTTCATACACAAACTCTTGCAGCTAAAGCTGAATATAAGTCCCAAAAAATACATGCACCTTCAACTAGAAGCTGAGTGAACCTGGTGTTAAATGGAACACCAATTTAAGGAATTGCTTCCTAATCTCTTTAAAGCTCGAGAATCACTACATGGGATGTGCTATTTTTGCTCTTAGTGCAAGTATACCCTGACACTAGTCATACAGTACTGCAGTTTGGGATCTGTATAGCTGTGCCTTCAAGAGTCATCTCTGGCATCTACTTAGCCACTATGGGTTAAGCAAGCTGTGAAAATGTCTGTCTTCAAAACCAAAACAGAGAAAGAAGCATAATTCTATATAACAAGGTTTTCAGAAAAATCTTGACAACTAAGGAAAAACACTGACTCTGTCACCACAGTATCTCTTCCCGTTCTTCAGCTCTATTTGCCTATTTCAGCCTAGCTTCATCATCTCCCTTGTAGTATCTCCTTTCTTTTTAACATGCACTCTGATTTTTTTTTCTTCCTCATGTTTCAGCAGAAATTTTCCTGTAATTGTCTTTGTGTTTTGGCTTTGTTTAAGTGACAGCATGTTATCTATAGTTGCCCACCTTCTAATTTCCTCCCTTTCAGATTGTCATCTTTGCCTTTGGGGCTATGCAAGAGTGAAACATTTACTTACATCTGGATGGAGGTTTGGGGGGGAAGAAATGTCATTTCACTTACTAGGCATGTTCCGTTGGTGTTTGTTTTAACCATCTCTCAGTCCCTGTGTGCAGAATACTATTGGCTTAGTAGGGTTACAAATATTAATATTTGTATTCAGTTGTGGCTTAATGTTATAGGGCTTGACAGGGAGCAACGTAGAACTGGAGTCCTTAAGGGTAGATAGGCACAATGCTGCCTAGAACCCAAGAGCAGGGCTCCTATAAGCCCCCCACCCCCAACACATAGGGCCAGATATGCCCTGGAGGAGAAGATAGGCTCTATGGCCCTACCCACTCATTTCTCTCGCAATCAGAGTGATACCCATTATACCGCATCTTTCTCATGTTAATATGCCTAAGCGTCATTGCTTATTATGCCCTAGTCTTAATACCTATTTTCACTGGGCCAGCTTGAGGTCCAGTTTACACAGCAGCTCCAAGTTGTAAGGGGGTTAAGATGCCCCCTTATTCTCTTGTGCTGGCTACTCATACTATGACTTGCAGCATGTGGAGGAGAACAGGCTCATGGACTCACTATACTCTTCCCACACGCAGAGCCTTGGCTCCACCCCCATCCCCCAAAAGCACTGACTAGAACAAGCATGCCAGTGTACCAGGGGAAGAATACTGTGCCTATTATAGGTCTGGTACTTTTTATATCTCCCTAAAATCAGGTCTGAACAGGAAGCAGGTTGTGATTCTTCTAGACACAAATTGCTTCCTTGTCTGCTCCAGAGGCAGGGCAACAATCTGCTGCCCCTTCCTTGAGATTTGTGGCAAAGTCACAATTCAGTCTTTAAAAAAGTCAGTCATTTCTTAAACTAATATGTATAATTTGATTTACATATGTTATCTGACAGATTATCCATTACCTTTGTAGGAAATACTTCAACCTGATTTCCCTCTTCGCTGTTAATTAACCGCTCTACAGACTGAACTCTGATACTTGTATGAGATCATGGTTCATCATTATCAAGCCTCCATTGTAACAAAAGCAACCTCTGAAAACCTGAAATAATTTGCATTTTCCAGTATTGTAAAATCCTCTAACATTACACCCTCCCTAGGAAAAGATAATCCATACATTTTTTTAGAGTCACTACCCTTCATTTGTATACTATTCTTTGTTGCAACACCCCACTTAACTATTTGCTAATGTTTCCCACCTTAGACAGTAACTGTTTTTCCAGGTCAGACCTATCATTCTTCCTGTGTTTGAGAAGTTTCTGTGCAAAAAGTGTTTCCTCCCCTGTAGCCAATAATCTGTGACATGAAACCTTGCCTTCTAATTAACTTTCCAGTTATTTTCTTAGACGAGTATCTCTTACATTTACTGATAATAGGGCCCTGAAGGCCTGATTTCTATCTACTATTGTCACAGGACTGAGTTTGAAATGTACTTCATAATGTCTATAAATCCTATTTCACCTACAGACATAACTATTACATTTTTATTTTTTCCACAGGAACAAATGAAAGATTCCCTTTCTGCCCTGACACCATAGCACATGTAAAGCAATTTACTCCACTCAACCACATTCTCTAATGGCACAGAACATGGATGTATACAACAGCCCAAAATACCAGACAGGTATGGATAGCAGATTGTGAATGGTAGCAACAGCTTGGTATTCTTACCTTTTGGCTTCCTGCACACAGAGTATTTGTATCTCTCAAGGTAAGAATGATGTCATCATTTTCAGATGGGGCATGATTTATGCAGCAGGGCACAACTTTGGGCTGGTCTACACTGGGGGGGGGGGATCGATCCAAGATACGCAACTTCAGCTACACGAATAGCGTAGCTGAAGTTGAAGTATCTTGGATCGAATTACCTGGGGTCCACACAGCATGGGATCAACGGCCGCGACTCCCCTATTGACTGCGCTACCGCCGCTCATTCTGGTGGAGTTCCGGAGTCGACGGTGAGCGCATTCGGGGATCGATATATCGCGTCTTAATGAGATGCGATATATCGATCCCGGATAAATCGATTGCTACCCGCCGATACGGCGGGTAGTGAAGACGTACCCTTTATTAACTTACACTAGGGTGGGGTGTTAGTCATCTGTCACAGCTCCAATTGAGTGCCCTCTTTTGGCCACTCACTATACTGCGCAGGGACCCAGCTTCTGTTTCCCCAGGTTTTTTTAAGCTTCTGTAAGTCTGAGCAGACTGACGCACTGTTTGCTCCCTTGGCCTCTCTGGCCCATTTCCTGGGCACACACTTTGTTTGTTATCCCTTCATGGAAATAGAGCCCCTCAGTCCACTTGACTAGGCCCCCAGATCCACCATTGACACCCAAGATATCCCAGCAGCTTAAACGCACCCTTTTCCAGAATACCACCAACGGTGTGAATCACCTAAGCTACAGTTTAACTCTCTCAGCAGGCATGTGAAAGTTGTAGCATATGACACACAGAGACACTGCCCAGAGTTCTACAATGTGGTTGCTCTTTATTGAATCACATGGAAAATACAGAACTATACAAAAATAATAAACCCTACAGGCATTTGCCTTCACTCCCTTGGGAGTCTTTGGGGGAACATTTGTGTTCAGGTTGGCAGCATCTTCCCAGTTCATCTGACTCCTGCAACAGCTTCCGTCCTCTTATGCTGGTGAAAAATGTCCCAGGAGAGAGCAAATAAATCAGCTTCTGACTGTCCTATATAACCTTCCTTCTGTCAAGTGACTCCTGGGTCATCCTGTCCCAGTGATCCCAGACCCTCCCCAAATGAATTTGTTGCTAGTTGACCTCTCCCCAGATAAACTAGTTCTCCTGGTTGGTTGTTGTCCCTTTTCTTTTTCTGCCTCCATGTCAGACTGCAATTCCAAAGGCAAAGTGCTGCACGTTGAAAATGGGATTTGCAGCTTGGTAAAGATACATAAAGAGTGTTCATAATCTCACACTGAATTAACAAATTGCACAGACAGCTTCCCCAAATCATCACAACACCCACCACCTCTCACATACCAGGCACCGAGCTGGGTCCAGTGTGAGGTTGCAGTACTCTTTTCTGTAACCTTTGATTTATGTGTTCCTGATTAGTAGTTTAAAGACAAGGAATAAAACCAATATGAATTCTTTAAGGTTTGAACCTCCAGGGCAGTTATAGACAATTTAATTTAGTGGAGGATTGGAAATGCCATCATGAGTGATAAAACTAAAGACTCTATATAAAATAGCTAGTTAAGCAAACAGACATTACAATAAGACCATACACTGCAACAATGCTCACGTTCTAAGATGAAATGCAGCCAGGATGATGAGTCCCTGGCTGAGAAGAATGAGTTGTCCCACTGTCTGGAATGGTTCACAACCATGAGTGCCAACCTCAGGGCAGAGACCCCAATCTAGTAACAAGTGTGAACATCTAAAGCACTATAACAGTCTTACCATAGAGTCACAGAGGGTCCCCTTGGGCATTCCAGTCTGTCTTGCCACCCAAGCAAGCTGGACTTAGTGATAGATGGTTGCTATATGCCAAAGATCACAAAGTATTGTAAGCTATCTAAGGTTTATTAATTAAGAACAGAAATGAGAGTTATTACAAGTTTAAAGTAGGCAAATAAGTATATACAAATGAGTTATGGTCAATGGTTTCAAGAGGTGACAGAGTTTTCAGCTCTGCAAGTCTTTTAGGGCAAAACCAAGTTGACCATGGGGATCTCTGCTTCTGTTTCGTAGCCCCAGCACTGTGAGAAGGGGTGCCGGAACAGGGAGGCCAGGGAGCCCTGCCCCCTTCCACTTTTTACTGGCTGTAAAAGTGAACAACAGGGAGACGGCAGAGAGGAGCGAGTGGGGGGTGGGGCCTTCAGTGGAAGAGGTGGTGTGGGGGCAGGGTCTCGAGGGATCGGGGGAATAGGTGGCATAGGGGCGGGGCCTCGGGAAGAAAGTGGGAGGAACAGTTCAGGCCCCTCTGCTCCCCCCAATTTTAGGGCGTTTCCACCACTCCTGACTGTGAGAGTCCAAACAGCAAAAGATGAAATATTTTCTTGTCAACTATTTTTATTTCCTTCTTCCATAATTCAACCCTAAGAGATGAGCCCTTTTGTATCTCGCCTCTTCATGGATTTGAGGGGGCAATTAACAAAGTCTTTATATTGTAATTTCCCACAACGGCCCATTGAGTTTTGATAGGCCTTCTTAAGGGGCAGGAGATGATCCCTCTGACTGGATTTACAGTATCAGAGCAAACATATTTTACAGTTACAAAGCAAAAACTGAAATATTACTTTATAGCAAATGATAAAGATATTATAAGTGAAATTAATGCAAGCAGCAACTTATAAGCATTTCATAAAGTCTAAACACTAAACGCATTGTTATAAGTCCAGTACCCATCTTAACCATACACAGGTGAAACAGACTGGTTTCCAGCAATGAATTTGTCAGTGCTTGGCTGAGGCCTAAATCTTTGGCAAGACATTGCACCTGGTCTGCCAGCCTGACACAGGTATAATCCTGTCCCTACTCGTACCTTGATGGTGGCACTTATCTAAAATCGGCAAACTGCCCTTTTTATAATCAATGATAATAACATCCCTTAATTAATTATTAATTAAGGGATGTTAACATTAAAATTAACATTAAATCTACCTTTTACTATATCTATATTCTGCTATCATAATTACCGTATTTTCCGGCGTATAAGACGACTGGGCGTATAAGACGACCCCCAACTTTTCCAGTTAAAATATAGAGTTTGGGATATACTCGCCGTATAAGACTACCCCTCTTCCAACTCACACCAAAAAAAAATTTAAAAAACATCAGATTTGATTTCAATATGGTAATTTTAATTCAAATGCTTATGACATGCAGGTACTTAGCAGGAAAACTGTCACTTATAAACATAAGGCTGTTTGTCATCAAACATGTAAACATAAAACAGTGCAAGTGGATTAAACTTTTCCTAATTCACTCTAAAGCTGAAAGGAAGGATAAGACAATAAACCCATGGGAGCTGCCATGCTGTTTGTTTTCTAAGCTGTCAACCAAACTTGAACTGATGATGATAGGAGGAAGATAACAAACAAGAGAGAGAGAGCAAGTGCCGGGCAAGTCCCTGGCGAGTTAGCAACGCCCATCATAACTGCAAGCTACGGTATTTTTACAGGTTTTGCTGGCATGACAGTTTCCCTTTAAAAGCCTTCAAAATCCTCCTGTTCGTCATCTGATATCATAAGTACATCAATGACATCTTGTGATACATTTGTAAGGCAGTCATCGTATGGATCGAATTCCGTATCAGATGGTGTGGTCTCAGCTTCGGCTTCCTCTTCATCTTGCCACAAGTAGTCGTCCTCCATACCATCTAATGAATTTGATATGCCACACTTCTTGAAAGACTTGATTACTGTTTCTGCATCAATATCATTCCAGGCTTTTATGACAAACTTGCACAAAACATCCAACTGTGGAGCACGCATGTTTCCTCCTTTTGTGAATGACTTTTCGCCGCTAACCATCCATTCATTCCACTGTTCTCGAATGCGATCTTTAAATGGCTTGTTTAGGCACACATCCAGTGGCTGTACCAACGATGTCAATCCTGCAGGAATAACTGCCGCATCTGTGTTTAGTCTTGCAAGCATTTGCTTGGTGCTGGGAGTTAAATGAGCCCTGAACATATCCCACACCAGTAGACTACATTTTTGAATAAGTCCACCTGGTCGCCTGCTCCATACATTATCAAGCCATAGCTTTACCCCTTCTTCATGCATCCAGCCTTTTTCATTCACATGTACAAAACAACCAACAGGGAACTTGAATTTCGGCATTGTTTTTCTTTTAAAAATAATCATTGGTCTCAGTTTGGCGCCATCAGCTGTGCATCCTAGTACCACTGTAAAACTGGACTTCTCATGTCCTGTTGTTTTAATTAAAATTGTTTTTTCACCTTTTTGATGGACAGTTTTATTTCCAACCATATCAAAATTCATTGGAGTTTCATCCATATTTCCAATACTACTTAACACATAGCCATGTTTAGTGCGCTGTTGTATTATGTATCGATGGAAACTATTTACTTTGCTATCAAGATCTGCAGGTAATTTTGGGGCAATTTTCATCTTTTGCCTCCGTACCATATTATGCCTTCCCATGAATCTAGTACACCAGGATACAGTGGCCTTAAATCTGTTGCTGTGATCTGGGTTAGATTTGGCCCACTGAAGTGCAAACAAATGTATTTTATTTCGTGTCACTGTTGGACATTTGTATACTGTACTGTATGTACTGGTGCTATACTGTATGAACAGGTACAGATACTGGTGCTGTACTGTATGTGGTACCCAGTATACAACAACCAGCCAATCACGGCAAGCGATGTACCTTACCGGCGATTGGCTGGTTGTTGTATACAAAGCCTGCTTGGATTGGTCAGCTCTCCCTGCCTGCCCAGCCCTCCCTGTCTCCAAGACTATCAGAGCGGTAGCGCAAACACGCCTCTTTCACCCGTCTGGCCCGCCCTTGTATCCTATTACCTCCTTCTCTGCCTCTCAGATCTCGCACATGCGCGCCTGCGCCGCTTCACTGCAGTCCTCAGGAGCGAGATCTGAGAGGCAGAGAAGGAGGTACGGTAATAGGATACACGGGTGGGCCAGACGGGTGAAAGAGGCGTGTTTTTCTGGGCACAGCGCCGCTCTATCTCTTTTTTCCATACCCCGGGCGTCCCGGACGCCTGCAGCTTGCTCCGCCCTTCACTTACACCTTCCCGGTGAGGCGCCCCCTCACCTCATCATCGGGCGGGGATGCGGCCGCGGCCGTTTTTGAGGTCTCCCCACCATATGCAGCGACCACAGATTCTCCAGTCCGGCTCGGAAGTTTCAGCACCCGCCCTATAAGACGACACCCGGCGGATAAGACAACCCCCGACTTTTGAGAAGATTTTCCTGGGTTAAAAAGTAGTCTTATACGCCAGAAAATACAGTAAATATTCCCTATTTTCTCATTGGCTATTTAATATTAAGCATAATTTTAATTAACATCTGCATAAACAGCATACTGATAACTATCAATATAGATAGCATTTTCCAACACATTCACATTTTATCTAAAACACTTGTAAAAACCAGTTAGGACCAAACCATGTTTTCAACATGACCTGGAGTTATGCCCTAACTGGTCCCTGAATTGTCTCACTTCATTTTACTCATATTTAACGAGGCCTCACTTGACTTTTGCCAAACCTATTTTTAGAGAATAGATTTTTGGGCCTACTTACATTTGAACATATTTCTATATAACATAAGCAAGCATCATCTCTATAGGCTACACACTGTATTACCACCAATAATTCACTGGAGACCCTCTCAGCCTAGCTGTAGATCTCAGCTTTCTTCGGAATCCCCTCTCCCTCTCATTCATGAAGGAGGCAAAGGGTACAAAGGTGGAGTTCATTTGTGAAGACTGCACTTTTCCCCTTCTTCTTACTTTACAAAAACAAGGTCCACTAGGGGGACACATCGGGGAGCTGGCCCCTTTTTATTGCCTTTATGACCCTGGACACCAGCTGCAAATTGCAATGAATACAATTTTCTATATTATCTCCCAATAATACATCCCCCTGGAACATAATTGATCCTCCACAATTTTGCAAGGAAGGCAAAAAAAAAACCTGCCATTTTTTTGTCAATTTGGCCTAACGGGGAAAAATTCCTTCCTGAGCCCCAAAAGAGAGGATGAGCCAGGCCAACAGCATCCTGAAAGCACAAAACAGCTATAGGAAGGCAGGGAGGGCAAGGCAAGATGGCTCCTGCAAGGCTGGGCAGGTTTTAAATTTGCGGGAATGGGGGAATAATAGACAATTAATTCCTTTTCCCCCACCTGCCCCACTTCCCGGCTGGCCAATGGGAGACCAAAAAAAAACACCCCTTCCCTCATGCATGTTTCTCACCGATATAGGAGGAGGGGCCCCTTTGTTCCTTTCCCCCTTCCCCATTCGGGAGTTTAAGCATCATTCCTTTTAGTCCAATCAAACATTCTTCCCCTCCCACTTGCCGATGCTGGGGTGGGACATTTTTTCTTCTCTTATGATGTTCAGATACTTTGAACCTTTATTTTCCTGCTAAAGAGCACACCTAAATCCTAATCCTGGAACAGTTTATGCACATGCTTAATTTTGCACACGAGTAGTCCCACTGAGTTAAGCACATACGTAAACCTCTGTAGGGTTAGAAACTTAGAGTTAACCTTTTAAAGGTGATCCGATTATTTTAAGGTCTAATACCATGATATAAAGCTTATGTGTACAGAGCAGCTTTATTGGCACCCTTGTGCAGGATGTACTACTGTATACTCAAAGACACCACAGGATAAACTGTGCTTGAAATTACTGATGGTTTCTAAACTTTTTCAGTTTTGGGGGGGATTTAGTTCTAGGGCATTAAATTCTCTTGCTCAGTAAAAATATAGCTTTCCAAACATTCCCAGACTCCTGTACTGTAGAGATTGAACAATCACTTTGTTCATTTTGAAAACACAAGTGAGACAGGTGGTAATTTATACCATTCAAAAATTTAGCAGATTCAAATGTTCAAATTATACCCTGATGCAAAGGGCAATTTTGCTGAGAAATCTGAGTGCTATGTTGAGATTTTCCACATAGGGAAAGAGGTGTGAATTCTAATATGTTAAATAATGTTTTATACTGGGCACTATGTACGATTAAAAAAAAATCATATGCCAAATCTTGAAGTTTTTAGTCAAGTATCGTGTTTACAATTGGCTTCTGTGATAAAAATACTTCATTTGAAATCCAGGAACAGCACATACAATTTATATATATGTGAACACACGCAACTCCTATGGACATCACTGGGAGCCATGTAGGCAAAATTTTTAGGTACTGAGTCTTTCAGAGGTGGATTAAGAATATGAGTGGACTGACCTTTCTTTCCCCATGAAAAAGAAAAGCATACATAGAACAGCACTATCCTCCTGATAAGATGTTCCTTCAAGCGCTCTGTCCTCGTCCTCAAGAAAATTGTTTTATATATGTGCATAAGCACAGCTCCTAGCCTTACCCTCCCTCTGCTCTTTCAGCTCACAGTGACATCTATCTAGTTATGTATAAGGCATTGATCACTGAAATATCTGAGTGAATCCCAAGTATTTAAAAATAGAAATAACAATCTTTTTTTCTTTCTTTCCTTCTCTTCCTCCTTCCCTCCTCACCTCCACCTGCCAACTCCCCTACCCCCACCCCCCCAGGCATTCCCCCTTCCCAGCTTGAAGCAGAACTAGCTGCATTACAGGGCTTTTGTTTGTGTGTTGTGGGTCTGGATATGTTCCAGGAAAGTTTCGGCTGTGTCTCTATTACAAGTTGCCCTGGTTTAACCCAAAACTGATTTAGTTCACACCGAAGTTTGTGATACGTTGACACTCTTAAATCAATTTATCCAGTCTTGCACAGTCAGAAATCAACTACTTCACACAGGCCTAAAGCAGGCAACCTGAACCACCACCATCAGTGCAAAATCTGTGGTCAGTAAACTACTTACCATCTGTGATTCCAAATCTTCCATTTTGGTCTGAAACACAGAAATCTAACTTTTGGCTCAGCATTGGCTTACCTCATCCCATACCTCCTTCCCAAATATCTTGTTTGTCACAGATCCAAAATCAGGGAGAACAAATCTAGAGGCAAGGTAGCCATTATGTTTCCTTCCAAGGTCATAGGTAGAAAAAGTTCACTCACATCAAAATCTTTTTAGTGCTTCTACCCAATTTGTGAGTCCAGAGACAAGACTAACTTGAGTGTCCTGCTAAATCTATAAACCCACAGATGTTTTAAGAAACTTAGTACAACAGCCAATTCTCACTATCAATGTGGAAAATCCCCTTGATGTTGATGAGAGCAGGATTAAGTCCTTATTGCATAGAGTATAATGTAACTCATGCCTGCTTGGTGTGGCACTCTGTCCCTCTCTAGTGGCAACTAGACCAACTAGCGATTGATGAGCCTGCCACAGCCTGGGCTAAGAGAGATGTGTCTTTTAGCTCATGCAATAGCAGCTCATGCATTAAATTGCAGAGATCCCAGGTTTGAGCCCACGTGACAATGACTGGGGTCTGTCGACATTACAACAACACATGTAACAGGGCATTAAAATGAGCTGATCTGTAGCAGAGAAAACTTAGACAATTCTTGAAAATTCACACATTTCTAATGAAAAAAACAAACAACTTCCCTGCGCGCGTGCACACATTTTTCAATTCACAGGTTTGTTAGTGATCATGGGATGTTCCTGTCCCCTAGTCCTGACTATTTATCCTATGTGATTCACAAGGGCCCAGCTCAGAAATATAAATTCATGTTCTATTTATTTCCTAAATTCCTAAGAGCAAGGCTGTAATTGCTGTTAGCTCTAATGAAACAGGGTATTACGCCCATCTTCAGTTCTGTTACTGTGAGTCTTCACATGCTAAGGCTTGTTGTGATCTCATTAGTTACTCTCAATTTATGATACTTGGGAAATAATGTGCTGTATCTTCAGCGATGATAATGAATACCTTGTTGAAAACAAACTAGACGACAGCCAAGGCTGCGTCCCGTTTGTTCTTATCTGTCACCATAGAAACGGATAAGATTCCACAAATGGTGCAATTTTACAAAACTAGTTTAAAAAATGATTCAGCTATTGGACAATTTTTATTTTAGAGCCCTTTCCACTTATGTCTTGTAAGAGGACTGAAGTTGGCTTAAACTAGACTGTAGCACAATGAAACCCACAGATGCCACGTCCATGCAAGCAACTGCGGTGGAGACCAAGCAAAAATATGTCTAGCCAGTAAAGATTTATCCTCCTGACTTTCATTTAAAATTGGTAGATGTTGGTCATGCAGCTCCCAGTGGATTATTTCATTCTCTGTTGGAAATACAATTGGAGAGAAGTAAAGCATCCAGCAGGTAGTTTTAAACTATTTTTTGCATGAATATTTAGACAATGTGGTGCTCCCACTTCACCTGTAGCTAAAGATTGTAATACAGCTGGCCCCTGCATTGATAACATTACAGCCCATGAAATGTATTTCTGCTATAAAACACACACTGAGAGGAAACAAGAAGTACAGGAATCAATTTGATTTCAAATTTAAAACCTCAGACAAGGGCAATAAAGGAACAGATACTATGACTTGCAAAAAAGCTTTCTCCATCAGCTTGAATTCCAGCTTGGAGGTGTGCTGTGGGCTACAACAAACTCTATTTAAAATAATGTTTCATGACTACATACCCCATGTGGTTAATAAACAGGTCCTAGCCAAATGCAGGAAGAGAAGAAGCAGGGACTTTATATCATGTGCTGCTGCATACACACTAATAAAATTATTTTGGAAAATTATAGCCACACATTTCTAATTATGACAGATGCCCTTAGGAGCTGAAGATTGCATGCTGGGTGAATAATCTGCTTCTACACTAGTGTGACAAACAGCAAGAACGTTATAGATGATAAGCGTCTGTTGATGACTGTAGCCACATTATGACAGGCAGCTGCTAAAACATCTACATGTGATTGTCTAAGCAGCCCATAGTGTGATGAACTGAGGACTGTGTTGGAGTTGCAAGCTACTGCTCTGAGACTGTGGATGTGTGTGGTGGGGGGGTTCTGGTCCTGCTGGCAGGCTAGGTGGCTACAGGGAAGCTGGCAGTTGGAGCTAGTCTGCAAGAAGCCCGCCTAAAGCAAGATAGAATGAGTTGTGCTTCTCTGCCTTAGGGAGTAGCCCATGCACGCGCTCTCTGTTTTTAGTAGTTGTGGGTTAATGTTCTGGATTTTCAGAAATAAAGTAGTCTTACATTGCAACCTTTTAGCAACAGCATTTCATGTTTTTATCTCATTTGTCTGTTTGCATGCCAGGAACATCAACTGTTATGGCAATGCAGAACACTTGTTAGCTGCCAATGATAAGTACATGGACAATTTAGAAATCTAGATGCCTTTCTAATGTTATGTCCTAAAATGGATTCTAGCAGGAATTATGCCCAAATCCCTGAAAAAGTTTGCTCTGTGTGGCTGAAATAGTTAGTATTGGATGTCAAGCAATATTTTATTTTGTGTGGTTATTTTTTCTGTACAATCTCTCTGTGTTTTCTATGGCAGTGGGTCCCAAACTTTTCACTAAATTGCACCACCAAACTCAACCCACCCAAGGTCCAAATTCATAGGCCTGCATCCTTCTCCTCTGCCTCCTTACCCTGCCAATTGAGCACCAACCACCCACAGCAGCACCTTCCACCCTGACACCCCAACCCTGATCCTGGCCTGGTACAGAGGGGAGCCCTGCGGCGGGAAGGGGGTTTGAGAGTGAGCACACCCCATGCTCACCCAGTGGTTGTGGCTCCTGTCGTGTGGGACTGGGCCCAGCTCCTCATGTTGAAACCTGGCGTGTGGCCTCACAGCGCCACTCAGGTCTGGCCCAGCCCTCTTCCATCATGACAGAAAGGTGGGTGGGCCAGATTTAGTGGCCCTGAGACCCTGTACAACAGGTTGCAATGCCATTCACTCAGATTTGGTGTGGCCGCCTTTCTGTCATGATGGAAGGGCAGCCAGTCCATAGCTGAGTGGCGCAGCAGCCTCATGCACCAAGTCACAATGCCCGAATTGGGGAGCTTGACTCAGTCCTCTGGGACAAGAGCTGCCACTGTGGAGTGAGTCCAGGGCAGGCTCGCCCTCCAGCCCCACTCTTTCCCCTGGCCTTCCCACCACAGCAGTCTGTGACTCACCTAGAGGCTTCCCATAACCCACTGGTGGTTTGCGACCCAGTTTAGGAAACACTGTTCTATGGTAAAAAGAACAGGAGTACTTGTGGCACAAAGTACTCCTGTTCTTTTTATGGATACAGACTAACACGGCTGGTACTCTGAAAACTGTTCTATGGTGTCTATCACTGTGGTATTTAGACTCTGCACATGTACATTAGGTCTGCAGTGCTAGTCCACTTGAAAGTGTGTTCTGTTTGTCTTCCCCAGGACCTAGGGCACTTCTTTGGAATTCTTTATATAAGAGTTTGCCTGAACAAGAACTGAGGGCCACATTGCCTCCGCCAATGGAAAAATCCATTGGGACTGGGACAGGGACAGGAGAGGAAGATGCTGCAAAATGCAGTGGGGTTTGACTTCTTATGCAGTGGGTAATGAGTTCCACCTCCAATACTTTCAGACCCCCCATAAGAAGTGCATGATTTTCTTATTGGGATTTAAAATATGCAAAGAAAGGAGAAGGGGACAAATATCTAAGTTCCACTCCACTTTATGCCAATCAGCTGGCACAAAGAATGGAAACTGCCTGAATGTTCCAGCTAAGGACCCCCCAGCAGACCTACAGTACGTAATGCCAGAATTGTTGGTTTGTATACGCCACCCTCTGTACCCCCAGCATAGAAGGGGCATGGCTGGAGTGTGCTCACCAGCTGGTGGACAGTCCCAGACAAGTATCAGGGGGTAGCCGTGTTAGTCTGTATCTACAAAAACAACAAGGAGTCTAGTGGCACCTTAAAGACTAACAGATTTATTTGGGCATAAGCTTTCATGGGTAAAAACCTCACTTCTTCAGATGCATAGAGTGAAAGTTACAGATGCAGGCATTATATACTGACACATGGAGAGAAGGGAGTTACTTTGCAAGTGGAGAACCAGTGTTGACAGGGCCAATTCAATCAGAGTGGATGTAGGCCACTCCCAATAATAGATGAGGAGGTGTCAATTCCAGAGAGGAAAAACTGCTTCTGTAATGAGCCAGCCACTCCCAGTCCCTATTCAAGCCCAGGTTAATGGTGTTAAATTTGCAAATGAATTTTAATTCTGCTGTTTCTCTTTGAAGTCTGTTTCTGAAGTTTTTTTGTTCAATGATAGTGACTTTTAAATCTGTAATAGAATGACCAGGGAGATTGAAGTGTTCACTTACTGGCTTTTGTATGTTACCATTCCTGCCGTCTGATTTGTGTCCATTTATTCTTTTGCGGAGGGACTGTCCGGTTTGGCCAATGTACATGGCAGAGGGGCATTGCTGGCACATGATGGCATATATAACATTAGTAGATGTGCAGGTGAATGAGCCCTTGATGGTGTGGCTGATGTGGTTGGGTCTTCTGAGTAAATATGGGGACAGAGTAGGCAACGAGGTTTGCTACAGGGATTGGTTCCTGGGTTGGTGTTTCTGTGGTGTGGTGTGTAGTTGCTGGTGAGTATTTGCTTCAGGTTGGGGGGTTGTCTGTAAGCGAGGACTGGCCTGCCTCCCAAGGTCTGTGAGAGTGAGGGATCATTTTTCAGGATGGGTTGTAGATCGTGGATAATGCGCTGGAGAGGTTTTAGCTGGGGGCTGTATGTGATGACCAGTGGTGTTCTGTTATTGTCCTTGTTGGGCCTGTCCTGTAGTAGGTGATTTCTGGGTACCCGTCTTGCTCTGTCAATCTGTTTCCTCACTTCCCCAGGTGGGTATTGTAGTTTTAAGAATGCTTGATAAAGATTTTGTAGGTGTTTGTCTCTGTCTGAGGGGTTGGAGCAAATTCAGTTGTATCTTAGGGCTTGGCTGTAGACAATGGATCGTGTGATGTGTCTTGGATGGAAGCTGGAGGCATGTAGGTACGTATAGCGGTCAGTAGGTTTCCGGTATAGGGTGGTGTTTATGTGCAACAGGGCTGGGATAGAATCAGGTAGAGCCACCTCTCTGCTGTGTAAGCAGATTTCTGGAGAATCCGTCCTAAAAGCTAAAAAGGGAGGGGGAATAATATGGCCGGTTTAGACAGAACTAGGGCACCATAGATGTAGTCACGGATTCATCTATGCGGAACCAGTATGTGCCAGTCCAGCAAGAGAGCCAAGGGACGGTTCATCCACATTTGTGTGTGTTCCAAATAACATTCTTCGAGGTTATTGTAGCCGTCACATGACAAATGAACACTGCTGCTCAATCTCAGCCATGGATTTCCATGACAAGTTCAATTAAGTGGTTGCGTCATTAAGGACTAGACTCCTCAAACTGAGATGTGCAGAAAAAACAACGACGGCGAAATGTATTAAGCAGAATAAAGTTTAACTACCCGAAAATAATTCTGGTAATCAGTGAATAGAGCAAAGCAGTTTCCTTACCTATTTGTTTGCATCTCTGCTTAAGATTTAGTCCAGGTCAATTGTCCATTTATTTTTCAATTCCAATAGCTTTTGAAAGAGTATATAATAGCTTCTTCACAATGGAGTTAAATGATAAAAGTTTATTCTCCCCTCCATATATGCATATAATTCCCAGTGCCATCTGAATGCAAGATGTGTGCATTGAGGAGATGATAAATCTTCATGCCTAGAAATGGACTAACCCCCTGATTCAAAAACCTTCAGAAGCCTTCAGAAATGGGGTTGTTTGGAAAGCTGCAGGGAGTTTGAATAATTGTAGGGCTGCGCACAACCTGCCAATATGAACTGACCAGAGAGGATTTGGCCCAAGACAAGATTTTTCTGCTGGGGTAAAAGACTCCCATTACTTCAAGGCAATTTAAGTTCTCAGTGGCATACCAGAACCCTTATCTCTGACAGTGATGGAACTTAAGGCTAAGAGGTTTAAAAAAAAAAGACACAATTCTTGTAAATGATCATTTCTTTGTTAAAGTGCTTTTAATATTTTGTGGTGAATGCTGAAGGAAGAGCTGTCTCTAAATGTTCAAGGTAGAGCTTGAGGGAGTAAGTAGTGTAGGGTAATCAAGGTTGGTGACTGGAGAACAAAAGTGGAAAGCACGGAAATCTAACATACACACACTCACTCACTCGCTCTCTCTCTCTTCTGCTTTGTTGGGTGAACTATAGTGGTCAAATTCCAATCTTGTTGTATTACCATTGGACTCAGTGGATGAATTTGTCCCTATACGTTTAATCACTATAGTACAAAATAAAACACATAGGGTTAGTCAACCAATTAGATTAGGTGTTTGACTGACCATAAAACATCTGTTATGAATTAGATGGTGCCTTGCATAGTGGAGCAGATTCAGTAACAAATGACCTGTTTTTCTGCCCGGTTGGTTTCCAGAACTGTAAGTGGGGCGAGATTACAAGATTTTTTTCTTTAACTTGTAATTTGTATCTTGCATGCATGTTATACGGTGTATACTGTTAAGGGTGCTTTATTAAGAGGACTCTCTGATCCCATGTTATACCCTCTACGAAGTTCTGCATCAGGAGCATTGCATTCCATGTTCTCCTTTAGAAAAGTAGATCTCTTAGAAAGGTTAACTGAGACTGTTTTTTTTTTTTTGGCAAGCTTTCTAAGATCACATTCTGAGGCCCCTTGGATCTAGGAGGAATAGTGGACCAGGAATGTGGGAGGTGCTGACTGATTTTCTGTTCCATTTACAAAGCATTATCTTTTCACTAATAAACTTTTCCCTCTAGTGCATTGCATTAGGCACTCGTTGTAAATTTGCTGGAAGATTTATTTAACTATTAGAATTATCATGTTGGAGCCATAACATTTGTAAATGATAGTCCAAAGGGTGGAAACCTTCCCCCTGCTTTTTAAGAGGTGAATATTTCACCTAGATCTGGTATTATAAAATGAGGAATTCAGAAACCCTAGAAAATGCAGGGTACCCATAATAGGCTATGGAGCCTTTTACCTCTGCATCGTGGGTTCAAATGCAGGCCAGATAACTCATTATTATTCGATGGCTGTACACGAGTCAGTGCTCTCCCGTCCATTTTTAACAGATAGATGTTCTGTTATACAACCCCCTCCCCCCCACACCCTCCCTACTGACACCATGTGTGGTATTTTCAGCAGGAAGACCTGGACTTATGGGATGAGAAGACCTGCAATTCATCTAGGTTAAGGGTGAGGCAGTGTACAGTAGGTGGTGGTATCCCCTTTGCAAGCTGTAATGGATTTGGGCCTTTGCAAGGGCTCCGCTTCCTGCTGGCAGAAAGATTGGTGTCAGGCAGATGCTACTTTCCAGGGTCACTTAGTTATTTACAAAATGTATGCACAGGGCTCTTTACTTTCAACAGTGGTGGCCAAAACTGCACACAGACAATTCTGTTTGCAGACCGCTGAGCTGAGACACTAGGGAGTGAAGCCTTGTTGCCAAGAAACAGCATCTTTTGTTTGCAACCTTGGCCTGCCTCTCTCGGGCTAAGCATACTGTTCCTGTCTCCCTGGAAGCATTTTAGCCTAGCTGCACTAGCCTTTTACTGCATGGAACTCCTCAGTGTAGTCCAGGCTGGCCTGCCCATTATCCCACCTTTTCTCCAGCTGCGCTGCAACATAAAGGACAGATCTGACTATGCACAGTGTCCAGCAGAGCAGACTTTTACTAATCCGCATCCAGTGGTTGTCTTAGCCAGTCCTCATGTGGATCCTATAGGCCAGACTGACGGGTTAACTATGACTTGATTTAATACTTTAATGCTCAGACAACTGTAGAGGCCTGAGAGAAGTAAACGATTCTCACAATAGGAAAATTTGTAAACAATCACTTGCAACCCTATGTATTGTAGATAAAGGGGTAGATTTCCCCCTCTAAGAGTGACCATTCAGTTCATGCTGTTCAGAGAGGCACTGTAGGTAGCAGGAAAACAGTTTAGTGTAGACAGGGCCTATGGCAACAGCGAGCTTACAGCGGCACAGCTGTACCAATGAAGCGGCGCTGCTGTAAAATCTTTTGTATAGCTGCTCTATGCTGCCAGGCGAGAGCTCTCCCATCAACATAATTACTCCACCCCTCAATGAGCAGCGGTAGCTATGGTGGTGGGAGAAGCTCTCCTGCTGAGCTTTCACACCCCTGAGCGGCATAAGTTATACTGATATAAGTGGTAGTGTAGCCTAAGTCTCCAAGTGAACACATTTTTACATGGTACCTAACATTTAGAAATGTTAGCTAGGTTTGCACAAGACGTTTTACTTGTCCTACAAAACCCAGGAGCTGAGATACAGGTTCCTGGGCACCAGCTATAGACACTTCATCTATCAACTGTTTACATACACAGAGCACTCTTGTAACAGGCATCCTTAACCATAGGAAGGAGTAGCCTCATGTTAGTATAGGAAGACATTGAATTTTTAAAAATGAAAAGCTAAATGATGGTCATTAGTCTATACCCTATAAAGGCGATGAGCGAATGGTGTCAAATTGCCTGCTCATGGCTATGTGAAGGATTCAGAGTTTGAATTCTGAGTTTCTGCCTGATGGGTGCTAGAGACAAGTAAGAGCTCTGTGGAAGAGGGTTCAGCCTGTGAAATCTGCAGATCACCTATGTGAAGGCATTGTGTCTCCAGTCTGTCTGCCAGACTCTGCTGTCTGTGGTAGCGTGGCTCTTTCCAATACCTGGATGCTGATATCTCCCTGCTGGGTTCTTGCTCCAACTCCCTCAGGGCTAAGAGCGTTGGTTGTGCACTGGGCAGAACCTCTGTAAGTTAGAGCCTAATTGCACTCCCACAAAAGACTATGGAAAAACACCCTTGCATTCAAATGGGATCTGTCCCTTAATGCGGCCAGTAATCATTAACTTACACTGGGGCTAGCCATAGTGACTGGGGATGAATGGGTCCCCTCATCCCCACAGGGCACATGGAGAGGCATAGCCATAGAACTGGGAGGAATGGGGTACAGGAGAAGGCATGGAGCTGGCACTTTTACCACTCCACCCCAATTCCATAAGCACCTGGGCTGCTGCCAGAATCAGAGACAGTTATGAACTGGGAAAAACTCAGTTATGGGTTTCAAGGACTGACACCTACTAGAGCCAGAGGTTGGAATTGCAGTGACCTCTAGTAAGCTTTTTGGCAAGCATGTAGATTTTTATTGTTTTTAATATATTTTGTCTGTAATGGTTTCACCTTCAAAATAAATTAGCTTACTTAGAAAGTGCTTTGTGGTAACTTATGGGCATGGGGCATTATGCTGTTCATAACCTTTGAAGAGAAAGCATAGCACAAACGTTGGGCTGTTTAGGCAGTCTGGTTTGCCTAGGAATATCACAGTGCAGACAGGGAACTGTGCAGCCTGGAAAAACACTGATCAGGAGGGAGAGAGATGCAGGGCTTTACCCCAGACAGGAGACATCCAAGGAGCTGGGAAGCTAGAGTGTCCTTGGTGGATCACAGAGGGGCTAATACTGGTGCAATTGCGCTGAACTATGACTGTACTGTGTGATGATTCTAGGAAACTACTGACTCGTCAAGGGAGATGAGTCTAAACAATTTCAGAGGGGTAGGCGTGCTAGTCTGTATCAGTAAAAACAATGGGTCGTCATCTCTAAGGTACAAGGATTCTAAAAGAGTAATTGTACTGTACGCAGTGGGCTTTACTATTGCTTAGGCCTTGACACAAATAGAAATATTAAAGGAACAAAACTGCATCTGTCCTAGAAGAGTCAGATCCTGAAAATATTTGAAAATATGCTTACCTTTAAGCATGTCAGTAGTCTTACTTATGTCAATGGGCTTATTCATAAAGTTCAGCATGGGCAAAAATCTTGGCAGGATAGGGGCCACAGTTTACAAAGTGTGTAAGGGTCATTTTCAGGTCAGTTTATGGTAGATACATTTCTTGTGCACTCTTTTTATTGTCTCCCCCAATACCTGCCCCAACTAAATTTACCAAATACAGTTGGGGAGAGGACACCATCAACAATTCGTGAAAGAAAAAAACATTCTTTTCAAGTTTCATTCATTTTTAGCGAACATATTTCTGATTAGCCTGCTGCTATTACTAAAAAGCGAGAGTCATAAGAATTCTTTGACAGCTGTTTTTCAGAATGAATGAGCAGCTCTTCATTTCTAAATATTTCAGCTAAGTGGTTAGTATGCACAAGAAGTAGAGACATTGTATTTGGTCTTCTTAATATTTCATTTCTACTGACATTCATACTGGATACACTCCTAAGGAGCATCAGGTGAGATATTTCTGAATATAAAAGTAACTCTGGGTTTGTAAGTAAAATATGCATTACATTTATCTCTGAATGGAAAAGTCATGATGACTTTGTTTAAATAAAATACTCATAGCAAGATGACTATTGAGGAAAGTGACTGCATAGGATTAATACTGGTTATATAAATCATTTAAAGTCTTCCAAACTTTGCAAAGGGCAGGAAAGTAGTAGTCAACAAACTGTCAAGAAAAGTTGACAGATTTTTGCACGACTCAAGGCAATTTGAGATTGTATCCATGTCTCTACATGCATTTTGGTTTTTTAATTTGAGCCATTGTTTTCTAGTATTAGAGCATGGGAATTCTGTTGCTGGCTAGTCATGTGTAAGAGTGGGAAAAGCCTTGAGCTTAATATCCCTGTGCCTCAGTTTACACATTTGTAAAATGGGCATAAATAATACTCTTCGACTGACAAAGGAAGAGAACTTCAGACTCAAAGTCCCCTGTGCTCCCTGCTAGCTGCTCTCTCTGTTACATAGAGTGTGCTTCAATTTAAGCACTACTATTGATCACAGTCATGGCAGTATGGGCCAAGAAGGGTCCCAAATCAGGACTTCATAGATTAAAACCCACCTCCAACTCCCCTCAGAAATGTATCAGGAGCCATTGAAACTCTCCAAGTATGGATGTTACACGTTCCCTGCATGCTGCTTTCTGCACTACCTTAAACTTCCAAGTGGTGGCCAATCATCATCCTGTTCAGAGAACTCTACAGGAATCTTGTCTAGCACTGGCAAAGCCATGGCCAATAGCAAGATCCACACAGGAAAGAAACATTAAATTAGATGCAGATGAAAAAAATTGCTTATCTGGCTGCATCTGCTATTTGAATTTCCACCAGCAGCTTGCATTCAGTCAATACTAAGGGCCTTAGGATTCGGCCTGTTTATGAAGGAGCACTAGCTCCAGTATATTTAAAGAAGAGATGGGCTTACTCATCAAACAGCGATTTTTTTCTACATTATAAATAAACATACTTTGCAGCCTGAAATTTTCAATTTTCTGTTTCTAAATATTAGCTAATTTTAAGGTGTTAAAGCTAAATAAACAATTTAAAGTTTAAAAGGAAATTAGCAAGCTCATTAAGTGCAAGTATGATATGCTAGAATTAGCTTTTTTTTCTGCATAGCATAACTAGCATCAGAAAAGTTACATTTGCAAATACATGTAAACTACAGAAATGACAATACAAAATAGAGGAAGACTCTATAGGTTGATAGAGTGGGGAAAGAGATACCAAGACTAATTGTCATAGAGAATACTTTCAAGCATGGAAAAACTGAGAGGCTTGTGGAGTATATTTTGATTGTGTAACGAAGATAGAAATTGCTAATGACATCTGTTGATGGAATTGAAAAACTACCATCTTATTAAAGCTGACACAGGGTTTGCTATTTCTATTTTTTTATGAATGTGTATTACAAATCATTCTTTCTATTTACAAAACACCAAAGAAAAATATAATATAACTAATGTGTGTGTTAATCATTTCAAGTTAAGATGTTTGTAAATGTATGATTTTGTTGGACTTTGCATAAATGTGTTGTTTGAGCTTCATACTAAACTATGAAATTCATGGTGACAGAGGAGATTTAACTGTAAAAGAAGTTTAACTAAGCCTTAATTGGAGATTTTTATTTCTTTGCATTATTCTTAGTTCTCTTGATGGACATTAAAATTGGGGCTAGCTAGATTAGTTTATACACTTGACAGTGTCCAGCACTAAAAACTTTTGCCCAAGAATAGTTCTTAGAACCATAGAAAATGGTTCATCATTGTGACGAGAGTTTGCCTCTTTTATGACAAGTGTCTTATTTCTGAGAAATGGGATTTTAGAAGAGTTATGGAGTCAGTTAGGTGTAGAGACCATTTTGAAGGAAGGCGAGATTTCTTTCACCCACACTGGAAACAAACAAGAGATGTGACAAAAACTTCCGATACTTGAGGAGAAGAGGAAATGGGCTGGAGATTGGATGAGGGAGGAAGGGGGGAAATCCATCAGGGGTTTTAAAGAACAGAGGGGAAATGGAGAAAGAACCAGTGAAGAATCTTGAGGATGGATGGATGGTGTTTGCACTTCCAGGTACAAGTAAGGAGAGGTCACCATATTTACACTTGTAGAGATTTAGAGCTAAAAAACAATATTCCTCCCTAAAACTTTGTGTAACAACAGTAACACTCATGAAATTACACGGAGTGTAGGGCAGGGCAGAATATAGCACAAAGGTGTCAGTTAACTATAATTATCCATATGAAAGAAGATAATAAGAATAAAGTTTCAAGCAGAGGAGTTGAAGACAGGTGATGTTTCAAAGCTGACTAGGCTAAGCAGAAAATGGTTTAGATTAAAGATGAATAGTTGATACTGGGAGAAAATGTGAGATTTGAATTAAGGCGTGTGATAAAGTTTGCGGAGTTTTAAATGGAGTATTTTGCCACCTGAGACTGGTTAACTCTTTCTTGGGCCAAGTCTGATTTTCAGTGACTGGTAAGTAGCTAATCCACCTGAGTAGAGCTACATCTTCTAACGTCAAGACAGTGAAGAAATGAAGTAAAATTATCTTGTAATCAAGCTCCTAAATGGAAGCCAAATTGTACAAGGCTTGCCTCACTCATTCAAATAGTCCCAGTTAGAGTTGTGTAGAAAACAGTTTTCTATTCCTTCAAATATTATGCAGGCTCAAATCAGGACAAAAAATCAAATTCTCAAAAATATTCACAAACCAAAATTTTTTCCCCAGTTCTGGTCAATTTCAATCTTTCATATCATTTCAAAATGTTTAGTTTGGAGTTTAAAAGCTTAAAAAAAAGAGACAGGTTGAAGTCTAATTAGCTTAAATTTTTAAACAAAATGTTTCAACCATTTTGAAATAGTTTCAACATTATTTTTCAGGCAGGAGAATAATTGAATCTGAATCGGTATCACAAGAGTTTCACTTTCAAGACATCAGCATTTTTCAGGGAAAAAACTATTTGCTGAAAAATTCCCAACCAGCTCCAGTCTCAATGACTTCAACTGATTTTTTACTCACTCCATTGAGACTTCTTGCTTGAGTAAAGAATCAGAATGTATCCCACTAATTCTGAAACACGTGCAGCAGTGAAATGCATATATGATTGTGCTCAAGTGCAAACTTATGGCTCTTTCTAGTTCTGAAATACTAGTCTCTGAATGTAAGCTGTTAACAGGGCCGACTCCAGGTTTTTTGCCACCCCAAGCAAAAAAACATCAAAAAAGCTGGAGTGGCTGTTAATATCCCTGTGAAAGTCTGATGATCCCTGTGGAGGAGGAGGAAGTTACCAATTAATGATTTTGTATCAGTCTGAGTTCCTGACACACACAGTTTGGAACAGAACAAATATGATTTTGCTCTTGATTTGATAGCATTGCAGAAAACTAGGTATTTATATAGAGTATCTTCTCAAGGAATAGTTAAAGGATAGATTTTTTGCAACAGTCTGCACTAAAAACTAGATGAATTCAACATTATTTTGAGCCACATTTTGGAAAATGTGTTTACAGTTGGGTAGCATAAATGGCATTTGTATCAACAAATTTTTACGGCTGAATACTAGAATTCACAGCTCACTCTTAACTACAGAGTTGCAACTAACCAGAGCAATAATTTGCACTTAGAACGCTCTTCTGCTACACAGTTTCTCTCATTTTAGACTGCACAGAGTTTAAGCTCCGTTATCATCAATCTGTTTGAGTTGCATTGAAGGAGACTGAGTATAACACAAAAAGAATATATACATATGGGGTGAAATCCTGGCCCCACTGAAGATACGGAAAGATTTACCCAATCAGTCTTCACCCCAGGTCTGTTGGTGTTTCCTCTTTAAAATACAGTGTCATATTTAAATTCACTCTACTGCTTTTCTCACTGTGGAGTCAGTGTTTTAAGACATGTCAGCTAGGATGTTCAAAAGTGGTCTCGACGGCTACTGAAGTCAAAGCCAAAGTGACTCAGCAGAAGCAAAGTTGAGCCAGTAACCCCTCCCGTTACTTATCAAATGTAGGTAGAACTGTGTTCTCTTGAAATGGACATATTTATGGTTAGCAATAACCACCTCACCTAGGAGACACTTGCAAACAGAGAGCTTATAAAACCAAGATCAGAGTGTTTGACAGACAGACAAAAACAAATAAGCCAAACCAACCAACCAAAAAAGACACAGAGCTGCAAGATCACCATCAACTGAACTCATTAAGAACTGCCTGGTGTTAAATATGTCATCATTTAAAAATATTTACCAAGGGAGCGTTGCATGGAGCAATAACTACACTTCTAGTTATAGTTCAGACAAGCAGAAGGAAGCCCTCTGGTTACAAAAACCCATGTAGAAAATCTCCAGCACTATGAGGATTTGATAACTTGTCATGTAGTCAAACAGGAAATGTCTGATAATCTTGTTCAGGATTCTCTCTCTCACACACTCGTACTTTTGCACAGTTCTTATCAACAGCCTGCTCCTGTTAATGAGAGGATTAAAATGGGCCAAAGCTTTGCTCTGATTTTGGTCTCCTATAGCAGTCTGCTCTGAGACTTCACCAATCTCTCAGCCTCCTTTTTTTAATTTATAATTTTACTTTTTCCTAAGGCCCATAGTCGCTTTGCAATCTTCTTTGCCTTGGCTAAGGATACTAGATCTTGAAATGTTTTTTCCCTAGCCTCCAAGAAAAGGATTTTCTCATTTAAAAAGAAATGATTTTCAGTCCGTGTCTTAGGTCTATTTTCCAAACTTAGGTGAGCTGTGAATTTGATTAATACTTTTTTCTAGAAGAGGTAAGGTGTCAGTGTTCCACACATGGAGCTGTCCTAACCCTCAATTATATTTCTCCTAAAGGTCCATTTTTTCCACAATGTCTACATGAAGATGGCCAAGCCTGTTTCATCAATTTATCTTGACAGTGACCAGTTCATTTTTGTTGCGGGAAAGGATCAAGTATTGGGAGAGAAATGGATGGATATGAAGCTGAGAATGAGTGTGGGGGAAAAAACAAGGGGCTTGAATTGTGGAGGAAGGATGAGAAAAGGTAAAGTTAATGTTTACTTTAGAAAGAAACCTAAAATTAAAGCCCTGCTACTAATAGGATATGTGCGTATCAGCACCCTGATCACAATGTGTGTATGGAGTATTCATTTCCCCTACCCTTTGTGTCTCAAGTTATACACTTCAGAGAAGGGCTTGGGTCTTCTGTTGTTGTGGGAATTGCCTACTGCATAGCATACACTAATGTAATCTAAATGATAATCATAAAGTAAAATTCAGGCTTCATTGAAGTCAATGGCAAAACTCCCCTTGATTTCATTGGAGCCAGTATCTCAACCAACGTGATTATATTCCACCAAAGAAAGTTAGTGCCTTAGCTGAATTTGAAGCTAAACTTAGGCCTGGTCTACACTACAATGGTGTTCCTGCTGATGTAAGTCGCCTACTACATTGACTTCATAATTCCACCTCTGAGAGGCATAGCGCTTAGGTTGACGTTATTAAGATGACAGTGTCTGTGTAGATACTGCATTACTTACATCCCCTGTTGGCTGTCAGCCTAGTGTGGGGCTCACAACTGGAGATCTCCCTCCACCCCCTGGGGAGATGGGCTCCAGCTGTCAGTGCCCCACTTCAGTCAGTGGAAGTGCTCCTGGTGAGGATGCACACCGCTGACAGAAGAAGCATAGTGTGCATGTGAACCACCACTTTAATTACTGCAGTGGCTGTATGTCGACTTAACTTCAGTCGACTTCAGGTTGTAGTGTAGACAAGGCTGTAGTTTCAATAGTGTTAAACAAAGCTAGACCTGTTTTAGGGCTGCATGGTACACTTGCTGGCATAGAGTTTTGGAGAGAAGTTTCCCTGCCTATCTCAGTTGAATATTATAGATTCTAAGCCCTTTAATGATGATCTTCATCTCTTAACGAAGAAAGTGCAAAAAGTTGGAGAGAGAATTTTTTATGCCATGATAATGCTAAAGCATTTATTAAAAAGATTTTTTCCTATGGGCTGTTCAGTAGACAAGGACTATTCAAAACACTTGAACAAAATTTATCCCTGATATAACGCCAATGAGTTTTGTGTACCAAGAATAAAATTTCAGTGATTAGTATTGTGGGAGCAGTGCCTCAAATTCTGCAAAGTTGGATCTTACTTAGGTGAATTTATTTCAGAGACCTACTAACCTGACTCCAAGTGCCTTTATGATATTATATATATTAGACCTGACTTCCAGGTATATTACAGCTATAGTAAACTAGTCACAACAATCAGCAACAACTCTGGTGAACCAACCTCTCACATTCTTTGTGCTCTCTGCTGCTTATTGAGCATTTTCATCATAAATCCAAGTGTGTCCATTAGGCTATTGAGAAATAATAAGCTTAACAAATGCAGATGAATGTCACTCTTCTTAGCCATCAAACACTGCAGTTACAGGATTCACTGGTGCTGGTGAAGTAGAAGTTAATCTGCAGAACAAAATCACTGCCTCAGAATCTTATTCTCATTCTGTGTTGTTTTTTTTAAAAGCCCAAGGGCAGAATGATGTGCATCACATGGAGGGGGAGAGAAGAGAGAACACTTCAAAATCAGTTGCTATTAGAAAGAGCAAAGCAACAAAGAGAGAGAGAGAGAGACACGGATAGCCAGCCACCTAAAGCAGTATTATTTTGTGTACATATAAGGAACAAAGTGCTAGATTGGGGTGTTACCTTAATGTGGCAACAAATGGCATAATTGTCACACAACCTAAACCCATAAAGACCCTTTTAAAATATTTCTTCTAATTTTGACTTGCTCTGTCTTCTGAGTTATCAGACCACTTTTAACTTTCTGTTCTATTAATTTCAGTCTTAAGCATTATAAGCAGCTTACATTTTTATAGTGTCATTTCTGTTACATTGGCATTCTAAAGGTTTTAGAAACTAACGATACACACATGAGTATTTAATATATCAGTGTGGCATAATATAAAAGATTGTATTGGCATCAATTTGGGGTGAGGTCAGGAATGAGTTATGCAGGTAATACCAAATGAGAGTTGATAAAAGCTTAAAACCACACCACACTCTCACGTAACATATCCATGACCCATGTTACATTCTGCTTCCAAGTGTTTTAAAATAGGGCTGGTCAAAGAACATTTTCTTTTTTCTTTGCTGAAATGTAAAATTCATATAAAATAATATGATTGGCTCTATTTTGAAGTAGTTTCTAGGATCCCTCCAGCTATAACGTGATGTTCTTTAGTTACTATGATCTATCTGAGTGAGGCTAGAGACAGAGTAAGTGAAAAAAGACCTATAACTAGTCTTTCTATACATAAAAATGTTCCAAGGCTAGTGGTCAGTAATCGGTCCCATAAGAAAGAGGGGAATCTGCCATTTCCTGTAGCATATGTAGCGCTCATTTGTAGCCTGCAGGGTCATGAACAATTGGACGATAAAGCAATGACGGTTGCAAAGGAAGCTCCTGTTGGGCCAGGACCGACAGTTGCCCAACTTGTGTATTCATCAGGGGTAATTTGGAGGTGAGGAAAGAACATGTGTTGTGGTCATCATCATCCTGTTCCTATTATGCCTCTGGCGTTTAGGGCAGCGATGAAGCTCCCCCACTCCTGTCTGTTTCTGGCAAGTTGTTCAATGGTTCCCCAGCTGTGCCCCAGGTTTTTCAGCTCGGCTTCCACAGCTCTTCACCATGTTGTTTTTGGGCGGCCTCGTTTTCACTAGCCTTCAGGTGTCCATCTTATTGCTACTCTGCTGAAGGAATCAGTTTCCATCTGAAGCACGTGGCCAATTCAACTCCAACGCCTCCTGAAAATGATGGTGC
Source organism: Chrysemys picta bellii (assembly GCF_011386835.1). NCBI lineage: Eukaryota > Metazoa > Chordata > Testudines > Emydidae > Chrysemys > Chrysemys picta. The sequence goes on along the minus strand of NC_088801.1, from coordinate 29,347,463 downwards.
TCAGATCCTCTTGTCTGCACTGTGTCAATAAATCTTGGATTGAGATTGTTCTGGGCCAAAAGATACAGAGGATTTTTCTGAGGCAGTTTGGACATGTCATACTTTCTCATTCCCCATCACTCTGCATTATAAAGTAGTGTTGAAAGTACACAGCTCTGATAAATCTTGAGTGGTTTTGTTGTTGTATTTTGATGATTTCCAGACTGTATTTAAGCTCCTGCAGGTGTTCCTGGCTTTATTGATTTTGTTCTGGATGTCCTGGCTTGTTCCACCATCCTGGCTGCTGGTGCTGCCCAAATATGTGAATGTTTCTACATTGGTGAGAACACAATCCTCTATCCGTACCGGTGATGGTGAGGCAATATTAAAGGTCGTGATATCTGTCTTACTGCGATTGATTTTCAGTTCAATTTGCTGGCTGAATGAAAAGTTATTACAATCACTGAGAGTTCCTTTCTTTGGTATCTTCACTATAACCCTATCTGGCACTTTTTCCCTTTCCCAGACTGATGTAAGTAGAAGGGCCAGGATAGATACTGCTAATTTAGGATTTACATTGAACAATTCTGCATTCAAGTTATCCTTGCCAGGAGCTTTCCCATTTTTAAGGATTTGATGGTGTGAATGATCTCTTCCTTAGTTGGGGTGTCTGTGTTGATATCAAGATCTTCTGCTGCTGCCTGGACGTTTGCTTCCTCTTTAGGTGGCTCCCTGTTCAGCAATTCTTTGTTCTTTTTCGGTTGTTATATTGTTTGTTCCTGATGAGAGTGTTTGTTGGTGTCTGCCATTTACCGCTGATAAGCTGCGTCATTTTGTAGACGGTTCCTTGTTCACCGCGAGCAGCTGCATCCTCTGGTTGTGTTGCCACATTATCAATATAATGCTATTTGTCGCCCTCAGAAGGCGTTTGACCTCCCGGTGTGCCTTGCTATACTGCTCATGGTATTTGTCCATTAGCTTCTGGGATTTTGTGTCTAAAACTTTTTTCTTCAGGGCTCGTCTGGTTTCTATGGCATTCCATGTGCTGGGTGGAATCCACTCCTTCCTTCTCGTCTGCCTGTAGACTAGACAGGCTTCACTGCTCTGTTCATAAATTGCTGTTACTTTGTCCCACTTCTTGTTGATCTCATCTGCATTCCCCTGCTCTTCATCAAGGTCTGCAAGTGCCTGAAACCTGTTCTTTAACTGCAGAATGAAGGCTTTCTGTATTTCAAGGGACTTTAGCTTGTCAATGTCATAACGTCTATGTCCCTTGTTTGGTGGACCCACACTTCTCAGTTTTAGCTTGATGGAGGCTGTCACAAGGTGGTGGTCACTGCCAACTTCTGCACCCCTTCTCACTTTCACATGTTTGGTGGTAGGAGGAGGAAATGTTTTCCTAGCAGGTTGGTTTATTTTAAATGGCTTTTTTTTTTAAATGCTAGTAGTGGTTTGGGAACGTTAGACTATGTCTTTCAGAGATTAATGGACAATTGAGTTGCCTTTATTTATCATATGTGCCTGTGCAATTTATCACAGCATATCATCTGTATAACATGTGTATGGTTTATATACATATGCACAGAACAGTATCCCTTGGCTTCATTGTTGGGTCAGATTCCAGGGAAGGTTTCAATCACCTGAACAATAAATACTACTCCCTACAACCTGATGGGATGTATATGGAAGTCTCTTACCCACTTACTAATGAGGCCTGGCTGCATAGCAAGATCACAGACCCTTTGCCTCAATCCTGCAAAGGGTGTCACACAGACATAAGGGTCTGCCCAAGCCAATCTCTTTGCACAATTGAAGACTAAAGTGTCCTGGCTGCAGACCACAATAAGTCACTCAAGGCTCATAAACTTGGTAAACTTAGAACATTTATCTTCAATGTGAGCTTTGTTCAGCGAGCAGATTTCCCCAAGCTTACATCACAGCTAATCCTAGATACATTAGATGTAACTTTCCACATATGTTTTCAACTCTCTGAGAATACTGTCACTTTTTAGTTCTGCAGGTACAATAGCTTGTAAATTGTTTAGCTGTAGCATACAACATTAAGATCATGATGTGGCCTTTAGCTTGCGTGCAAACTCTGAAAATCTGCTGCTAATTTTTTGACATTTGCTAGAAAAAAAATGACTTTTTTTTTTAAAATTGTAAGTTTCAATAAGATAGCATGATAGCAGCAGGACAAGACAGCAACTAGTTGTTTCTGGTTAATTCCTAGAAAAATTAAACATACAAATTCTCCTCTACCCTGCACCACTTGTAGTCAGTTACAAAATGAATCTTAAATGCTACCAAATTAGAATTTTCCACTCATTTACACCAGTTTTAGAACTCTTTGCCCAGGTGCAAATGAATTCAGAAGATGAACAGCAATGGAGAATCAGGCTTGGTGCTTTTTTGGAGGTGTGTTTATATCTTAGAAATTTATTCCAGATCTCTTACTGTTGAGATTAAGATTCGTGAGGGGGGCAGAAGTCTTCTATTTTTAGAAATTGTGTTTTCTGAAACAGATCCTTGTTCTTCTTTTCACATATGTACTTACAGGCTTTTGTCTTATGTAGCATTGCTTTACTTTTTACTCCCAAATATGTCTGCAAGTGGCATGAGCACCATATTTAAATATCCTCAGGCTGGTGCAGTTCAGTCAGAGACTCCTGCCAGGAGTTCAGAAGATTGCTACATCTGTCTTAGGCTTGGTCTACACTAAACCCCCAAATCGAACTAAGGTACGCAACTTCAGCTACGTGAATAACGTAGCTGAAGTCGATGTACCTTAGTTCGAACTTACCGCGGTCCAGACCCGGCAGGCAGGCTCCCCCGTCGACTCCGCGTACTCCTCGCGGCGAGCAGGATTACCGGAGTCGACGGGGAGCACTTCTGAGTTCGATTTATCGCGTCCAGACAAGACGCGATAAATCGAACCCAGAAGTTCGATTGCCTGCCGCCGAACCAGCGCGTAAGTATAGACAAGCCCTTACAATTCAGGCAACAAAACACTGAACTTTTATAAAGTGCTGTTCATCCAAGATAGCTCACCTGTTCTGACAATGAAATTAAACTGTAATGACAGTTGTTAATTTGAGTATTTTTTTTTCTATCCTAGCACTCCACATTTAGTCCCAACCAACATGCCTCAATTTACAAGTCCTAGGCATTTTTCTTATCACCAGTACTGAACCGAGAGAGGAAACAGAGGTTAATTGCATACCTTCTTCTCCCACTCAGGGGTTTAGAGCGGAGAGGAGAATTTGCCTCAAATAATTTATTAGATTAATTTATCTCTTTGTTGAAAAAATGTTGAAGCATTTGCCCACTTCATAGGAGATTGAAACACTATCACTGTACAATTTGAAAAGCAGAAAATGCTTATTTTACTAGCTAAATATAATGCCTCTCTTTTTACATGTTAATTTACATTACAATGAAGTTAGCTTTTAAATACAAGTGGATTTTTTGTATATTGTACAAGTTGATTCAAAGTTTCTAGATGTGGCTCCTTCCCTGAGTGGGATAGGAAGGCATGCTAATTGACAGGTGACGTTCATCTTGAGGATCAGAGATGACAACTGCAGGTTCCAGTTGCTCGGGTTTAATGCTGGGCTTTTAGTTTTAGAGCCTTTAGGGAGAACTTGGGTGAGGTTTTCAAATTCTTCTCTGCAACCACAAAGGAGGCTAGAAACTTTTGTTTTAAATATGAAAGTTTGGAGTCTCACACAATCATGTCTCTCTGAGCTAGTGCTTTAAGTAAAACACTGAATATCATGAGACATGATAAAATCGCAAGAGTTGGCAACATTGCTCTCTGTCTGCACCACTCTGTTGTGATGGGGCGCTTGCCCCACATTGGGCTTTAAGGGGTTAATAGAGCCCTAAGAAGGCTGCACAGGAGGTAGCCAGTCAGAGAAGGGCTGAAGGGAGCAGCCAATCAAGGCCAAGCAGGCCCATATAAAAAGGGAGTTGCAGGGCAGAGGAGGGGAGTTCTCTGTTGGGAGCCCAGGGAGGAAGGCTTGTGTCTCCGGAGGACTGAGAACTGCCAGCACCCTGGACAGAGCAGTGCTGTTAGCAGGGAGTGGGAGAGCGAGATACAGCTGGCTGGCTGCTGGGGTTTGCAGGCTGAGGCCCTGTGGTGAGGGCAAAGAAGATGCTGGGGCCACGAGGAAGTGGCCAGAAAACTTGCTGCAGTAGCCACTAAGGGAAGTGGCTGAACAGTGGACTTCAAGTCCTCTGGAAGGCAGGAGCACAGTGTGTGGTACGGCCGGAGGGCTGTGTCGCTGAAGAGGATGCTGCGGTCCTTGGAGAGACGCGAGTCCTGGAGCAAGAATTATGGTGGCAAGGCACCACCTGAAGAGGGTGCACTAAAACGCAGAGCTAATTCCCAGGACAGCCAGCAGGAGGTGTTGCAGTGGTGAGTCACACCCTGTTACATCGGTTTATGCTTTGATTATGTCTCACCTTGACTACTGCAGCCTCCTCCTTTTCTTGTCTCAGACTAGAGAGTGGAGATGTGGGAAACTAACCAAAATGCTGAAGCTTCTCTAGTCTATTCAAAATGCAGCTGCTTCATATATATGCGCCTCTCCTCCAACACTCTGACCCTCCTCAACTTCCTTTACTAGTGTTCACCTCTAGCAACAGATGACATTTAACCAGACACATGGTCCTCAACCTTATCTCCAAGGCTCTATTGATCTCCACTCCCATCTACATCTTCCCCCAAACCTTCAATGGCTTTTCTGTTGGCCCATGTCCATTGCTTAATGCTCCTTTTGCCTCCTCCAAGTCATGTGCCCCTTTTGTTCTACATAGTACACCTGGAAAATCCTCTTACTTCCTATGCATTAATCAATGTAATTCACTCTCCTCATCCAAACTCACTTCTTTTGTTCATGTAGGGCAGAGGGGGGCAAACTACGGCCGCGGGCCACATGCGGGCCACAGGACCGTCCTGCCTGGCACTTGAGCTCCCGGCTGGAGAGGCTAGCCCCTGGGCCCCTCCCCTGCTGCCCCCCTGCCCCACAGCCACACATGGGGAGCAGGGGGTGGTTGGATGGGGTGGAGGTTCGGGGGGACGGACAGGGGAGTTGGATAAGCGTGGGAGTCCCGGAGGGCCTTTCAGGGGGTGGGGATACTGATAGGAGTGGGGCAGTCTGGACAGGGAGCAGTGGGGGTTGGATAGGGGGCGGGGTCCCAGGGAGCAGTTAGGGGACAAGGAGGAGGGGGGGTTGAATGGGTCGGCGGTTCTGAGGGGGGCAGTCAGGGGGTGGGATGTCGGATGGGGGGGGAGGCACAGCCTTCCCTACCCGGCCCTCCATAGTTTTGCAACCCCAATGTGGCCCTCGGGCCAAAAGGTTTGCCCACCCCTGATTTAGGGACATTGTCATAATCTTGTATGTGTGTAAAGTGCTATACACACTGATAGCACAGTATAAATAATTCAATAACAGGTTGAAATGTGTAATTATTCTATGCTGGTAAAGCACAGCATATATTTATAGTACTTTATAAATGATTTAACAACAATGTTCAATAGTACTTCAGGAGCATTCCAGAGGTTCAAGCTTATATATTTGTGTCTATATTCCTCAACAAGTTGATACTGAAACATCATATCAGATTGAATCCAGTCCTCTTGAGTCTGGTCATGAAAATAAGTTTGAAAATCCAGACAATGAGTTTGAGACTCTGCCCGAGAATGTTGCTAATTGCATGGGTTCAGGATCTTGTCTAGAAGCACAGACAGTTGGTTTATTCTCCCCCACAGAAATTTAACAGAGCAAAAAGAACATGTTGCAGAAATGCCGTTGTGGTTTCAAATGAAATATTCTAGATATCACAATAATGGACAAAAGATCCCCTCCACTGCAGTTCCACGGCATGGCAAGAGGCCTTCCTATTGCCACACTCTGGTGTAAACAAAGCAGCAAACTGAGTTTGGGATTATTTATCATTTCACTGCCAAGGTGACCTCTCTCCCCCACTAAGTACAAACTTGAAAAACTGGTTTGCCCTGAGCAGCAGTTGCCATCTCTTTGAGGACTGACTATCCAAATGACAAAGTTTCACAGTCTATTGTTAGCCCTGTGCTAGCACCTCTCTGGAATTCTAATTCAAGATGGAGGTCAACAGACAGTAGGAAAGTAAAAATCAGCCTTCCAATCAAAATGGAGTTTTCAGTCTGAAACAGATGCATACACAGGATTCATAATCAAATGTAATAAAAATAATGGAATAATTTCAATACAGAAAATTCTAGAGGTGATTGTTTTAGAAAACAATAGATTCATCCCAAGATGAGGTCTCAAGACCCCATTAGTTGAGATTTTACTTTCCCTGTCCTATTGCACCTTGGGTTTAAACAATTGTGGGGCACGCAGATCTGTTCTAGGGATAAATGAAGCAGATGAGAGGTAAGTGATTGATAACTGATCAGTAAAACAAATTAAATAAAACAGAGGGAGAAACAAGTACCTGTAAATAACTAGGTCCAGAGTAAAATTCTTATGAGTTGGTTTCAGAAATAACCATATAGAAATGTATGGATACTAGACTATAAATCCAAAAAGGATCAAGTACTGATGAATACTGAAATTGGCCAGTCCAGAGCGGATATTAAACACAGGGCACATTTATTAAGCACTATACAGCTTTAAAATGCTATATATCTAACATATAATAATAAAAGTTGAGGAAAAATTTCCTTTGTAAAAGGAATGTGTGTAATTCAGGATGATCAATATTATCTAGGGCAAATTAAAAGACTATATAGCCCACATGGTATGAATTTATACATAATTTAAGTACAAAATTTATTTTCCAGTAGAATACAATGAAATCTGTTAAACAGATGACTCCACATTTTTATGCCATTGTAATAACTTAATACACTATAACAAGAGACCATCCAGAAAACTTTCACTTTTGCATGCTACAAGTTTTACAATGCTCTTTCACATAGGCAGAAATTAAAATATTCTTAACTAGAATTCTTCACATTTAAAAAAACATCCCTTCCAACTTTCCTACCCGGTTGCTTGCAGTGCACTTTACACAGCTGATCAGGTCTGTGTGTAGCTGGAAAAAAAAGTTAGGCTATTTCTGTCTAAATGTGAGTTAAAATGAAGATGATGAAGCTCTTAGGAACAGAGATATTGTCAAGCCATTAGCACAGATGAGTGTTGGGAGCAGGCAGCCATGAGTATAGGTTTCTTTCACTGGAGACAGTCAGATATAAAATACAGTTTTTATAAGTCTTAAATTTTGCTCAAATAAAACATACAGAAATTCGTTAGCTTTGTTCTTTTATTAGCATATTTCTGTGATATTTAAAAAATATCAAGTGATAAAACAGGTTACCTGAAGTATGATATTAAGAAAAGGTCATTCTGCTTATATGAAGGGAACAATGACACATTGTTTGCTACAAATGGCTATGACTGGTGAGGGTCAAAGGATGCCTGGCACCAAAAGTTTTAACTCACCTCTAGCAATCAATGATATTTAAGCAGGAACATTTATAAAATCAAGACCAGGACTCCTGTAAAACACAACAAGCCTGATTCAGAAAAACAGCATGCAGGAAGGTGTAAATTACAGAGTTCCTGGTTCCCTGCACAAAGCCCATGTGAATGGGCAGAAAGTTCATAGAGAAGAAACAGGTGTTGGGAATAGTTTGGATGTTAGGGGAGGGGTAAAAACGTGACACCAAAATTGAAAGTTTGAGTGTTTGGAAAGTTAATGGAATTAACAATTGTGACAGGGAAAGTTGGGTGATCTGACAGGGCATTGGGCTTTAGGGTGCCTGCATGCATCCCACTCTGCCTATTACTGATCTGAGGCCATTTCAGACTGGGAGCTATAGTTGCAGGTCATTTGCTTGCTCCTAGTCATGTGCCCTACAAGAAATTGCATATAGGCCTTCCTGCATCTTAGGATGGGGAACCGAGAAGGCTCTCTACACCAGTCATGTGGAAAACCTTGAGGAAAACACCTCCAGGAGAACAGCTGGGGGAAGCGTCAGCCCTGGAAGAAGGGCTGTAAGGATGGTCAAGCCCTGGAAACACATGCTAAGAGCTGAGGGGCAGTGATACTGTTCTGTATTGTGATGTTCTGAAAATTTTCAGTACAGCATGCCCAGGGAAGAGAACTGAAGCTGTGCCATTGTTTGGAGTGTGATTTCGCCTTCCCCAGCTGGTGAAAGGAAGAGGAAAGTGGTTTGAGTATTGACTTCTGTGGGCTTTGGGTCAACCCCCTGCCCCTCCCTGAGCATCTAATACAATAATGTATAAAACATGTTTACAATGGGGAAGCTTACAGCCTTAAGGAATATATAAAAATAGTTATCTTGCATCCTGGTTTTATGGTTCCAGAGCTAGGTGTACCTTTGACTTCCCTCCCGGCATCCTTTCCAAGTGCCAGGCCTTCATCTGCACTTCTCTTACAGTGGAATCCTGAGGTTCACCCCACTTTTAGAATGAATCCCCAGGCTTCAATCCCTTGCTTACCAATTGTATCACCTCAGTATTTCCAACTGCCTTTGGACCCAGCCATATTCTTCACTCCAGGAGCTATGACCAGATTGAAAATGCAGTGACAGGGAACGGTTTGCTCAAAACAAAATATTATTTATCAATAGGAACTTAAACAGAGAGAAAAGGCTTAAAACAAGACCACAATATTAATAATATGTATTTAAGGATTATCTAAGCTTAAATTTACCTAATGCAGTTAGATAGCTTTGGTGCCCCCCACTCTGTTCTCCTTGCTATTGAGCTGCAAACCTTGTCTTCTCATAAGATCTGCTTTTTAACTGCTTTCAAACTCCACGCACCTTGATTGGACCAACCATGGGCTGATTTCACATCAGCGGAGATAAACCTCAAAGGAATTATAACATCCACGTTTGAGTACTAGCCATTAGGACTGTCTACGGCCATTGATATTTGGTTCCTGCAAACTTAACTAAGCCTGATTTAATTCTCATTTATTCTTTTGCCAGAAATATAACCACCAGCAAGCCGACAGAGATAATTTTATGAATGTTATAAATCTAAGACAGATAGCTCCCATGTTCATCAGAGCTGGGCACAATTGATTATCTTGCTAAGTCTAATATATATGCCTCAGTCTATTGCTCTATGATCTCTATGAAGAATTTATGGTGTTTAGATACATCTTTTGTTTTGTCTGCATGTGACTAATTATTGTACACATTTTCTTTGTATTTCAGGTGTTTTTTTTTTAAATGTAACTTCTGATTTACTGCTGCATGATTATGGAGTTTAATACTTGTGTATATATATTATTTGTAGGTGATAGGAAAAGAGTCATTTAACAGAAAAATGTCTGAATATAAACCTTTGATTAAAAAAATTACTTTCATTAGAAGCACAACTTAAAAGTTAACTGCTCACTCCATCATCGGAATCCCAGGAAAGCCTTCTTGTTAATAAAATTAAAGAGCATTAGAGTTATTTATATGGAGTCATCCTGCTGGTTATAAAGCCATACCATAATAGAGTAGGCTGGGCCTTTTCACCTCTTGATAGGAGATGCTGCACAGATGTTTATCTTTGGAATAATAATTCAAGTTCATTTTCATAGCAATCATAGAGTACTTGGAAGTATTGTAAACTGATTAACAAAACCAGTATTGCACTTGTGTTAAATAGTACTTATAATCATACAAAAATTAGGCTGTCATAAAAGGATCAGTTTTCTCTTTCTTTTCTCTTCTTGAAGTGGAAATGTGAAATGCATAAACATAAGTTACCTTGAATCTATGAAAATGGTAATTTTGTTTATCATAAATAAATAGTGAATGTTTTTAAAGCATGAGACTCTACCCGTCTTTCCCTGAATAATTGGTCTATGAACACAGGCAGTGCTTGGGGAAAAATCGGTATTATCAATGTAGCATTGACATGCTACTGGCCTCATTTGAAGCTCAATAGTGTCCCAGAAAGCTAAATCACCCCTTCACAGCCTAGAGGCAATCCTAATGCACCTCCCTGTTCCCCTAGACAGAATCAAACTCAGCCCTTATTTAAAAGTTGTTGGATTCTTTTCTACTCTACTCCCTGCATCATTCCATCCTCATACCAAATATGAGTGATTGTACACATTTATGTAAAAAAAGATTTGGATCTTAGAAATATTTTAAATATATTTTAACATCCGCATCCATAAGATGATCTCTTATTCAGAGTGCTCATTGAAACAAATATTAGATCTAAGGTCAAACATCTTTTCTAGGATAATTAAACAATTTTGAAAATTAGGGGCCCAGTTCTGTTCCAACTGAAGCTAATGGAGCAGGATTGGGCCTATTACCTATGTTTTGGCTTACTATTTTACCAGGTTTTGTGGTTCACCTTCACTCCAATTTCCTTCACATTCACCTCCCAGGCTGTATTCTTCTGAAATAAATATTTTTAATCCTTCAGCATTTTCCAGTTTTTTTAAAAATCTGAATAAATGTCGCCAATTCACTTGGTAATGTATATGGCTGAGGAAATAGATTCCAACATGTCTTATGTTTTATGACACAAAATGACTGATACCATTCTGTAGCATCATGATATCTTTTTGTCAGACATCTGCCCATTTCAACAACGGATTTTGCTAAACAAATAATCTTGATAGGATCATGCAATGTGTTTTTTCACTTCATTCATAATGTTACTTCAAAGACTGTTTTCCAGTTCCACATATGTTTGCATTAGAAGCCTCAGCTCTAACATTTTTTCCTGAGGTATAGCTGGGCAGATACCTATGAGACGTTACAAAGAAGCTCCACGACACACTGATCATCAGATCTTATCATGGTGATACAAATGAACTTTAATTGATTTTGTACTGGGAAATAACACCAGTAAATAAAATAATGAAATGGGTACATTCCATTCTTGGTATGCCCTGCTTTATACAGTTGATCTACCTCAGGAAGGCATAGATCGTAGTATACATGTTGTTCACATCGGCCAAGATTTCATCCTAAAATAATGTAAATTTTGACATTAGCTGCAACAGGGCCATGATTTCACCCATAGTAACTAAAAATTGGGATTCTTAAATTTGTTGTACCCATCATTAGTGCACTGTTATGGCTCAATGATTGCCTAGGAATTGACAAAATGGGAACTTTGAGTTTCTTATCCTTTAAAAAAAAAAAAAAAAAAAAAAGCAGACTCCAATGCATGCGTTGTGCACATACCTCATCTATGTAACTACATCTGCTTACCTCTGTTACCATGATGTTTGTAAATCATGTTTGTCACACCATCTTCTTGTCTCTTGTTCTATGGTGAGATCTTCAGGACTAGAACTGTTTCTTCCAACATGTTGGTAAAGAGTCCAGCACACTAGAACCCAAATCCTGATTGGTGCAGATGGACTCTAAATTAACACAAATAATAAGAAACTGAATCTAGGAGGACAATTCTTCAGTTAAATCAGAAGGGCAAAAAATAACAAAGAAAATGTTTTCCCATTGAAACCTGGCATATCATCACTAAGTTGGACATGTCTTCATGAACCCAATCATTTACATTGTGAATCAAGCAAATCCTTCAGATCAGCTTCCCAACATACACTTCTTGCTATCCAATTCCCATTTTATATAGATGGTTAAATATTTATAAAGAGGTTTGAATGAAAGCTTTACTAATGACAATAATTTAATTGACCAGTGACTCGGAGCAGGGCTTCATCTTCATTTATAAAGCACTATTTGTGTCCATGGCAATTCACCCGCTGGATCTATTCCTGCTCCTACTAAACCCACTCAACATTTTGTCACTTACTTCTGTGGGAGCAGATTGTAGTCACTGAAGCTACAGCAGAGATGTCTAGGGCCTGGTTTTCAAAAACGGGCAAGTGCAATTGCCACTTTCAGGGGCTTGTGTGTGCAACTATGTATCTAACTGACTAAATGAACAATTTTGTTTATATCCACAAATTATGAACATGTTCTCTATTTTGTTCAGGTTCCTATGCTGTATCTATCACCACAATATTTGTTTATTTTTGACGATCAGGCGGGCCTCAAATATTTGCAATTGCCCAATAGTGTTGGCTGTCTTAGAACGTAGTAGGGACAAATTCTACTTTCAGTACACCAGTGTGAATCCACAGGAACTCTACTGAATCTAGCTCAACTATTATTCTAGGGCAAGACGTGTCTTTTTATTTGTTCTGTAGTGCACAGTGCATGTTTCCATTATTATGTAATTACTAATCAGTAAGTCATAACAGGAGTAGAAATAGCAATTTAAAGAAAAATATTTCAAGATGAAATTTAAATGTAAGAATCTCTAAAATAGCACAGTGTGTGAAAACATGGGTTTCTCCTGGAGTCAGTTCAATCTCAGAACACCACATGCACACTGGCAGCACATCAGATTCAGCTGTAAGAGATGGTTGAGGAAGTAAGTATTGCTGGTATGCTAAAAGAAGCTATGGATTATAGGATTCCATTTTCAGTTCAAAATGGACTGACAATGGGGAAAAATAATGTAAAGCAAGATTGTATATAAAATCAGTTTTATATACATAGCACTATGTATAAAAATCAAAGTATTAATACTATACTATATTTATAAATGGAGAAAGGAATTTAATCTTTCATTTATAGATATCTTCAGATACCTGGATTTCTCAGGTCATTGAGCACTTGGCCCTTAATGAAGTGTTATGGATTGCATTCAAAGTGTGAAGGTAAATCATGACAGTCAATCGATTTACACCAGGTGATTAATAAGGGGATGTCTGTAATAACACCAAACTGCTATATATTCTCAATTTCCCTTACAGTGAAACTTTTCACTTGCATCTTGCAGAACAAAAAAGATCCGGATTTTTGAGCTCCAAACTTGCCTGTTATATTTTGCTGTTAGGATTTTATCTTTAATTAAAAGATGTAAACAGAACGTAAATGTTAAGACAAAATTTCTATCTAAAGTATTTATTGCAAGTGTAATTTGAATCAGGGTAACATTTACAAAAAGCTCCTAACTGGCTTAGGAGTCTAGGTTCCACTTTCAAAAAGTGACTATGGGCCAGTTTTTTAAAGATATTAAGGCACCGAATGACACAAGTGCTTGCAGTGGGATTTTCACTTTCCAGTTGCAAAACTCCCATTGACTGCAATGAAATTGGAATGTTACCTCCAGATTATACACTCAGACAGAAGTTCAGTTTCCTTCCAAAGAGTTCATGTTCATGGACATCCAGTGAAAAATTACCATTCCCTTCATGGTGTACGTAAATGTGTCATGCAAAATTTCTCACCCACTCTCTCTTTCGGTTTGCCCATAATTTCCACGCCCTACCCTCCAGACAAGGTTATACAAACATTACCTTTACTCTAGGACAAAGCCTCATTCAGACCCAAGGCATTTTCTAGCATCAAGGGGATGAAAACACAAATGAAGTTTAACATCAATGTTTGTTTTTTCCAAAGCATTGTGACTATAAATCATTGATGCAAATTGGGTTTTTCCCATAATAATGTGAAGATGAAACAGCCTCTGCCTTAAATACAGAAGTTTAAGTCTTCCCACAATGTACCTCAGTACAATTGTCCTTATATATCCATGGCCCACAAATATTGCCCTCACCTGTAAAGGGAGAAAATTCACAGAGAAATTCTTCACAAAATATCCAGGCAGCCAAGATCTGACATGGAAAAAGTGGATAGGGCTAGAGGAGGCAGGGGAACTGCAAAAAGTGGCATGTTTTCCCCCAAAACTGTGACCACAGGAAAACTTGGAGTTAATCCCACCTGATTCCATTTATTTGCATGTGCCAATGGCTGTAGTGCTGGAAGACCCCACAACTTCCTCAGTGAGGCAAGAAAGTGTTATTAGTCCCATTGTACTATTGGGGAACTCAGGCTCCGAATGCTTACATTTTCAAAAAGTGGCCACTGATTTTTGGAGGCATCTTGTGCCTGATTTTTCAGGGTTAGGGGAGTAGGCCACAGAAGCAGAACTCCCCACTTCTTTGTGCAGATGGGATGATAGTTAATCTAAAGAAATATAGGACCTAACAATGATACCTTCCCACATGGTATGAAATGTATTATCATTTATAGCAGCGTGAAGCTTAAAGTCTTAAAATTAAGAGACTGGTAGGTATTGCTGGTAGGTATTTTGGACAGCTCCATTTTGTCTCAATGTTCTATGATGGATCATCCACATTATCAAGTCCACTAAACTTTTATTTTATTAGGTTCCTGCTCTCATCCCTGCAAAAAGAGAGTTTGTGCACCACCAGGTTAAAACATCTGGGAATGATATCAGCAGGATTTTTCTGAACATTAGGGTATGCTCACTCAGAATAACTGAACTGTTATAACTGAAAAATTCTATTTATTAAGGCCCTCCACACTGATGCAATGGCTGGTAAATCATCTGCAGGTAAATAACATCTGAGGCTGCATTAGGAAGATATTTTTGGCTTGGGTAGCATGGCAAGCGAACAGCTTGGTAGGTTTTGTGACAGTGCAACTAAAGTCGGATTCACAGATCCCTTCATATCAAAACTAATTCTCTTTCCTGAACCAGCAAATTTAGATGACTTGGAAAAAAACCACTACGATATTATATAGTAATTTTTTTTTTAAAAATTACAATAGTGGTAAGAGGTGTTTTGGTTCATTAGTGTCGAATATTTTTATTAAAATGAAACGAATTCTAGAAACTAGTAGGTATATAAATCCATCTCAGAAGAGAAAATGAACTATGGAAATGTCTGACATTCAAAGACTTTGTTTAAAATGGACCTGTATTAATCAACAATATCTAAGTTAACTGAAACCACATCCTGTATCTTCCTAAGTAAACAGCTTTATGAAGACGGGCTGCATATTAAAGAAAAGTCAATACGAATATATATCAGGAGTCCACTTTCAAAACTTCCAAAGAGTATTTGGCTATTACTAACACAGGCTTGGGGAAAGAGTTTTCCTCCCAGAAAAACCTTAAAAATTACATAACATGTGGGGGACAGGAAGTAGCTTTTAATAATGCTCTTAAAGAGACATGATACACCTATCTGTGCCAGAGACAAGAAAAAGCAAGGTGACAGCCTGTAGCTGGTTATGTTTAGAACTTAATTTTGATCTTGACTCGTATGAGGTGCCATAGAGGGACGCATGTGGGTACAGAAGGTCAGATTACCTGGAGGCAATATCATACAATTTACGAGTAATAACTACTACTGAGCATAGTGTTTCCTTAGAACTTATGACTGCCTGGAATTAATACTGTTATGGGCCATCAGTTCTTTGCAGCTGGTTAACATGATCATGATCCAATATCCACTGAAGTTAGTTGAAGTCTTTCCACTAACTTCAATAGGAGATGGATCAGGCCCAAAGCCCCCCAGAAATGTCCTTTGCTGTGATCACTATTGCTTAAAAACTGAATCACTTGAAATCCCGTTCTTGTTTCCTGATTTGAAGTGGACCTGCCATTTTCGTACAGTATATGCCAAAACATAAGGCTACCACCTCATCATTTAAATAATTGTACAAAAATCAAAACCCTGAATATTTATTCATTTGTTAAAAAATATACGTAGGGTACATTTGATAAATGACAAGTACACTATGACGTTTAAACCCAACAATTTTTGAAAGTTTAATATAGCTTTAGATAAAACTGAGCTTGCAGTATTAACGAATACAAGAGTTTGTAATTTTGTATAATCCAAATAAACTTGTACATTTATACAATTATAGATTGCATGCCAGAAAATGCAATTAGTTGATTCTAATTTGAATATATACAATTTACAATATAATTCAAGCATAAATTCAGCAGTAGAGAACACAGACCTGCTGTGCAGTCAGAAAGAAATACTTTTTTAGCTTAAGCACTAGGGCTGGGCAAAAACAAAACTGATGAAATGAGAGAAGTGGCTATGCTAACAGAAATTAAATATTAACCCAGAATAACTTCAATTTCTTAAAAAACAATTACAAACTAATTTATTATTCATGTTTGTTTGCACTTATCAATATTTTAGTCTTAACATACATTATATTCCAGTACATGCCACAGGACTCAGCAGCCTTATTCGCAGCAGGGAAGGGTGAATGTTTTATATAAAAAATTCGGTATTTTGAATTAATCATAACTGAATATTTATCAAAATATTTTGCAGCATCAAACATAACATAATAAGGACAGTACTTTCCAATTTCAAAGCATGATTTCTTCAGATTACTAAGGCCTGGTCTACACTACAAAGTTAGGTCAACTTAAGTCCACTTGTGATGACCCTAGTTGTGCACGTGTCTAAACCAAAGCCTATCTCCTACCAACATAAGTGCCCATCAGACAGTACTACCTCCCTGAGTGTCAGAGAGCCACGGTTGGCCTACTTAGGTTGATGCAGTGCAAGTGTAAATACTGAATTACCTCTATTGATCCTAGCAGTCCTCCAGCAACTGTCTCACAATATGCATATCTCCGTAACAATTTTAAACTCCACTGCCAACGGTCAGAGAGACTGGAATCCCTTAACCATCCCACCTCCGCATCAGCACCTCTCATGTGATTCTGAAATGACTCTTCCTGATTGCCTACCTTGGCAAGCACACCTACCAGCTCACCTTTGTTGTGTGCATCTGGCCATGCTGGCTCTGCACACAGATGCTACTAGACATGCTCCTACCTGGAGTAAACAAGTAGTCTTGGATCTCCTTGGCCTGTGGAGAGAAGAGACTGTAAAAGCTATGGAAATATAGACATCTATGTGCAAATTCCACTGGCGATACTGAAACTGCAGCACAACAGAGATGACCAGCAGTGCTGTGTGAAAATGAAGTAACTTTGCCAGGGATACCAGAAGGGGAGCGAGGCAACAAGAAATCTGATGCTGCCTTGTAGACCTGCCATTTTTAGAATGACCTGCAGGTCATACTTGGCAGTGACCCTGCCAGCACCCTCATTCTGTTTTGCAGGAGCCTGAATTGCAGACCTGTTGTAAGGAGAAGGGGAAAAACCATGCCACAAGCCAGAAGCAGTTTGAATTTCCACCAGACTCAAACCAGTCCCACCATGTGAACGCATATGAGCTGACTGATGGGAAGGGAGTGTGGGTAAGTGTGTACAGGCATTATTCTTTATAATCACTTCCCCCTTTTCATTGTCAGTAATCTCATCTCCCTCCCATCTAGCTCTTCTTCCCCATTTAAAAAAGGGTGCCCATCTCATCAGCAACTGTAGAGAACAAAAACTGGTATAATGTTAGAAAAAAACGATAGAGAATAAATTCAGAAAGAGTATTATGGCAGTCTGATTACACAATTCACATCAGATTATTGCCCTGTGCTCAGGCAGAGGTAGAACAAACAGAGGTAGAATCGGCATCCGCTTTTTTTATTCTTTGGTTTGTCGGGCTGGGCAGGGGGTCATGCAGAGAACTTTGTTAATCTGAACAGGGATGTCCATGGAGAAACTCTGCGATCCTCTCCCAAACCTTTCTAGGGATGACAGCCTTTTTTCTTCACCCCCGATATGAGATTTTACCATGACACTCTGTGTTGCATTTGGCTGGCACCATTGCAATAAATAAGCTATCTGCGCAACATACGGGCCCAGGCAGTTTTGGGATGCCATTTGCAGTAGGGTTGTCTGTGCTGAGATATCAGCCAAAGTTATCACTGCCGGTGAAAAAACTGCCAATATTCACTGCACTTTGCCTATACCCACACCCAGGGGCACCTAGCATTTAAACCTTCCATGCAAAAGAATAACCCCACACCCCTACTCACCATGGCTTGAGCTGCAGAGCGGTGCTGTAGCGAGACGCTCCAAAACTTAAGTGACAACTAGCATTTCTTATTACAGAGAATAACATATGAGAGATTTTAGACTTATCATTCCCTTTCCATTGTGGTTATAAATCTAATGCAATATCGGTCTGTTTTAATCAGCAACCTCTGACCTGGTAGTCTCGAGAGGTGCCCCCCTCCAGATCTGCTGAATATTTGATCCTGATCAGGAGGAGAAAGTAGTGGACTAGGGAGAATATGTTCTGCGAGATCTTCCAATCCTCTACAAACTCAGACTGAAAACACAGGGCTTGGAGAAGCCATATGACCGTGACAATGGAGAAAGACCAAGAATGGAGAAAGCAGTTGCTGCAGGAGAAGAAAAAGGACCAAAAGGCATACTGGGAAATGCATCAGGACATGATGGGTTTGCTCTGACAACAAACTTAGATGTTACAGAGCATTACTGACCTATATGCCCAGAGACCTCAGACTCAGTAGCTTTTCCAGTCCTTGGAAAACACCATGGTCTGATACCCACCCGCCCCCACATAACAAGTGGCAATATGGTATACATCTTTACTGCTGCTACTCCACACTGGAGGAAAACCAGGAGAACCATAGCTACACATACACTGACCAGTGAAACCCACAGGATCAGCCACACTTAAAAGTATACCTTTCTGTTGATGTATTCACTGGCAAGATATACTGTCCGTCACCCCACCACTGTTTGGAAACCCAATTGCTGAAAGTCCAGCCACTATTTCCTGCACATTGCCAAGTACCGGTCCTGTGCAGCAGGACACACTTAATGGCCTTACACATTTGGATGACCGTGGCTCCCCCTGTGGATTTTCCAACTGCAACATGATTGCCAATGATTGATAGCACTCTGGTATTGCAAGTTTCCAGAATGCAATTGCCACTTGCTTCTCCACTGTCAATTCAGCTCTTATTTTGGTGTGTCTGCACTGGAGGGCTGGAGTGAGCTTGCCACAAAGATCCAGGAACATGGCCTTTTGCATCCAAAAGTTCCGCAGCCACTGCTCGTCATCCTAAACCTGCATTACGATGCAATCTCACCAATCAGTGCTAGTTTCTCAGGCCCAGACACAGAGATTCACCATGAGGAGTTGCTCTGGATCTCCCTCCCGCCCCCAGCTATGTCTATCTGTATCCAGTTATTGTGCTTCAACATCTCTGCATCTTCCTCACTACATGACCAATTGTAGTACTCATTCAAGTTCTGCAAATACTGGAGAATCGTTCGTCTTGTATTAGCAAAGCTCATGAGAATTGTGCTGAGCTGTGCAGGGTCCAGGCTTTTGCCAGAGATGGCAGAGACGGGAAAGCAGTTTGCAGGACTGTGGAAATTTTTAAAAATGGTGCAAAAATTATGGGATTGGGGCAAGCACTACAGGACGAAGACAGTGGCATGGTGGAAAATTGACCCCTAGTTCCCAGAAATACCTGGTATTTCACAAAGCCCAGTAAAAATATCCCACAAGGCATTGCACCAGATGGTGCCATGGGGCATACTGGGATACCTACCTCTGGTGCACCCCATTTTATACTTGGGTGCTTGTGTTGGCACTGTGCATACTCACCACAAGTGTGTGTGTGCCCAAGTGTATTCGAAAGTCTGCAGCTGCACGCCAATCAAACTCTCATGTAGACACGACCTAAGTAATTTGTGGTTCACTTGCACTTTATCAATAATTCTAATTCTCATACCATTTGTATTCAGGTTCCACTAGCATAATTTATTTACTTTTTAAAAATATACTTGATATTCTGGCACAAACTTTCTCTCACGTTTCCCAAAAGCAAATGCTAAAGTTAATATCTTAAGGGTAAGATTTTTTTTTTAAAAAGCCCAACTTCCACACTGCAGAAACTTACACAATGGAATAAGAGGTGCCAAAAATTGCTTTGACAGGACATTTTCAGACTTTTATGGCACAGATGTCAAATGTATTTTGTAAGAAAGCCTGTCGTAAAGTATCAACAACAAGGGGACAACTAAGCTGTCAGAATTAATCTTTTAACACATCACAATTTTGCTCACCAGGCATTTACAGCATGGTACTACTACATACCCCAAATAATGTGCAAAGGGCTGACAGTTTAGCCAAAGGTCTAACAAGCATGCAATGTAGATCACAGATCATTATAAACTCTGAAAAACTCGGTAAGTAAATGTGAAATCCATAAGTACACAATTGGCAGATGGTGAACAGTGCTGAGTACCTAGCAGTGTAGGTTCCCTATTTTTCATTCCTTGCAACCAATTACAAAATAAAATAAAAAAATATTTTTTCCAGATATTGGTAGATCTACTATTATTATTACTTCTTTATACAGTCCTACAAATGTGCACTCTCTCACTTAAGATGGTCCAAAGCCCTTTGAGTCAGAACTGCCAATACATGATTGAAATCAGTTAACACCACACAGTTAACACCATAACAGTGTATGTTCTAAAAGTAAAAAGATTCTTGTTCACTGCGGTCCCAAACTACCGTACTTTTGGATAATTACATAAAAATTACATCCCAAACTTTGAGATCAGGATTAGTAGTAATTATTACTACACCTCTACCCCAATATAACGTGACCCGCTATAACACGAATTCGGATATAACGCGGTAAAGCAGTGCTCCGGCGGGGCAGGGCTTCACACTCCGGTGGATCAAAGCCAGTTCAATATAACGCGGTTTCACCTATAACGCGGTAAGATTTTTTTGGTTCCCGAGGACAGCATTATATTGGGGTAGAGGTGTATTATTTTTGCTGTTGTCTTATTTAATTACCCTGTTTCCAAAAGTGTACCAGCTACACATTTATGGTCAAATTAATCACACTGACCCTTTTATGAACAGAATAGAGATGAGCCAAGATAGAAATACTCGCTGCCTGAAGATACCCAGAAAGCCAGATCTATTCCTGAAACTCCAAACCAGATGCAGGAACTGTGCCAAAGCACCACTTCTAGTAATGATATAGCATCAACGAATGAGTGTTTTCAGATGCTGTGATGTACACTATATAGAAGTTCAACTTTTAGTGGAAGAACTGGGACAACTCCAAGTAGAGGATAGGTACCAAAATGCTACCTACCCATGGTTGGCTGGAGGTACCTATACTATGCCTACCAGGCTGGCTCATCTCTGCCAAGAGAATTTAGAACAAAGTGAAATGAAAAATAAAACAAGTTCAAAAATACATTTATGAAGAATTGACCTTTTGCACTTCAAAACACATCTAAATGTATTTTTATCACTTTAAAATATTATCACCATATAGAACGCAAGAGGGAAAAATTCCCCTAAAAGAGAGGGAAAAGTTGCCTAGATGGACTTAGTGGACAATAAGAGAGCATTAACATTTTTTGGTGTTTCAGTAAAGGATTTAGCAATTTTTGAAAATTCAGAAAAATAATTCTGATTGTGAGATTCCAATTTGGTTGGAAAACTAAAGCAAAAGATCCTGCAGACTCTTACTCAAGTGAGTAGTCCCTAATCAGACAAGTAGTCCCATTGATGCACAAGTAACAGTTTGCATGACTGGGTCCTAAATGTAGAGGGTGAAAACCCAGCCCCATTGAAGCTAATCAGTATTTCGCCTTTGATGTAATTGGGACAAAATTTCACCCAGAAAGTCTAAGTAGTTGATTTTACATTTTCCTATCAGATTGATACTACTTACATTAGAAAATCAAGCAAATGTGCCCATTTTGAATGTTTTGTTACACTAATATTATTAGTCATGAAACAAAATGATCTCATGATTTTATTTAAAATTTTGTACTTAAAACGCAAACTCTGTTTGAGATATTTTGCCCAGCCCTAAATAGTACAATTTTTTGCTAACACCTCTTGTGAAGTACACTTTAAATTCTCCCAGCATTGTAATGGCAGGAAAAAAAAACAAAGAAATTATTAAAGCAAATTATAAAATGGCAAATAATTTAAGGCTAAGAAATTTGGTGTTTGGAATTGACTAATGCTTATAGCCTTGTTTTAAGAAAGAAAACATGCACCATAACTACTTTGTTTGAACAAAACATCACAATCTACATCAGAAAAAATAAATACACTTTAAATTAAATTATAACTTGCCCTGAAAGTTTCCTACGCATGTTTTACCTACTACTTACCCTTAAGAAATATAGGAGAGAATAACACCCCCCTTTACATATTTTCAGAATATACAATATAAATATAGTAAGAATCATGCCAGAAAACTATATGCAAAAATTGCACACTATTATTGCATGCTTGTTGTGATATTACATGCCAATTAATATTTGCTCTCCTATGACCTCAGTCAGGACTTCAGGTCTTTTAATCAGAACATTATACTTACAGTACATCATTATCTGGGAAGAACACTGCTGTCCCAGTTTGCATGTAGTGCTTAGGAAACTTTCACCTTTTAGCTACTATACTCTTTTCAGAGAGTTTACTTTCCTGCCCAAATTGGATTGACTAATAATTCAAACTTTAAATAATATCTAAATGTCTATTCTTGTTATGTGAAGCGATCAGAATTCATTTTCCTCAATTTGGGTGGAAGTTTTCCCTCCATTCTAGCTCCTCCTCCTGACAATTTTTGAAGCTTTGGTGGCAAATCAGCCACAGACTGACTCATAGGATCTGACATCATCTTTGTAGTTTTAGATACCAGTTTCTCTTCTGAGTTGCCAGGAACTGAGCTTATTCGTTGAAGTTTCATAGGTAAATCCCCAATGCTGTAGGCCTTTTCAGAGGTTGTAGAACTCATCCTTAGTAGTTTTTTGGGAAAGTCTTCCCTTCCAGTCATTTTCTGCAGTTTTGAGGGTATCTTTGTACTAATGTCATCTAGACCATCTAGACATTCTACAGAATTATTCCTTTCTTTACTGTTACTTACAGCTGGTCCTATTAAAGGGGAAGATATAAGAAGCATTTCTTCCTGTTCTTTCACACTGTAGGGCGTAGTAGGGACTTCAAATGTTGCATGGAACTGGGAATAGTCTACTTTAAAAAATCCTTCCTCTAAGGAAATCACAGGGAAAAAGCGGTGACCCCAGAGAACTTCATCTTCGGTATACGAAGTTCGGGCTTGACATGTCATCCCTGCAACAAAAAAGGAAACAAAAGCCTTGATAAATTATTAAGAAATAAAATTACATAAATCAAATCTAACCTGATTTTGATTGTATAGAATCTTGATTTGTAATATGTCATATAAACATATGTTATACTTTTTTCATGCATTTAACACACCAGTGCTAATTAAACTCTGAAATCATTGACTAGCTATTTTGGAGATATGTTCCTGTATCAGAAAGATTGCTACATAGGCCTTTTTTGACACTTACCTGCACATTTTGCATATCCCCAATCAAATAATTCTCTTGAATCAAAATTACGGTCGTTGCCAATATAGAGCTGGTCAGAAAATGGGCGGGGGGGGGGGGAGGGTGTCACAAAATATCGGAACAACCTCAGTTCTGTTTTTCATTAAATTTTTACTTCTGTCATTTAATAAATTTAAATCTATAGCTCATCAGTGAACAGAAAACAAATTTCACAAGCATTTTTGAATAAAAACAATCAATCAAATTTTGTAGCCTGCTCTTCTCCAATGGGAGTCATGTGCAAACAAGATTGCAGATCAGAACCTAACTTGGTACCAGCATATAGATTTACCACTGTGACAGGTACACCAAAATGACAGATAGATTAGGCAGAGCTCAAACCTAGAAATTGATTTCTGAGAGCTCAGAGAATAAGTAGTTATTTTTCTCCATATTAACGTGATACTTTTTTTTAATTTTTGATTGCATGCTTCTTATACAGACTCCTTTCCCTTGAAATGGTGTTGGCAGGGCAGCCCAGCACAGTGAGCTCTGGAATTAACATCCCATTGAGATGCCAGTTCATACCGGTCAGAGCTATTGTTTCTGGCTGTCTACAGATTCTTGGTTCACATTTTAAAAGTTTTCTTTGCAACCATGAGGGCTATCAAAGATTAAACCATAAATTCTGATATTATCACATGACTCCTCAATGTTGGGCCCTAAGCCTATAGTGCCTAATCCATAACCCAGCCCTGTATAGACCCCAAATATCTGGGCTTTATATCAGTAAAGTAAATGTGGTCGTTCATCAGGAGTTAAGTACAGCTGTAATAGGGCTACACATACACAGGCATGCAGCTCCTTTGGGAATGGGGATAGCAGTGTGGAATAAGCAGATAGCTCCTTCTCTCTCTTCCAATTACGTTATGTATTTAAATTTGGCAACCGATCTAGCAGGCAATTTAGGCACAATACAAGACCCATTTATTTTGTTTAGCACTTGACTGAGTTTTGTTCTTAGTTGTTTTTGCTCATTTCTGTTTTGATCTCTGTAACTGAAGTATGTAGCTGCCGGAGAAGTGGACACTAAACAAAAGAACAAACTGCACTAAACATTGTCGTTGTCCCAAAAATATTAGCAACCAGAGGGGCAGATAGCACTCGGAGTTTGGGTCATGACTGTTAATGTATACATGGGTTTTAAAGGTCCAGAAAAATACTGTGAGGGAAAAAAAAATCTCTCATGCTGCCAATCATTCTTATATTATTGCTTTATATTGACCTCAAAGGAGTGCACTTCAGTTACAATGATTGTTTATGTGGTGACTGTTGTTTCCAAATTTGTAGATAAAATAGTAATGTGGTTTAATGACCAATTATTTAGATTCGAAATTAGAAAGTGACAAACATTAATGTAACAATATTAAGCTGCCTCTTCAGGGTTGAAATGAATAGTACCAAATCTTGAGGGTTTAAAAGTTCTTGTTTACTCCCATCTCAGCATAAAAGAGACTTTGTTTATATTTTCAGGGAGCAGACCATCTGCAATGCAGAACTAGACACCGATTAGTCATCTTGCCATCCAAGGAACACAACCTTCTTTGGGAGCCAAGAACTCCCATGTTTTGCACTGACACAGAATGTGGCAGGTCATTTAACTGCCCTTTGTCTTAAATCCCCCAGAGGTTAAATGAAGATAATACATTGCCTAAAAATGCTTACATTAACTACTAGATGTGAGGATTAATCAATTCACATTTGTAAGCACCTTGAAGATAGAATATGCTAAATAAATGCTAAGTATTGTTATTACTATTTCTATGTAACATTTTACAGACCATATTTTTAACATGTTCCCGTTGGTGTGTCACTTGCGAGAGTATATCGGCATGATCATATGCCCACACAGGTAATGGGTTTTGCATATGTAAATTCTACCAACTGCACACAAATGATAAAAACCATATTTTTCTTAAAGAAGTTTTATATCTATAATGTTTTTATAACATATTTTGATGTATTGGCATATCCAGCATGATCTATAATGTTGTTAGATTTTGAAATGAATTAAAAAGAAAGTTAAACAACCCCCCCAAAACTGGCAAATTCTTAGTCTTTTCCCACAGAATTTATATTCACACACACACACACACACACACACACACACACACACACACACACACACACACACACACAGGAACTTAAATAAATACCTGCACACTTCTGAAATGCATGTTTGGCCAGATTATTCATAAAAAATAATCCCAGTTTTGCAGAATTTGCTCTAATATTCACTTAATTTCAAACATTGCTATCACTGAATACTTGATGCACCTGCCCTGCTCATCCAACTACAAAATCCACACAACCCTTATTAATAGATTATTGTGTTTCAACTCTCCTACTTTACTTTGAGAGTATTAACTCTCCACTCTGTATTTTTTTTTTTTTAATTAATGGAGATAGCCTATCTCCTAGAACTGGAAGGGACCTTGAAAGGTCATGGAGTCCAGCCCCCTGCCTTCACTAGCAGGACCAAGTACTGATTTTGCTCCAGATCCCTAAGTGGCCCCCTCAAGGATTGAACTCACAACCCTGAGCTATTCCCCTGGGAGGCCACAGAGAGAAGTGTGAAATAGTGAGCAACTAGCAGCATGGGCAGTGTAGGGCAACAACAAAGGGGGACTCACTCCTGGAACTGGTTCTCTAGTCCCTTTTCTGGGTTACCACTGTCCATTTGGTATCTCAACTGGAGTCCTGTACCTGGAGCATGAGAATGCTCAGAGCCACAGTATTCTAGTATGCATTTATTCCACTCCATTTGCTTTTGCACAGAAGTAAAGAATTATTAGCAGCTGCATGTTTTATAACAAAGACCACACATGAGCCAAAAGAGATTCCAGACATGGAAAACCAATTAGAGGAAGTATAAAAAGAGAAGCACAAGTCATGGCAAAAACTAAAAGATGCAAAATTGAATCGCGGGTGCTAGAGAGCATGGTCACTTATATGTTCATGGAAGAAAACTAGCCACAATTCAGTCAGCCCATACATATTAAATATTTGTAAGCATGACATATGGTACCTCAAAATATGCCCTGTAACCCCAATATTAGTGTATGGTTATATTTTATGCAAAGAATGCCTTGTAAGGTATCAGATAAAAGGTCATGATCTTCTAAAACTCATTGTTCTGTGAAAAAATGCAGATCATTATATATGGAGTTATGAGATTTTGCTATATGATTATTATTGAAATATGTGGTAAATTTGGGAAACGCCCACAGCTAGCTCACCAGTGGCAACAAAGGAGGTGACCCGTACCCAGGTTGGTGTTAAACAACCATCACCAGCCATTGACCAGGAGGGGAACTATAAACAAGAGATTTACAATTCAATAAGAGATTGGGCCTAGGCTGAGAAGGGAATTCAGCCTGTGTATTAAGAACAGTAACCTGCCTGAAACATGCAGTGGGGTGAGAAAAGGATTTAGAATGTGTGTTTACTTTTTATTTCTTAGGTAACTGTCTCTGACCTTTATGCCTACCACTTATAATCTATCTTTCTGTAGTCGGGAAACTTATTTTAATGTTTTATCTTTACCAGTGAGTGTGTCTAAAATGTCTGGGGAATTTGCTCAGATTACAAGGCTGATGCATGTCCACTATGAAGCAGCAAACTAATTAATGAGCTTTGTCTTGAACAGTGTAAGAGGGTACATTTCTGGGGTGCAAGGCTGGGAACTGAGGGGAATTTGCTGGCATTTTCTTCTGTACAGTTGATGAGTGGCTTAGAGAGCATTCATGCAACTTCACTGGCTGCATCTCTGTATGCCGGTGGCTGTGTGATAACAGCACCTGGAGGAGTTTGCTGCTTTTCACTGGCAAAGCATTGAGAGAGACCGCCCAAGCTGGAGAGTTAAGGGGCTCAGTGGCCCCACAGTTCCGGGTTGTATGCCAGGGGGCTGGGCACAGTAAGGCAAAGAATTTTCTGGGACCCAGAAAGGTGGGGAAAATAGTTATCTGTTCAACAATGGCTAAATTTTGTTTTGTAATATTCACTTTTATGCACTGTACAGTACTATATGGTAATTCACTTTTACGTACGTAACTTTTGCTAATCTCAAAACATTTGTATTGGCTCCTGTTATAAGTTATAATCAAGTGTTTAAAAATGGGGTTCCTCCTCTAATGTTTTGCTGCTAATGTCAACTCAACGCCTGATGTCATGCCAATTCACATACCTGAAAATTTGAAATAAAAATCAGTTTTCAACCATAATACACTTTTTAATCAGGAGATTTAGGAGAAATAAGTAGAATTGAGTGTAAGGAACAGGCTATATTTTCAACAGCTACATTTTCATATCAGTCATTGTAATTGATTCCCATGGTGGTTTGATTTGACTTTTTTTTTTATTTGCGGTAATCTGTGAACATAATTACATTCTAAATCTACCAACATGTTTTGCAACTCTTAATTTCAATTTTACACTATTTATTATTACAAACAGTAGGAATGGCTGATTTGTTTTGGGGAAGATACACATACATGAGCATAAGTCCTTGTTTTAGACAGCAACAAAGGACAACACTCAAAAATGAGAAAAAGTTAAAAGAAGCCTTAGAAAGGTAAAACAAACAAACAAAAACTATTGTCAGAATATAATCTTTGACAAAGCCTTACTGAATCCACCATTTTGCTGATGAACAGTCTTTCCTGGAAACGCATCTTTCATTTTCAAATTAATTAACTATAATAATGCAAACAGATATGTTTTAGTGCATCATACTAGTTTTATTTTTCCATTTTGTTTAATTCTTTTCATGGTCATTTCCGCTTTTTATGAAAATAACGTGAAAGAAAGCATGATATTGAAAAGTCCTGCTGTGCAACAAATCTTCAACGATAGACATCTTCCACTAGGTAAGCTATTATTTATACACAGTGAATTTCTAACTATGTCTCATGTATATAAATTAGATTGATGACCTGTTTTCTTTTTATCCCAGGGCGTTTCAATTTTGTTATGAAGTTATTGTGGAAAAGAATCACATCACACAACAGATCATCACGAAATAAATTTTAGCAGAGTGTTAATTATGTTGAGTATGTGGCCCATCTGTGTCCTTTATTATGCAGTTGTTCATTATCTATAGAGGCACAGCCAAAGAACAATCCCAATGACAACCTTCAACTTCAGCTTCTTTTTATCCCATGTTAGCTAGGGAACTCATTAGTAGATGGGTGTTTGTAAGCAATATATGGAAAATGAATACAGCAGCATTGGAAATTAGATCTATGATCACTGTAAGCAACATGGTTGTTTAGCTCTATTGACCTTTGTTTAGTGTAGTTAACAAATTACATAAAATGAAAAGATCTCTTTATAAAAAAGAGATAATTGACAAGACACCCAAACTGTGGGCTTTGATGACGCAGTTCAAATTATATCTAATTCACTATGAAAGAGGCACCTTAGTGAGATGCAAAGTAGGAACAGCTCAAGGGTTACTGTCTAGTGTACACTGATGACTAGAAAATAGCACAAATAATACAGCATTAATAATTAATATAATATAATAATTATCGAGCAAATACGATAAGTCTTTGCACTGTCTTAGCATCGTTCATTCAAACATCCTAGAGAGCTTTAAAAAAAGAACATTAAACTCACTTAATCCTTAGTGTTTGGTTCTTCTTTAAAAATGACTTTGCAAACATGGTACCACAGCTTACAGGTTTGATTGCTATCACAGATAGTTATAACAAGTGTGTTTAACTTACAAGTACAGTTTCTCCTCACCTCCCCCCCAGCTGTCATCCCTGTAAACTCAAGCTGAGCTCTATGAGTTAAGCAGAATCTTTTCCATCTAGCAGATCACCACCAGTAATGATGATTCTGCAGGCTCTCAGTTACACCTGTGTAACTCCACTGCCATCAATAGCACTACACAAGGATAAATGAATGGAATCTAGGGTCAGACTGTGAGGCGGAATGGTACAAAGAGCCACACACTCATTTGTGCAGCCCACATAAGGACCATCCACAATTGTAGTCCTCAACAGATCACGCTCTTCATACGCTCAAAGGGTGCACCATGCCAAAGAGGGTGAGGAAAAGATAGGACAATGTCTCTGTCCCCTTTTGGAACCCACCTGCCAGAGGTGTGAGGAATATGTTGAACACTATTACCCTGGTTTAGGCGTACGTAGGCAGTTTCTCTCCTGTTGAAAGTAACTTCATAAACGCCAACAGAAGAGCAGAAAAATCCTTACTTTTTTTTTTTAAATGTGAAACACTGAAAACAAATTAGGGATTTGCATGTGAGAGAAACTGAACCAAGCTTTAACATACAGAATGGTTGTGTGCAGACAGTACCCTAAATCTTAAGGGACAGAGAGAAATCAACTGATTCTTGTGATTCTGAATTTGTTGTTTGTTGGCTAGTTTAATTTTTTATTTGTTTTTAATAAAAATCTGAAATAAAAGTTCCTGCATGAAAGTAATCCACATAACTATGAGGGAGTTCTATCTTCTCACAGCAGACAGTTCACAGGTAGCAAACTGAGCTGCAGATAAGCAGAGAGCTAAAAGACTACATGCAGTATTCACTGATTTGTACTGGCAGAAAGACGATGATAAAAAAATGTGTAAGACTGTCATCTGATGGATATCTTGGCAAGCATGCATTTAATCTAATCACTTAACGTAATCTGTTTTGCAACACTTGAAAAAATTATATTTATTTCATTGCTTTAGGCTACAATTAACAAATGTTTATTGCCTATGACTAAGGAAAAAGTTTTCCCAACTTGATTGGACTATAGCTACTGAAGATACTGGATGCTGAAGAATTATGGGCTAAAAATTCATTAATGAATTTCCCCCTCAAGTATCTACAGCTGCAACCACTCAGGACTGTAACTGAGTAACTAAAAAGAACATTCTAACTGAAATATTTAAGTGACCCAATTATAACCAAATGCATTGTTTTTCAGAATTTCCTGGAGCTACATTTTTTCTTTGCAATCAGATGGCATTGAAGAAAGCTGTGGTGAGATGGCACAGAGGTTCTTCTCAATGGTTTC
This sequence comes from Chrysemys picta bellii, assembly GCF_011386835.1. Lineage (NCBI taxonomy): Eukaryota > Metazoa > Chordata > Testudines > Emydidae > Chrysemys > Chrysemys picta. The sequence goes on along the minus strand of NC_088801.1, from coordinate 29,317,246 downwards.
TTTTGTGCCATTATATTATGTAATTGTGCTATTGCACATTCTGTTCAGTTGCTTACATGGTGTGACAAAGTCTTATACCAGTACATAAAGTGGCCAGATGTAACTTAGGTAAATACAGTATAATTCCAGTTATCCCAATTCCTTTTATCTGAAAATCCTAGTTATCTGAATCCATCAGTGTGTCCCCCATGTAGCCCTACCTTAGTTAATCAGTGCTGTTCATTGGAATGCCTGGATATCTGAAACTTGTTGATGTCCCCCAGGCCATTGGGATAAATGGGAGTTTATTGTAGTGATTTAGTTGGACACTATTCTACAGGACAAGGAAAGCAATTATCATATGTAATAGAGAATCAAAAGCAACCAGTATTCAAATGTGAAAAAATGGTCAAATAATACATTTTGTAAACTAGCTTTAATAGACATCTTGTTCAATAGTACAAAATGTTTGAGTCTGTTCCCTCATGCAAAGTGTTAACAGTGTCACCAATGTGCAGAAATCTTTGCCAAAGAAATCATGTCATTGGGTTCCTGTACATGTATTAGCGTTCTTTGTGTGATAGCAGATCTCTAGACCTGAAGTCGTTTTATACTGAGATGGGGAATATCATCTCTGTGCTGAGAGCTGGCACATGCCCTGCGTATCATTTAATTCCCTCTTACTTGGGACTAATGTATGTGCAGTAGGCCTTGTGCTGGTCTACTGCACAGAGGTGAACTTCATTCATAATGAGAAAAGGCTCTAATAGTTTATGGACAACATGATGCAACTGGAATACAATATCCCGGGAGGTTCTGTGGCTCACAGCTTTAAAGAGTACAGATACCTTGAACATAAAACATATTTCTCTTGCATTTGTACCCAAAAGGGAACACTGCAAAATGCCATTACTTTGAGTTTTAAACAACAGTTTTACATTGTTAATATTTGATCATCTGTTTGAATATTTATTGACATCGATTCTCCATCATATACAGCTCTATCTTTACATGTAGGGTAATGAAAAAGCCCAGCTAAATCATTTATATCAATTCAGTTTTGCTGCTCTCTAAACTATGATAAAACTTGGTTTATACCTATTGTAAGGAAAAGTGTGTTAACAACAACAATGTGCAATCAGGTTACCATGAGAACAGACATATACTGTAACATCACAAGGAAATATCTGTTTATGAACATCTAGCCTCTAATAAAACAGAACAGTTTTAAGTGGTCTTGGTTTAATCATGTTTGAGGTCATTTTTTATAGTTATAGACTAGTAAACATTTTTAATTGTTGCCTAAGGGAATAGTATAAATGCAATTTTTTCCAGTGTAACAAAATTAGTTCAATTTACTTTATTAAATTATAAGACTGCTAAAATACACATCAAAGTCCAGTATCACAAATTCATTCTTGATAATCTTCTCCCCCCCACACACACTCTCCCTTCCAGGTGGACAAACCAATGAATGCTTCCTGAAGGCCCCAACTGTCAGCATGTTACAACCATTTAAGATGCACTCAGATACAATACAGGTGCTCAGACCCTATGGTGATGAGCACCAAATGCATATCCTCAATCGTCTCTTATTTTTCCGTGTTCCATTGTCATATATACATAGCTTTATGTTAATTACACAGCGAGGCATAGTCCTGTTCCCACTGAAAGCAACGAGACATGAATCAGTCACTAAGGATGTGGAGACATATAGAAGTGCTACCTCTCATTTCAGGAGGGTTAACTATTCTCTGAACCATACATACAAATCCCCTTGAATTCCATGGAAGTAGCATGCACACTCAAGAATTTATAAGGAGAATTTGACGTACAAAGTTCTATGTCCATTGTTAATATGCTTTAGATTTTCTTCAAGTTATAGATGTTAAGAAATGTAGCCTGAATATTGCAATTAGTAGTCAATCTTGCATAAATTACTCTAGAATGTATAGCTTAAATTTACCAGTATATAACAGATAACTTAAAATTTGCATATGTCTGTGTTATCTTTATTATCCCCCAAAATAATAATCAAAACAAATGGCTCAGTAAAGTAGTCTGCATGCTGGACAAACTATTCAGTGTGAAACGGCCACATCATATTATTTACAGTCTTTTAAAACTTTCTTGCATCACAACCAACAGCAGAACTGTGAGGATTGTATGGCCTAATTCTATCACTGGCCCGGTGTATTCTGTTATCGACAGATGTGATTTTTATTTAAAATGATGTTTTGTTTCAAAATTTAGGCAGTTTTTTTGGCATTATTTTTAAAATGGTAAAAAAAAATAAACATCCAAAATCATGACAAAATGAAGACCTGAAAATTAATTTCAGGTCAAATTAATTTTAATTAATTCATTTGTTTGGTTCAATTATTTGCTCAGCTCTAGGACCAGGACCCGATTGTGCTAGGCACTGTACAAACACAGAACAAAGATGTTCCTATCCCAAAGAGCTTACAGAATAACCCAAGACACAACAGATGGCGAGACAGATAGGCTTGGTCTACACTAAACCCCCAAATCGAACTAAGGTACGCAACTTCAGCTACGTGAATAACGTAGCTGAAGTCGACGTACCTTAGTTCGAACTTACTGCGGTCCAGACCCGGCAGGCAGGCTCCCCCGTCGACTCCGCGTACTCCTCGCAGTGAGCAGGATTACCAGAGTCGACACAAAGAAGTCATTAAGCAGCTCTGTCATTTCTAAGTTTCCTATTACTGTTTCTCCCTCCTCACTGAGCAGTGGCCCTACCCTGTCCTTGGTCTTCCTCTTACTTCTAATTTATTGATAAAAAGTCTTCTTGTTTCCCTTTATTCCTGTAGCTATTTTGTGCTCATTTTGTGCCTTTGCCTTTCTAATCTTGCCCCTGCATTCCTGTATTGATTGCCTATATTCATTCATCCTTTGTAATGTGTCCGAGTTTCCATTTTTTATGAGACTCCTTTTTATTTTTTAGATCATGCAAGATATCGTGGTTAAGCCAAGGTGGTCTTTTGCCACATTTTATAGCTTTTCTACCCAGCAGAATAGCTTGCTTTTGGGCCCTTAATACTGTCCCTTTGAAAAACTGCCAACTCCCCTCAGTTGTTTTTCCCCTCAGTCTTGATTCCCATGGGACCTTACCTATCAGCTCTCTGAGCTTACCAAAATCCGCCTTCCTGAAATCCATTGTCTCTATTTTGCTGTACTCCCTTCCTTAGAATTGTGAACTCTATGATTTCATGATCACTTTCACCCAAGCTGCCTTCCACTTTCAAATTCTCAATGAGTTCCTCCCTATTTGTTAAAATCAAATCTAGAACAGCTTCCCCCCAGTAGCTTTTTCAACCTTCTGAAATAAAAACTTTTCTGCAATGCAGTCAAAAGAACTTATTGGATAGTCTGTGCCCTGCTGTGTTATTTTCCCAACGTATATCTGGATAGTTGAAGTCCCCCATCACCACCAAATCTTGGGCTTTGGATAATTTTGTTAGTTGTTTAAAAAAAGCCTCATCCACCTCTTCCACCTGGTTAGACCTGTAGTAGACTCCTAGCATGACATCATCCTTGTTTTTTACCCCTTTTAGCCTAACCCTGAGACTCTCAATGCTTCCATCTCCTATGTCCATCTCCACCTTAGTCCAAGAGTGTACATTTTTAATATGTAAGGCAACATCTCCTCCCTTTCCCCCCTGTCTATCCTTCCCAAGCAAGATGACCCATCCATACCAACATTCCAATCACGTGTATTATCCCACCAAGTTTCGGTGATGCCAACAATGTCATAGTTGTATTTATTTATTAGCATTTCCAGTTTTTCCCGCTTATTACCCATACTTCTTGCATTTGTATATAGGCATCTAAGATACTGATTTGATCTTGCCTCCCAGTTTTGCCCTGACCCTCCTTTCTCTCTGCCATTATAGCTCACGCTCCCTCTTATTTCCGACCCATCTCCCAGGTCTCCATGTTCTCCACTTACCTGTGATGGAAAATCTTCAACTGAATTCAGTAGCCAGTTCTTTATATTCACTCTTCTTACTATTAAGAACAACAACATTCCTGAAACCAAGAAGTCAATAGACAGAAGGTGCTCGTCACCTCTCGAGATCAGGGCTGCAATATCGAAGTTTTCCTTCATGCTATTTCAAACCGTAATTATCCCTACTGGCACTACTTTGAACAGTTTCTTTCACCTTTGATGTTGACACCTTTCAGATATTTACAGACAGTTATGTCACATTTTAATCTGTTTATTTCCAATCTATACATATTCACTTCCCTTAATCTTTCCTAACACGTCAACTCCTAGAAATCCTTTATCATGTACTAAATAATATAAGAGGAGCAGCCATCCAAGCTACCAGAACTAGACCCCCCCTCAGTCTTCTCTTCTCCAGACTAAACAAATCCAGTTTCCCCCCCCCCAATCTTCTCTCATAAGTCATGTGTTCTAGACCTTTGAGATCAAGTACATAAAAGGTTGTTAGCTTGTGATCCACTATGACACACAGAACCCTTTCTGCAGCACTTCTTCCTAGGCAGTCATTTCCCATTTTGTATGTGTGCAACTGATTGTTCCTTTCTAAGTGGAGTACTCTGCATTCGCCCTTATTGAATTTCATCCCATTTACTTCAGACCATTTATCCAGATCATTTTGAATTTTAATTCTATCTTCCAAAGCACTTGTAACCCCTCCCAAGGCGGTCAGTTGAAGCCTAATCAGTGCGGAGGAGAGTGGAAGATCATTGAAGATCTCTTGGTTAAGCCACGTGGTCTCTTGCCGTACTTCCTATATTACCTATGCAGTGGGATAATTTGCTCTTGTGCCCTTAATAATGTCTCTTTGAAAAACTGCCAACTCTCTTGAACTATTTTCCCTCTTAGATTTGCTTCCCCTGATTTTGCTCGAATCTGCCATCTTGAAATCCATTATTTTTATTATGCTGTTTTTCCTCCTACCATTTCTTAGAATCATGAACTCTACCATTTCATGATCACTTTCATCCAAGCTGCCTTCCACTTTCAAATTCTCAACCAGTTCCTCACTATTTATCAAAAATCTAGAACAGCCTCTTCCTTAGTGACTTTCTCTACCTCCTGAAATAAAAAAATTATCTCCAATACATTCCAAGAACTTGTTGGATTACCTGTGCCCTACTGTGTTATTTTCCCAACAAATGTCTGGGTATTTGAAGTCCCCCATCACCACCAAGTCCTGTGCTTTGGATGATTTTGTTAGTTGTTTATACAAAGCCTCATCCACCACTTCTTCCTGGTTAGGTTGTCTGTAGTAAACCCCTACCATGACATCACCCATTGCTTGAGCCCTGGCACCTACCTAATTGCTTGAGCTCCGGCATCTCTTTCAAAACAAATTAAGCACTGCAACTATGTCAGTTGTTTATTAACTGCATTTCTAGTTCTTCCTTTTTATTCCTCATATTTCTCACATTATTATACAGACATCTAAGATACTGATTGATTCCCCCCTCTATTCTCTCATCTCTCCCTTATCCTTGCTATAACGGTCCATGCTCCCCTCAAATTCCGACCCTTTGTCTCCTGCCCCCATCAAACCTAGTTTAAAGCCATCACTAAGTTAACCAGTCTGTCTTCAAATATGCTTTTCTTCCTTGACAGGTGGACCCCATCTATGCTTAGCAGTCCTCCTTCCCAGAACAACATCCTGTGGTCAAGGAAGCCTTCCTGGTGACACCATCCTTGCAGCCAGGCATTCACCTCCAGGATGCATCTGTCTCTGCGTGGGTCTTGACCAGAAGGATGAAAGAGGACACTGCCTGCACCCCCAGCTCCTTCTACCCTTACTCCCAGAGCCCTGTAGTGACTTCTGATTTACTCAAGGTCATACCTTGCAGTATCATTAAAGTCCACATGGATGAGTAGCATGGAGTAGAAGTCAGAGGGCTGGATAATCCTCAACAATACCTCCGTAACATCTCAGATACAGGCTCCTGGCAGGCAGCATACCTCCCGGGATGCCGTGTCAGGCCAAAAGATGCGTGCCTCCGTCCCACTCAGAACCACCACTATCCTACATTTCCTCCTGGGAGTGGTGGCTGTAATCCTCCCAGCCTTGGCGATATATGGCTTCTCTTCCTCTACCTTTGGGGGCAATTTCTCATTGCCATGTCTGCATAATGGTTCTTCATTACTATGGTGGCGGGTTGGGAGTAGGGATGGAGCACAGCCTGCTGCCAGAAATAACCAGCAGCCAGTGTCCTCCTGTGACAGAGCTATATCATCCTCCCCAGGTGGTGTAACAGCAGTCCTCTCTAGCTGAATAGCTTCCTCAGCCTTGGACATCTCCATATGAATTCTTCGTGTGCATGGATGCTTCTCAACCTAGCCACCTTCTCCTGTGGCTCTCACACTTGCATCCTGAGATTCCACCAGCAGACACCTTTCACACTGGACAGTCCCCCCAACCTGGCTTTCTGAGAGTGGGAAATGAAGGCCATACACTCTGCAAATCCACACCTGGGTAGAGGCATTCATGGTTAGGCTCTCTGTCTGGATCAGGGGTTCTCAAACTGGGGGTTGGGACCCCTCAGGGGGTCACGAGGTTATTACATGGGGAGGAGGGCGTGAGCTGTCAGCCTCCACCACAAACCCCGCTTTGCCTCCAGCATTTATAATGGTGTAAAATATATAAAAAAGTGTTTTCAATTTATTAGGGGGGGTCACACTCAAGAGGCTTGCTATGTGAAAGGGGTCACCAGTACAAAAGTTTGAGAACCACTGGACTGGATACAGGTGCAGGCAGAGGAGACAGGAGCAGCGTTGGCACTGGCGATGCGACCTTTCCTAATCATAGCGATTGTGTGTGTACAACCCCTTCCTATGTCTGTTATCCTTACTTTGACAGAAGAGAGCCAGGATCTGCTTTTGAAAACCTTGACTCAAATTTATCACTGGTGTAACTCTATTTAATTAAAAGTAAATTCACTACAGATTAATTTAGTCCCTTGTGTCCAATCATATTGATCTTTTGTCCCTTTGTTCAGACTGGCACATAACACAGTAGTTAGTAACAGGGAAGTCATGCAGGAAAAAATATCATTCAATTGAACAGAATTTCCATTCACCGTTTTAATTTAAGAAAATAAAAAGAATTATGGAAGACTAGTGTGGGGTTTTGACTAGCTTTTTTGCTTCATAGATGATTATGTTATTTACCTTCCCGGTAACATTTATGTATTTTTCTGTTATGTGCTTTATTTGTAAGAAACAATTTCATTACTGAATAATGCCTCTATTTGCCAAATTATAAATGATTAATTACAAATTATTACATCTAATGAGGTAGAACTTTTTGGCTTCAGAACAGAAGATCTATGAGTCTAGTCATGACTGAAAAACTGGATTTAATTACTTCAACCTCAGCCAGGCAGTAGACTGTCTAAGCCTTTATCTTCTTGTGTAGTTAGTTAAGATTTCATGGCATTTTGGCACCACTGAGATGCAGTATCTTATTTCCCAGGGGCACCGATGAGCAGAAAACAAGTTGGATTTTGCAAATATTCCAGCACAGCATATTAGAATTAGATTTCACATGACACTTTATACAAATAATTAAATAAAAATAGAAGAGGTAACTTTGACCAAAGTCTTGACAGTGTATCTATCCTAACTGCTTCGAAGTAAAATATGAGCTAAGCGCCTAATAGAAAAACAAGAGCTTCAAAATTATTTGAAAATTTAATAATCATTAGATTTTAAAATGACTGTAATAAAAGTGACTGCTAAGAAAATAACCTAAGAATCATTAAGATTATACGAGTTACCATGACCATGAATCATCATTTTTATGAGCAAATCTAAAAAGTTTTAAACTGTCTGTAAGTGGATCTAACTTCAGTGACTCTAATGGAGTGGCACCTACTTACCTGAGGTCTGATTTTTGGCTCAGCAAACTCTAGTTAGTACAAGTATATTAAATAGTGTATTAGGTGGGGTCACTACAGTGATGAGTATTTCACATGAACTGATCAGATATGATCCCAGATTAAAATGTCCAGAGACAAGTACTAAAAACCTAACCATGGAATCCTAAAGGTGGTTTGAAAAAAATCTTAATGCTTTCCCCTGGAAAGTATTTCTTAGGGGGAACATTTCTGCGAATGATATCACCATTCACTGTGCTGTCATTCAGCAAATACCTATTTTCAGATGCAGTACTTTCTTACAGTTGCAAAAGAATAAAAAAAGCAACATCCCAAAAGCTAGAATGGAGTCTCTTGGAATTTTGTCATTGACTTCGAAGGGGGTAGGATTATGCCAACATTTGTAGATAAGTTAAGTCAAAATGCTTGTCTTACTATAAGCCTTAAAACATTCCTGAATTCTGAAGTATCCACGTAGAGCTGAATCTATTCAATCAATCTCTAAAACTCATAATACATTATTATATGGATGGTATATGTATATCCCATTATTACTGAATTTAGCCAATATCTTATCATTCATTAACTGCCATTTCTGTTTTACTAATATGTACTACCTTTCATCAGAGTATCTCAAAAGACTTTACTAAGTTTTCTTTACAGAGATTACTTAGGCAGAAGAATACTCCTAATGAGGTAGGTATGCCCCATTTCACAGAGGAGTTTCCCAATGTTCAGAGATATTAAGGGACCTGAGCAAGGCAAAACAGTGTGTTAGTAGTGAAATCTGGAATGAAAACTAGGAGTTCCAACTCCAACGCTTTGTACCACACTTTGCCCCCATGATACATTTCCCCCCTCCCCTCCTTCAACTACCACTTTCAAGTATGCCTGTTTTGCTTCTCACCCCCCACCCCCACTCCAGAGAGGTGCCACCAACATTTCAATTTCTATTTTTGGTGTTTCATTTATTAACCACAGCCTCTGTTTCTCAGTGTACTTTCAGACTCAGCAATTGCTTTGCTTCAGCCAAGTAATAGGATTGAAATGCATCTAGTTACAAATGCTTGCCAGGTCCTCTTCTTGCACACTAAAGCCAACAGCCAGAATTATATGATCACATTCACATTCTCATACATTTTGAATTAATTAAAGCAGACCGAGTTTAGGCACTGAAGACTGAATTGTGAGATAAGCCAGGAAAAGGCATGCACTCGATTTTTTCTTTTTAAATTTCAGGTGTGAATCCTCACTGCTTGCAATGTCCTAAGATGACATATAATATACTCCCTAGAAAATAAAACCCTACGATGGCCTATCATAACTACACACATGTACACGGGGAAATAATTGATTTAGAAAAAAAAATTATGGAACTAGATAATAAGCATATTATCACAGCAAATAGTAAAAGGGCAGGTGACTTATTTGGCCTAGATGGTAACTTTACCATCTGCGCTAAGTAAGCATAGCTGCACCCAGGAACAGAGTGGTGAATAAATTATTGTAAGTCCTCCTGATGTGTAGAGGAGAGTGAGTTGCTTCTAGAGCTGTTTATTTCCCTCTGAGCATCCAGCCACGTCCTCTGGCTGGGGACTGAGCATGACATTGGGAAGGAGAGAGGCCAGAATCCCCTCCCTACTCACTCACTTGCATGGGAGTATTAGGTGAGCAAAAGTCATAAGCTGGACTGGGCTGAGCAGGGCAGTTAGGGTTAAAGTCCTGCATTGCCGGGTAATAGCCTTAACAATTTGTAAGCCAAATACTATACTGAAATTAACAGACTAGATTCTGTGTTAAAGTATTTGAAATTCAAACAATCTTGACCCAAAATCAGAACTCTCTCCTCTACACTCAAATACCACAATATCATCGACAGCAACTAATATTCTCATAGAGATCGATGTCCTTGCTGGACTCTATGGTGAGCTATGCCCTTTGCTTCCACCAGCTATGGCAGTATTCACTTGTATATATTTTGTTTTGTGTTATGTGGTGTTGGCCACAGAAAATAGAGACATTGTAAATAGAGGCAGAGAAATGTAAATTCAAAGTCCCTGATTACTCAGATGAATATGAAAATTTTCCATAACCAAGAGAACATTTTAATAGGTCAAACACTTTTCACAGAGCTTGGTCTTCTAAATTTAGAATGGCAACCCATAGAAGGGGTTATTATGAAGCATATGCAATCTGTCTATCTAGCCAAGGAATTCTAAGGTGCTAGACAGTATCTAAACTGTAAAAGTTTTCCATTTATTTTGATGAAGTTTTGCTATTTCTAGCATTAATATTTTATCATAATATGTTATCCGAACATGCTGCGTATTAGATTGAGAATAATCAGAGCCAGCATGGTGAAGTACTTTGGGTTAAATTGTGGCTGCCCACCTAGGTGGGCTATACTTTGTTAAATGTATCATCTTGCTGTGCTTTCATTTTCATAACTTGATTCTTTTCAGTAGAACGGAGATAGATAATCCACCCTCACATTGATGGCTACCTACCGTATGCACTGATGGATAGTGTATGAATGTACTGATTACTACTGGAATAATTTTTCAACGTATTTACAACACAGACTTTTATATATGGGGAAGATTTAAGAAGTTTACTGAAATGTAAGGGACAAAAATCATTTTAAAGATAACAGAAGCTATCCGATAACTGTACCTAGTTATGGTATAGTGTCTTCTGTTATGTTCCACTTACTAGGAGGAGATGGAGAACAAACATCCAATGCAGTGCTTATACATATGAAACTCACCAAATCATATTATAATTATCTGCAATTCACTAATGAAACTTGCTTAAGGAAACAGCTGCACTCACTTATGCACTAGATTTTCATTTGAGATCCTTTTATACCAGATTTTTTCACTACAGCTGAACAGGTGGATTCAACCCTTTTCTGTTTATTGTAAAATAAAACAGTAGATAAATGATTTGTGAATTCTACTTAATTGGAGGCTACACCTATCTTTGAGCTTCATAAACCAGCAATCATGTTTTGCTTTTACTAGATTAACTAGCCTTCATTAAGGCCGAGTATTCATTTCTCTGTTATATGACAGGGAGCATTAGCTGTATTCACTACTATACCGCAGCTCTTTGCTGTTACTAAATATAATTTAAATTATATCATGTGATATACAAAGTTGTTCTAATTCCCATATAACGCCAGACCTCTAAATGCTGTGAGAGCAAGATGAAAACACTGCACTAGCTCCTTTTTTGTTTGCCTTGTTTCCATCTACTGATATTTTTGTTCAAATCGTAGTTGGGAATTTGCGATGTATAGCAAAGGGTAACAAAGCCTTTTTATGTTGTCTTACTCCAAAGGGGTATGCATTTTATAAAATTAATAAATTGTTTTTATGCAAGAAGATTTATATGTAAGCTACATAGAGACTCAGTCCCTGTACCACTGCCAGGAGAGATGCAAAATAAAAATTACTATGATGAATAGGACATCAGGAATAATTAATAAAATCTGTGATTTAAGTGAAAGCTATGAGAACCTGAAAAGACCTCCTTAGAACAGCTGGTGTTTTATATGCAGGGAAAGAGGTGGTGGTAATGGAAAGACTCACATAGTGTGCAAGACTACTGACAGATTAAACATAAAATAGATCTGTCTACACCACAGAATTGCACCAATTAAACACTATATGTTCTATTGTTCTATGTACAGTTCAAACACAGAGTCAGGTTCCCTGCCCTGACGACCTTACTGAAGAAAGACACAACATGCAAGCGTAACAAACAGTAAGAGGGGAAGCAGTGAGGGAAAGCAATATAATGGTAACAAGATGCTTTTTCACAACTTGATGGTTATAAATCATTTGAATACCCTCCTCCCCCACTTTAATAAATAAATAAGTCAGCTACCCCCATTGTGACTCAACCTAGACATCATTGGTTGGCTGATTTCTTATAAAGGCAGAAGTAGATCTTGAGAAGAGGAGATCTGAAGGACAGAAGTAGTGGCCTTATGCCCATGGCAGCAAAAGTAAAAACAGCAAGTCATTTTATGAGATGCTGACAAACAAGTGAACAAGTCTGGCATCATTGGTGGACTGGTGGCATAAAGGCAAGGCACTATGAGACAAGACCAGGTAAGAGAGGTAGATGCAGGGTTGAGAACTGAGGACATGAAGCTTTATAAAAAGGCAATAATGAAAAACAAAGACTCAAGGATTCAGAGGCAGTGTTGATATATTTAGGGTGATAGATGTTCTTGACAGCGTATTTGCATGGAGTGGAGAGCAGCAGTTTGGGAATCAGAATGACCAGGGAGTACAGGAATTCAGATATAAGGGGCAGGTCTGGATAAGAATATTTGCAATCTAAGTTTTTGCACTGTGCCCAATTTATTACCATATTTGAGTTCTTTACAAAGAGATCATTGCCACAGTTGGCTAGTGGACAAATTTCCTCCCTATTTCATCCCTTTCCCTTCTGACCATCGTCCTCTTTCTCTCCTTACCGCTATTCATCCACCTTCTATGTTCCTCATTGCTTCTTTTATTGTTCTGGGCAATACTTGTAAGTGAATTGCAGCTCACCAGTGGCCCACAGACCAAAACTTGAGAACTAGAGGATTAAGAAAAATGGGATGG